>NC_135185.1:23816528-24552778 GCF_041146795.1 Maylandia zebra
GTAACAAAGGTCACCATCAGTAACACACTACAACGGCAGGGAATCAAATCCCGCAGTGCCAGACGTGTTCCGCTGCTGAAGCCAGTGCATGTCCAGGCCCGTCTGAAGTTTGCCAGAGAGCACATGGATGATACAGCAGAGGATTGGGAGAATGTCATGTGGTCAGATGAAACCAAAGTAGAACTTTTTGGTATAAACTCAACTTGTCGTGTTTGGAGGAAGAAGAATACTGAGTTGCATCCCAAGAACACCATACCTACTGTGAAGCATGGGGGTGGAAACATCATGCTATGGGGCTGTTTTTCTGCCAAGGGGACAGGACGACTGATCCGTGTTAAGGACAGAATGAATGGGGCCATGTATCGTGAGATTTTGAGCCAAAACCTCCTTCCATCAGTGAGAACTTTGAAGATGAAACGAGGCTGTGTCTTCCAACATGACAATGATCCAAAACACACCGCCCGGGCAACAAAGGAGTGGCTCCGTAAGAAGCATTTGAAAGTCCTGGAGTGGCCTAGCCAGTCTCCAAACCTCAACCCCATAGAAAATCTGTGGCGGGAGTTGAAAGTCCGTGTTGCTCGGCGACAGCCCCAAAACATCACTGCTCTCGAGAAGATCTGCATGGAGGAATGGGCCAAAATACCAGCTACTGTGTGTGCAAACCTGGTAAAGACCTATAGTAAATGTTTGACCTCTGTTATTGCCAACAAAGGTTATGTTACAAAGTATTGAGTTGTATTTTTGTTATTGACCAAATACTTATTTTCCACCCTGATTTACGAATAAATTCTTTACAAATCCTACCATGTGGATTCATGGATTTTTTTTTCACATTCTGTCTCTCACAGTTGAAGTGTACCTCTGGTGCAAATTACTGACCTCTGTCATCATTTTAGGTGGGGGAACTTGCACAATCGGTGGCTGACTAAATACTTTTTTGCCCCACTGTATATGGTTGTACGGTTTTATCTGAAAGTTATTAATCAAAGAAAAGTAACATACTGGTTACTTTTTTGCCTTCTGCCAATACAGAGATTTGAACAAGATCAACATCTTCACATTGGCTAGTCTAACACCTGGCTCTATTTATCTTATACAGTGGATAATGTGTTTATTGAATACTGAATGTCCAGTGACCTAGCTCTAGCCTTTAATCACGTAAAATAGTTTTGGACTTTATGTTGCATGAAGTCCAAAAAGCTCAGCAAACAGCACATTATCCAATTATCGGATGAAATAACTCAGATTAATTATAATTGGCTCACAAAGCCAGGCTGAGAACCATTTAAGTTTTCCTTTGGGCTTTCACTTTTAAAATTTTCAATAACTTCCTCAGACTGGACCCCACAATGTCAAAACGCCTGTTCAGCCCTGCAGCACTTTGAGCCCCCTTGACGGTAATTCTTTGGAGAGTTTTCCCTTTCTTTTTTTTTTTTTTCTTTTTTTTAACTTTTCAGTGTTTACTTAAGATGTATGTTTGCAAAGGAAAATTGGGTCTATACACTGAACCTTAACCTCAAAACTTTCATAACAAGTTTATTGTTTAGTCCAGTGCCAGTTGCAGTCTCAAAGTTATTACAAATTCCTCTGTAGAAATAATAGTACAGATAGAAGTAGCTTAGACAATCTTTGAGCTAATGGTTCTGAACACTCCATTTATCACTGGAAAGTTGACACTAGAGAAGCGGATAGAGAAGTTTATGATCTACCCGCAAGTGCGAGGGTTAGCAGCTCTCTGCCAGTAAATCATTTTATTTTAACATTTATTTTCTGAGTGCTTTTCCAGTGTTTTGCTGACTTAGTGTGGTCAGTTTGGTGCTGTGTTATCAGAAGTGCTCTAAACGTTTTTTACTACTAATAATAAATTCTTATATCATGCAACAGTGACCATCAAATTCCAAACAGGGATAAAGCTGACAGTGGCTGAACAAAGTATGTCTATATACATGTCTTTAAAAACTCTAATATTTGTGTGTACTGCTTACTTCACTGCCTCCAGGTGGCCAGAACAATCATTTAAAGTCATCGTTTTGGTTTTCCTCATTTTCTTGTCGTATGCATACTTTTACAGCAGTGGAAGCTCATATTAAACAGACAGGTCTCGGCTCTGTATGATGTCAAAGAGAAGGGATATCCTTAATGTGGTCATATTAGCAACATGGCAATGGTTGCGAGCCCCAAAGCCCCACTTACCTGCTGTCCATACATACTGTTTGTGAGGGGCAGCCAATCAGAAGAAAGCTAGCTGGAAAGTAAATCGTGTGTGGAAAGCTGTGTTGAGCTTGGCATGACATAGAGAGCATGTCTCAATATTGTCTCCTTGACTTCAATTTAATTAATTTTGTGATGAGACTCAAACATCTGCGACCCCCGAATGTGAAAACACAGGTAGATAAAACTCAATGAAGGAAATGTAAAATGAATCTGTTCAAATCTGCAGCTCTCTCTTTCTCCCCACTTACTTTCAGTATTTCACGGCATGGATTTTCCTCAAAATACGTGCACCAAAAGTCAATTAACAAACACGAAGGGCAAGTTCAAAGCAGTTTTAATCGCATTTCCATATATTTCCATACAGACATTACCAAGTCTAAATATTTTCATTGTTAAATTGGCATTTTCGTTCTTATCGTCTCCACGCAGCGTCATCGTGAATTAAACAGCAAACACAGACCATGCACTGCAAGCCTATTTTCTTCCTGACAAACCCATGCAAATTTAAAATCTGTAGTTAATTACATGTTACCAGTGAGAGAGGAATCAATTTTCCAGGACTTTCTGGACCTTATTGTGACATAAGTTGCTGGAAGGTTTCTCAGGGAATTATGCACCAGTCGTGGTGGAATAGCTCCACATAAATCAGACATTAACAGTTCTTCCTGAGGTGAAGGCTTCGACCTCTGTTTTTTCTGGTCCTGATCAGACAGGATGGATTTCAACACAAAGGCTTGCTGTGCCTCATGTTATTGGCACAGGTTCTGCCCACATTAGCTCCCTCCAGGAGTAAATCAGACAGTCGGTCCAGACCAAGGCAGGTGGTGAGGGGGCTGATGAGGCCGTAGAGACCCCCTAAAGCGATGCTGATGGGCCAGCCAATGAACAGCAGAACAATGAGCCATATGATGCACCAGAAACATGACCCGCAAGTAGCCATCTTAGTCTGGAAAAAAAGAGAAGAAGCTTAGAATGATGATTTCCCCCAAGGTGGGCACACTTTCCAAAGGCAAATGCTTTTACTTTAGTTAAACAGCTCTAACACACTGTGCGGTAAAGAGCACTTTAGATGGCATACAATAGTGGGTCAGTCACCTCAGTGGCTACTGTGTTTCCTGTGAGCGGCAGTGCTTCTTTAGTGATGATAGGAGATTATTAGATTGAAATGTGTCATGTCAATGATCTGTATGTACAGGATTAGGCACCAGTCTTGACAAAGCACGCTAAGCTGGTAGTAATCACCAGATCTGCATACCCACTGGAGGTCAAAACTTACACAATGCTGAAGACCTGTACAGGCACATTAGTCAGCCACTATGAGCAGATCAGCAGAGATCATAACTCATAACAAGTATACTGTACTGTGCAAAGTGTGCATACATCTGACTTGATGATTTATATTAGTATAGCAGCAAAAACGTGTAAAAACCTAATTATGAGAAAAGTTTTTTATTTTACAAAATGCAATCTTATGCCTGAGCAATAAGGCTGTAAATGTTTTTGTCCAATAAAACTGTACAAGATCTGCCCCAAGGACAGGCCTTGAAGTTGAGATTGTAAAACTGATGGTTTTACGAGCGCGAAAGTGTTGTGTGTTGTCAGATTCCTTGATCTTAGTTTAGGTTTAAGACACAATGGTCAGATCCTCTTCCCCTCCAGGCTTTGCTGTCTTAACTCTATGTAATGTGTAATTTCCTGTTGTGACACTGCTGTCACGTAGTGTTGGGCAGTAGATTAAAGATTCAACACGAGTTTGTCCCATGGTGGATCCCGTGCTTCGGTAAACGCTCTCACTTAAAACAAACAAAAAAAAAAAAAGACGAGGTAGAGGAACCACTAAAGTACAATGATTACAGCAACATGATGTGAAAATAATTAAAATTCCTCTTCTTCAGCTTTTTTTTTTTTTTGCTTTTGCATTGTTACATTTGATCACAAGCACCTTTAAATAACCAAATACCAAACACAAATAAACCACCCTAAATCTGAACCTATTAAAAGATGTCAATTTTATCAGAACCTCTAAATTCACCTTACAAGTCAGCAAAACGCTAATGATTATTCAACACAGTGCGACTGCATGCTGTTAGTCTCACTCATGAATCAGCCCTTAGCAAAGGTTAGAATTGAGAGCTCTGCAAAGTAGCTATTAACCCAATGAATACCTGCCGTGTGAGTACAAAAGACATGTTCACCTTCAGCAGGAAAGAAGAACGGTTCTGGAGGACGTGTGCACCTGGTTTCCTTCTTGCTTGTAGAAAATCTCCCTGATCCTCCTGGAGATTCACAGAGATGATGATGATGATGATGTGTGTGTGTGTGTGTGTGTGTGTGTGTGTGTGTGTGTGTGTGTGTGTGTGTGTGTGTGTGTGTGTGTGTGTGTGTGTGTGTGTGTGTGTGTGTGAGCAGTAGCCACGTCCCACCAGTTAGCTCTAATTTACTACAACAAGGTACCACAGGCAACTAGATTCTCATGAGGCAAGCTGAAAGCAGAAGTTTAATAGAGGCAGGATATTACACAATGCAGACATTCATGTGACTCAAGAGAAAAGTATGCCTGGTGTCATGGGTTTCTAGGAGCTGGTAATGCAACAGAATATTTGATACATCTGCACCTAGGCTAGTTGTTCACTCTTAGTGTAAAACCTATAAAATATTTAATCCTTATGTGACACAGTACACAGATATTGTTGTTGGCTCCATGTCAAAACTTTCAGCAATTTATATGTGCCCAAAGTCCTGAGCCAACAGAGGTAACCTCTTATCTAACCACTCATTCTAATCCTTTCCTTAGCCAACAGAAACACGTGTCTTGTGACTCCAGAATACCTACTTTATACCTTAACCCAGAGTGCCCTGCACTCAGGAGACAGGAAATAAGAAAGACGTTTCATGGCTCCACACTTGACTGAGTTCCACTGATGTTACTCCACATCCAGCAACACATGGTTCTCCATCAGGTCTTTTAACTAACCCAGGCACAAGCAGCTGTGCAGCTGACCTGTTCCATCAACCTGCCTGAGGTATGATGTAACAATAAAAATAAAATGCTCTGGTGCATGACAGTGAATTAATTTCCGGTCTGTGTTTTTGCCTGCAGGGTTGTTGACTGTGCTAACCTCTTCATTTTAATTAATTTATTGATGTTTAAATCACCAAGTTCCGGCTGTTTTAAGTCAACATATATAGTTTGCCTGCTTGATTGTTTTCTTCAATCTGGTCATCATATGTTAACCCTAACATTTATTCAGCTGTGAAAACACTTTGCTGTTAGTGCACAAATCATGAATGGCAGATAACTTGAAATCCCCCAACACGCACACTTGGATATAGTGACTGACCTACAAATGGAGCTTTTTTGAAGCTTCTGTTGCTGATACAGGCTCAGCCAATGAAATCTGAGCTGTACTTTATGCAGAATGAAGTAGATGAATATATAAAAGTATCATGACAGAGATTCTATCAGTCAAAGAAACCATCTTTTAAAAGAAGAGAAATAATGGGGAAAACCTAAGGTATGTCAAATTACACCAGAAATGGACTGAAACTCAGTGATGACAGGTCTTTTGGAGCAATGACTCCAAACATGTGAAATGTTTGGTTTAAATCCTTTTAAGTACGTAGAGGAGATCAGGGAAGGGAACAACAGTGAGTGTTTGCAGACATTTGTAGAAGGTTGATCTGATATCGTCGTGTTGGTGTTGTTCCAGGATCAACGTTGCAAGTGACCAATCAGAATGTTGTGACGTCATACTTTTGCGACTTCGGGAAAAACCGGCGTAAAACAAAAAACTGTACTTAAGCTGCGTGAAACCGCCTCTGTCCACCGATCAACGGACCCTGACCCTAATCGTAACCCTTTCATAAACAGTAAGCAGAATTGATATTGTCCTTGCAACATTGGAATTTCATAAATGCACGAATGGCTTGGCGCGCAAAGGAATAACGTCACAACAATGTGATTGGTCACTTGCAATGTTGAACCTGGAACAACATTTTCATGATGGTCTGGGAACAACACCAACACGAGGATATCAGATCATCCTTTGTAGAACACAGTGGAGACTTCTCAAGGTTTGGAGTTGCATTTCAGCCAGTGGTGTTGGACATTTTGTCAAAATTGATGAAATTCTGAACAAAGGAAAGTACCATCAGATTCTAATCCACAATGAAATGCCATCTGGAAAGTATGTGATTGGAAATATCATATTTTTTCAGCATGATAATGATCCCAAATACACTGCCAGTGCACTAAGATAGTGTTTCTCTGTGTGTTTTTCTATCAGTCTTGGACTGACCCCTCCCCGAGAGCCAGGACTTTAAACATTATTAAATCAGTGTGGGATCATCTTGACAGATATGGAACAAAAGGCAGCCAACATCCAAAGAGCTTTGAATGTCCTTCAAGAAGCCTGGAGACTACTTAAAAAAATTGCAAGTGAGTTCAAGCTGTTTAAAGAATAGAGGTGGTCATACCAAATATTGACTTTCAATCTTATTAGAATTGTACAAACTCTTTTTTTGCCTTATATACTGTATTTATATAAATGTTTGCGGGGAAATGAGGAGGGGATTAATACTTTAGCACAGAGCTGTATGTGTTGGTTGTGTGTGGGACACCCATAGAATGGTATTAGTATAATGATGATGCCACAGTCTGAATAGATTTTTTTTAATAAAGTACTGATAGTAACAAAAATCAAATGTTTTAGAAAAAAATAACAAAACATCACAATGATCTTCTCTCAGTAGAAAACAGATTTAAAATAGGTGACTAAGCACTACATTTCTCTTCAGGGGATCCACTTGTTCCCTCTATGGTAGTCCCATGTCAGTATGTTCTACTGTTCTTGCTCATCTGCGCTCTCTCCATCGCTGTCGCTGTCTCTACCAGGATGCTCTGGCATCTTAGCATGGCCGTCAGTATCCTTGTTTCCTTCCTTCTCGCCGGCGTCCTCCGAGTTTGGCTCTGTGCTCGCCGTTCCTTCTGGGTTTTCCTGCTCCATGGGGGTTTCCTCCTGTGGCTCCTTAGATGTAGCAGTGGTCGACAAAGCGCCAGCATCTTTTTGGGTCTGTTTTGGAGGCAGAGCCAGTTCTTGCTGTTGCTGCTGAGAAGCCAAAAGAAAAGGGAAATGTTCAAAACACAAAGGAAAATATTTCCACTTTTTTTGGCATTATATTGTCAAATATACTCAGCTAACTGATTATAAAGAGCACACGGCCAAAACTGATGTAATCTTATACAAAAACCCTGCAAGGAGTCCATCCTTTGCAATTTTCTTTAAGTCCTTTTTGCAGAGCCTGTCAGTCTACCACAATGCCACTGAACACCACTATGAACAGCAGCCTCTAAAACGTCTATTACATTACACACGTCTACGCATATGAAGGAAAAAATAAACATCACTATCTTCATGGATTTACTGCAGCACTCAAAATGCATTAGTTGGATTTAGGTGTTCGTAACAGCGTGGCAAATAAGTGTTTGACATATAGGTGTATCTACAGGAACATATTCTTTGTTGAGGGTATTTTAATAGAGATAGCTTTATAATAAAATGTCTCTTCCTTTTAAGTACACATGTTTTTAGTATCTACTATTATTTCTCTATAAATGATGATAAATGTATGTTGAAAAACTACATTGTTCTGTGTAGCCCGTTCCTTCTCTACATTTCTTACATCTGACCTATTTACTGTACTCCATTAAAAGTTAAAGATTAAAAATACAAAAATGGCAGCTGGGGACAGGCGCTGACAGCTGCCAGGAAAGTTGATGACATCTGTAAGCGTGTCAACGCAGGATGGTTGCCAGTTTTTAAACTGCCTCAGGTGTATCACAGAAGAAACTTTTATGATATCGCAGTATCATAAACATAGTAGGTGTGCTGCTGGTTGATTTATATGGCTCCTTTCACACAGTCCACTTTGTGGTCTTTACCTGTCTGTACTGCTGGGAGGTCTGGATCATGTGCATGTACATATTATACACCAGGTTGGCCATTTCCGGCATGTTCTTCACAATTTGGTCAGGCTGTCCAGAAGTATCTCGCTGAAAGGTAGAAACAAAAGAAGTTTGATTTCAGCCCAGGATGCGATCAGAGAGGAATTATAATGAAGAACTTTTATCGGTCTTGCTAGGGATCACTCTTTCAGGCACACGGACTTGGTTAAGTATTGATCCGAGGTAAAATGTGCAGGGAAATTACAATTCAGCAGCCCACTGCTACCCGCTGGTTATTTCAAACAAATTTCCCTCTCCAGTGATCACTGCTCATGTATTACCAAAGAAGTCGGGGATGCAGAGTTTTTAATTTGATAATATTAGTATGCAGACAGAGTCTTGCAGGCTAAACTGAAGACTGAGGCAAGCAGAATATTCAATCTGCTTGGCGGATGCCTCTTAAATACAGGGGAGATGCCCACAGAGGCCCTGGGGGCATCATGTCAAAGTATACTACTCCACAGTTTAACTTTGTGTGCTTTCACTGCAGTAAAACCTTCATTAAAAACACTGGGGGAGAGAATATGATAACTGCATATGATTATAGATCGAATATGTATGTTTCCATATGAAGCTTTAGGCAGCTTTGTTTTTTTATAGCAGCTTCTGAGTTAGCCCCGTTAAATAGCCCGTGACACTTCCAGTTGAGTGTTGCTTGACAAAGTCTGACTTTTAATCTACATGTGCGTGTAAGCAGCGGGGGTTTACTGACTCTAGATAGATGGGCTAAGCAGGGGCCACATGTGTGTGCCCGAAAGAACTGTCCCCCATGGGGATGAACACTCTAGTGTCAGAGAGGCTATTGGGTATTTTAGACCTCACTGTTGCCAAACACGCCTGTCAGTGAGACACTGTGACCAGACAATGGTTGTTTCATGCTGGTCAGTCGGTGGTTTTGTCTTCTGACCTTTGAGGTTAATTATAGCCATAACTGTGTTTCTCATCTTTGCAGCTGGTCTGCAGAATGCTCTTACCAGACTGGGTAAAGCTGCAGTAAGAAGTGGGACCAGTGAGGACCAATATTCTGAGTGGAATGAAGATTCCACTCTGAATATAAAAAGGGGGGAATTAGACCGAGCCAGTGGGCTGTAGCGGCAATGACGTGGTGGGATGGTGAAGACGGCACGAATTTTATGGAAATAGGCACTGGCCTGAACCGTGGGAAAGAAGCTCAGTTCTTATCAGCATATCTCCCACTTGAATATCTCATAATGGGGCAGATCTAATATGGTAGGTTTTATGAGATCAGCATGAGCATGGGTATGACTGCTTACAGGCTGTTCCTGGTTGTAGTACTCGTGTGGTCTAATGTGTAGCTGCAGTGGTCTGGCAGTGAGCTGGTTGAAGGCAGGAGTCAATTCGAAGCAGTTCTGAAACAGTGACACTCGGGCAAAGATGTACAGGCCCAGTCTGGCTCTTGACATGGCTACCACCAGACGCCTCACATCCCTGTGGAGAGACAGAAAAAAGGATTGACTTGAGGGGAAAAGACGTGAAGGGGTGGTGGTAAAATGTGTGAAACTGTAAAGAGGAGAAGAGATCCTGCGTAGGGGCAAAAAACAAAAACTGAAGTGAAGAGATCACAGTGAAAGAACCGAGTAATGGTTGAAGGGGAAGAGAAGAAAAGGCACCGTAGTGTACGAGGAAAGAGGTTTAGTGAAGGATAAGCGGCACTACTTAAGTGGGAAAAATACTGAGGATAAGAGAGAAATACAGAAATGGAAGACAAAGGGCATGGATAAGCACTGCAGGCAAGGAGTCAGAGAGGTAGGAGAGCACGGGAAAGGGTAGGTGGAATAGGTTACTTTTTTATGCCATCAAGTAGTATTAAGAGATTAAGGACAGAGGCAGTCGTTTCTCTGAGCTTTCTCTGGCTTGCTGTACTAGCCAAAATACTTGTCTCTTTGCTCCCCTGCAAAAACACTGCTCGTAGTACACATCCCACTATACTGTACATTAGCATTCTATACAAAACACACATACATGAGGAGAGGGAGAAGATTTGGACAACTGTAAACACCACAGAATGAGTCATTTACAAGGGGTTTCCCTTTGAACCTATTGAATCCTTATATTGTCTCAGTTATCTGCACAGTTAAATTTGCTTATAAAAAAAAAACATGTAACTATTTAACTGACCTGTAAGTCTGTGGTGTGAGATTAAACATTGGTGAAAGCATTTGAGGAAGAAGCTGTTTTTACTCAAACAGCTCTGGCAAAAGTCTTTATTTTGATGCTGATGAATAAGACACACAGCCATGTTTTTCTATATAGCCTACTCTTAAGTATAGCCAAAAATATGAAATGTGGAGTCCACCTGAGCACTTCATGAGATTAAGAGGATTAATCTTTGCAATATGCATGATGAGTTCTGTGAATATGACAAAAAGGCTTATGGGAGCCATTGTGCAGGGTACGAGTGAGTAAACGTGAGCAGCCTATAGATTAATGTGAAAATTACTGCACATTTCAGGCAAAAATGGGGGCACAGTACAAAATGAAACATTTCCACAGAGACAAACTACCGCTGCCTAGACCAATGAGCACAGACATGTGGAGCAGATGAACCAATCATGAAGCACGATAGCCTGTGGACATGGCACTACGGAGAGACGCCCACCTGGACTGTGCTGTGACATGACAGGGCAAAGTGGACGGTGTGTGTTCCCACATGTGTGTTCGTGCATGTCAGAGCATCTCTGAATTTGTGCTGCCCTGTCAAAGTGTGTGCTCCTGCATGTGAGCGTGCCCGTGTGTATCACGGGAATGCTTCCCCTGTCAAAGCGAGGGTCAGCTCATCATATGGTCAGCTGCATCCCCTGTGGTTGTCACGGCTGCGGATTGCCATGAGGAGAGGGGCAGGGGAGAGAGGGGGAGGAGGATTGTGAGGTAAAAGCCAGTGGTACACCGCAGTGATCCCATTATAAGAAAAACACAATGAACAGCACTAGGAGCTCCTATGAAGCACTGCTCTCTCAACCACTTAGCTGACCATTCACAAGCTGTCAGGGAAGCCAACATATGAATGACCATTATGAAAAACTATAGCAACAGACATAACTAGACATTTTCTGTTATATTTTACATTAATGGTTTACTCTGACTGACTCATGGTGGTTGATTTCTTATTCACATCCCTCACAGTTAACAATACATATTAACAATTAAAAAAGCAAATCTGAAATTTGATGCAGCCCGACAGAATAATCACAAAAAGGTTGATTCAAACATTCTTATATGAAATAACCACAAACATTATCAGTGACTGACAGCTTGGTTTTCAGGGCCTTGAAGCTCAGTGTTACCAAAAGTCTTATTCAAGGAGAATAGAAGCTCTAGAACTATTGTACGCTCCCTGCACTGAAAAACTGCTACACTGAGAATGTGTAAAAGGTGGGATGTAATATCGAGTCAAAGACAAGATCAAATGAATGATACAGAGAGGAGAGCAGGCACTGCCAGCAAGATAAAGCACCCTTCTCTGTAGTCAGCTGCAGTTTCTCATTTTCAGCTACATCAATTAATCGCTCCATCTGTGAGATGAAGAAAGAACAAAATAGAGTTTTTAAGTGTTTTCTGTGCTAGCTAAATGGCCACGGTGATGGGTGGGGTGCACAGAGCTACAAAGGGAATGGCTTATAATTTGCACTCGGGTTCCAATTTGCAGACTGTCCAATTCTCTGATAAAGCTGTGAGCAGTGCAACTGCAACAGCAGCTACTGTTCATCACAGCCAGCGGCCGGCATGTCAAGTAGAAGTGCTGTGGATCATATGCCTGGTATAAAACCCTTGGTTGTTGGAATCTCACAGCAGCAGAGAAGTGAAAGATCATTTGACTACAAATTAATTCAGTGACATGGGGCAAAGAGGCCATAGCCAAATGAACAGAAAGCAGAGAGAAAACAAAACAAAGCTGCCAATGAAAGAAGACGCCATGAAGAGGCGTGTCGCAGAGCAGTGATTATCCATCATACTGACTGCTTTACAGTTTGCCTTCAGAACTGAGCTCTTTGTTAGTTATTGTCAACCTAATCATCAGAGCACAATTATTTCTCTTAATTGGAACAAAAACTACAGTCAGCTCCATAGATGTGTCCTTAAGCACCTTTATCCTCCCTGCATCATAATTAAGCTCATACTTACCTCAAAACTGCAACACTGTTATTTCCCTCAGCAAACTTTATTCAGTAGTTACACATGACAAAAAGAGAAAGCCTCCTGAGAGCAGCTGTCTCACGAGAATTAAGTGCCAGCTTTTCTGCAGTGTTATTTCCCTGGAGGATGTTTATCTTAGGTGTATTTCATATTACACAAGTATTTTAAAGCAGAATAGCTGCTGAGAGCTGAAGGCTATTTTGGATCAGATACTTTTTTTCCTGCTTGGCATGCAAAGAAGTAATTACCTCAGGTGTCCCACAGCTTTGGTGCGGACCAGGGAGAGGATGATGTAGTTGTTCTGCTGACCCTGGAACCTGTCCACTGTCGTAATCTGTACAGACACAAACATATTTATTATTCAACAACACGACACACAAATGCACATAAATATCAAAGATATGCTAACTAAGCTCCGGCAGCGGATACGCTTTGCAAAGTAAATGAGTGTTTGCATTTTAGGTAGGTGGAGGGATTTAGCTGAAATGTTTAAAAACATGAGCGAGACTGCTTTCCGTCTTAAATTCTTTTTCTTTGCCTTTTCTTTCTTTTTTGAGGGTGAACGTTAAGAGATGGCAAGGTACTTTCTTGTTGCTGCCGTTATCGCTGTGGGCCACACGGGCAGCCAGCAGGGTTAATACGGCTTAAAGGGCATTTGCCACCAGCAGCCTCTTACCTGGTCTCCTGGGAATCAGGGCCACTTGGGAGGGGGAGGGGGGACTACTTGACTGCATCAGAGATTATTTCAAGGAGACAGAAAATGTAGAAGTGGCTTTCTCTGTGGAATTTTTTTTTTCTAAGCAAAAGGGAACCCGTGTCAGCCAATTTGCTTTTATACCCCAGTAATCCTGTCTTGCTGAGAAGTGTACTTATTCAACTACATAAAGAACTGTGCTGTGTTTTGACTTTGTCAGTCATGTTACTTTATGTAATAAAGCTATCATAAAGCATGTGCACTTCAAACTCGATACAAGGACTGGTCTTGATGAGATGCAAGAATGTGAAAACTTTCATACTGTACTACCTACACTGAGTGTGCACAGCCTTGACAGTGTTGGAGAGTGTATACATGGAATATGCTCCAACTTCATAAGCTCTTTCATGATCATATAGCCTTCACTCGGTGTCTATTTTTAGTGGTGTTTCCGAGTTGGACTAGAAATATCTTAGGGATGTAAATCTGAGTCCAAAATCACATTACACAGTCTCTACACTGTGTAAACAGCATGTGTGTAACTATAGACTGAAAAGTTGATGTCAATGCAAATAGTGTGATAGCTGGGTGCTCCTGTTGTTTTTGGTTAGAAGTTACATGGAGATGTTACTGGTTAATGCTTGGTTAAAGTATGCTGCTCTGGAAAAAAGCTGCAATGTTTAAAGATTATTCCGGAAAAATATTAAGTAGAATTATAATAACAGAGCTAAATTATTTTAATCAACTACTAATAATTGAGTGATTATGCCTTGGGTAGAAATAATTCCTTCCATCCCCATTGTGTATATATCCATCCATCCATCCATCTATATAAATAATTGTTAAATCAATAACCGATTTAAATCTGATAGCACAGTATTAGAATGATCAAGGAAAAACACATCAGAGCTGGAGTGTCCCCTATCTTGCAAATGGTAACAGAACCAAATAAAAATTGAGTTTAAAAGCCAAGTTACTAAGTCCTTTTTTTAAAGTACTGCACAAAAATGCTTCTGTATAGTTACATACGACACATGCTAAAAAAAACTCATAGCCAGGCAGAAAGAAGTTGGCCTGTCATTTATAGTTTAGCTTTTTAAAATGGATCAATAGGACATCAGCTTCCATTGAGGAGCCATACAGGCCCAGAACTACAGCATTCAGTAACTAGCCATGCTAAATAAATCATCCTGTGGATGTGGTTACCACCTATTATTAAATGCAACCCTCAGTGAACCTCTCCAAAACTCCTTTTGGATAAGAGGAAGGGAATGTGGGGAGACTGTGTGTGTGTGTGTGTGTGTTAATGTGTAAAATCGAAAGCGATGGGACTAATGAGGTATTTATTTACGTCTCCCTGTTGCTATGTAGAACAGGTGCAAGGCCAGAGGCAACAATATGTTGCTTTTACAATAGCAGGAGATATCGTTGGCCGTATGCTCAAATTACACATCCATGGTATGCATGCACGTACTGACACATGAGAAACGGTGAATCTTGGTTTGCAGCAAATGTGGTTCTTTAGAGAGGGAGTTATTCTTAGCCTACAGAAAGTGATAACAAAGCCCGGGTCGAAATTCTCCCCGAGGTATAGCATTCTGCATGGTGTTTAGTTATTTATGAGAAATCTTCAAGGGAGAGAATTACAGAGGTCGTGTCATTGTAGCACATGCATGTCCGAGGACATAAGGAAATACACACAGCGAATACACTGTGAGATACACAAACAGCTATTGCACTGCCAAATGTTTTCTTCCAACATGCCTTCTTCTTATGGAGACAATAGCACACTATTAGATGATGATCAACCACTGATCTCTCCCATCTTATTTTCTGTTACTCTGTCTTACTTATGGTAATTACTGCTGGGAATGTGCACAAGTCAGACCTCTGGATTATTCAATTTTTCACAAGAGGAATGGCAGGGACGCCAGAGTTAACAGCTTTGTATTGCTTGTGTGTTCGAGTCTACATGTGTCTCAGGATTTCAGACCTGTCTAAGAAAAAACCCCAACAAAAAATATGACGCTAGGAAATGTTAAGACACCTTTTCTACACATTTCATGTTGTCAAAGAGGCTAGTACTGTTGCTCTCAGTATATGAAAGCTGTGTGTTTTTGGTCAAGGCGAAGAGTTAGACAACTGCAGAGGGTCATTCAGAATAAGGACTGAAACCTTAAATAGGTACTTTGTCACTCTGCATTCATCTCTTCTTGATCCAGTTGATGTATCTTCTTACTAACGAAATAGTCAAACTCTAACAGTCAGACTTCCAGCACTTCTTCATCAAAGAAAAGAGAACCAAATGGATATTTTCTGTAAAACTCAGGAAAATAAATAAAAAGTGTTTGCGCACATGCTGTATTTACGCACACTGTTGTTTGGGATTTGGTAAAAACCTTGAGCAAGCATGTTTGACGCTGGCACTGTGACTTCCCATATGGAAAAGATATATATAAATTTTATAAAGTTTGTATCTGTCTTGTGTGAAACTTGTATGAAAAGCATATAAGTGTGAAAACAGATATAAGATCCCTTGAAAAATTATATAATGAAACTTGTATATTTCTGATACTTACTTAAACAATGTATGAAAGTAATGCGAAAGTGGCCACTTTCATGAGTAAATCATGTAAGCCTTATATGATTTTCTCATGAAAGTGGCCACTTTCATGAGTAATCACATATAAGTTTTTACTATTTCTTTTCCGTATGGGTTGTGCTAACTGGCCTTCCTCTGCTTTTCTTTCTAATTAAAGTTATAACAGTAAAGTAAGCTGGATGTTGACATTTGCGCCATTTTACCCTTTGTGACACACTGTCAGACACACTGTGGACACAGTGCTCAGCGCCATGACCTTTCAGCTGCTCAGCATTTTTTCCCACAAGAGCCCATCTTTCTATTTCATCCCTCTCTGTCTCTGGCCATCTTTCATCTCAGCAAATCTAACAACCTGTCACTCCTGTCACTTTATTACTAGGCATGCATACTGACTAAGGCCATGAGCACAATGAATGATGCTTTATGTCTTGACATTGCAGGACATTTCACATGGCTAAGCAAAATCTCTGGCTAGCTGTCAGTGCAGGGAATGTACTTCAAAACAAAACAACAAGGTAGGGTTGCACAGCAAAAAATACAGACACAACAGTATGGAATGAGTAAAGACTGAATCACAGTGGACGCTATAACAAACCACTATTCTAACCTCCAAATTGCTATCATACTTGGAAGAACCTGCTTCCTGTCTGCCTGCTTTTGGACAAAAACGGCCTATGTATATTTTTGATTCACTTTTTATGTACTCAGCAGGAACAGATGAGTAATGAGTAGACAGTAAACTTTACAAAATACTGTGTGATAAACAAAAAGATTCAAGTTACATACTATTTAAATTTTCTGGGCATTTGTGGGAAATAAAAATACATGTCTTCTAAAATAGAGATTGGATGGACCTGGATTATTGCTCTGAGAGCCACCTCACTTTAACACTCCTGCTGTTAAAGAAATACCAAAGAATATGCACAACTAAACTAAACCGATCGCAATATTACTGAAGGCGTGCTGCTGCTGACCCTATGCTACCTGACATAACAATGCTCTATATAACTGTTGATATGCCATTTTCACTCCACTCTTACTGGAATGCCGAAAGAGTCTGTGACATTGTTAAGTGTGTGAAAACCCTAAAAGAACAGAGACCAAAGAAAGGTGAGACAATGTGTGTAGCGGGAAAAAATGAAGCGCGAGGAAAGCATAACCTGAGGCTAGTGAGTAAAAGCATTTAGCAGTACAAACAGAAAGTGGATGGGAAACTGTGCCGGCGGGTTGCTGACTTAACACATTGTAAAGAAAGGAAAAGAGGAGAGACGAGAAGTTCGGGGGAATAATATAGGCTAGAAAAAAAACAACCTAACTGTATCCCTCAGGGATGAACAGACTCTCCCTGTATTCACAGTCAGTCAAACAAATGTTGCAAATACTTGCACACCTCTAATTTGCTTTACCTGTTACCACTCTGTCTTTTACCCACCGTGAAAAACTGAGATTCACTAAAATTCAAATAGTATTTTAAGTTATACACGGATAAACTCCAGTTCAAATATAAAACTCTTCTTAAAATGAACAGACAAACAATACAGTTTTCACATTAATGTTAATGAGTGACAAACACTTAAGGAAATCCCTCCAAGATGCTTGGAGAGCTGTGAATATCTTTCCCAGTGCAATGGAGGATAAGAGGTTGGTGCAATAACTGCAGCTGGCATCCGGAGGTGTGAAAAAACTATCCATGTCATGTGTGATACGTGTTTCCAACACGCTAGTCGTAGCCCTACACATATATAGGTTATATATAAGTTTGACTGAATACTCGCAAAACCCAGTACTTGCTACAAAACCTGTCCAATAATCCAGTGTGTTTATTTAATCACCTCTTGCTTGTGCTTTGATAACATGACACATAAAAGACTGCTGCTTCTTAATTGGTTTGTTTCAAATGGTGCTTACCTTGTGGGGCTGACCAAACACTGGATTTCCAGCACAGCGTTGGTTGATGACATCTCTGATCAGGTGTTTTTGTCCATTGTAGGTGGTGAGGATGCTGATGCGCTCAGCTGGGTAGCCCAACAGACGCATGTACATGTATAGAGCCACAGAATACTCTGCCTCTGCCAGGTTCTTAACAGAGAGAGAGAGAAAGCTTGGTCAGAATAACATTATATTACTGAAATAAACAACCATTGCTGCCCAACCTCTGGGGCTGAAAAATGAAACTTGTGCTAAAGTGGTACATATTGCAGTCCCTCAAACTGCCACTTATAGCTGGCTCCAGAAGAAACTCAGTCCCTAATGAATTCCATGTTAAAGGAGGTTTTGATAACCTCAGACCACCATATTTTATAATGACACCAGGGACTATTGAGTAAATTGCAGCCTCTTGGTCACACACACACAACACATGCCTGCACACCATTTGCTTGCATCAGCCGAAAAAGTGATGATACATAAATAAGCCTGTCCTGCACTGTTGTATACTACTGTGCATCATGTGTTTTGCACATCATTATGAGACCAGTATATAAGCTGAGTATTAGTATAATGACAACAAATTTTACTTTGACAGGAAACAGCTGTCAGCACCAGAAACATGTTGTGTAACTAAGTTACAGTGAAATGGCCTACTGCTTGTTCATCATAGAAGGGAATGTTATTCATACATATTGAAGTATATATAACATAGTGAAGCAGGCAAGATACATTTAACAAGCTAGTGTTTGGCTGCAAATTTGCTATGTTGCACAAATGTGGTGAAGTTTAGCTAAAACAAAATTGGCAGCTTAAGTAATTTAGAATAATTAGCCAACTTGTTTGTTGATATTGGAGTCCAAGCTACCACTTGCTATTGAAGCTCTCTGTTTACGCTGTGAGCAGACGAGAGGCACTGAAGTGATCAGAAGCAAGTGTAAACATCAGATTTCTGGAATTTTCACGGAAAATCACAACCCCATCGTTTACACAGACATTAGTCCCCAGTCAATCTGAGGCAACTAAGAGAGTCAGGGACAGTCTCTTTATGTTGCAATCACTCAGAAACTGGCAATGAAAAGCATTTAACTGCTGAAAAAGGTTACCTAACGTACATTTAAAATGCTCACAAACATGTGTTTTTTCTCCTTTTTGTCACTATGCACAACACAGGAGCTCTCTGTGCTTCATAGATAGAAACACACATTCAAATAACCACACTGACAATGGCTACAATGTTACTACCTACACCTATCTGATATAATGATTATAATGATTTCTCTTTCATTTCCAATTACAAAGGACCTAGAACTACATCAAAGTTTTTCTCCCAATGTGAATACATGTAAAACGTTATTCACCAAATTAACAATCAACAAATTCCCAAGCCTGTGCACCCTGGTTCCAAGGCTACATTCTGTCCTTCAAATAAAACCCAAAAAAGAAAAGAAATAAAGGCAGCGCCATGTATTATTCATTCAGTTTCAATTAAATGTGGACTGCTGCCTCGCATCTTTGATAATAATGTATGCAGCTTCATCAACAGTTCCTGAGCTAGCTGCACTAGAGTCAGCACATCAAAAACAATGACATCCTTTATTCTTAGTCCCTTATTACCTGCCTACAAATGGCACAGATAATTAAAAATCGCAACTTACTTCTCCAGCAAAGTTACTTCTAATCCTCTGCATTCACAGATCATCTACAAAACCACAATCATGTAGCAAAAGGCAAAAATGCATATCTCACACACACACACACACACACACACACACACACACACACACACACACACACACACACACACACACACACACACACACACACACACACACACACACACTTAAATAGACATTCAAGTAAAAATCTGTGACGCTTCCAGATTTGTGTCTTTCATTTGCATGTCTAACATACATCAGATCTAAAGCCTAAACCCCAAAAGAAGCTGGCAACTATTACAAGGTCAGACCTAAGCCATTGAAATTTGAGCCAGTGGTTCGTGACTGCAAAAGGACTAGATAGGATAGAATGATCAAACATGCACCGAGGAGAGAGGGTTACATACAGATACACTTTAGAGTAGATACAAGAACATTATTGATATCGAGAGGCATAAATTCAGGCTACCTGTAAGTAAACTCCACCATGCAGGTTGCTCTTATGCAATTTAAAATGTAGCTTGTAGAGCAGAAATTTCTATAACTAACAAGCCTAGTGGCTGAGGGAGGCAATTTCCAAACAGAAGATGTGGATTTAGATAGGCATCTTACTCTTCATGAGCCATTTGACAACAGTGAGGTTGAGTCTCAGTTGGCTGAGACTCAACAGGGAAAGAGCTTTAGCAAATGAGGCAAAGCACGGGAAAAAGACCCTTTGTACTATATTTTGTGCACACAGTATTTGTGTATGGGTTCTGCACAGTTCACGCGCAACCACAAAGCAGTGGTTGTGGCAGTGTTTGTTCAGCTGCGACATGTATTCAGTGTACACTGGATACAATTGCTCCTCTAGTGTCAAATTGATCCCCTTTGGTTTCCAGGAAAGTGCATCTGTGTGTGTGCTTGTCAAGCATAACGAATGATATTGAGGAGATTCCCTTGAGGAGACTCAAAATGGCAACTGGCAAATAGAGTTGAGGTTCATGTGACCTGGTACCGCGAGAAGCACACATGGTGCTGAATTAAGAACAATAAGAAGCTTTAGGGACTTGAGTGTGCACAGCGTGAATGTAGTTGCAAGATTCATGAAGCAATATGATCCACTTAATGGGTATGCAGGTTCTAAATTGAAAGCTTCAATTTGATATTTCAATCATTACACACGATACCTTATCTGAAATCCAGTGCTGTCGGCTCTGATTACTACAAACTCTTTTAAGTATATGTTTTATTTACAGTATCTTACATTTCTATAAGCGATACTATTTTTATTTCTCTTCTTGGAGAAATGTAATTTATTTTTTGTTTTTTTACTTCTTGGGCTGGTGCACTGCAAAAGTAAACACCCCTATCAACCCTGCCCTGTGCCCAGACACAGTCTTTGTGCCTCAGCAATGTCAGGATGAAACACAGTCTGTCTTCCGGTGTGAAGGACAAACCGCCTGGTCTGTGCTGGGCAGCCAATGTTAGCTGCACACTAAGCAGAGTGATGAATATATTATATGGACTGGTAGCTGAACCAGTGAAATTTAAAAATGAATGAACTCCTGTACAACAACCAATTTAGAGGAAATGGGGGCTAGAGAGAATATGCTTCTGTTTCCTGCTGGAAGTGTGAATGTGTTTATTTGTAAAGGAGTGTAGTTCCACAGCTTGTGTAACATGAACCATTTCAGCTATTCAAACAATTTCTGTACCTGTGCTACATATATACACAAAATAATAATGGTGTTCTGTTTGGAGTATTCAGTTATTTCAATTGAAGTAGCTCATACTTTGTTGTTTTTACATTTTTAAAATTAGTATTAAGATATTGGCAATATGTTGGACAAATGGCATACAAGGATGTGCAAGGATTACATCAAGTGTGTTCATTCGTGTGATCTACTAACCTGATAAAAGTAAGGGTTGGGCTCAGATTCTCCCACCCCATTGAAGTCTTCCACGTTAATTAGCTGGAAATCAAACGTCAGGCCAGGGTTGGGCACCTGAAACTCGGGAAGTTGCTGAACGTGAGGCAGGTTTCCCAGGTGTTTGTAGCGCCAGTTGTACAAATTGCACAGGCTGTGAGATAGCAACACAAACACGCATTAGGTCACATCTGTGTTACTGTAATACAGTTTCCCTGACAGGACCACTGGAAATTTTAATCAATCAGCACAATCAGGGTTCCCACAGCTTAAGGCAAGGCAGATATATTTATTGTGTTTAATGCAACTAAAACTGAAATGCAAGATCAATTTTACAGTAAATAAAGAAAAATATTGCAATTTCTCCATTCTAATTCAATTTCTGGGGGTTAGAAATAACCTCGCTCAGTTATTTAAACAATGCAGCACATCTTGGGCTGAGCTATGTCCTGTGAACTAACATCCCAAATATCTGGACTGGACTTTTTTTCTCACGTCAAAAGAGAACAAGCAGATTTTTTTTCCTTCTTGCTTCATACAAGACAACTGATGCACAAAACGCCAGATTTCAGGCATTTGATCTTTCTTCATTGGTGTTGTCATTTTTGTGCATGTTACCATGATAACAGGTGTTATTCTGATTATGTTGCTATGCTCTGCAGTCTGCAGTCAGAGAACAGATGGGCTCTTCTCAGTAAATCCAGTAAAGGTATCATTTCCCAACTCTGGCTGTTTAAACAGAGTCTGCCTGACCATCCTGCTTGCCCGGCATTACTACACAAATGTTTTCTCCATTACCAAGCAAAAACATTTCTTTTGACAAAGGCTCAATAACTAAATATACTAAAATGAACTGATTTATCTTTAACTGTTTGCTAATGATTTGGACATTTCGCCATCGCTGTGGCCAGTCTGAAAGATTTTTTTTTAGCAACAACAGTAAGAGGTCTCATGGTCATTGCTTAGACTGCCTTACCTAGATTTAGCTGCTCAGGTTTAATGCAAACTTGAACATTCTGAAGCAATAAGTTAATAAGTTTGAGTTTTTTTGAATCAAGGTTAAGACCACTGACTTGCATCCATAAAATAAAGCACTGTAAAGCATAAAGGTATATAGAAAGAATAATTACTATTAAATTACTATTCAATTATGTTTAAAGAACTGTTTCCGAATTACATTTAAACATTACGTTTTTTTTAATCCTTGTGAGCCCCTGTGGGTAGTGAGATTGTATTTTGCTTGGTGACCCACCTTGCACGTGCACGGCCCTGTGCATCCAAGTCTATTGTGGGCACACCTAGGCGCACAAATCGGGTGAAGAGAGACTGCTCCATGTTGGAGTACTTCTGGAAAGCCATGTTCTTGATGACTGGGGGCAACTGGTGGTGGTCGCCAATCATGATCCAGCGCTTTAGCCTGCTGTAGCCATCCTCTGGGTTCTGCAGATAGAGGAACATAAGATGATCAAGCAGTAAAAAATAATAATAATAATAATAAAATAGAGATACTGTGACAATATACAGTGATCAGTGAAGGTGCAACAGTTAATTTAGGTTTACATTTTAATTTCCAAATCATCATCTGGCATGCTTACTCTAACAAACATATAATGTGTCATACTGTAAAATGCAGTGATGTTATTTGGAGCTGGACCTCACAAAGATCTAATATCCCACCCATTGTCTAAGATTGTTTTAAAGTGTGATCACTGGTTGTGTTTGAAAAGCTGGTAGTAAAAGGGAAGTGGAGGACAATGATCCTGGCCAAAGCCTCTGACTGGCACAGTG
Source organism: Maylandia zebra (assembly GCF_041146795.1). Classification (NCBI taxonomy): domain Eukaryota; kingdom Metazoa; phylum Chordata; class Actinopteri; order Cichliformes; family Cichlidae; genus Maylandia; species Maylandia zebra. The sequence goes on from NC_135185.1 coordinate 23,839,480, forward strand.
GTGAGGAGAGATAATGAGGAGTTCTGGCAAGGTTGCTGGATAGGCTGGTGTGCCTAATGATCTTTTCCGTAAACAGAAATTACAACACAGAATGTTAGTCATAGCTACCAGAGACCAACACCATTTTTATGGAGCCCATTAGGAAAACCTTAATGGGGAAAGTCAATTTGAAAAGGCTACTGATGTAAAGATTAAACTACACAAACCAGTCACAATGACAAATCCTGGCAGGTTTTGTGAGAATAATTTTTCAGTCAAGATTAACAGTCAAAACAAGTTAGCATTTCGGTTACCTGTAGTAATAGAGGGATGAAAGTCTCAATTTCCAGAATCTGTGCAGCTTCTTCCATCAGGATGTTGTCATACTAATAAAGAAAGGAACAGCTTGATGTAACTTCAATAAATAAACTAACTGCATCCAGACAAAATACAACCAGATTATTGGGAATGTATTTTTAAACTGACAAAAGTCTACCTTAAATCCCAGCTCCACTAGGTCGTGACGTTTGAGTGCAGCGTGTGTGCAGGTCATGGCAATGATTTTGGCTTCTTTCACTAGCAGATATTTGGAGCGATCTAGTCCACTTCTTAGCAGCTCGAAGGCCCTGAATTCCTTTTCGGATAGAAGAAAAGTGATACTCAGGAATGACGTCACAGAGCTATGTTATAAACCAGATTGATAGGGAACAAAAAAGTAAAATATTATCACAAAGAATTAAAATTGCTGACATTTATTCTGTATTGAGTCATTTTTAAAGGTTTTTTTCATACTAGTGTGGGGGATGACTTTAATGAACAATTAGTATGACAGATGATGGCTAATATAAAAATCTCTTGTAACATAATAGAATCTTAAATTTAAAAAAAAGCACATTTCAATATTCAGAAATCCAGTCAGCACACATCACGATACACTGAGTGGCTTATCTTTCATCCAAATGTTTGAATATCTCCAACTGACTCTACTTTTCTTTGCTGAATTGCCTAATTCAAAGTGACACCCGGAAGATGAACCACAATTCTAAACTTCAACAAAGTCATGATGGACATCTAAATGACTGGAAACTTACAGTACTCCACTTTTTAATGAAATGTATAATTAACATAATCCCTCTGCTTTCTTCTCTCATTAGAAGTGAGTGTCCTCTTTTTCCATGATGCAGTGATAGAGACTAGCCAGCCGCAGGGCTCTCCTGTGAAGTATGTGGGGTGTATTTTGTTTTTCAGTAGCTGTGGCTTGAGGAGCACTTTAGCAGAGATTTTCTTACATGGGTTACACTATAAAGGAAAATTTGGGGGATTTTGTAACCCAAAAAACAAATCAGTTCATTTCAGGGTGGTGATATGATGACACTACAGAAAGCTGTGGGGGGATGCACAGAAGAGGAGTAATGGTAAACAGGCAAGCTATTTTCAGGTTGGTACACTAGCTCTGGAGGGTAGGGATGGAGGAGAGGAGACTCGGACAGCACCATGGTATAAATATTTAATGTGTTACTATTTTAGCATTAATATTAAACTAATCAAAACATGGAATATTGATGAAGTCTATTTTTAAACCCCATGGTACCAAATGAGTTGAGGAGTGATATTAAGATTGTTAGAATTCATAGAAGTTGAAAAAAACTAGGAAAAGGGAACCAAAAATAAGTTAAAAAGTGGAATGAAACGGTGGAATTGCAGAGGAGTAAACAGCAGATGTCTATACATGAACGCAGGAGGCACACTGTCTCCCTCTCTCTCTCTCTGTTTGCCTAGCAATACATTCTTAGGATATTCCTTTGACAGCTTATTCAAAACTGCTTTTACATTTGAAAAGGTAGACAGATAAGCATATTCAGCACAATGTTGCTTCTGCTACCCTGCACCACACAGAGCAATACTTCTTAATGGGTGTACAGATTACACTGCAGCATGGGTGAGGCTCAGGGAGGAGGGAGGAGGGAGGAGGTGCTGTGATGCAGTGATACAGAGGCCAGCCAGATAAATCAAGGTCACAACACATGTTGGGATATTACCTCTAGCCAATAACTTTTTTATTGCTTTTCGGAGACCACCTTGGTGTTCCCATAAATCTGAAATGTTTTTGTTATCCCTACAGAAACACTTTGATGGGCTCAGAAGGAATAATAACAGACTTTCAGCTGTGTTTGAGAGCGTGAAGGGGTGTGAAAAAGAGTGACAGAGAAAAACACAGAGCCATGAGCATATCTATAGGCATAACATGCAAGGCGGAATTTTAAACTCAGAATAAACACATCCAGGATTGTGGATTGTCACTATTAGCTGACAACAGTCTGTTAATGTGGGGGCCAGGTAGGCAGTTACTTGTGCAAGAGAGAATGTGCAATACCTGGAAAGACAGCTGGTATGAAAATAATCAAATACAGCAGGTAAAGCTTGTAAAGTTGCTGGCCCTGTGATCTTCTTACCTCCAGCTGGGTAAATATTTTCTTGATGTGGCGATAGCAGCCCTCTGCGATGTCCATGTCCTCCTCATATGACCGACCTTTGAACACAGGCTGGGGTGCATTGGAAAAGTACTTGTGGAAAGGAAAGTGTGCAGCAACAGCCTCCACCTCCACGTTCTTGCCCTGTTTTGGTTTTACTTTGCTCATGTACTCTTCCCAGCGGGATATCACCTGTTATGGGGAGAGACAACAGTCACAGAACACCCTCTCAAAGAGTCCCAGTAGTGATATTTAGTATACACCCGAGAATCAGGCATCTATGTCTTATTCGGGTTTGAGTTGCAAGTGTTTGTCACCTTCAATAGAGTGAATCTTTTCTAGCAAGCTGTAATTGCTTTAAAGTGGGCTGTTATGCATGACAGGTGGTCCTGAGATTATGCTGAGAGGAAAATCACACCTGTTCACACCAATAAACTCTTAAGGGTCTGCAGCATTTTATTTGGGAGATTACTAATTAAGGGTTTCAAAAAGTAGCCTTACTTAGCCACGGCATTCAGAAAATGACCAGGGGTATTTTCTCACATGAGCGATGTTTGTATGTTCTCATACAACATTTGTTTTTGGACAGCAGAAGGAGGAGGACTGCCAATCTTAAATGGCTCTGCTAAGCTTAAATTCAGACTATAGAAAAATAGATAAACAAGCAAAGATGAACAAATGAGAAGCAATAGGCTCACTCTTGCTGAGGTGCTCCTGCTGAGTATCTAATAACCAAACCCAAACAGCAGGGTAGCTTATTTCTATAAATACCCCTTTAAAAAAACAACATTAGGGATAGCATTAATGAGTCTGCTAGAGGACTGAGCTTAATTGCATGTTGAGTATCTGTCTGCACAGATTATTAGGACTACCATGGAAACCTTAATGATATGTACAAAGTCACTGTTATCAACAATCACTCACATTCACATGAATAATCAAGGAAGTATGCTCACGGTCAAGTTATCACTACACCAACAACCTCCTGACAACATCTTCAAAAGACAAAGAACTATACAGTTGGGTCTGAAAATGTCTGAACAGTAACACCGTAATTTTGATCATTTTGGTTCTGGATGCCTACACAATAGATTTTACCTGAACAACTGAGATTCAATTACAGTCTTTAATTAGAGGGGTAAACAAGAATATTTTTACACAACATTAATTTAGCCCTGACTGAAGGTGAAACCTTGGACTTCTGTGTCAAAAATGTTTATTTTTGGAATTGTTCTATTGAAACTGGGGAAATTGTAGTAGGTAATTGCTAGCAGTGGAAATTCTCCTGCAGCCTGAGGGGACAGTAATGATGAGGTGACAGGAATAAACAGAAAGCATTAAGAGCATTTCTAAATATTTATATTCTTGACAGAAAGAGCAGATTGCCAGGAGAATGGAAACTTCAATAATGTCTGCATTTCATTCATCAACTGTCTGAGGAGGAGGATGGTCGTTACAGAAATCCATTCTAATTATTTCTGCAAAATATCTCCTTAACTCCATCTGAAAATCAATTTCAAAATCTCTACACAAATGGTGCTTAATGCTTAATAGAAGGATGGATCTGAAAGTGGTTTTTCCCCTTACTTAAGTCACACACAAAATGAATAAAAGATCAGAGTTAGAAGTACATCCAACATTACACGTGAATTTTTTTTCTATATCACAGAAACACATGTACTGCCTTTTCTCTGCAAGAACAGACATGGCACGGCAACATTTACAGCATTTACAGCCTCAAAAACCAGGCCCTTCTGTTTCAAATGCTGCGTGGTCATGAGGTTATATAATAATCCTGTGACAGCTTTGCCCTTGACTTCAACTTCTGAGTGCACCAAAACAACACAAGTCATATCCATAACTGTGTGTGTGTGTGATATCAAAACAATAAAGCAATTGAGAAAACTGAATTGCTTTCTATCAGCACAGTAGTTTTTTAGAATGTTGATGCTGATGTTTTGAGTTTTCCATCCTGTTTCTCACTGATTACTGTCTTTTAAAAATTACCATTTGTTGCAAGTTTATCAACATCAAGGCCAGATACCAATTTTTTGGGGCAGTGAAAAGTATCAGATCTTTTTTCCCCCCTACCCTGAGTTCCTACAGGTGTTTCTGACACTGGAGGATAAACACAGATGTCTGCAGTGGACAATTGCCTATACTTGCTAATTTAGATTGCAGCTATTCACAGTCTTACCTGGTAGAGGTAGAAATGTCCAGCAGTCTCACAGGTATAAGAAACATCTCCTGGGACATCCAAGCTCTCCTGTAACCTTCCCACCTCTCGGAGAAGCTCCAGTCTTCTGGCCAGGACGTAGTTTACCCTTCCATATCTGAGGAGAGCACAGGAGTGTTAGTCAACAATCTAAATGGTTAACCCCTGTAAAAATAAGAAGGCAGTTGAAACAATGAGCCAGCTATAACAAGCTATCACAACATGACACAAGAGTGATATTTAATCTAAATCACACTTCCTATATACACCCAGAAAAAAAAACATGGCATAATAACTAGGGTATGTTTGATTAGTTACACTAACGTTCAATGGCCGAAAATTAATTTGTACCACATAACAGAATTAGAGATGAGTAAAACTGTTGTACATAGCAGAGGAACATCTGTTTGCTCGTCCATATTTTTCTGTTAGCGCTGGCTTTCAATTTAACTGCTGGTTTTGTAGTAAAACTTAAATAATAAATCTTATTTATATCATCCTGATTGGGTTTTATGTATGTGTAAGGTTTGAGGGTGTATTTTTAACAGGCATTTAAAAAGCCATACCCTCCAATCTCCAGGAGAAACAGAAAAGTAATTTGTAACAAATTGCTTTCTACATAAATCCAACAATGGTCATGACCTAAACCAGCATGTCTCGTGACCTGCATGCATGACTCATAGCAGCGCGTAGTTAAACGTACAATTGAGCAATAAGAAAACCTCAGACTGCAACTTATGGCAAACATGTGAGACAGGGTCTTGTGATTACTGACTTGACTGTGCAGAATATTGGCTGTCTGATTATGGTCACCTGGGGATATACTTCCTTTTCTACGTTCTAACATACATCTCATTATGCAGCTAAACAATACTGCTGAAAAATGTCATCAGATGGCAGTGAGACAACAGACAGGAAGAAGGAGGGGTTACCGGGTAACACTAGAGGTGAACACTATTTTTAGACCCTCTCCAAAGATTCTCGGTCAGCAGATGACTCAAAGACGATCACACTGCTCTGCCTTAGTAAAATTAAATAAAAGTGAGAAGTGACGTTGCCTCTTAGGATGACACACCTGTAATACACTCACCAAAAGCCTAAAATAGATACAAAGGTATAGTGCATGTGCAATGTACATTAATCTACAAGTCTGTCTTAGTGTTTTCGTAAACTCTGATAAATGTAAAACATCTGAATGAGAATGGTGTGTTTCATTTTCTGCCCTAAATTGGAATCATAAAATGATCTTGACAACCTGGGATGCAAATGTAGACCATCCAAAACTAAACAAGGGCTTCCTTGAGCCATCACCAAGATCCCCCTTCTAAAACTCATTAAAATGGCACAAAATTTTTCATGAAATGCATGGAGGCATTGTTAATTAAGGCTGTAGCTTCCCTCTTCGTTAAGCACTCAGAAAAGCACTGCCGTCTATTTTTTATCTCATGTACAGTGTTAATTAAAACTCTCTGGCTCTCTCCTCATTCTGGTGTCAGTGGGGTGGAAGAAGTGTGGAGTCGGCATGTTGTTGTGAGGCAACTGGGCAAGCGGGAACATGTCGACTGCTGCTAGCTAGCTAGAGCTCTTTCTTTTATGTCTGTGTTGCTGCATAATTTAAGAACGCATGAGACTGCCTTCATGTGCGGATGCCCAGTTTCCATAAATCATCATTCATACTACAGCCATGCACTCCCAGTAGACAGCACTCATACAAAGGGTACAGCAAATGAGAGGCATGTGTAACTCCTCCCTCGCTCCTTAAGGAAAGCTGAGAGCTATAGGGTGCAATTTGCTCAATGCCATGGATGGATGAGATGGTAATTAACATTGTAGGGTATAAGAACACTTTAAATAGTAACAGCATAAAAAATGTATTAAAATTCAGTGACACTGAGCTATTTATATTCAGGAGGTGGCAGGAGAGCGCTGCCTGTGGTGAAAAAAAAGTTTCCGGCTGGTACATTTATTAAAGTGTTAAATACATTAGTGATTATATAAAACTGTACATGTTTTGAGTATTTTGTGATACTCTGGTTTTCTGAAGTGTGCCATGAGTACAATGACCCCCACCTACTTTTGCTATCATGCTATCTTACTACGTCTCAATAGTACTGAGTCACTATCCTTAAAGGCATTAGACATACTAGGAACAAGCATATATAAGAGAGTTGGGAAACACTGGGACTTCCTTATGACGACCAGTGAGTCTTATCTATGGTGTGTTCTGTGTCCTGCCTCCATTTTTGCATTTACAGCTAGTGTTAAGCCTGGGTGGTGCATGTATTTGATTATACTCAGATAATGTCAAATCACCACTGATTTAAAAATAAACGTTCCTAAGTTTTGGGTATTTTGATTCATTTATGAATTTATTACACTGTTGATAATTCCTAATTAAACAGATCTTTCTATTCTTGAAGTAGATTAAGGACATTACTACTGCTACTTTTCCATCTGACTTATCACTAATGATCTTAATTATTTATTTAAACACTTCTTACTATGTATTAAGTTATTTACTTGACTTCTATAGTGCCAGCTCACAACATGTCATCACCAGGTGCTTTTTATCACAGCGTACGGTAAATATCCTGTAATATTAAGGGAAACATGCAAATGCTCCAAACAGTGGTAAATCCATATAATTCTCTCTACATGGCCTGCTGCTATCTTATTAAAATTTATTTTAAAAACTGGGGCAGAACCAACCAATCAACTGTTGTGGTCCAGAATAGCTATGAATGGGTTACTTGGGCATGTACTGCTTCTAAGTGCATGGCTGCTGAGACAGATCCCTTAGGCTGGTGGAAAGGACTGAGAGTCCAACAATGCCTAGTGAAAATAAACCAGGTCCAAAGCCTGACATATGAGAGTGTAGCAGCCTTGTCAGTGCATTGACTCAGACCTACGGTGTATGTGGGAGATGGCATTAATGGATGTGAGTTGCCTCTGCAATTTAGATACACTGTAACTCTGAGACATGATTTCCCACAAGTGATGGTGCATTCAAGAAATATTCAGTTTTCACATATGCAGTACTGTTTGGTTAGCTGTACCCATTTGTCTGTTATCTTCTTTGCTCACCTGCTGAAATCCTTCTCAGTCTCCAGCTCTTCCTCTCCATGGCCCAGACGCAGAAGGTGGCGCTCGTCGATGTCTAGGGCCATGATCTTTTCAAAGAGTTGGTTCAAAGCCTGATGTGGAATGAAAAAAAAATCTCTTTCATTTGTATGTAATATACTTATGTTAAGTCAGTAAAATAATTTGGGAGGGTGTGCAGAGTCTTATACAGGAAAATAATTATCATCAAACTATACTTCTGGTGTTTAAGGTTCCTTCTGTCATGCTTCCCCTTAGTTTAAAGCAGCTAAAGATTACTTTATGATTAAATACTGAGGGGAAAAGACCAAGGCACAAGGGAGCTTAACTTTTAATTTCTCCTCCATGGTTAGAATATGACTCTTGCCTGATTAATGGGCAGTTCTGAGAACAAGCTTTAAATTCTCTTGACAACTTTACATTTAGTTGATCGATGTGTTCTAGAAACTTTTCAGAGATCAGACTTGCACGTGGAGATGCACTCTCCCTGCGACTGGGGAGAGTGCCCGCCCTATGGAAGACATCCTGCATCGTCCCGGTCCCCAAAAAGAATCGGCCCAATGAACTGAATGACTTCCGACCGGTGGCACTGACGTCACATCTTATGAAGACTCTAGAGCGGCTCTTCCTCAACTTCCTCCGACCACAGGTACAACATGCCCAGGACCCACTACAGTTTGCATACAAGGCGGGTGTCGGAGTGGAGGATGCCATCCTGTACCTCCTACACAGAGCCCACTCACACCTGGATGGGGGAAAAGGCACGGTCAGGATCCTGTTTCTTGACTTTTCCAGTGCCTTTAATACCATCCGGCCCTGTATGCTTCAGGAAAAACTGAACAGGATGGAGGTGGACCCCTGCCTGGTGGCTTGGATCTCCGACTACCTCACCGACAGACCACAGTACGTCAGGCTGAAGGACATCACGTCTGACACTGTGGTCAGCAGCACAGGAGCACCACAGGGAACTGTGCTGTCCCCTCTTCTCTTCACCCTGTACACCTCTGACTTCTGCTACAACTCTGAATTATGCCATATTCAGAAGTTTGCAGATGACACGGCCATCATGGGGTGTATCTGGGATGATCAGGAAGAGGAGTACAGAAGTCTGGTGAGGAACTTTGTCGCATGGAGTCACACAAACCACCTGCAACTCAACACCTCAAAGACTAAGGAACTGGTTGTGGACTTCGGGAGGTCCAGAGAAGGTCCACTGCCGGTTCAGATAGAGGGGGAGGAGGTGGAGGTGGTCAACAAGTACAAGTACCTCGGGCTGTGGGTGGACAATAAACTGGACTGGTCATGCAACACAGAGCACCTGTATAAAAAAGCCCAAAGCCGACTGTACTTCCTCAGGAGGCTGAGGTCTTTTAACATCTGCAGGAAGCTCCTGAGGATGTTTTACCAGTCAGTGGTTGCTGGAGTACTTTTCTATGCTGTGGTGTGCTGGGGGAGCAGCACAGCAAAGAGGGACTCATCCAGGCTGGAGAAACTGATCAGGAAGGCTAGCTCTGTGGTCGGCATGAAGCTGGACACTCTGGTGACAGTGGCAGAGAAAAGGACACTAAAAAAGCTGCTGGACATTATGAACAATGCTGGGCATCCTCTGCACACGGCCATAAACAATCAGAAGAGTCTGTTCAGTGACAGGTTGCTTCTCCCCAAGACAAGAACTAACAGACTTAAAAACTCCTTTGTCCCACACGCCATCAAACTGTTTAACTCCTCTCTGGAGGGGAGAGGGAGGGGAAACAGGAGGACAAAGGAGGGGGGAACAACTAAGCTGTAGTGCCTCTTCACCTCACTGTACAATACCCTGTGCAATACTTTTTGTAAATAGTCAACAGTGCAATAGACTCAATACTTGAAATGTGCAATTCACTTGTATTTTTATTTTTTATTCCTATTTATTCTATTTATCCCCTTTGTATATTTTATTTATATTTGTCTCTGTATTTATATGTGTGTGTGTGTGTGTGTGTGTGTGTGTGTGTGTGTGTGTGTGTGTGTGTGTGTGTGTGTGTGTATATATATATATATATATATATATATATATATATATATATATACATATACATATACATATATATATATATATATATATATAAAACAATTCTGTAACTGTAACTTCGGTCGTTGCTGTGCTTTTTGGAAGTTGAATTTCCCAGAGGAACCCACCCGAGGGATTAATAAAGTTCTATCTTATCTTATCTTATCTTATCTTATCTTATCTTATGCTGTGTGCGTATATGGAGGGGAGTGTTGACCTGATTTGAATGTGTGACTATGAGGGTCCTCTGCTCAGGGAAGTTGTGATACAGGTTTGAGATGATCTGAACGGCAACATCGGTCTTTCCAGTACCCGGTGGTCCCACAACCTGGAGGAACGAAGTAAGAATGGGATTATGTCAGAAGAAATTAAGCATTTTAACTGTAGGACATAAAAAAAATAAGAAATTGGAAGTTAGGTTGCAAAGGCAATGTTTCTGTAGATTACAAAGGTAGACCTAAGCCAGTGGTATCCACATAAAGGTAGGGAACATAGCTAGCGAAACAAAGAAGAAAGTCGTAGGAGGAACAGAGAAGGAATAAATACTTTCAAGCCTCTCCTGGTTTACAGGTTATCATGATAATAAGCTCCAAATTTACTTACCTGGGGGGGAACAGCACATTAAATTTACTAAATTAATATTCATGAAACAGGTTGGTCTTAGTGTGGGTCTCTCAGGTGAGTAATCTCTGCTAAAATTAGTAAGCACAATTACACATTCATGCATAAATCAGTGCGTAATCAGCTCCTTCGTTTCTCTACATGAAAGCTAGGCAGACCAGGAGGTAGTGTGTGCTTGTTATGGCTGCTAATGACTGTGACATATGCCAAGAAGGAAGGTTAGAAGGGGTGAAGTGAGTGGCAGATGAAGGCATGCATACAGAGTTGTTTTATGGCTCTGGTGATAGCCTTCTTGCCATATTTACCTCAGCTAGCTGTGCAATAAATAACTCTGATCCCACTGCCAGTTTCCAGTCACCACAACAGAACAGCACTCTTGTCACAACAGTGTGTTAAACAACTTTTAACATAAAAATAGCAGGTTGGGGTGAAATTTTTGTGGTTGTGCATGTCAACTGGTGGCTTTAATCCTATTTTGACTATTTCGCTGGTATAGTCAATATGTACTCCTCAAAAGTACACAGAGAATTTTAGTGAAATTTGATGTTTTCCATAAGTATACAAGACAGGGATGAGTTAGTTGTTTTTTTTGTCAAATACATAATAAGAAAATATCATTTTAAATAGATAGCTTCCACACAATCTTGAAACTAAAATCAAACACTGGATTCTTACCATTGTTAGACCTGGCTGCATCCCGGCTCGAATGGCTTCAATTTGAGTAGAAGTGAATGGAATTGTGTTCCTGTAAGACATGTACATGCTTGAAATTTATGAATCAAGTAATCTGATACTGAATACCCTTGGAAGCATAAACCTATTTGTATTCAAATGACTTCATTTGTTTTTCTAAGAGATGCTTTGTGCTGCAAGTGTTGAGATGCATTTGGAGACCACACTGAAAGATTGCTAAGTCAGGGCCTCCCCACAGACATGCTGTTGCTATCAAGATTTGAATATCAAAGTGCAAACTGAAAATGCTCAGGAAGCACAGGATGAATCTCAACTTTTCATGTAGTACAATTATTTTGGGTTGTTGTAATTAGTACAGGAATATTACAGCCCCTTCTATTCCCCATTCATTTCATGCATAACACCAACCAAAACAGCACCACAATATTACATCCTAAACACATCAGATACCATGGAAACGGAAATCAGAATAGATTAGTAGCTCAGTGTAGGGTACCTACGATGCGCATAGCTTAGAGATTTGCACCTCCACACTTCTTATATTGACATGAAGTCTTTGAATAACAGGTTAAGGACTTAATATGCATAAGATTATAAAAATAAATAGGTGTGGAACTCAAGAATATATTAGTATATACAATGTGAGTAGAAGGTGTAATTGCATTACAGAAACAAATCAGTGCACTGTACAATTACTTGACAGTAAATCTTATTAAATGATAAATGGAAAGGTTCGAGTATTGATCTCTCACCGTTTGGGCTGATTGTAGGGATATGGCCCACGATTGGGGGTAACATAGGGTTCGACAATCAAGGTCTTGTCTTCCTCTTTGTTTTCCACTTCTTCATCAGCCTTTCTTTTCTTTCCTTTGTCTGCTGTGTTTGAGGTGGGAAATGTGATTCTGATACAGCAAAAGAGAGAATAAGAAGGATAAATATGATGTATTATGACATGTTTAATAATATATAAACAATTATATAAATATGGTTACGCAAACAGATTCTGATTAAGATTGATCAAACAAAACATTTTTCTTTTAAAATTCACCTGAATGGGGGAACCTGAAGTTCAGGGTTCTCCTCAGTGACCTTTATGGTGTTACCAGGGAAACATGAACGCAAGTGGTCCAATGACAAAAAGGTGTCGTTGAAGTCCAACGTCGAGATCTGATTGGGCATTTTTGAATAATGTGCGCTGCCCGGGTCACCATAACCTAAGATGATGTCATGAAGCCAGTCTGGGACGACACATTCTGTGTTCATCAGATGTCTGATGGTCTCTAGCACAGCCTGAAACAGAGAGAGAGAAACATGTTACAGATGACACTGAGCACAAAACAGACACAAAAACAGTTTAGCTGGGTAAGAATAGCTTTGTGGCAGACTGATGGGACAGCAGATAATTTATAAGTCTGTCAATTATATTTTAATGAGCTGCAAACTGTCTAATACTTTGTGCATCAAACGGGGAAGCGTGTTTACTTTTAGGTCTGTCATGCTTCAAAGATGGAGATGTTGCCTGAATATCTGTTAGCTGCTGCGCTTTTCAAATTCAGAAAAAAAGCAAAAACATCTGTAACTGCTGTGGCTGTGAAAGACAGAAACTGATGTGCAGAATTAGAATTAGCAGATCTGAAATGCTCTAATGAAAAGCTTTTAAAGAAAGAGATGGTGGGGGGTGTTTTCTTCATGCCAGTTAACAATCTAATGACGCCAAGCTACATAAAACCAGTAATAAAGGTCTCAGTACTCACATGTTTGATTTTATCATGACCTGAATTCCATGATGTGAAATCTGTGTAACAGGTCTTGAAATCAAAACTTGAGGTTTGCATTTTGTTAACTTTCTAAGAACACGTTACACTGACTGTGTACCCCAGTCAAGCTAGTTCACAGAAAGCATCTCAACATTTTGAAACACTGCGAGTTTACTGCTACAAGAAAAGCCTTGGACGAGAGTTAGAGGGACCACTGAAAAGGACTCATTGTGTGGCAACCTCAGAGTCACCCTGGCCCCAATCTCAGAGCTAGAACACTAAAGACAGTGATACATCACTCAGGGCGATGTTGACAGAAGCAGAACTCAAGGTCTGAAGCTAAAGCAATCCAAACCTTGAAATTGTTTTCCTTAGGTTTGCGTCTCATGATGATGTTGAAAGTCTCATATGGGTCTTCGGTGTTACTCTGAATACTGCTGGTCATGTCCTGCTGGTACTGGTTTGGGTCAAGCCATACACGAAATGTTCTGACATCTCCACGCAGCTTGGGCTTTGGTTCAGGACCTAAACCAAAGTACCAAGGATTATTTATTATAGCAATGAAATAATGAAAAAAATAACCTTAAAAAAAATCAGAAACAGTGTAGCATTTTAGAAACATTGTTAGAAAGTTTTATCCTAATCCTAAACACAGGAAAGTAAAACTAAGGACAGAGAAAAAGAATAAAGATCAATGTTAAGTGAGTCACTGTGAGCAAGTCAAAGTAATTAAACTCATATATTCTCAAATTAAAAAATAAAACCCTTTAAAAAGAGCTAAGACTTTCAATGCCTTCTCAGGAAGAGGAATTACATTACACTTGATTGACTGGCCATGGGCTTTAGGCCTATTCCCATTAGGGGGCCTGTGTGGTGCAGTGTGCAGCTATCACAGATTTCTAAATAGAATCTGTGTGGAGCTGCAGGGCACATAGCAGAAACCAATCCACTCCAATTCTGACATGTGTTCCCATGTGCAAATGTGCACAGTTATGTGGGGATCAATAAAATCCACCTTACCAAAATGAGTGTGGTGATAGCTTAAGAGTGGAAGCTACACCCTCCACACTATTCAGTAACAATGTAGCGAGCTGGAGTAAGGTGTCTCAGCTGTTATAAAATATATTTATGCCTTTGTATTAAGTTGTCAGTTATTAAAAGGTGGGATTAACTCAATACTTAATATAAAGGGACATACATTGTTCAAGTCATTAAAAATACATTTAAACCATCGTAGCTCATATAAATGTTCTACACTTGAGCAGTTTTATAAAATGGTATGTCAGTTAGCTACGAGTGTCCCAAAATGCACACGTTGCCCTGTGTCGTCGTCCCCCCCCCCGTACGTTCACCAAATGCCCAGTGATTTATGTGACATCTCCCCTCCACACAGCAAGCCAAAGTACCACTTATCCCTGTTGGGAAGCTGAAAGTTTAAACAAGCCAACATTGGCAGGACATGTTCCCCAGCATGTCTATTTCTAAAGCCATTCCCCTCTGCATATATAAAACGTCATGAAAGAATAAGGGAAGGATGTTTCAACACATGTACACATGTTCTGACTCCCACACTTGCAACCAAAAACGGAATCAGCCAAGATTACTTTAAGGACTGTTGCAGAAATGTTTTTTTTTAATTTCACAATCTGCTGCTGTTGGCAATACTTTCATCTAAGGTGATTGTAGCTTATGTACCACATTACTTAATTCTGCAGGACAAGTACATTAAGTGCCCTCTTATAGATAAAGCAAACCAGAGCAAGCCCTTCAGTTAAATCCAATAAGTAGAACAAAGAGGAGAGCCAGCAGCTCTCAGGTGTCATTGTTGACCACAGGTTAATGAAGTCTTAAGGTGAAAAAGGCCAGGTTTCACAGTGACAGTCACCATGACAACACCAGTCTGACCCTCTCCTGAGGATTAGCTGCTAGGGCTGACGGTGTACAGATCTGATAGGTGGATGGATGTCAGGTGTCACTGCTGTGTGTGTGAGCCTACGTATACAGGCGCAAACGCATATGAGCATACCTTCCTCGATGACACGCCCCTTGTCATCCAGCATACCCTGCACCTCACAGCCTCTCACATACACAAGGCCAGTCTGATCCACAAATGACTGACGCCGGTCAAAACGTGTGCCGTAGAGCAGCATGGGGCGCACCGTGATCAGAAAGCAAACATCATGTTTCCGCAGACCTGCAGGGGGGGAAAAAGGTTTATGGGTGTTAGACTTATAGCAAAAAGAGGAAAGGAAATGACTTAGAGATAAAAGATGGGAGAATGTAGTATGGTGGGGGAAGAAGATGAACCACCATGTCAACATTTGCCTGATCATTAAAACCTGAAGCTCTAGGGAAAGAGCTACTGGAAGTAAAGAATGGATGTAATATCTAACACTTACTGAAATACAAAATATAAATAAAACTATAAAAGTAGTTTTAGAGAGAACAGAGTTTTCAGTTTGTGATATATATATATATATTTTGCTTTTTTTAAATCCAGCAGAAAATCACCTTTTTAGAAATATAGCGATTACTTTTTTCCCCCTATAGCATTCATTTTCGCTAGTAATCAATCCAAATGCACTGGCATACATTTGCTTAGGAACATTGAGCTGGCATCTTTTTCCGGAAAGCTATAGCAAAGAGCCAGTCAGAGGCCTCGGTGTGTGTTTTATGTTCCCTGTGAATCACAACTGTCAAGCTCCTGTTGACATTATCTATAGCTGCCTCATCAACCACACTGAGAGATAGTAAGAAAAATGACCAGGAAATAAAACAAACGCTCTGTGGTAAAGTCAGAAAAAAGGGTCATGAGCCTGACAGGATAGAAAACAGCAGTACAGGAAGACTTTATGGTGATTATAAACCCCTGTAGAACTGTACAGAGGGGAAAACAGGAAAACTAAAAGTATACCAAGGTAATATGGAATGTGTAGTTAATCTATTGAAATAGGGTCAATTTCATAATCAGTTTGTTTGACTTTATAATGGTCCGCTACTTTTACCTTCCCACTCATGCTTGATATGGTCTTGTACATTGAGGTTGATAGTCACATCTGCGCGAACACGAGCAGGCCAGCTCTCTCCGATGTTGGGCTTGGCAACCTCAACTATGGAAAAAGAGGTGATTGGCTGAGCCATCCTCGCCCAGCCTCCAAACACCACTCCACCATACTCTGACTGCCTGTTAGAAAGACAAACACAACAAGAACTTAAGACAAGTGCTGTGGGCTGTTGTCAAGAATGGAAATCAGCTGGATTTAGGGCAACACATGGCACTACTGCTTACTTATTTACTTCTGCAGGAACAACAAGCAAGTTGCTACATCACTTGACATAATGGGAGCACTTATTATGTTAAGCAATGGGTTTTAAAATGTGGTGAACCAAATGCCATAAATTATTGTCAATGTGCTGCGCCACCACGTGACAGGTAGACAGAGGATACAATTCTTCATTAATTAACCTAAAAACACAAAGTATGCTATAGATTATTTAATGCTTCATTTTTGCATTAAAAGAAACACCAATGTTTATCATTCCTTTTTCAAACTATGTCTTTCTATTACTTTTTCAATGATGTTTGCATATTTTAATCAAGAAAACAATAAGGCACTATAGATTAAGTGTTCTGTGCTGCCAACAAAATTGATGACATCTCACCATGGTTTCATGCGCCAAATCACATCTTCTATGTCCTGTCTGATCTCATAGGTGGACTCCAGACGAAAGAGGTTAAAGTTCCTCAGCAGGTAGTCGTGGAGTGTCAGGAACTGGAGATTTAGCTTTGGTAGAGCCAAACAACCTGAAAAGACAGAACAAAACTAATAACTGATGTCTGCATGTTCAGATGTAAACGTCTGTGAGACCTTGTGTTATAACACTGCATATATAACAGAATATCACAGAATGTGGGTATATATTTAGTATATGCAAATACGAGGCACAGATTAGACAGATATAGTAGCATGTATTCTATTTCATGTCAACTCACATAGATACATGCACAGACATACTAACTCAGTAACAATTCACACATTCATTTATAATACACACCTTCTCCTGAGTAATACTCTGTTGGCACAATGTTCTCATCCCAGATTATCTTCTCCGTTGGATAAAGGGGCATCTGGTTAAGTTGCTCAATCTGAGAGATTCTGCGCTCATGACAAGACACCTGTACGTGGATGGCAAACAGCAAGAGAGAAAAATGACACTGAGAACATGTTTGGAGAGAAGATGTCAATAAGCAAATGCTGCACTGCCCTATCGGCCCAATGTTTAGGAATCTTACTTCCTCCTTTAGACATAAAGTTATAGGCCTTTAATATAGTTTCATTTTTCAAATTAAATGGGTTTTTTTTCTGTTGAACTCTTGATTCTCTGTGCCTCATTTATCTACACTATATGGAAAAAGAGTACTGTGCCACCTACACCTACAGGAGCTGCTTGGCCATGCAAATAACACAATGTTTACAGATGTCTGATGTTTATCTGATGTGTCAGAAACATTTTGCACTGAGTAGATGTCTGAAGATGTGATGCAGAGCTGAAACAATTTAAAACAGTTACTTATACTAAGGATTTATTTGTTTCCTTGACATAAAGGGAGGATAAATAATATCAACAATAAAATAAACTGTAAAAAAAATGCTGTCATCTGCTATCCTTATAACTGGTTCATCCTATATGCTGTCTGTAATGACTGTGTTCAGTCAACTGTTTTGCTGTAGCTTACAGTCCTGCAAACACTTGTTTTTTAATCTATCTGTGCAAGGATGTTGGTTTTAGGGCGTAACTTCATGCACACACAAATGAAAGCCCTCAGTCTCCTGCAAAAATTGACTCAGATAAATAAGACACAGCTCTTCTCCGTCACGTCTTATGTGTAATTGTGCTTTGAAATAACCACTTTGATGAGGAGGTCTGCCACGAACAGTTAAGTGTGTATTGGAGAGACTAGACAAACTAGGGTCCCCCAGATTCCAGGAGAGGTTTTGAAAGAGAAAATTAGGAGAGCAAGCAAAGGGTGACTACAGAGCAAAATCAAAGCTTAGGCTTCTTCAGAGATTCCACGAAAGGAAATAAATAAATGACTCTCCATCATATTAGTCCTGCCTACGATTTACCCAATGTTACAGAAATGCCCACATGAAGCATTTATTGGATTAGAAGGCAAATTCACAACGGACAGTGCAGTCAAACTGCAATAATAAAATATGTATTTGAAGTTAATGAGATTAATTATTTTAAAATGTAAAATCCAATCCTAGTATACGGTATTGCCAAATGACCAGTGA
The DNA here is from genome assembly GCF_041146795.1 of Maylandia zebra. Taxonomy (NCBI): domain Eukaryota; kingdom Metazoa; phylum Chordata; class Actinopteri; order Cichliformes; family Cichlidae; genus Maylandia; species Maylandia zebra. The sequence goes on from NC_135185.1 coordinate 23,857,665, forward strand.
ATGTTTTGTAAAATAACTGTTTATAAACACCAGTGATACATCTTTTATATTCTCAGTTGCCATATAACCAATGCCTGATGTATAGGTTTATTTAAAGGGTTAATTTAAAGTCTCAGGCGTTAACCATTGCCTACAAATCCTGGAATAAATATTTTAATATTTTATTTTTTAAATTTCAAGAAACATGTCATTAAAACAAACAAAATGAAACAAAAAAACACTGATATGCTCACATACATAACCCAGTAAACCCAACAGTGCACTTACCAGCAACTCAAGCAGAACCGCTTTCTCAATAGTGGTGTCTTGCCCTTCAGGCAGTTCAGGCAGCAGGCACAAATAAGAGGCCACCTTGTGGAGCATATTGGGACTACAGAGACAGAAAAATCAGAAAAAGAAGCAACACTTCTGTCTAGAGCAGGTATGACAATAAGTAAATATTAACTAAATCCTGTCTAATGTTTGGTAAAGACTCGAGTGATAAAGATTATAAGAATACCAACCATAGGATTTCTCAATTAAGAATACATTCTTACTATTATTTGTCCAACATCTATATACAATCTACACAAATCCCTGTTTTATTCAAAGAAGTACAAAGATAATATTTCAGAAGATGGGGAGAGGTGCAACAGTGTTGGGGAAAATCCTCAACAATTAATTGTGTTTATTAATATACAGCTGCAAAGACATTAGTGATTTTATAATCTACCTTGCACAATACTGAAATGCCATGATCTTGCATTACTTAAAATAAGACACCATTCTGCAGTGGAATCCCTCCATGTGCTTGGGTATGCTCCTACAACAATTGTCAGTGTCATTAACTGCATGAGTAAATGTGCAGAAACTGCAAAGTCTATGATGCAGAGAAAAATCTAATATAAACAAGACAAAGAAATGCTGCCACCTTTTGTTACAGTAGAACAGACTTTTTCAAAATGAGGTGAAGTGGAAAACTGTCCTGTGGTCTGACAATTCCAAATTAGTATTTATTTATTTTTTGGCACTCATGGATGGTTTTCAATCCACTAAATGGTAACATTGTAAACGTGTTAGAATAGGAGCCTCATCAAAGTCTTATTAGTGCTTATTAGCACTGTGGCACAAAATGCTTCTGTTTGCTTTGACACTGCATTCCTGCTCTGTCAGCATGTATGTTGAGGGGTCGAGCTGCACTGATGAGACAGGATTATGAAAATCAAAGCCCATCTCCGCTTCGGAAGGCTGAGGTGTGGCTCTCTGCATACAACCTATTTTAATCAGGCTGACACACTGTGACACAGACAGGGTCTGGTGCCCAACAAGGGACAAGGTCTGGACACACTTTGACAGGCCTGGGCAGCCACACGTGGACTGACCAACTGTAGCCGTGTATGTGCATGCATTTTGCTACTTGTGATGCCACGCTCGAGCAGTGGGGTGGCAATTCTGCCAATGATGCAGTTTGGTGGCCCACTGGATGTCCTGCCATGGATCATGTGGACATTCCTTCCCCTAGCAACAAAATAAACGCAGCACAACAACTTACTATAAGAAATGCAGATGGGGGGGGGGCATAACAGGAGTTTTTCTAAAGTTTACTATATATCATGTCTACACACTATTCTGAGCGAGATTTTGGGGGAAAAAAACCTAAGAATTCTCATGTTACTGCCAAAAATGTGTTGTGTGACCTTGACTTTTGACCAATAACAACTAATTTCAAGAATTTCCATCACATTTTGTGGAGATATTACATTCACAGGGATAGGTGGTACTGATGGTTGAACTACTTAAAACCATAATGTAACTGGTCATAGCTGTCCCAGAGGCAAAACAAAACAAAAAAAAAACAAAAAAACAGATAAAAAGGGTCTAAACATCTGTACAAACATCTCCACAGTGACTATAATCCAGAGCACCAATCACACTCCTTATTTTAATATGCTGTGCAGTGTAGGTTAACATTTGTCACAATTAGGATTCTTTTCTGTTTGAATTCAATATCATTCAATTCATTTATGGCCACAAATGGCACTTCACCTGTTGTCACATACCTGAAAAAAAGTGTTTATTTGTGTTTGCGTATATATGTAATAGTATGGGTGTGTATAAGTGTGGGCTAGCTAGCTTTTGTGTGTTTTGGGGACTTAGTGGATAAATTCAGAGCGGCAGGTGACTGGGAGCTTAGCCCATGGGTAGTACTGCTGGAAAAAACTGGCATTAGCAGGAGTTGTTTGGATGAAAAGTGCCTCGTTAAATCTGATCGTATATTTGGAGTAACTCAGGAGCTGCTTTGGTGACAGTTGTGGAGCAGTGAACAATGCCGTCCTGCTATATTCAAAACCTTAATTCTATGGAAAAATGGAGCAGAGCTCCTGCTCCTAGAAATGCACAAAATGGTTCAGCTAAGTCTTTACCTGATTCAGCTCAGCTCAGCTCATATCCCTTTGCCTGATTCAAAGAAATTTAATATGGGGTTTAAGCTTTTATAATCCACCACTGATGTGGAAAGAAATATGTATATGGAGACATTGCCAGCTAAGACTAATTTTGAGTTGTTTAAACAACTATCACAAATAAAGAACTTCCATACAGTAAAAACAAAATAGTAATCACTTGGTGAAATAGAATAAAGCCGAGCCAAACACAAAGACCTTAAAAAAAGTTTTGGTCAGTAATTTGAAAATGTCAACTTCAAGAAAGATAAAATCTTAAAGTAATTACAAATTACTAATGAATCGGTTTCTTTTCACTCTCATATACATGTGAACAAGTGAAAACACACACACAGGCCAGTTCATCAAAGTGAGGGTGCTTTTTGGCTCCTTGGCAAGCTAATATGATCTGACAAACACAGCTGTTCCAAGAGTTTATTCTCAAGCCACTGCAAATCGATTAGATTAATGAGGCGTGCCTCTCTCTCTGGCTGGTACCAGCTGCCTGTTCAAGGGTTCACTAGCTGCCATTTAGCAGGAAGTCAGACAGCAATGGTGGAGCTGCTATATTACAACACAGGAGCAAGATAATCATGGACATGGGCCTCAGCTGGTGGGATTGTTGTGTAAGCAAAAATCCTACTATATTGCTCATTATTATTACATTTTTTTCCTTCTTTGTTTCAATTGTAACTTGTACTTTATGGTGTTCAGGAGAACCTCTGAACATGGTAGCAATACGCTAGGAGCTGATTCTTTTGGACCTATACGCGGAGAATTTGAGCTTTCGAGGTCAAAAGGTACTTGAAAATAAGGCAGAATGATGAACACAGAAAGCCTCTAATAAACATGCAAAATATTTACACATTAGCAATCATGCCAGCTAAAGCAATGTTCCATTGCTAGCTAATTTAGCAGTTATGATGCATATCCTCCCATCACATCATTTACAACATGCTACTTGTTTTAAATGATTTTAATTACCTGAGATGCCCAAAGTGTTTGGTCAAGGATTCTCGGGTGTCTACTGATGCGACACTGGATAAAGCAAAGTCGTGCAACTCTGGGAAATGAGCAAAGGCTGCCCTCTGCAAGACAGAACCCAATAAGCAGTGCTATGAGACACTGATGTCTAGATACACATCACCATTATAATACATAACTGTTTTTTCCATGAAATAGTTTCTTGAGATAGTTACTGAAAATGTGATTTATAAAGATATATATAGAAAAATCAACAGTCCTGAATACTTTACATTCATTCTTATTTATTCAGTCATTATATTCACATTCAGCATAAGATGAGGAAAGAGTTCATTTCTTATTACAACTATGAAAAAAAATGATCTGATACTCTGGTACATACATTTCTCTCTGCAACAGTTACTTTGATATATAAAACTAAAGATGCTTATGAGGCATGCTGGAAAATCAAAAGTATTCCATTACATTACATGGAATTCTGTTTTTTTCAGTCCCATTACCACAGGTGTATAACTCAAGCACCTAACCGTGCATCCATTTGTATGTATTTTATATTACCCCTGCAACAAGTTTTTTCCCTCTTTGATATTCGATATTCAACTGTAAGTAGTATTACTGCATTTAGGAAACACCGTAACTTAGCCATGAAGCAGCAGTCCACATGAAGTTACCGAGCGGGGTTCCAGAGTGCTGAGGTGCATAAAAGTACGCCAATAGACTCAATAACTCAACAGCTCTAAACCACCACTGGTATTAACATCAGCACTGTGTGCTGGAACCTTCAAAGCATTACACCTACAGCTCCTGCTGTGTAGCTGGCCCAGTACTTTTATCCATATAGTTTATGCAAATGAAATCATATATCTGAAAATCATTTTATATAATTCTTACCTGCAGTGAGGTGATTCTGTCATAGTGCAAAGTGGTCATCTCTTTCTGAGTCAGTGCATTTCCTGTCTGATCATTGATTTCAAAACCAGTGTAGAACTTCAGCATGTCCAGCAACTAGAAAGATGAGGAAATAACAATTAATTCTTTGTGAACATGAATATTGTCATTGACAAGTTTTAATGCATATTTGCTTATTTTTGTACCTGACAGAAGAGATGCCCCTCCTTCTCTCTTTTTGTGAGGCTGGAGAGGTGACATCTGACCACCAAATGAGAGTCATCCAGCACTGTATTGAACCAACGCCTGGTGGGCAGCAGTGCCTATACACACATGAAACCATGTTTGTGGAAATAAATCCTCACCTCCAAACGATAACAAAGTAAACCACACTAAACTAAACTTTACTGGTTTGCGAACAACCATATTTTTCAGCATCGTGATTATCAAGGCATCTTATTGATTGCTGTTTTTTCGTCTTGAGGTTATTTTTCAACATAAGACAGTTTGTCTTATTTTTCGCTTTCTGACAGAAAGATGTGAAGACAATATGGCAAAAACTGTCTAACTCTCGTCTATATTCATTATTTATGTGGTTGATGCTTGCAGCACAGGAACATGACATAAAGGCAAGAACAGAGGAGACCTGTCAAAATGAGATAACAGACCTGCTTTGGTGAGAATATAACAAAGAACACTTGAGTGAGAGAGTGACTAGAGCATACAGATTCACACTATAAAGAGTGCTGCAAAGGGGAAAAATGAACACTAATGTGAAACCAAATATGAAATACAAAACTGTGAGGCAAAACACAAACAAAATATCTATATCAATCATGGAAAAGTGATGTTCAAGGCAGCATGTGCTGGAGTAAGAGTAAGACCTAAAGAGAGAAAGAACAGATACCCTTTATATGCAACAGCAATCTCTGATCTCAACACGGTTCTGACAGTCAACACAGAACTGGCTTGATAATAGGTGTATTTTTCTCTGCAATCATTTTCATATTGTCATCAGAGAGTAGAAGTATGGATTTCAGGCAACTGAGTCTTTGTACAATGATAGTGCTGAAGGACAGGAGATGAGTCTAGGGACAGTCAACTGGCCAGCTAGTAGCCACTGCCAGAAACAGCAAGGCCAGCCTGTCAGCAGAGGGCCAGATGACATCCATTGTGCTCACTCACTAGTAACAGCAGGTCTGCCCAGGCAGGAGGCGTAAAAATCTTACGTGACACTGTGTCTTAGCAGCTGCAAATAGTACACCATGATTTTCATTGAGATTTGGTGGAATACATTTTTTTTTGTAGATCTCACATCTAATAACGCTGCAGCTCACAGCCGAAAGAAACTGACACTTTTAAATAACTATCTCTCACCTACAAGACCTTTTCCTCAAGTTTCCAGGCAACAGTCGAGCACACGGGAGTTAAATTAAGAACAGAAAACAGACATTGGAAAATAAATTCAAATCTGCAATCTGTTATAAATTTAAAGACACCAACAAACCAAAAATATCCCCCCAAAACAAAACAAGGATATTTTAAATAAATTGTTCCTTCAAACATCATTTTTCTAAAAAGGGAATTGGATGTCCCCAAACATTATGTCATTGGGCTTTGTTATACTTTACAGTTTGTAGCACATGTCAAAAGCCATCACGCTGAAAATAACCTCTCATACTATGATCAGACTACTGCTTCAAATAGTGCATAGCTTTGCAGACAGGAAAGAGAGTAGCACAGAGAGCAAAGCTGATGCAGATCATTTATCCAGTGACTGTTAATGACATGAGTTAGCTATAAATGTGAAGGACAAAAGACAAACAAATGAGATCTGCAGAAAATTAAGTCTAGACTGCTTCCTTCATCAGGATATCATGATTACAAAAATACTGTAGAACTACCCTTGTACTGAAAGTCCCATAGAAACAAGTCTAAGAATGAATGCATTATCTCTCAACATAAATAAAAAATTAACATGGCTGAGAAATGTATGATTAAGAAGGTTGTGCTTTACCTCCAAATCAATCATGAGTTCTATGAATCTCTCGCAGTAATGCACTTGGTCCATGGGTACAGGCCCTGTGGAAAATAAGAGGGCATAATTCAGGTTATAACTTTGGCTCAGGAAATCCACATTCACAGCAAAAGATAAAATATGATGAATAGACAAACCCAAAAAAGACAGGAAATATTAGATGTTGCTTTGTAGAGGGCGATGTGTAGTTTTCAACAAGGACACGAGGACAGCAAACGCATATGGACAACGCCAAAGTGCCATGCTGAGTGTGTGAGCCTCGCTACGAGATGCTGCACGGCTCGCACAGCAGCATGTTGGGTCCCCAGCTCTCATTAGGCATGCTGGTGTGTAAGTGTGTGTGTACACTTAGAAGTTGAGCCATGCAGTAAGTATTGGAGTGATGTGGATCCTACTGGGTTTTAGATTCTGATCTAATCTGTCAGGTTTGATTCTATCTAAACACACAAATACACACATTCTGTTTTTAGCATTCAGGTGGGGGGCCTGTGTGTCGGCCTGCATTACAACATAGCGGTGAGCGCCGTTGGCTGTGTGGCAGCTGGAGCACATCCTCCTTGGGCAGCTGCACGACTCGAAAAGAAAGAATAGGCGTGCTGCAACTGGCAACAGTTTACATCCATTTCTATCCAGACTCATATAACACACAGAGATTATATGAAGACAATCCAGTATCTAATCAAATGTTAAATATTCTCACAAATTTCACTCCTGCTCCTGAGATATGGCATTCTGTAAAAACTAGAAGGGTGTTTGTGCAGAACATTACAGTGTCATAGTGACCTTTGACCTTTTTGGGTATAAAAAAAGCATTAGTTGACCATTTTATCTTATTAGACTTTTGTGTGGAATTTCATTATAGTCAGCATATTCATGCATTGGAGGCCATGATGACCTTGACCTTTAAGCACTAAAATCTCATCTGTTCTTCTTAAAAACTGCATCAAGGCAAGAGAGAAGAAAGAGAGAGAAGAAAGGATAGCTGGAAAACATAATGCATTATGTTGTGTCAAATTAGCCATTTCTGCTTTTCACACGCACCGATACAGCATAGAATCGCATTTTCTTTGTGGCAACATTGTATTAACACCAAATTTTCAATATTTTATTAAATGAATTAAAACACTGCTACTAGCAAACAAAAGGGCTCATCTCATGCACCACCATCTTGAGTTAGCTTAGCAAACTTAATTAAATCAGCTCAACTGAAAAACCATCCAACACTGGTCACGTCCTAGATTGTCAAAGGTTTGCAAATAATTGCTATTTAGTTGATAAATGTAGACAAATCAGCTTGACACTGCCAGTCTTAATGAGTTTTTGTCAGTGAGCACAACTCAAGGGAACTCAGCTCAACCGGCTGCAAGCTGGTTGTATTCTGGTTATGCTGCTAATAGAACAAAAGGTTTCGTAAGCACAAAAGTAACAGTTAAATGGGAATTTATGTCGATGCAAAAAGCAACAGATATGCGATTTGTGATTTTCCAGTTACTGCATGCAACTGACAACTTGACCCCCATTCAACTGCAGACCGACTCCAACTTTGGCAACATTTATGGCAGGTTTTAGTGACAGTGTCGGCATGCTTGGCAATTTCATTTTGCAACAAAAATAACAAAAATATCATGAGTAATGAATTGTGACAATATCGTACCACGGGGTTCTCGTATTTATAAAGAAATGTAATTTTTTCACGTTTTTCATATTTGTATAGCAAATCAAGTCCACTTTTTCATCTGGCTTGCATTTCTCAGATCAGCAGTTTTACTTTAAACCATGATTCAATAAACAGAACACATTTCTTTTTCTCCAACATCTCCGTCTCTTAGTTACACTTACAGTGAAAAAGCACTTCTGTTTGCTGTGGAATTCACTGCTGTGTCTAATAGCTCGAGGTGCAAACAGCATTTAATTATGCAAATGATTAAGTAAAGGAGTGTATATTTATGGATAAATACCAGAGTGGAAATAAAGCTTGTGCATGTGAGTACAATCTTACTATGACTAAGCTTTATAAAAGAGGGCCATGCACACAGATGTATCTGTTAATTTTACAAAGAGAATGCTTAAACACATTTATGTTTTTGAGATTTATGGATCTGACCAATTATTTACGGTGAAAGTCCAAGAGATAGTCACCTAGACCCTATAAAAACCTTCTAAAAACTATTAGGACGTAAAGAAAGTCCTTATTAAATTGTTGTGTAGAGCTATTTCCCAAGAGATATACAAGCATTTTTTTACCTGTTGGTGGAATTGACGCAAGAACTCCGTGAAACTTTTTAATAAGAGCCGAGAGGAAGGTCCTCTCCTTCTTTGCCCTGAGGAAATACGAAGAAAGTAAATCAGAACAACCTAGAAACAGATTCTCTAAATCTGTATAGATTTCTTTGAACACAAATATCATTACTGCTCAGCTGTGTCAGCATCCATTTTATCAGATTTCTTTTTGATTAGATTCCAGAACTTCTGCAGCTTTGGAACTTTCTTCAGCTCGTGCTGGAGTCTGGACTGTAAAAATCACAGAAACAAATGAGTAACAAATGAGTGTAAAGAGGGATTAGTCTCATAGCAAGGAAGCAATTCATTCCTTTAGAATTATCAAACATTACTTGGTGTGCCAATAAACACCACAGCTTCTTAATTACGATAATAGTTTGACATCTTACTGGTAAGAGGCACATCCACATTGGCAGAGAGATGAGCTGCTGCACCTGCTCTCTGATCAAATCTACCTCCTGGGAGGAAAGTGCAGAGAGAGAGAAAGAAAAAAAATGAGGGAAGATTAAGTGTGAGAGGTGGGGGTTGTCAAAATGCTTTGTGCATTATACTTAAAAAAATATATTATACTTCAATCCCTAGTAGGAGTCTCCAACTAAATTATTTAGAGGCCTTTATGGGATACAATCAAAGGGCAGCAGGCTATCACAGCACATTTTAAGTGAAACATCCGCAGTGCTTGCCTGTGGTTTAATGCAACTGCAGAGGATACAGATGGAGATCACCCAAATTGACTTGTCCTGTCTATTATTGCCATCTAGTGGACAGTAAAGATAATTGCATTAATTCTTACTTATCTTTCCAGTACCAGTACATCAGGCATAACATCATGACCACCTGCCTAATATTGTGTTGGTACCCCTTTTGCTGCCAAAACAGACCTGACCTGTTGAGGCATGGACTCCACTAGACCCCTGAAGGTGTGCTGTGGTATTTTGGACCAAGATGTTAGTAACAGACTCTTTAGGTCCTGTGGGTATGAGGTGGGGCCTCCATGGATTGGACATGATTCTCAACTGGACTGAGATCTAGGGAATATGGAGGCCAAGCCAACACCTCAAACCATTCTTAAACCATTTTTGCTTTGTGACAGAGCACATTATCCTGCTGAAAGAGGCCACACGCATCAGAGAACATAGTTTTCATGAATGGACCTAAATGGTCTGGAACAATGCTTGGGTAGTTGGTCCATGTCAAAGAAGCATCTACACAGATAGCAGAGCCCAAGGTTTCCCAACAGAGCATCGCCCAAAGCATCACACTTCCTTTGCCGGCTTGCCTTCTTCCCATAGTCCATCCTGGTACCCAGTGTTCCTTAGGTAAGCAACGCACCCAGCCATGCATGTAATGTAAAAGAAAATGTGATTCATGAGACCAGGCCACCTTATGCCATTGCTCCGTTGTCCAGTTGATGAGCCCAAACACAATAAACTGCGATGGACTGTGTATTCTCACACGTTTCTATCAGAACCAGCTACAGTAGCTCGACTGTTGGATCAGACCACACGGTGCCTTCACTCCCCACGTGCATCAGTGAACCCTGGCTGCTCATGACCCTGTATCTTTTAATAGATACTGACGACTGCAGACTGAGAACATCCCACAAGAGCTGCAGTTTTGGAGATGCTCTGCCAGCGTCGTCTAGCCAGCACAATTTGGCCCTTGTCAAACTTGCTAAAATCCTTATGCTTGCCCAATTTTCCTGCTTCTAACACATCAACTATAAGGACAAAATGTTCACTTGCTCACTAACGTATCACTCTCACTAACAGGTGCCATGATGAAGAGATAATCAGTGATGTTTACCTGACCTGTCAGTGATCATAATTCTATGATCACGGTGAAAGTCCAAGAGATAGTCACCTGGGCTCTTTAAAAACCTTTTAAAAACTATTAGGATGTAAAGAAAGTCCATATTAAAATGTTGTGTAGAACTATTTCCCAAGAGATATACAAACATTTTTTAACCTTGTACCTCTTCAGTGTATGCTGACATTGCTTCCATTATGGTGTAAAAAAGTGTCTTAATTTGTATTATTTAAATCATCATGTAATTGGCTTTACATTTTAAGACACTAACCTGGCTTAAATAGACAAGTCATGTCATTTTATAATATATAAATACTGTCTTTAAAATATAAACCGATGACTCACAATAACACAGACATCACTGTGGTAGTAGAATAACTCTAACTTCTCTGAATATTTAGTTATAAGATATCAGTGTAGTGGTACACACCAGACTGTTGAAACAGTGGTCCATAAAGACTAGAAGCACAGTTTGTTCCTTCAGAGTAAGACCAGCCTGCTCATCTGCCAGAACGGCTTCCATCACACATTTGAAGAAAAATGGAAAATGACTTGGTTCCTTCTTGAAAACCTGAAACACAGCAAACAATAGAAAAAGTAAAAAGCTGAGCTCCTGCATTAGCTGTGGCAAACACAATCAAATATAGACAACATTTAATGATAATTATGCTAAACTTCAACAAATTACTGCTTTTTTTTACCTCCCAGGCTGGAACATTTTCTCTGAACTTCTCATTGACAATGCAACAAATGGACATGATGTAGGCATTGCTGGAAACCTCTGGAGTGTAGTTCACCCAAAGGTAGTTTTCAAGGTATTGGCTGAAATATTAGAAATAACAAATTAATATCCATGTAGCAAGTAGTGTTGTCAAATCACTGTTTTTCCAGTGATTGTTTAAATGATAACATAAAGAAAATCCAGTAAAAATAACTTACCTGAATTCAAGCAGCATAATTTTCCTAATGGCAAATCTGAAAATATAATGGGCATAACTCAAAAACAATGAACAGTGAAATATGTCCTTTATATTTTTTTTAAAAGTGTTTCATAGGGGAAGAAAGTTCAAAATTCACTTACTTGGAGTTGAGAATCTCCTTCTCGTAAACATCTTCCATCACCTAACCCCCCCACAAAGAACATTCAAAGCATTATAAAAGCACAGAAATTTAGCGTTAACAAACATGCGCTTGGTAGTTTGCTGACTTGACTTACTATCTGAAACTATATGATAAATGATAAATCAATCTCTATTAGATACATGACCAAATCTTTACAGTGCTCCCACTCTGGGCTGATACCAAGGATTAAAATAACAATTAGGCCAATAAGCAGTTCCAATATCAACCTTTACTTTATTTTTGTTTGAACTTGATCCAAATTATAAGCACTGCATTATAATGGAGCACAAACTGTGGCAATTTTCATCACTGAATGTTACACTGTTTGCCAAAAGCCCTGGTGACTGGTTATCACTAATAAAAGTTATACCAACACCTCTAAATTGCAAAAGCGCAAATAACTCACCTTAGGGTCAAAAGGTAGTTTATTCTTTGCATGAGGCGCCCAATATTTGTTAGACAACTGAAAAGGGGAAATGTGAAAAATCACACATAGTATTAAATATAAACATGGAAGATGCAACAAATTGTTAATTGAACATATGCCATAGTTACAGCCATTTGGCCTATCCTATCTCCATGCAAAGCTGTCTTTATGTTTTTAGCATGACAAAGAATGCAACAAAAGAAAATCAGGACACTTTTTTTTTTATCTTCAGCATACCAGCATCATGGAAAAACTTCACAACACAGTACTGAACCACATATGCAGAAAATAAATGCTGTGATTACCTGCGTGACATATTCCGCATTTATCTGGGATACAGACGGAGTAGCAGCCTTTTTAGCAGGGGTTTCTTTCTCCATGGTGGCCATAATAAAATGACGACTGTGAGAAAAAGAAGAAAAAGCGCAGAAATCGTTTGTTTTAAAGTATCGACTGATACAAGTATCTGTTTTCAACTTGAGCCTTTGTAAATATACGATAGCTGGACTAATACAGGGTAATTTACTGTTGAGAAAGTTCACAATCTCGGTTAAAAAGTAAACTAAGAGGTTTCATAACCACGAACTAACTGACTTTCCTGTACTTTAATTAACATCAAATTAAGAGTTACGAGTTCAGAAAGTAGTAACATGACATTAGTAACTGTTAGCATTCTCAATGAGGTGATATAGCTAATTAGTAGCATTTAGACACAACTGACTCGTTAATCGTTCAATATTAACTCCAGTTCAGTGGTATAACGTTACCAGAATTTAGCTCACTAACCTTTTTTTTTTATTATTATTATTATTTCAGCATGAATGTAACTGCCGTCGGACTGCTGGTTATGTACCTCCACAATCAAACGCGCTGTGTGCGACTAACTTCCTGAAAAGGTACGTCCCTCAAACCGTCCCCTAATTACGAAAGCTTGCAATCCGTTCCGTTCCCCCTGGTTTCGTATTTGTTGCGTGTGGAAACTGCTGGGAAAATTAAATCAGCTTTTTATTTTGGCGACAACGCAAGAAAAAATAATTGGTTAAAAAAAAGGGATGGAACACGTAACAAAATAGACTATTTTCAAGTGAATGTGCATGCGCAAAGAAGATATTTTTTATCAAAGGATGTTGAATAAAGTGCTGCCAAGCAGGAGGGGGAAAGGAAGACCACAAATGCCACACCTAAGTGGCCTCTGTCCTGTGTGGACAGCATAATGCTTTGCGAATTTAGAAAGAGACACAAACTTTTTGAAGCAAATGCCACAATGATGGTCTGTCATTTGAATATTATTTGAACAAATGTGCCGCTTAAGATCCTTTTCATTTAGAAAACTCGCAGTGCACCTGTCTCATTCAGAAACACTGAGTGGTGCACACCAATCATTTTCTTGTTGGATCTGATTCTCAGCCACTGAATTTACCAATTCATCACTAAGCAGCTTGTGTGTAACCCTTGTATCTGACAACACAAAATAAAGTGTTGTCAGATACTTTTGTCTGCCACAAAAACAAAACCTGAAACCACAGGACGAGTACTGTCCAAGTAACCCTAACCTGAAACAGTTCTAACTCCTTTAGTCATTATTCTCATGCTTAACACTTGAGCTGGCATTTTTGATTCTGTACTTCAACAACTAGTTCAGTGGGAAATAAATTGCTAAAATTGTATGTAGCCTCTCTTTGCTTTTTCCCCGATTCGTTACCCTTCGTTCAAGGCTACCTCTTGATCTGCCAGCCAATCAGCATCCACGGCCTCCAAGCCCTGAACTACCTCTTTATTAGCAAATGACTTGTAACAAGTACTAGCATACAGTGACTTTGGTTTGATTTGGCATCCAAATCTGTACAATGAATACATGTTTGAATACACTTATCTGGACGTAGGCTGGCATTTTTCATTTCACTTTGGATACCGTTTGGAATTTCGTTGCAGTGCCTACATGTTTGCTCATGAGGTATCAGGTTACCCTTCTGTGGGAATATTTTGCTAAATAAAACACATCTGTATGACCTAATCCCACAATGAGTGACCAAGTTTGTAGAGCATATTCTGCATAATTGAAGCTTCTCTTTTTTTTACATGACACAACACCTTCTGAGTTAGTCTTAAGAAGGCTACTTACTTTAATGATGGATTTTGCACGTGTGCTGCAGGATACTTCATTCATTCCATTACGGACAACTTCAAAATCTGATAGTGTATCATGGGTGTTTGCAGACTTTTTCTGTGATGGCATATGAACAGTGATTCCTGAGAAAAAATGCTTTTCATGTGTCACTTTCAGTTTTCTGATGTTCTCCTGCTGGTTGAGGGGCTTGGTTGAGTTCCCTTTCAGTGAGTTCTTTTGTGGGTATTCAGATGAGAAGCTTGTCTGCATGCTTTTCCACATATAGGACAATGACATGGCTTCCTGCTTGCGTGCACTATCTCATGCCTTTGTAATTTAGAGGCACTCGGAAAACACTTAAAACAGTGGAAGCAGTTGTGCTGTACACCACCTGGGTTTTGTGTTGATTTAGGACTTTATTTATTTTTCACAGTCACTCTGGAAACCTTTCTCACAGGTTCACCTTATTAATATTACACATCTGTGTTAACATTTGTGTCATTCTCTGTCTTTAGGCTTTAAACGTATCACAGCAGTGTTCTGTGAGCTGGGAAATCTGCCCCCACCTTTGTATTTAAACTCGCTAACTTGCCAGTGTGGTCAGTTGATATCACGCGATTGCCATGTGTGGTATTTAGACCACATATGAGTGCAGCAGTGGAACCTCAAGTGGCTTTTCTGATGAAATCTCTTTCCACATATCTCACAGCCAAAGGGCCTGTATGAATTATCTGAAGCTTGAATGTAGAAGGAAAACATTTTCTACAAATTCAGCACTGATGTAGAGCATTAATTCGCTGCTTGCTGGTAGCACGGCAGGTTTCCCTCTGCTCCTTTCCCCTGATGTGATTAAGGCAACATCCTGAGGGAGAGAGCCATTGTAATCGCTGCAAAACTCACTGCACCCTTCTGGTTTCACAGTCATAATCTGGGAAATTGAGTCTGCATTACTGGGTTCAATTAAATGTTTTATTGTTTCTGAATTGGGTATTTTCACAGCATTGCTGTTTCGCACAGGGGGAAGACTTTCTAATTCTTTTTGACTCCTATGAATTTTGTGATGGCGTATCGAATTAACTTCCAGCTGAAATGATCTTCTACAGATCCCACAGCAGAATCGTTTCAAGCCTTCGTGTTTTATGTACTGCTGCTCTTGTTGATATAAATTATTATTAGGTTATAGTTTTAATAATAAGTTATAAAGGCTTATAAAGAAGGATTTCTTTCAAGTATAAATAAGAAAATGTCTGTAATTTGGATAGTGAGCAGAAGGTTTGAGACATTTATGACATTGGGACATTGGTGTTTCAAAGTTATTTTGCAGTCCCAAGTGCATTCTCATATTTGCCATTGCAGGAAAGATCTGAGTTGACTCACTGCCTCTTTCTAACTGTTTTGGTCTGTTATGAGTGTGTAAGTGAATCCAAAGGTTATTAAATAATAAGCAGTCATTATGGGTAGTGCTTGCAGATGTCCACATTTGGACAATCAGCTTGCTCCCACAGTACTCGACCCACAACATTAGAAATGTTTCCCTGAGTCACTGGGCAATCATTTGCATGAGGCATATTTTTCGGACAGCCGGAGGAGGCCCCATATATGACTGCTAATGCCAGAGTCTTGTCACAGTCAGGCCTGTGTAAAAGCCCTCTCCAGACTTTACAGATGAAGGGGTGTCTGATTGGATGAGATGATGTTGCTTCAGTGTGTATGGCAATGAAAAAGCTTTTGAACATACAGGACACACCAATGCATTGGTCTCACTGTACCTAAAGATTAAAATAGAGAATGATGAATAAACTCAAACTAGATCAGTCAATCAATACATGTGGCAAACTCAAACTAAAAAGAATCAAAATTACAAATAACTGGAACACTGTTTTACATGTGACATGACTAATGCGTGACACTTTCCTGTGTGTATGAAATTGAAAATATACCAACAACGTCAAATTTCGCAAAAGACGCCAACAGCAGGGACATGTACACAAACTAACAACTGAGCTGTGTAAAAGCGTAAATCAACAGTACTCCATATAGACGTCTGAAGCCCCAAAGACAAAAGCATTTACTTATTTATTTTTTAGCGTCTTAGCCTTCCTGCTAAAGATCTGAAAAGCGCAAGGACGCATGTTCACTCCTTAAAACATACCGTAGGAAACAAAGATTTTTCGTTCCTATCAGTCAGTCCGAAGATTGCGAGGACAACTCGTGGCTTGAGTGTTGTCAATAATAATAATAATAATAATAATAATAATAATAATAATAATAATAATAATAATAATAATAATAATAATAATAATAATTTATTCTTTCTGGTTGTTCGGTATGTCTCAGCTGCTTTATTTTATTTGGCCATGGCTAAAGTTTGTTTAGTTATTAATAATTTTTCAGCCTAATTATGGCCTCCCTTACTTGAACTGGAATCTCTCTGGGTCTCATATTTAAAATTACAGTGGTAATTATGAAATACAAAGTCAATATTTCTGCTTTATTTATATTATAACTGCTTGATTTACCATGGAATAACAAGAGAACAGGCCTTGCCTAGCCATGAAACTGCTTGTCAGTTAATTGTCCAATTATTTCTGAGCCACTAAAATCAATTTCTTAAATTCCTAAATAGTTAATATAATCTTTGCAAACAAACAAATATTGAATTAAAGCTGGAATCCTGTGCTTCAGTGACATATTCTTCCATTTAAAATCTACTGTGGTGGTGTACAACTATGAAAACAGTGTCTCAAACAAATTATGGATCTAACATTCATCTTCAGTCTTCTAGTATTTTGTTTATCTAACAAAGAACTGATAAATATGACATATTTAAGACACGAATGAATATAATCAACAGGCATAGCCTTACTGACAGGCGTAACTAGATTGTTATTAACTGCATCCTGTTCAGGGGTTCTAGTGTTACAGCTTTGGTATATTGTTTGATATTTTCAGGCTGGCTCATTATTACAATGACCAGAGTGAACCAGTTGTAAGCACATTACTTTCACAAGTGCTTTTTATGCTATTGTATATTGAAATACCTGTCGACTGGGCATGAGCGTAAATAAATTAGTCAATGAAAACACAAAAGTATGGAAAGAGCGATACTCCATTCCGTACTGTTTAGATATGGATTCAGCATTTCAGTACCTTCATATGATGTGAATGTGGGGGGAAAGAAAGAAATATTTCAGTGATCTTGCAAATAAGATGTAAATGTAAACAAATTCTGTCTGTATTCCTGCTTGGCTAAATTCACACATGATTTCACTGAGGATATAATAGGAAAAGAGTGAAACTGGTTGCTCTTACTCGTTTAAATTGCAGTTTGTACGCTGACCACATGAGGGCAGCAAACACCACTTAATAACAAGTCTCAGCTTCCCAGTTCAGGAGCATGAGGAAAGTTTCATGAAGTCAGAGCTGTGACCATAAAGACATCCTTTCACAATGCGTCAGGGGACGAAAACAATGCATTACAAAAGGAAAAGGATTCAAACATGAAAACAAACAAAACCACAGTCACTGAGGCAAGCAGACCACAATACGAGGAGGCGTCTCATGCAGAGAGGCCGCTCCCGAGCTGGGCTCTGTAGCCCACTGCTATGGGGAAAGAGAGTCAAACACATCAGCGGGGTTTGCCTAGAGGAAGAAACACACAGTTAAAGTCCATGTGCAAGGCCACAATGACAAGGGCCCGAGGCTGGTACACTGCGCACAAAGGACAATATTAGCCACAACAGCCAGTTTGTTGGTAGAGTGGTTGCAGGTCAGCTTGGTAGAAAATGTACATTTGACAAAACACTCTTGAAAAATAAATGTCACCCTGTCTGTATTCATTTTGTGAGGCACCACAGTGGTAAGGACACAAAGAAGTGCGTCTGCCATAGGCCATCGCATTGGCTTGTGATGATATACTTGCCGCTTCGTCTGTGTCTCTGTGAGAACATTCCCACTGAAAGACGAAATGTAATGCTTGGCGCATGATTGACAAGTTGTAGTCGTGCAAAGAATTTCAGTGGCTCTGCTCCTCTGTATTTACTGAGAAGCTGACTCTTGAATTTTAACAGTTTGTTTCATGGGAATTCCTTGTACTGTCGCTGTTTCACAATCAAAAAGAGGATTCAAAGCACAATAAAATTACATTTCTCAATATCCTTTGTAAAGCAATAAACAGAAAACTGCTGAGCATGCAAGTTTGTTTAGCACAGATTTGGTAGCATGTTGCTTGGAATTCACATATTTAAAAAAAAAAGGAAAAACACATAGGAAAGACTTCTTTGGCTCTGTTTTATTCAGATTTGTATATTTAAAGATTTATGGACAACATTAAAATACAGCGAAAGATTTGTGGATGACATTTACAGCTATTTACTTGACTCACAAAAATCAGCGTACAAAAAAAAACAACAACACTGATACACATTTGACAGGTAAAAAAATTCCCTGACGTTGGGCCCTTTAAAAACCAGGTGAAAGTTAAACGCTCTGTATTTATGGGGGATTGGCTCGCTCTCATGAATAATTGCTTGTTTGTGTTTTTTCAACCTTCAATAAAATTCTTCAGGCTCTATTGGCCCCCTCCGTTGTTCAATTTTTGATAACAACAATCAAAACAGCGCCGTGATGGGTTGGGTGAAGATCGATAAGCCCACTCAACTCCACCGCCATCACATGTGCGATGAAGAGAATAGCTGGAGTGAAGATGTATTCCAACTCAAATTATCAATACAGTTCATGATCTTTGAGAAAAGAAAAGCTCCAGGAGCAATGGTTAATGGTGTTATTTTCTTTGCGCATTGTCACACTGTGTCCACTGACAACCCCCTGCACCCCATATACACACACTTTTACGTTCACAGGACACACACATGCCCTGCAGCTGTGTGTGGTAGCGTCTTTCTCCTATTAACCAGGCAGCCTTAGAATCAATAGAAAACATAAAGAGGCCTAATCTTTTCAGGTGCTTGGTGCTGATTGCCTATTACACAATAATAACACACCTTGAATCTCACAGAGCACGAGAGACAGAGAAAAACTCTCACCTCATTCTAATGCACTTAAAACAGCCACAAGCCAGTCGCACAGTAAATCTATAGGTTTGCAGTGGAGCAGATGGTTTCAGCTGTGGCCTTTATGAGGGCTGTTAGCTAGTGTGCTTAAAGAAATTCTACCAGAAGCAATGACATATCAGAGGATACAGTTTATCGCTACATGGAATGAGACACTACCAGTGTCTCCTTTTGCAAACTCCAGTCTCTTGTTGTTTGGCACGCAGCTTAAGGTTGTGGAAGTTCCATACGTTTTGTCTCAGAGGTAGAATAACAGCTGTTGCAGTCTATGTCTCCAGTGGAGGACAAAGGGGATTACCGGCCTTCATTCTGGGGTCTGAAGTGGACTAAAAACATCCTCAAAACCACACACTGTTAAAACCACTTGCAGGCGCATACGGCTTTGCTTTTCAACAACGAGCTGTAAAACAAAAAAAACAGTCAAACATTAATGAGCAGTTACGCCGTTTTTCTTTTTCCACATTCACTGATGTCCTGTTGTAAGTCATTAGGTGTTAGTCTGTCAGTGTCTTCCTCCAGAAAAGCTCCACTAAATTCCAGAGCTGTGTATGGCTTCAGTCTGGCTGTTGACTCTGGCTGAGATTCTATAAACTGAGCCAGCAGGACAGGTGGAAGATCTGGGAGTCAGGCAAGTCCAGGACTGGAACCAGTGCTATGGATGGACTGGACTCTGCTACTGAGCTTCTTAAAGTTTCCTCAAGTCCTGAAAAGTAGATTTGGGGAGGTGGGTAAAAGGGTGAGGACAAGAAAAGCATTAGTTTCATTAAAACTTTCGCAGGAGTTGAACATTATGTTCTCATGTAGATGCCCCACTGGGGGTGTCCCAGGACAGAGGCTACATTTACCCTTCGACCAGGGAACACGGCCCATTTACAAATTATTGGCATTCTTAAATACTTGGCAGATTACAGCTGCCCACCCCCACTTCATTCACCGTCCTGCAGTGCAAGCATATGGTCAAGCAAGGACTGATCTCTAGGCTACCCCTCCCAAATTTTGAGACACATATGACCAAACACATACACAGACACATGCGGCCTACAGGGGGCTAAAGGGGTCTCAATTTGCCCTTTTGGACAATTGAGCAGCTTGTTGGGGGTATCTAGTGGACTGCATCCTTTACTCTTGTTGAGTGGGGATATTAGGAAACTGTGTTGGGGCTGTCACTCAGCTTCGCTGGAGCTGAGACATGTTGTTAGAGCATGTGTATGTGTGTGTGCGCGTGCGTTTGTGTGTGGCTACAGATGAACAGTGGACATGTGAGAATTCTTTGAGTGTCTCAGAGGCTGTTCTTGATGACAGCCTGTCTATGTAGCAGTAGCCAGCTGGGATTTTGGTCCTTCCCTCATCTGCTCTGTGCACTAATTGATCACAAGTGTTCCTGTCTCATGGTTGACTGTCCTGCCTTATTTCTTCTAATTTAGCAGCACGTCGGATGAGTCTTGGGTGTGGTCACTACAATCCAGCAAGGTCGTAGAATTAAACATCTGGGAACCACGCTGTCGTAAGTGTAGCATCACAGACCTTACTTATGTTACATTAGCAATTATATTTGGCAAAAATAAAAAAATTTTTAAAATTTACCTTCAATCAGAGTGGTCAAAAACAAACTAGTGCTCTTTTAATAACATCTACTAGTACTATATAGTACTCTGTGACATCTGTATGAACTTCTAAAAAGAGAAATCAGGACACAGAGGTTACAATAGTTCTGCACTATTTAATAATCCCCATTCTCTTTCATTTGAAACACACACAGCATGTCAGACATCCTTACAAAGAGCCCACACACCCTAATTAGCTAATATGCACTACAGCTTAAAATGCCCCCACTGAACATAGGCCTTTTGTGTGGGGGGGCATTAAAAGCCTAAATATGTGTTATCAGAGCATGTGGCACACCCTGGGAAGCGGGATCCTCTAGAGATGGCAAGCTGACAACTGAATGAGCTATGGCGATCACAGACAGGGGATGGTTTTATTAAGAGAAGAAACATACCCTTCATCACACCTTGTGCGCTAAGCCTGTTTTATGTCAGGATGTTTTAATCTTTGTACCAATGGATAGGAAATAATTGTGCTCTCTCTTTGAGAGTCACTTTCAGTGTCTGTGTGCACAGACATGCATGGATGGAAGGCAGGAGGGGGGTGAAGGTGACATGAATGACCACGCAATTTTTTGTGGGGATTTTTTTTTTTGGTCTTTTTAGATAAAAAGTGAGCAAAGAGAGAGTGCCTCTTTCCTCCTGTCCCTATAAAAGCTTCTGTAAAATTCACGCAAAGTCCGATGAGTACTTCCCATCATATACCCAATCCCCTTCCCCTGGTCTCTTAGCCCCCCGCCCCCCTTTTGGGGGCTACATGGGGAGCCTCATTGTGAGGCTCGGTGGACAGAAGCTGTAAGATTCAAAAAGCCATCAAATTAGCATAAGATGAGACTAAACCATCTACCCAAGAGGACCAGTCATTATTCTGCTTCACGGCAAACACACAGGGAGCTGAAAAGGCTGTTTTCAAAACCAAAACATTACTAATGCCCACAACACCCTTTTATGCTAAACATTAACAGCCATTTTGTTTGAAGCGATTAATACATAAATATTGTAAGCCTAAGTGAATAGAAGGAGGGGTGTCAGTGAAGGCTGTGGTGGGGAGGAAAGAAAAGGGGTCTTCCTGTGTGGAATGGATAATGCCTGCTGGGGTTGTGGGGCTTTTAAGCCGTGGCTAAGGCCCAGAGCCAGTGGTTTTTAGCTGTGCTACACTGACTTCCAAACTGGTCAAATTAACCGGTAAACGAGGTGGTAATTAGCAAGTGTTGGCTCATGAAAATTGTTTATTTAGTCCGAAGAGAATAAAGAGAGAAGCCGAGGAACCGGAGGAGCACAAGGCTTGCACACCTCTCTTTAGCAATCTTTCTATGCTAACGCCAAACCACATGACTTCTTGTAATGTGAAAGTTTTCTTGTAAAAATGAACCCACAGAGAATTACCGCGCCCAGCTGTAGCTCTTGTCAGTTCTGCTGAGGCTTACATTGTTAAATTACCTACATTTTATTTTATTCAATTTCTGTTACTCATTATGCAAAATAACGGATTTGTTTCTAATTATATATTTTTTTCTTTTGTTGTAAAATAAGACTATTTAGGTCCATCAAAAAAAAAGATTTATTTTCTTGAGTTGTGAGGTTCTATCTTTGAAGGAACCTTTCTATCGTAAGTAACAAGTTGAGACAAGATGTTTAAAGGTTTCATTCGAACCATATGTCATGTCTATCAACTGTGAATCCTAACGCAACCAAAGAAAGGAGGGGGTGTGCAGTCACATTTTGCTCCAGTGGTGTCTGTCTGCCCGCTGTCAGCGGCAGTTGCAGCACTGTGACTGCTTGCGCCAGAGGTGTTACTTTTCCTCCTTTGACTTTTTGGATTCATCACCCAATGAGCACAGGCTGTGACCCATAAAAAAGCCCACGGGTAAGCTTCCAGGGCTTAGTTGTGCATGTGCTGTACGGGAGCAAATTCTACCTCAATGATGAGTCAGTAAATGGTTTGAGGAAAGCAGTGTGTGCGGTCCATAATCAAAGAAACAAACATGTCAAGGGTAAATATCTAGGTTGAGCTTGCTCCAGTTCACAAATGACCCGGTAACACGGCTAACAGTTTCTATTAAAACAACAAAATCTGGAAAAACAAGCTTTTCCTTTTGTTGTGGATGACACAAGAAACAAATGGAAAGAGTTGTATATAATGAAACAATGTTCAGTAGCAATTATATAATTAGGTAAAAAAACAAACAGCTCTGCTTGGCTGGCACACATATATCAAGACGTATTCTCAACAGAGCAACCTTTTTCTCATTCATTTCTGGTAACTGTAATTTCACATCCTCAAAGTGATGAGTTATGTCAAAGCTAAAAGTGACAGTAAGATGGCTGGTTTGGCACAAACTCAAAAATGTTAATTAACTGCTTCAGAGATGACTTGACAACTGAGCCTATGTGATCGATGTGCTCATCGCCCTTTTTCCCTCCGAGAGAACATCTCTCAGGATAAAACAAATACCGCTCCACGTTTGTCTTGACAAGAACCTAGAATCCTGGGACGACAATATGGCGGCGTATGAAAGTGTAATGATGACAAAAGACTGCCAGCTGCTTGGGTTACTGTACACAGTGCAGACACAACAAATGAGTTATAATAATTAAACACAGGAAGGAGTTGAGATCCTCAGGAGAGACGGTTTCCTTCAATACTTTATGTTGACTTAACCAGTGTCAGCTCAAACTTTCTTTGAAACAAGAGCGCAGAGAGAGACAGCGAGTCACTTTGTTTTCATTAATACAGTGATGTGCAGCTTAACTCAGAAGAGCAGTATATCTCACACGTGTTCCTTCTAACAAAGCAGCCTATTTAGGATAAATCCTCTTAATGGGCGCACATATTGGATCACTTTAAATGCACGTATGTGTGTGTGTGTAATGTTACAAGTGAAGCCCGTGACATACCTTTAACAATCTGCTGTGCCAGTGAGTGGCTGCACTTGAAGAACACCCTAGCACACTGTGGCACCAGCTTAGCATCCATCTTCTTTGTGGCTTTCCTGAATGCAGTGCCAACTTCTTCTGTTACATGCTTTACATCAGTGGCCTCCAAGTTATCACCATGGACAGCCAGGGAAAGTGAAAGCGAAGCACTATGGCTGTCAGCAGACAGTAGAGTGTAACACTCTATAGATCCACAGGCTATCTTTGTAGTCACGTGACAGGAAGTCCTTTGGGTGGGATCGTCACGAACTGCAGTTGCATGAAGCTCAACGGCTGCACCCTTGGGCAAGGCAGGTACCACAACGACCAATAACGGCACACGTCTGATCGCAGAGTCCCACAACAAGTCCTGCAATGTAGACAGATGGTACTGAAATGAATTGGGTGGCAAATTATATACTATGTTGTGTTACGCACTACAATCAAATGTATGGCCCTCCTGCTGAGTTTCACGCTGCGTCTTTGGAACAAAAACACTACTCCATCAGCATTATCCCAAATGCTACCACACGGCAGTAGGACAGGCTTTTTACTTGAAAGACTGACAGACTATCAATTAATGTGAGACTGGGAGGTGACCCTTGGTAATGATAGTGTACAAACAATTCAGAAAGAATCCATCGTGCTTGCAGCCACCATGAATAAAACACATAAATGCATTCATTTGAGCTTCATGCACTGACATGGCAGGTCCTATCAAAATGACTTCTCACCTTTCTAGGAAGATCATCCACAACATGTGACGGCAGTTTCACCGCACGCATTTAGAGAGAAATGGCCTCCAATTTAACTGCAGGGCCAAAATTTCTCCTTTTTTTCCCCCTCCTCTGGACTGAGGGCCATTAGCACTAACAAAATGTCTTGGAGCAGTGCTACAATGTGGCCCTCTAATAATACTTGGCTGTGGCTTCATCTGCTAATGGGAGAGAAATGAGTGTTTTATATAACCGTCATTTCAGTCAGAGTCGATAGGGCAAAAACACTTAACCCCCCCCCCTTTCAATTTGCTGGATCAATTTTCATCCACTTACACCCCACTTCGTAAGTGCAGAATAATAACAGGTTACTTACATTTTATTTTGATATTCACTCACAAAAAGAAGAAATCATTGACAAGCCACATGGCGGCCTCTTTGTCCCTTCAGCAGACAAACCTGTCATGACCCAAACCGCCACATTCACTGAAGTAGCACTTACCTTCAGATAAAACTTCAGCAAATGCTTAATTGTGTATCAACAGCTAACCTCTTGACTTGGAGAGTTAGAAAAAGAAGAAAAAAAACATGAAAAATGCAGGTGTCCACAATGAGTGTGTGTAAAGAGGTTAGGTTAAGATTTCGCTACTCTTTACTGATTTTGAAGAGCGCTAGCTTGCAGTGATCAACAATAACAATCTCAGAAGGAGAAGCAGAACAATTACCATGTGATCTCAAGCCTCTTAGCATGTCAGACAAAGTGACACCACACATACGTGTCCTATGCTTTGATAAATGTTATATTAGCACTTCTGGCTCAGGCTAGGTATTTTCCTAGAGGGAACTGGTTCTCCACTTGTCAATAGTGATTGAACAGAGGACTGAGAGCTGAAACTGAAGAGAAGAATGACAGGACAGAGGGGTCTTGCTCAGCCAGGCTTAAAGGCCACCCTGCGGGGCCTTGAATGCTAAGATGCTATACCCCACCGACTGTCTACAAGGGACTTCAGCGCAGTGCTCTAGCCTCTGGCAGGACATTATTGTCGCAGCAGAGTTGCTGACTTTCTGTTAGAGCTGTCTGTTAATGTTACATCTACTTCATTTTGCCTTTTTGTAATCGATGTACCACAATGTTAGAATTCATGGGATGTTTATTCAGCGGTTCTGTAAATGTGTTTAAATCGCAAAATTGTGTATGTTTCTGCATTTGTGTGTATGATCTGTGGATGCGGATCATGCTTCTCTTGCAGTGGACTGAGAGGGGAAGAACTCACGTCTACCTGGGGAGAGGTTATTAATGACATTAAACTAATAAAAAATCTAATTTGATATATGGTGGAGCTGAGTGCTGGAGAGGCAAGTGGGGCAGGCTGACAGGTGGCTGCGTGTAGATGGTTCAATTCTGCTATACGCAAGCCACTTAGCACGCTCATTACTTCATGCCAATTCATTTCCAGGGCAGGCAAACACTCCCCCTGTGCTCTCTCTGTAGGCAGCAGGTAAAAGCATATAGTCTGAATCTGCTGCGCTCAGCTCTCCACACTGATGGGGTGTGACCTGCTTCTCCTTATGTTTGTTTTCTTTCTCCCCACTTTCCTCCCTCTAACTCACGTCCATGTGCCTGGAGCGTGTGCAGGGTTGAAGGGCCAAGAGGCGTGAAAGCCGAACGGTAAACACGGTAATAAGGAAGTGGTGTAAAGGCGGGGAACAGCAGGGAGCTGATGGGACTTGCTCTGCTTAGCCAGTTCCCCTACATTTCCTGCCCAGCAGGATGCCTTCAGCATGTGGTTCTATGCCTCAGCACTTACTGTAGTGCTGTCAGTCTGCTATAATATCCCTTCCCATTCACTCCCTCATTCACTCTTCTTTTCTCAAGATTCCACTCTGAAGCTCATCAGACTGTTTTTGTAAATGAAACACACAGGGCCATGTCAGTGAGGCGAAAAGTGGAAGAATATGAGGGTATTTCAAAATCACAGCAGAGGCCACAGTTCCTTAAATCTCCCGTAGTAAGCATGTTTACTGTGGTGTACAAAAAAGAAACTTTGTACACTGCAAATTCAGCGTTTTATTTCCAAATTTCAAAACCAAACATTTCTTTAAGAACCTCTCGTCTTTTGCAAAATAACTCGACGTTTGTGCATGTGCAAATAAAGTTCCATTTAAACCTTAATAGACAAAAAAAGAGAAAAACAACAACAATTGAAAGCTGCCATGCTTTCAGAAGCTATTGCTGCTAAACAAAGGGATGTCTGTTTAACATTTATTGACTTATCACATCAACATCTCCCTGTTCATCAACCCTTCTGCACACACATGCACACAGACAAACAGGCTCTTTGTGGTTTAATGCACCGTAAATACAATTTCACACTTGTAGCGACTCCAGTATGCTCCCAATTAACCCTGCAAGCTTCTTCATCCACCTGATTAGAGAAATTATCAACGCACAACAACAACATGGCCCTTTAGCTTCACAAACACACTAGGCACTGGTGTTTCTTAATATTATAAAATTGCACTTCACAGGTCTGCTGGGCCTTTATATCTTTGCATATAAAAGAATAAGACCACATAATCCAACACGTTTTTCTAACTATTTTTTAAGTGTAATATCTTAACAGTTTTTAACCTCACACAGCATGTTGTTATTATTTTTTTTGCTAGTGAGATGCATATATTTACATATCATCTGTATCCTTTTCCCCTAAAACTATTTTGAGCTTTGTTTTGAAAAGGCTTTATAAATTTGGTTTAATAAGTCACTAACTTATAGCTACTCATAATTTAAGCACTTGTCTTTGTTCTTTCGTGTGTTCCCTGTATTTCTTCTGCTGTGTGTTATAAATCTACAGCACAGAGAGCAAAGTGTAGGGGTCAAGGGAAGATGACATGTCAAAAGCTAGACCAAAGACAAAAGGTGATAGAGCACAGAGTTAGGCTAGTAACCCAGCACCCTGCTTATAGGTGAGGCACCCTGATCTGTCAAGTACTGTTGTTTAATTTGGAGTCAGTTGAAATTAAAATGTGGTCTCCTGGTAGCAATCCCAGGTCAGTTGAATGAATATTTTCATTGTTCTGACACATTGCTTGGAAGGAGACCAGATGGATGGAGTTGTACATCTTCAGTGACCTCTGATATGAACCTAGTCCGGTTGCCCCCCAAAGCATTGTCCTCAGTTAGCCCTGTTATTATGTGAATGACTCACTCAGTACTTCAAATTTCCACTACACTGTCAATGCTTTAAAATTCTATTCCAATGTGAGTTACAAGGACAAGCAGAACAACACTAACCTAATCACTATACTAGACTTATCTATATGACATGTTTATATTTTAGAATTCAGAAATTTCTAGTTTTATATATACACGACTGCAGGATTTAAATAATATTTGGAATTTTATATTCTGGTATACTACTAAATACTGTTAACTGACATGATGTTGACATTCTCTATCCACTCTTTAACAGTGTTCGCCACTCCACCAAGCCACATGTTGGAGGTGGGCTCCTGCATTTCTCCCTAAGGCCCTATTCCCATGGCTAGAGAGATTACTGTGGGAGGAGAAGGGCTGCCAAGGGAGACTGGAGCCCCTATTAGATGTATGGAGTGGCGTTGTAAGCCTTGGCGGTAGAATGAAGGGAAGGATGGAGGGAGGTGGCAGGAAAGAGGGGTAAGGAGGGAGATAAGCTGCTCTGAGAGTTGAACGGAGCTCCAAAATGGTGTGTGGGGGCAAAGGATTAGGGAGGCTCTGAGGAAGACATCTGCTTCTGTGCCAAGCTCCACATTATCAAAGACACCAGCGTTTCCCACATCATCAACTTTTCATGAGTGCACTCACTGGTAAATATCAGTAGCAGCGGCTTGGGTCTCAAGGGGGCAAAGAGGGGCGAGAAATCTTGCCTTATTTCACAACTATAAACCACAATTCTGAAAGGCCTCTCTGAAAAACTTGGATACCAAATCAAGTTTCTCTTCTTTTACTTATTCATTGATGCATGGATCCCACTGTCTTGTAATCCATTAAACATGTGTTCATCTTATGTGGGTGTAACATTTTATAAGTATGATCAATATTTCCTCTGCATCCATGATAAAACAGTCAGACATTGCTCTGGCATAAATTTTACAAATAAAAATCTCACTCCAGAGTGACTGACCTTCTCTCCTTCTGTGGCTCTCAGCATGCTCTCCCAGACGGCACGGATGATCTGGATGTCTTGGTGCCTTGTAGTGTAGCAATGGGCCTGGACAACATGAGCCAGAGTCAAGCTGCCAATCACAGCTTCCAGAACCTTCTTCATATGGCTGAAGGACAAGTGAGCCTGGGTGTAGGTGGCAGCTTTTACCAACTCCATTTTACAGGGTACCAAAGCAATTTGGCCAGAACAGAACACCACGTCATTGATCTGGAGAAGAAATATAAGGAAAAATGTTACAATGGTATGGTAAAAACCCAGACTAAGCATTAACAACCCACTATGTTAGCTGGGCATATTGAAGGCTGTGTGTGGACAGATATTATCAATAGGTGGAGTGATGCAGATAAATTTAAGCATACTGAGAAATCAGCAGGGTGCATGCTAGAATCTGATGGAACATTAGCCACAAAATGTGATATCCATGGATTAAAAAGAAAATAAATCTTAGTTTTCATTATGTTTCACGTAAGGGATTGGTTCAATAGATACAGTTGCATTTTTAGATGTTTTAATAATTGTAGCATATTATCTTTCTGTGGATTTAGTATCTTGATCTCACATATAAAAACTAAGAAGGAGCAGAGCATTTCTAGCACCAGCCACCTGACAGGAGTCACTGCTGAGCACCAGAAACAGTGGGGATATATGGTGTCAGAGTTTGCTTCAAATTAACTGATAACAATATCTATTTTATTAGCAAAATTGTAATAAAAGACAAACAAATTTAAAAATTTCTCCTGCTGCTTGGTAGGAGGAGCTAAAACTGCTCTTTTGAAGCTGAAGGTTGCCGATGCCTGCCATAGTCTAACCTAGCAATCCACTGGATCCATCTATCTTGCACAGTTAATCTGGGTCCAGGTAATGGAGGAGCAAACCAAGTAGAAATTCACTTTTCTCTGGTCCCTGCCTCCAGCTCCTCTGCTGAGATAATGTGGCGTTCTTAAGTCAGCCAAGAAACATAATCTCAGAATATCCAGCGTGTCCTTGATCCATCGTCTGAGTCTCCTCTTGATTGAACATGCCCAAAACACCTCACCTAAATGCTGTCCAGGTGGCATCCTAGATGCCAGAACCCCCTTCATATGGAAGAACAGTGATAGACACCCTTTTAAGGAAGCCTTTTTTTAACTATTAGCAGAGAGAATGAATGTAAAGTGACCAGTAAATTCCCTGCCTTAACATACAGACTCACTTCTCTTTTTCCAAAACGATACAGCAATTGCAGAAATTGAGATAAATCATCCATCTCCCCATTCACTTTGTGTCCAAGACAATTGAACTCCACAACTTGAGGTTCTTCCCAAAACTCAACAAGGCACTTTACCCTTTTCAGATGAGAACCATGTCCCTGTTAGTTCTCATTCAAACCACTTGGCAAACCCAGAGGTCACTGCTTGATGAAACCTAAGGCAGTTAATGGGTTTAACTACATGTCCATAGGTGTGAATGAGAGTATAAATGGTTGTCTGTCTCTCTGTATTAGCTCTGTGAGAGAATGGTAATCTGCACATGGTGTACCCTGCATGGATGGATGGGTGGACGGATGAAATTATCATCAACATGTATGGAGGAGGTCAGTAAAGAGGTACAACATCTGGAAAGCATCTAATTGGCAACAGCTTCTTTTTTAAGCATTTGTTTTTCTATCCACGCAAAGAACGTGGATAGGAAAACACAGAATGGAACAACATCAGTCATGGATTGACCTCCCCAGACCCCGAATCTAAACATTATCGAAGCAGTATGGGTTCATCCTAACAAGAATTCATGACTAGCGGAGCCCCAACGACTATAGAGGTCCCTGGGATGGATTTGAACCCACGATTGCTGTGAGGTGCTAGTGCTACCCACAACACAACTATGATTCATGATCTCAAAATCAAAATCCCAGCAGAGACAATGGAAACATAAAAATAAGCAGTGTTTAAAACGTGCAATCAGTCCAATTCAAAAAGTTGTTTTATTTCTCTAAAAAAGTACAATACTGAAAAAGGTGCTATAATCAGATTAACATTAATTATAAGCATGTTTGATTAGCAGTGAATTAATTAACAAGTTATGCCCCCCCATTTTCAGCATCTTATCACCAACCATTCTCATTTCACAGTTCTTAAACAAGCTGTTTTTTAGTGAGAGGTCTGCCAATATATCTCAGTGGCACCAGTGTTATTTATAAGCATAATTAACTTAATAAGCTCAATTTTCTTTTAATACCTCTGTTAGAAATAAGCTCCTTGCATAATGAAACCTGAAAAAAATCTATCTGTTTAATGCAGAGAGACGAATAGGGCTGAGGAGCGGCATTAAGGAGGTCAGGTCTTTAGAGACCTTGTAGCTCACCAGTGCTCGAGACTGGATGGCATTAGTGCTGGACACTGGCTGATGGTCAATGCAAATAAATGCCGATGATAAGATGAAAATAGCATTACTCTGAAGGATCCGGATCTCCAGGGAGTAGCAGCCCAAAACAAGGTATTCTACTAATTTGCAAAGACCTACTTGGGGGTCATGTATTTAACTGCAAGATTACCAGGGTAAGCATGAACTAAAAGTCATATTTAAAGGTCTTCTTTCACGCTTTCGGTGGCTGCTTTAGTGTGTTATGTTACTATCTTCCAAATGAAAACACTGGTGAACTGCTGGATTGGTGGCCGAGGCTTTTCCTCTGTTAGTTATCTACATCACATGTGCAGACGGTTGCCAGCTCACATGCTTTTGGGTAGCGAGACATGTTTTTACGGTTGGTCTCATGCTCTCACACCGCCCAAACACATCTCAAATGAAGTCTCACAGGTCAATTTGATCAAACCCACAGACAAAGAAGCTTTTAGTTTGGGGTTTTAAAGAATAATCTGTGTTACTATTATGTTGAGGAACTGTTGAAGAACGAGCAGTTGCATTGCAGCCATCTGCAGCACAGGAGAGAGTTTTTTTTTACGATGAAGCATGTAAATCAGCTAGTGTAGTACAGTAGACAGCCCTAATGAAAAACGAACCTGTAATTTGTCTACGAAGGGCTCTTTGAGATTGGACAACCCCTAAAGTTCTTCTCCTCCACACTCACTGCAATTCAAACTAAACTTTTTCTTGTAGGATTCACTTCTAATTGGTCCGCACAGATGGCACTTTATTTAATCTTGAAAACCTGAAGCAGGCCGTGTACCATTTAGAAATTCCATTTAAAACACTAACAGGACAACATGCTACATAGCCATTTAGAGGTCAGACGCAATCATGGCTATTTCCATAATCAAATGTGCCTTCCATGAATCACAACTCCTGGCCTCACTTTTCAGCTCTGATGAATCTTTTGCTTCCATCTCTGCTGCTGCAAATTACTGGAACAGTGACAAGAGATGGAGAGAAGACAAATGCAAGCAATGTGAGCGAGTGAGGGGGCAAAGAGAGGGGAGATAAGGCCTCCAGTGCTTTCAAGCATTTGGATCAATCACCGGATCACTTACCTGCTACAATGATCTACCCAAGAGCCAGCGTTACTGTGACTGGCTAACATAAAAGCCAGATTCCCACACATCAACAACAAATTGTCATTGGCGTTCCATTTATGAGCCATCAAATGCCATCATATCCACTCCAACAAAGAAGAGCTCCATCAGGTTGGATGGGTGGCCAGAATCTTTTAACAAGCTCATCCCCTATGAAAAGACCTCACTTCTTTCTAAATTCATAAAGGCCAGCTACAATTTGTCAATTTGAATATCAAAAGGGTCTAGCATGGGGTCCCTTGGCTGTTAAAGGCAGACTCCCATAGCTGCTCCCTAGCAGGTGTGTGATGATCAATTATTAAGGATCCCACTCTGGTTACTCTTAGTGGGAGGTGAAACTGGGGATCTGGGGGGTTTGTGGTGGTGGGGGAACATATTTCTGTGTTGAACCTGGATGGGAGAGAGACAGCAGAGAAGGGAGAGCGAATACTATTTACATAAAATTAACAGTTCAAAAGAATGAGTTCACACACCAATCAAACTTGTTAATTGACTGTCAATGGTGTGTCCCTGAATATACAACACAACTACATTATTCATCTTAGGCCTTGACAGGAAGACAGTCCAATTTGCATGGGTGTTCTAAACGTGATCAACAACCACAATGCCACATGCATTTTTAATAGGCCAGAGATGGGATCCTTTAATATTCATAAGGGTCAAACAATTGCATATGACATTAAACTTTCTATAACAAGGTAAGTATTTTTCAAATGCTAGCCTTAGTGATCTAAATGGCCCGCAGAGAAAAGGGAGAAAGTGCTATCTTCCAGTCTTCACAGTGAATCAATGCTATATGTCCACGTTGGTTCATTTTATTTAAATATCAAATAATATTAGCTATGTATTGCCAAAATAAGGTTGACTGAAAGTTGATTTAATATTAGTCAGTTGGTTCCGAGCTGGTTTTATTTATTTCTTCATTTACCAATGTTTGAGAATAACACGCATCATTAGTTTAAACAACCATGTTGAGACATTTTTCATTATGTAACAATAACTGAGATTTACACAGCTATAATAACAAAACATCAAACTTAAAAAAACCCTTCTTGAACGATCCGTGCTTCCAATTTACCGAACAACTGAGAAGATAAAACATTTTCCAACTAATTTGTGTTTTTGTGCTGTACTTTACTGACCTTTATTCCACGGTAAAAACAATGTGATTCTTCTAATGAACCCAATGACACATCCAAAGGTCACCAAATTCAAAGACATTTTTTCCCTCTCTGAGAGGCGCAGACAGTAGAACGTATGTAAATGTACTCAGGAAGCGCCTGGCTGTGTCCACTCCCAGTCCTTAACAGTGTCTCGTTTCAGACTGGTGTGTCTGAGGTGTTTCTAATTGCAGTTTGTGTCAAAGGGTTTCCAGAGATGACCAGACAGTGCTAGACTATATTCACATCGGTGTCGAAGCCCTCTGGGCCCCCATCCCGTTGAAGACATCTCCAAGTGTCATTAGCAGAGCCTTGGAATGGTATAGATGAACTAGGCAGGCCTGGATAAAATGACCTGGTATTGATGAACAGTCAGGCTTTTCTGCCTGGTTCCAAGGACAGAGAGGTGGAAAACTGCTCCACCACTCCTATCAGATATGCTAATGGTCACATTTCTCCCCATTGAGACCTCATGCATAATTTAACTAGGAAAATGATAATACAAAATGTGTAAAATAGGTTAGATTAATATGGTGTAACTTTTCCTTTATCCAAGGACATATAACAAAGCTAATGGGGCAATGGCAGTACTATATCAGCTACACTGTCAGTAATTAAATGCAAAATGTAACTAATATTTGGGAAATTTAATTTGTTAAAATGCTGTTGCATGTTTTTTATATAGTGAAGACTAACCACGGAGTAAGAGTAAGTAAAAGGCAACTTGTTCATTGTTGAAGCGTTACATTGCACAGGACTTATGACGATTTTTGAAAGCTGGAAAATGGAACAGAATAAAATGGTAAAATTGTATGATGTGTAAGAAGCACTAGACCACATGTAAACCCACAATACTGCGATTAAATGTTATTTGAAACCCTAAATTGATGTATAAGTTATAAAAAACACTTTTATTGGAAAATTCTTTGGTTTACTTTTAATCCCATATGGAGCATTTTTAATGTGACAAATTTTTCTTTGGTAATTTTCTTCTTTTCTTGAATACTTTAGGGTTGGCAAATAGCTCAAAATAGTTCAAAATCTGGGGATCAAAAACTGAGGTTGAAGTTTTGAAGTTTTGTTGAATGTATTTAAGTGCATATATTATTCCTGCTTGTTGGCGCAGATTTGATATGCAACAACCGTTTAATCCTTGTGTGGTGGATGGCAGTTTGTCAGGGATGTGTGCTGTGATTTCATCTCAAACTGGCTTCAAGTCAGTGGGGTTCTTTCAGCATTAGTGAATTCAAAGCAGATCACGTCTGGGAGTGGGAAATGATAAGAAATGGGCTCGTGTTGTGCCACGCCCTGAGGAAATCCTGCCTCTTCTGACACCTCATTTCGAAAATACAAACCTTTCAGGAGAACCACAACCTTTCTCCCTTCTCCCAAATCTTTCACCATGTTAGTCTTCTCATTTAAGGCTTCATGGGAAGGGGAAAAGATATTTGCCTTTTTTTTTATTCCCTCCTCTTTTTTCCACTCTCTTTATTTTTGTCATCCTGTTTGTGTTCCAGTTTGAGCCTAACCCCTGTATGCTCAACTGTCAGACGACATCAGTGTTACTTAAACTGCGACATAAATAGCCATATAAATTGCACAAAGAAGAGGCATTTCTGAATGCGTGCTCTCAGGTCTAAAATGAAACATTTATTTTGAAAGCAATCCATAAACATATGTTGAAGACACAGTGACAATTTTAGCAAAATATGCAATATTACGCAAGTATAATGACCCAGTGTTGAAGCAATGTGTGGTCAGTCTGAGGGGCACTGGCTATTCCCCAGCCCCCCACCCTCACTAAGCTCATCTGTATTTTTATTTTCTGTCTGTTATGTCTGCCCTCGACATGCCTACTCCATACACAATGAACCTTGTGGAAGAGTAACACTGCCATGCCAGCTCTAGTCAACTTAATGCTGGTCAGGAGCTGCCAGTCAGTACTATAACCAAGGTCAGAGGAGCTTGACTGCTGGATGCCAAGGGACACACACTGGAACGTCAACAGGCATAAACAAAAGACAAAACAAAAAAAGTAAATGCATCTTTCCCCGTCATAAAAAATGTAAACTTAAAAAAATAAAATAAAATATGTGTTGTGTTGTGTTTTGCTGGACACATTTATTGCTGCTAAAATGATGTTAAATTTAAGAAATACGATCAAATAAACATAACAAATACTTCAAACTGATGTAATATAATTGTGTGCTGCTTCAGACTACTGTGCCACACCAGAGTTGGGTTGAAAATGAAGAGTGATGGAGGGGCATGGGTTTTCATTGCGTTAGGCAAAATGCCCTGCTGCCTTCAACTGTCCCGACCTCACATTTTTTGACAAATTGGTTGTGAGGCTTTTACGACTGATGCACATATCGCAAAAATCATTTCTGCCAAGCTTCCTCTATGACCTGCCCGTGGGACATGACAAGCCTCTCCATGCATCGCTCTATCAAGCCGAATCTTTCCAGGACAATGCAAATTATGACAAATTCCATCATCCTGCATTATGCGCTTTCCCGCTAATCTCCCTAATTCGAGAGAATCGGGGAGGGTCTCGCTGTTTCAGCTGAGGGGCATGTTGTCTGACTGAATGATGCTGAAACTACAACCCTCATCCCCCGTTCTTTCTCCCTCCCCAGCTGCGACCACCTCGTCTCTTCTGTCTTTTCATATTTTTCTTTTCCGTGAAGCAACATTTCTTAGTCTGGCTGGTAAGAGAAGCGTCAACTTAACCTGGCCACAGAAGAATTATGTCAAAATAAAATGCTATAGCCGTTAAAGTGTAACTGTCAGGAGTAGTGAAGTTAAACAAGTCTGTGTGTGAGTGTATATGAGGTATAACCAGCACAGGACCACGGTGTGAAATGTCTATTCTGCATGACACAGGCTGAATCAATCATTCTGTGTCGCAGCAAAATGAAGCTGCTAATCGAGCGAGAAAAGTCCATACACATACACACATCCTGTCTTGTCTATCCTCTAGAAAATTAATTTTTTGCAGTGGACACAATGTGTAGCTTAGTGTGGAAAAATAAACAACAAATTAAACATTTAAAATAAGAAGACTAGCTGACAGAAATATGATAGAGAAACTGCAGCGCAGAGCAAATGAAATGTATTCCTTCTTCATCTCAACAGATGGCAGTATGACTGCATTAAAAAGGCAGCTGGCACATCAGCCATGGCGCAGATACTGTATAAAGTCCAGTCAAAGCACGGACATTCTGACCAGACAGCATCAGAGTCTCCGTGGATTTTCGTTTCATTTCTTTCTTTCTTTTTTTTGACCAAGTTAAAATATTCACAGAAACAAGCCACAAATACAACTGGTGAATTGCAGGATCGTGGATTTAAAAAACAAAACAAAAAAAGAAACAATACGAGGAAAATATATTTTTAACATTCACTTGATTCCACTTTGTATTTTTTCATTTTATCAATGAAACGCCAACATAGCTGCAACGTGACATTAATAATATAAAGAGGAACAAATCAAAATCACAAAGATGAAAAAATATTTTAGTAAAAAAGGGCACAAGGATGGATAACGTCAAATAATAAACTATCATGTATTATTCCTACAGTATGAGTATTGTATAATAATATAACACTATAGGAAAATATAAAAAAGCATGGTTCGTAAAATGCACCAAATCCTAGGTGAAAAACCTAGAAGAAAATTAACAGCTGTGTGAGTGCATCAAACTTAGCTCAATGCATTTTGGCATGCAGAAGACATTGTGCAGTCTATATTATATTAAATGAACATCTCAAATTCATCATATATTACCGATACACACAGTGCCTGACATTCTCTTTCATAACATTTCTATAGGAAAAATTAGAAGAAGAAAAAACACAATAAAAGTAAACATGCTGACACATGCCAAAAAGAGGTGGCAGTATATTATTCATCTGCAGTACTTTTACCTCAGCAAAGCATACTTTGATGACAATGGCATTTTGAAAAATGAATAACCCAGGTTTGAAGCTACTACTTACAAGAACTGCTCTATGTGAAATTTATGATAGAGTGAGGGTGTAAAATTAAAAAGATGCAATACTCATTTCTAAGCTAGTCACTTACAGCCATGTTTAATATGTTGAACTTGTGGAATAGCTGAAACACAGGCATAACAAATATAGAAATAGCGTATAATGGCAGCTGTATTAAACTCTTTCCAATATTGAATTCAATCATCAGTGAGAGTTAGATTCAATTAATGTTTCTGAGCTGACTGTTTGGCTTTAAAGACTTTGGGTAAGAATAAATTGTTGACAAGGCGGTGGGTTACAATTCCTAATGCTGTTACTTATTACTGTCTGCATGTCACCACACTAGCATGTATGCGTGTTGGTCACTGTATTGTTCTGTCTAGATTTGCCACACATGTAGATTTCACAAGAAAAGCGTCTTCCAGACCCTCCCAATCTGTGTGTTTGCATGTGCGAGTGTGTGTAGGCCCCGTCAGCTATGCCCTCTCGTCACTGCTGGGGGAAGAAACACACCCGGGCAGCTCTGAAAAGAGTGGCTAGTTACCATAGTAATGGGATGGTCATACGTCTCTCCTCTCTCAGACAGTGATGGAAGTGGACAGGACACGCTGCCATGCTTTTTATCTATGCATTTGGTATTCAGTTATTTCATTCCACAAATAAAAAGCTAAGCCATCCCACCTCTCCTTTTTCTGTATTCAAATAGATGGGTGAAATGCGAAGTAAATAGTTGGATATGGGGTAATAATTCACACATGGGACTACAAATAATTGATGTGTTTTGACTGAGTGTTTGTGATTGCAATTGTAATAGCGCGAGTGTCTTGGCAGATGTCTGCGGTGGTGGGATCTTTACATGACGCTTTTCAGATGCCTTCTTGATGTCTCTGAACCATTCACCCCTCCACTGCTCATCAGCAGTGACAAAGTGAGAAGCAAACAAGGATGCATTCACATACACACACAAACACATACAGAAATAGCAAACAGACAAACACACACACACACACACACACACACATGTACCATGTGGTTCTCTCAAATTAAAAAGCAGAGACTACTATTTATCAAGTGTAATCATATTCATACACCACAACTGATTACATTAATCTACATATCATTAAATATTCTAGTGCATTCCCTACATACAAACCCCCAAATGTTATATATATATATATATATATATATATATATATATATATATATATATACACACACACATGTATATATCCATTTTTTTTTTTAACAAATTGAAGTTTACTTATTTGTAAAACTACAAAGATGACTGACTTTTGTAGATGCTATCCACTAGA
This sequence comes from Maylandia zebra, assembly GCF_041146795.1. Taxonomy (NCBI): domain Eukaryota; kingdom Metazoa; phylum Chordata; class Actinopteri; order Cichliformes; family Cichlidae; genus Maylandia; species Maylandia zebra. Next base: position 23,896,228 of record NC_135185.1, read on the forward strand.
GACACAACTCAATTTCTTGGGGGAATCAAGGTCTTTGTAGCTTTAATATTTAATTGTGTGTAAAGACACACTTACGCAATGTGTAAAACTTATATTAATATATTGGCATCCTTGTCTGTATACTATGTACATATATAAGGGGAAAAAAAGAGAGACGATAACTGTGGCAATGCTGTCCCTGCTTCCCATGGCTTGTTGACATGGACCAAGGCAGTCAGGCACCAATAATACATGAAGAGCTGTTCAAAGGCAATTAGGATCAGTTGTCATGGCTGGGCCCATTAATGAGTGGGAGTGTGGCAGGGGCCGAAGCAGAGGCACAGCGCCGGCAAATGCGACCGCATGAGAGCCGATGTATTCTGACAGATCCAGTCCTTCCCCTGTCCTCGCCTGGTACAAGCTGATACCAGCCTGTACCCACATAGTGCTGCAGCAGCAGCAGCAGCATAGGATAATGTAGCAAAGGACGTCATGCCTTCTGGAAATGACTACTGCCGCGGTAGGTCAGCCTCCACACAATCACAGCAGGAGAGAAAGGGGGGACAAGGTCCAGGGAGGATAGGGCTGGAAAGAATATAATTACCCTTGCTGCTGTGTAGCGCTTCACATAAAACTGCCTCTTCATCAGATTAAAAAGGTAATCTCCTTTGACCTGTCACATATAAGTGTAGACATTTAGAGGCAAAAATGTACATTCCCCGTGCAGTAGCTCCAGCACGGTCCCTAGACGAAACTATGAACCATATTTCAAAGCGGATATATTCCTCAGGATTATATTTGGGGAGGCAAAGGAAGTCCTGTTTCTGTAATATAGGAGAGATTATGTGTATATGTTGTCTGTATGCAAGTAAATATATGACAACATTTGTTAGGTGTACATTTACTGTTGGTTTGAGATGATGCGTGTACGCTCGGGTGTTTATTTTGCTTGCCTTTGCATACATATATATATATATACGTGTATATATATATATATATATATATATATATATATATATATATATATATATATATATATATATATATGCACACATATATATATACATATATATATATATATATTTGCATCTTGCTGAGTTTAGCATGACTGCTGTGTACCTATCCTGTCAATCATGAGTGTATTACATTGAGTCAGCTGTGACTTTTTTTAATGACCAAACCAGTTTACCTTGTCACTCAGACAGAGCCTATCGCAAAGAGCACACAGGTGTGTGTGTGTCTGTGTGTGTCCTTGTAAGACTCGGCCTCAGGGCATACAGCCGACATGCCACTGTGGTAAGGTCTTACCGGGTTTGATCATTGTGTTTTGTGTGTGTCCAATTCAAGTGCAGACAGTTGACCCTGGTGTTAGGGTAGGATAACTAAAGCCTACATAGACAGACTTGGGTGATGCATAGAGACAGGGACTGAATCAATGATTGTTTGGGAAACGCTCTGAGGTGAAGCTTAACTGTCAGTTAAAACCTTTGAGAATAGAAAGACAAAGGTTCAATTCATTGCACATAATTCAGGAAAGGAAACAAGCAGCCTATTCTCCCTGTGCTTATTCTCAGTGAAATAAAAAGATAAAAAACAAACAAATCTGTGTTAACATCCTCTTCTGCAACTTAGGAGCAAGTAACTACATGCGCTAAAGAACACCGCAGCTTCAACTAGCCTTCAATCTCACGACTGCTGAAACCACTGAGCCTTCAAGACCTCATTTTTCATCGACTCAATTACTCGACAACTGTTCCCCTCCTGGCCCAACCCGTTTCCCCCCTCGCCGGTTCATCTTCCCTCCTCCTTAGTTGGAAGTGATCATTTGTTCTTTTATTAAAGTTGATAACATCTCTTGCATTGTCTGAGCATTCAAGCTGGAGAGCCGCCCCTACTGTTCTAGCCTCCAGCGTTTTCATATTATTGGTGCATTATTTCACGCATGCCCTCCTCTTTTATCAAGCGCTTTTGAAGTAATGTTAATAGACTAGAAAATTGAGACATTTATGAAGTATGGGCCATGTTTATGAAAAAATCCATAAAGTATGACAGGGGAGAGGTGAGATAAAAGCAAGGTTTTAATAGATTATGGCAAACAGGGGAGAAGCGTCAGATGCTGACAGGCACCTCCTCCGAGATCCCTCATTTTTTATGGGATTAATTTTGTTGTATTAGAAATGAAGTTAAATGTCCTAATTAATCTGTTCGTGCTGCATGAATACCTCCCTGAACGCAGATGCGTGCACACACACTGGTTTTTGGCTAATTACTCTTCTGTGGTAATTGAGGTAGATGTAGTCTCTGGATGTAGGCTGAGGAAGTTTCGGTAGGTGGGGGCATATTTGATGTGGTAGGGGCCTGCTGAATTTTGCATGCCGGCTCCTTTACACGAGTGAAAAATTCAGAGTGACACCCATAAAACGTACCCACATTTTTACCGTTTGCCAGTCTTTATTTACTTATTTGTGTACATTTATCTACTGTTAATTTTCTGTTGAAGCTGCAAAGAACATATACACATATTTTTGTTTATTGTGTGTCAGCAGTTTCAGCTGCTTACCGTGAAACCACAAAGTCTATTTTCAGTTGTGTTTGGAGACATTTGTCACATTTCATTCAGAGTTCTTTCATATTGTGTTTCCTCTCCATCTACAATGTCAATTATGTTAAACAGACTTAAAGCAATGTTTGTTATTTAACTTGTATTCAATGTAATTAAACTGAAGCTTTAAACAAGCAGAGCAATTTTCTCTTTTGTCCAGCACGGGTGGCCCAGTCTGACTTTGACTCAGCCTGACCTCTCAGCTCTTCATCAAAAGGGCCAAACAAAGTTCAGCTCTTTGTTTTTAGACATTCATGCTCCTGTAAGAAGATTATTCAAATTCTACCGCCTGCCTCAACACACTCCTCCCTTTGATACTAATTGGCAGCGTCAGATACACTTCCCTCCTGATGCCTCACGGTCCACTTTGACAATTCTCAAAATCCAATGCAAATCCTATCGTGGGCTTGTGCATGACAATCTTCTACAATATTGACTGTCACTCACAATTAGGGGAATGAGGCAAGGGGTTAGTGCTCACCAGCAACCTGAGGCTAGCGCAGTCAACTCCCCAAACGTACCTCGCCGAATCTGATCAGTGAGAATAATGTCCCAGCAAATATCCCAGGGGTGAGCCACTTACCTTAACTGGAAAGAGGAGATGTTTAACAACCATCCAGCTGATAGTTTGTCTGTTCAGACATGGTTTGGGTATCGTACGTGCCGCAGTAAATGTTGCTCAGAAGTGAATGTGACTGAACGGCCAGCATTAATTTAAACAGATCTTGCAAGTAAGAGACCCCTGTTGCTAACTCTGACTTTAGTGAATGATGGACCAGTTTGATCCATCTGGCAACTAATAAGCGTAATCTATTATTATTAGTAATGCATTTCTGTGTAAAACATGGAACATAGCCAACTAAAAACAGACTTGTACTCCTTCCCCCGCCTCCTGCTTCTTTTATGTCACTCCAAAAGAATTGCCTAAAAGCTTTCATAAAAGCATTCCATTACTCGTCTTTCATTGTAATGAGAAAATTTGTTTTGATATTTTCCAACTGAGAAACATTCTTTGTCTTAATGAATTGATTGCTGTAGTAAAAGACTGAAATTTCTTATATCTTAATTAGATGATGTAAATTGCGTCTAAAACAAATGACAGCTAAATTTTCATTAGATCCCTGACAAACAAGACAGCAAAACAAAACAATTAAAGAGAAGAACTTTGATACAGCTACGCTCACTAATAACACGATAAGATTACTCTACAGTTCATATCACAGTGAATTCAACCTGTAAACACATGTCTGTCAGGTATGAAACAACATGAAACATTATTAAAAAAAAGGGCATAAATTAAATTAGTGTTTTTTTTTCTTTATGGCTTGCGGCTTTAACCTAAACTGATGCCATATTATATATCAACATACAATACACCAACAGGCCCTCAAGAGGCCCCCAGCTTTGACATTATAAAGGTTAACTAATTCTTTAAATCAAGTCACATCTAAATCTGTCAGCTTACCAGGCCAAGCCGGCGTTCAGTCAGCCTGCCATTTCAGAAAGCTGAAGCAGAGAGACATGACAAGCTGAGCAGACAGATGAATAGACGAATAGAATTTGAAGGTCCAGCATCCATCAAATGCCAATCTATAATGCCATTCCCTATACCTCCACCAGTACCAAGCCTCAATGTGGAGACCTACTGTAATTAAGTCCTGCAGGGGCAGAGCGTTCTGTCAGCAGCCATGTGCTGTCTTTCAAACCAGTGGACATTTGTCAAAAGAATAAACTGATCCCAGTACAGCTGGACATTGATTAGTTTAGAGCCCTGACTGACTACCCTAGATTCACATGGTTAGCATTACTATATATGTATATTATATATACATATATATACTATATATATTTACTATAATTGTTAAAGAAAGGTAACAGAAACCTTTTTTATTTTTCCAGTTGTTTCCATTTTTTCCCCCTCAACTCATTATCTTAAAAATAGCTGAGCTTCACATAGCTGACTGGATTCTCTGGTCATGATTATGATCTAATATTCTGATATCCATTCCCCCCAACTTCCAATCCCTTTGTATTGTTAAATCCCTCTTTTATTCACTAATTCATTTCCGTGGAATGGAATGTATGAGAAGGTTTCTCCACAAGAGCTCTTTGGTCGCTGTTCTCGCCCTGTCCCTGTTGCCAACACTCACCAAGAAAAAAAGTGTCATTAAGATGGCATCACCATGGTGCTGGTGAGAGGAGGGGTGGGACTGCATGCTTGCTCACAGCAAGGGGGTAATTGTATCAATATGTAAAACTCCCTATCTGTACTGAAGAGACGTTAATACATTTTTGATCAAATTAAGCCATTGTAGCGTGGAGGAGGAGTAGACACATTGAGAGACCACGCAGGGGTCGTACGAAGCTCCGTGCACAGCTCTGAACAAACTCTTCTCATTGTTTTCTCAAATTGCTTTGGATATGAACGATCATTAGAGGAATGAAAGATTAGATTGCTTTCCAGAGGCAACATCGCATGCACACAGCTGACATCAATTTCATGTCTCGATGAGACTCCATTGAGGAAATCAAACACTGCTGGCATGTTAAAAGCAAACCTGACTCTGTAGGTTGCATCTCAGGACTCCAAACTGAACTTCGGTGACACACTGGAGAGATTTGCCATCAAGCTCTGAATGAATGGCTAATCCACACATGTTCTCACTCATAGACGGATTTGGCTGCAACATCAAGGACGGTGTGGAGGAGATGGACACTATCCTTGTTGACAGTACCTTGACAAGTGTAATCCTATATAATACACACTGGGTAAACACAACACCAAGCCAACCGTGCAACCACAGCCCACACTTCCTTTTCTCTCCCTTTGAATTCTAGATTCTTTCTGGGTTTGAAACAATATGAAAGAAGTTTGAGTTTTAACTTTACAAACAAGTGCAAAAATGAATATGCACTCCCCACTATGAAAGAGATACATATTTACATGTATACACAACACAAGTCATACAGAACAATCACATGCATACGCACATGTGCATCTCTATATAAACAAAAGACAAAAGAGACGGACAAGCACAATTTTAATTGCCTTTCAAGAGCGCACAATTACAAAGCATACGAATCACCAGGAAGGTTTGTCAATCATCAGATTAATCCTTGATTATCCTTCTTTAATCTAATGCTTACTTTTCTACAGTAATGTTTCCTATTTTTTGCTTGGTCCAAGCCAAAAACTTACTTTATCATTTGGAAACCAATAATTTCTGTGAATAACAGGGCTGAAATGTAAATACTTATTAATAAGTAAATAGAAGACATAGTTTCCCTTTTGGGGATATTTTTCTAGACTTACTCTGAGGGCCTGGCTGTAGGGTCCGATATTGGCTGGGGCCCAGTGGGACAGACTCTGGACGTGCAGAGCTTCTTTCTGATTGAAGCAGCCCTCTGCCAGGGGCTCGGTCCAGTCATGGAGGAGACAGTCCATCTGCAGCAGCTGGCCAGCAGGTAGAGGCACCTGGACACACACCCTACACAAAAACAAGAAGAAAACTGGATGATTGCTGTACTAAAAATAAATAAAATAAACACAGAATAAGAATGAGCTGTAAATGCAGGTTTGAGCAGCGTAAATATTGAAGATGTTTTACACTTACCTGGCTGGAGGGTTGATGTCAAAGTGTTTCTTATAGACTGCATTGAGTTCAACAAAATCTTCCATGTTTTTTACGTACAGGTGAACCAGAACAATGTCCTTCATCTTCCAGCCCCTGCTGTCCAACTCCCCTATAGACAGTAAATACATTGGAAGTGATAATAATATATTATAAATAAATTACACTAGCCTAACATTATTACTGCTTGGTTAAAATATGCATTTTTACAAAAGGCTTTTGTGTGCAATATACAATAAAACAACAGTACAGTACAGTCCAAATAAAATCCAAATGCAAAGGTCTGTGGCAAATGAAAGTGTCTCGCTAAGCACCATTACAGTGAGGTCATTAAGTTTCTGGACAGAATGAAAATGAGATTTTTTATTTTATTTTATGGATATTTTTTAATGTTGTCTTATTACACCACCACAGTGAATTCTACAGCAAATGATAAATATGTTTCAGAGGTTTACCAAAACTTTTTCATTAACTGTTTGGGAATTTCAGCCATTTTTACACATAATCCATTATAGAAAGTATTTACATGATTGACTGACAAGCAGTTTCATGGTCATATGAGACCTGTTCTCTCCTTATTTCATGACAAATTAAGCCGATAAGAGATGTTGTGTTGATCAAATATTGAACATTTGGTATCTTTTTACTGGGATACTTAATATGAGGTCCAAAGAGATATCAACGCATGTGAAGCAGGTCATGATTAGGCTGAAAAACAAAAATAAACCTACAAGAAATACGATTTTTCTTTGCAAGAGCTCAGTCCCACTAGAGTAAAAATAGGACAATAGAAAACCACTTTTGGTCACCAGTTCACCTGGTGGGAGACAACCTGTCTCAGTCTAACTCAGACTGACTGCAATCATTCTCAAACAGATTGGCAAAGGTTAAAGTCAGTCTGCGCTGATGAGTTCTGCTCCATCAAATGATGAAACACACAAACATGAGTTACTAAGGTTTGTGGCTGGTAGTTTACTGCAAATTGCACTAAATTTAACACATTATTTTGCCACTGATATGTATGCGATAATTGCTGATAGGAGTGCTCATTTATTTGTAATCAGTGGGAGAGATGTTATCAGAACAAGTGTATAATTGGCACTTGTGGATGGCTCAAAGCTCTGAGTGCAACTTTGGCACTGTCTGTCCGGCTGATGTTTACTCAGTCCTCACTCTGTTTCAAGTTGCCTCCCTGTATATTCCTACTCTAAGATAATAATAGGAGTTTACTGAAAGAGAGCAGAGCTGAACATAACTTAATGGTGCAACTTAACTTTAATATTTAATATGAAGTAAGTGTCAAAAGGCAACAGCCGAAAATCGCTTCAGTTTAAAGAATTAAAAAACTACAGTAGATTCCTAAGAAAACAGTGCGCTTTGATGATGGCTTTCCTGCAGCATGTCACTTTTTTATTTATTTCTTTTTCTAAACACATCACAGGGCTTACAGGGAGTGAAGCATATATTTACTGAAATAAACAGCAGACTTTCAGACTTTGAGAGTTAATAAATATGTAAAAATGACTGGACTCTGTAACATGTTTATGGCATCATGAACCACAAGTTCTAACTGTCAACGAAGGAGTGAACGATGTTTAGGTTTGGGTTGATCTTATCACTCAGGAGTTTGGCTTCTCCTTTCTACTGGCCCATTTCTTCAGAAACACAATCATACCAAAGCTTTCTCACTGTAGGATCTGAGATAGCAGCCCCAGTGCACAGCTCCCACTCAGTTTCACACAGAGCGGAAAAACCTGGAGGGATCTGGGACAATAACAATATTTTCATTTACACGTGGAAACCTTGGTTTCTGACAGTATCTAATATCTCATATTTAAATGGAAAAATATGGAGAAAAACACAGAGAAAAAATCTTGCGCTCCACCTGACTGTCAGCCCTCAGGACGGCACACAGTACACAGCAATTTGTAACACAAGAATTAACCCTTACAAACCGTGTCTTGTTTGCTTGTTTATAAATGCATAAATTATAAATGTTACCCATCTGACCCAGTGAATGACCAAGATTGGGTGGGTGGCATGCCGCGTGCCACATTATTGCAAAAAGATTGCATATAATTTCCATCTTGACCCTGTTGAAAACTGATAGGAGACTGCTTTATCGCCATTTTATCCCAGTTTTGTTGTTGTCTTGACATAATAGAGCTGGTCTCCATTATTTCAAAGGCATTGACTGCACATGGTCGCCACCTGGTCTCCAACAACTGTTTTCCTAATTGTCACAAACTAGTCAGCAAGACTGGAAATTTCCTTTCAGACAATAAATAATAAACATGTCAGCCATATGAATGAGCCCCCTAAACCATGTTACATAAAAAACACAACAACCTTACTAATTTGAACCTAGTGATAAATGTGTCACTTTCAACACAGCACAACCCTGAACTGCATCCACTAGTGTTAATGGACAGGTTTGAACAAGATTCGCATTTTCAGCTATATTTACCAAAAGCCTGAGATTTTTTTGTTTTACTTTTCTGAATCAATTCGGCATAAAGCTACACCTACTGCATACTTACTCAATATTCATGTCATTTTAATTCTGTCACTTTAGTATTTAAAAGGTGGATAGATTAGAAATGTTTTCTGACATTGAAATCTATTGCTTTAAAGTGGTAATGGTGGACCTCTTCTGTAAAGTGCAGTCTAGCACAGTATGCACACACGATGTAGGCTTTGGATGCAAACGCAGGCACAAGGGCTCAAAGCAAAGCCTTTCTCGCTACAATCATTTGAAAGAGCTTCAAGTTTGTTTTTCCTTTGCCAACACTAGCGTCTCAGACTACTTCGCCCTCATACAAAGAGGTTGTTCATTAAATATTAACTTGTTTAATATTGTCTCTGCACTGTGAAGGCTGTTCAGCCAAGCACCACGATAAACATTAAATATGCTTTTCATCTTTCGCTCCTCTTTCCCCATCAAAAAAAGAGAAGGAGAAAAAAAGACTGTGATACACTGTAAAAGCCTACACTTTCAAACTTCTGCAGGGAAAAAAAAAAAGATAACCCACCCAACACGCCTGCACACTGCGTGTGTGTAAAAAGCTTTAGTTTTCGTTAATTTGCAATGCTTGTCCTTGCTTGGTGGCCAGCATGCGATCCTGTTCTTGTCATGGACAGAGTCTTTGACGCATGCTTTGCCTGCTGCCTTGACGAGCACTTCTAAGTAAGAATGACTTGTCAAACTCTGCTACTTCTCCTGGTGTGTGTTTAGCTAACCCAGCGAGGAGAAAGAAAGACACTCAGGGGACAAAATTCTCTCCATGTGTTTCTTTTCATTGTTTTTTTTCTTTCATTTTTTTGTTTTGGTGGGTGGGTGTGGAGGGTGGGTGTAAAGTGAGCAGTTTGCGATTTCAGGGAGGCAAAAAAGAATTTTCTAGCAGACCCTTGTGATTTTCCAGAGAGCTCAACACTTTTAATACTTTCCCTTACTTTGCAGCTGGATGAAAGCTACCGATGTCTGGCCCTGGATCCCAGAGTCTTGGCTCTGCAGGCCATTGATGCCACAGATCCACTGATAACCTCCGGAACTTCTTAAAGAGCAAGATGGAGAGACGTCTGCATGAAGAGATACGAGATGAAGAGAAAATGTTAGTTTACTTTTTAAAGTATTTTTTCTCTGTTCATAACTTTGAGAAACCCCAAAATGAGAGATCAATCTGTTTGTTTATTCATTTATAACTATTTAAATATTGCTTAAGAGACAAACTGTGCATAAACAGTTTATGTCAGAGGAATTATTAAGTCAGAGACTGCCACAAAATGACAGGTCTTGTCAAACAATCATTCAGAAATACTAGCATTAAGATGCTGGCCACATGACACAGATTCAGCCCGCTTACACCACACAAAGATATCATCTGGCACACCAAGACATAAATATAGACTCATGCATGCATATCAGTGCATGCGATTCTCCCAATAAATGAATCTCACCGTGGCCCCACTGACAACTAAGGTCACAGTTTGATGAAAATTCGTGCTGGTTGTCTTCAGCTTGATCAGCATATTCCACCTCCTCAGTCATCTTGTCAATGGCATTTTGGCAAGGACAACTACCATGGGGCAAAGCTCTCGCCACCACATCCTGCAATAAAGCACCACAGGGAATAAATCAGGCCAAATGCCCAGCAAAGAGCAAGGAGCCTTCTGCAAAGACAGACAAAACGCTGTATAATTAGCCAATCTTTTCAAATACCCCACCAAGTGGGCTGTGTGTGTCAGTCTTTCATGACAAGGACCCAGACACGCATAACTTCAAGGTGAATGAATATGAAACAACATGCTAACATATTCGCGGTTAGGGCGAATAGGGAGTGGTGTTTTCTGATACTGTAGATTCAATCACGCTGGCTGTCAGTCAAAACTCATGACTGGATGGGTGAGACATGTTCTGGATTTCATCTGTTTACTTATACTTTCCCTCTGCACTCTGCTACTCCTTTAAATAACAAATCATTACCATTCTCTAAGGCATACATATTACCTGCCAAATCCTGCTGGGGCGTCACATATTTAAATACATATTTCATATCTTCACAACGCCCCCCTCACCATGCCCAACACTCATTCACCCCCTCATCGGCTGTCAACCGCATTAGGCAATATGATAATCAAATTAATTATACTTCAGCCCCTCTCTCCTGGCCAGCATGAAAAATAGCTTGACTAGCATTAACGGAGGGCAAATGATGGTGGTCCATCCCCACCCCCTGAGCTTGGTGCGGTTTCCTCTAGTGCTGGTGTCACCGCAGATCTGTCACCCTGACGAGAAAAGCTTCAGAAGGCTGAACCAGGGCAGGTTCTCCCCTGGTTGCCCCCGCCCCCTCCGCTCCCACTCGTGCAGGCCCTGGTTCTCCGTGCTCTTCCCCCAGCAACCTAGGGGGGGCTAGAGGGGCTCTGAGAGGCTGTGAATGTGTCTGTGTGTTGGGGGTTGGAGTGTGGGGAGTTAAAAATTATATAGCTGTAGGGAGTGAGGCTGCAGGGTCACAGAAGATGTGGGACAGGGGTATGTTTTCTGTCCATAACAGTCCCATCCCCCCATCCAGCATCAAGATATACTTACATACATATATAAATACAAACACAAACGCACTCTATTGCACATAAAAACCCACAATGAAACTCACATAGAAATCACATGCTCCACCCTGGAGACATGTTAATCCCACAGTGCAACTTTGAGCTCACAGCACCGTTACACAAGGAGCATTTGCTTTCAGCAGGAACACCAATAAGCCAATAGGTTTCTTATTGAACTACACAACCTAAAATAGCATAATTAAAAAGTAAACATAAATGAAGGCAATGTCTCGATCAGAACTTTCTGGGAATTATTTAAGGATTCTAAAGTTGTCCGCTCTTGCAGACAAAGTAAAATGTTTGCAAATCTTCAAGCCTGTGAGGCCCTCCGCAGCTTCTAATTTACCAAAAGCCAATTTCCACTCCCCCCCACCCCCATCCACAACCCTTGCTTATGTCCGCTTAGCCAGCTACCTGAATGCAAAGTGCCTTAATGTGAGCAGACATGTTTATTAAGCTGGGCCTAGTTTCAGGCTGCAGTGAATATTGCAGACGTCAAAGTAGGCCATGTGGGGCTAGAGGAGAGAGAGAGTGAGGGATGAAGGGAAAGACCGAGAGCAAAAGTTTGTAAGAGAGAGAGCGCCGGAGCAAGAGAGAGGCCCTCTGGAGGTCGATCTGAACCCTGCCCTGCAGTGCTGTGTTTCTCCTCAACAAAGTTATCAGACACCAAAGGGTTTTGTTCTTGTATTTGTTTTGCCCTGAGAGCAGTTTTAAAGCAATCAATCCCGAAGCGACTCAAACTTTTGCTTGTAAAATTATCGATTCGGCATTGAACGCCATTGATCTCATTTGCGAAACAAGTTATAACTCATGGAAGTTTGACTCACGGTGTCTTTGCTCTCCGTGTGCATTTTAGTGAAGCGCAGGTAGCCAACCGGTGCAAAGGCATCTGCTGAGTGGATCACCGTCTCCGCCCCATCACTGCACAAACGCACAATGAACGTCCATATATATTTGGGGAAAGAACACACATGCTGCAAAAGTGTCAGACACAGTTTATAATGCTTTACTCACATAACGATCTTCTTTTTGAAGAGAGGACAATCAAGGGTGAAGGTTTCATATTCACCTCCTTCCCCACATATATGGACTCCATACTTCTGGGAGAGCTACTCAGGGAGAGAAAAACTTTCAGTTTATAATTTTTTAATCTCAATTCAATCCCAAATTTTCAATAGAACACTGGATTTTAAAATGTATAAATTGCTGAATGAAAAAATATATTTATATTAAATCATAAATCATATTTTTTATATATATATATATATATATATAAATAAATCATCAAGACAATACATCATTTTAACTACATGATTTCATATTGTTTCATAGCCAACTTTGAAATGAACGTCAGGTAATGTCCTGGAGATAAGAGGCTGAAAGTGTGGTGGAGTATCTGCCATCCAATTACCTGTTTCAAGTAGGGCTCCATGTCAGCCAGAGGTTTTCCTAAGTGCTTCTCTGGATCCAGGCCTGGCACACATGTGGGAAGAGACACATATGAATGTACACAAAGCAATACACAAAGACAGAAATACAAACACAAACACCATTGCAAACAGACAAACGTATGCACAGACAGAGAACGAGAGAGAGAGCGCGGTCGGATCAGCAACACAACACAGTGATTGAAGATGACAGGCAGGGAGGTTTACGGGCAGTCGCACAAACACACATGTAAACCTGCGCCCTGGATCTATTTGTTTGACTTTGCAAGTAGTGTACACAGATCTCTCTGGGTAAGGGCAACAGTTTTCAGTTGCTGGCCACAGACCCCCCCCCCCCCCCCCCCCCCCCCCCAATCCTTCGCCCACAACCCCCCACCCCAACAAGTTCCCTTTGAGAACATAAACTCTGGAAAGAGATCTTGTTTATTTGGCTTTCCCCTCCCCTTCCCCTGAAATGGTGCATGGAAGTGACTCACAGGAATGGGAGCGAAAAGAAGAAAGGGAAGAGAAGGGTGGTGGAGAGTTTTGTATGCATATCCAGTGGTGCCACGCTTTTAAAATACAGGCTGACTGGCCCTCAGTCCCCAGACACAAAAACAAGTAAATCCAACTAGCAGCCCGCTTCCCCTTTTGATAACATATCCAAATCCAGACCTGAGCTTAAATGAAAGATTAGTGCGTTGATAGCTCTAATTTAGGAACACTCTACATATTAGTAGGAATAAAAGGCTGAAAACAGCGAGGAGTTTACTCAGCTTGTTGAGAATTGCAGGGTTTTACTACTTTGTGACACTGAGTCCTGATTTTGTGCTCTACAGGCTCTTTCCTGAGGGCACTAAGCAGAACTCCATCTCACCCTGTCACTCCTTTCACAAAGAAAGTGCAGCCAATGATTTCCTGCTGCACATTCTTTGCTGTTCCAACAAAACACAAAGCTTTGAGTACCAGGTGCTCTCTACAAAGAATAGAACAATAAAAACATAACAGGACACGAATGTAAAATGCTATATTTTAAGAAAGCCAAGTCATGCTTGCATCTTTAGAGCAAAACACCTGACTGTTTTACAGAAATACGATGACCGCTAGTGAAGTCTCTCCTTATTCTTCATCATTTTTCTTTGCCCTTTCTGTGGTTGCCTATTAACTGATCGACATAATCATTATCAAATAACTGATGAGTAACATGACAACGATGTCATCGCCATAAAAAAAAAGCTGCTGACCCAAATTATTTCTCTCAAAATCTAATATAGCTCCACTACTCCTAGACATCAGGTGATCCTGTTCATTGGCATGTTCATGTGTTTAATTAAAGGAACTAAGTTAATCGAAATGTGAGAATCTCTCTTCTCTCATGGCCTGACAGCCTCAAAGGTTAACGTGTCATCAACGGGCCCCCATGGGGAGCAATGGATGGGAGACGTGAGGGAAGGCAGAGGTGATGTGAAGGAAGGACGTCGCATCCCATCCCAGTTCATCTTAATCCCAGCTGTGTCTCTCCTCCGGGCCCCGGTGGTCCGGCACTACAGGGAGAGATGGAGGGCCACAACAGTGGGAGGGACGGAGGGCCATAACAGTGAGAAGGCGGGAGGGAAGGAGGGTGGAGAAAGTGTGGAGAGAGAATGAGCAGACCCTTATTCTCTTCCCAGGGGATCTGTGGTCTTAATTAGTGTGAGAATATCTAATCTCAACATCCTCTCATCTTAACCCTGCCACAAAGGTAATAAGGAGAGATGAAAAAAAAAGCATTAAAATTCAATCCAATTTAAATATCCTCTTTAATTAGTCATGCCTTTTAACAAATTTTAATAATTGGCTCCAAATTGCTGAGGGGATGCCGCATTTTTTAATACGTTCATTAACCTCCTCACTCTTAAATAATATATCATACATGATTTGATATTTACAAGGAAAGAAGAGGATGACGGAAACCAGGAAGACAGGAGTGAGTGATAAAACGATACAAAGACAACACTAATGCGGAGGCATTTCTCCCAAGACCACTTAGCACTTGTATGAGTGTTCTCTTAATTGACGTTTCTGACTGACTTAAGGTTACTCAAACCAACTGGAAATGAGAGTAGATGCAGTGAGCTTGTACTTGGAACATACATTCTTTGCAAAGTGTTTGAGTAGCCGCCAGTGTGAGCCTTTAGCAATCTAACATCACTCATTTACATGATCTTCACATCTCTGTCTCCTCTGAACCTGTTTTACAACTTGACCTAAACCCAATTACCTAACCTCATTATGCCACATTAAACCCAAATAAGCCCACCAGAAGCTGCCATTAGTCTGTCGCCAGAGACAGCAAGATCGCACTTTGTAGAGAGAGGAGCTTTCCTAAGAGAGACTGAGAGGAATAGCTCTCCTTTAAAAGGGCTTTTTACCTCGTATTATCCTATAAAACTCCAATTAAATTCAGTGAACTTTAAAACCAGGGAGTCCAGTAATGAGGGAGAGCATTTCTTTTCAAGAACAGTGCCGACATTTAGGGTTTGAAATTAAGGAGGAAGAAAAAGTTTACCAGGAAACCGAGAGTCATTTATACAATTATGTTTTTATACCGAGGTTTAAAAAATAGTCTTTAAAAACAATCTAAAAATATAAAAACACATATAAAACACTAAAACTGCAAGCTGTAGGAGAAGTTAACCGATAAATAATAATAAAAAATGTTTTAAAGCATAGACGTGTTCTCGAAAAAATAAATCCATCTGATCTCTACAGAAAATCTTAGAAGTCACTGAATGAAATTATTTCTTTTAATGTTGTACTAATTCCTTTAAACGATCGCGATTGGGTTTTCCCATCTCGAAAAGGTTGATTCATGTAAACCCACAGCAGTGAGTTACCTATTTAATTGAAAGTGACTGTGATTTTGCTTACTGAGCCTAATGCCAAATTAAAAACTGGGAGATTCTAGATACTGTCTGAGCTGAGCTGAGCTGAGCGCAGTATCGCAGGCATCCGCAGGTTGTCTTAAGATCTGGCAGCTGACAGCTCAGCTTTAATCCTTGCCTTCAGAGAGAAAAGGCAGAGAAAATTGGATTCATGATGTGTAACATTTTAGCCTTTAAATGGATGAAATAAGCATCTCCTCCCTAGTAGGTGAGCTGCACCAGCCTTTAAACAACGCACTCAAAGACCCCCGCCAAAACAATAGCTGTTCACTATCACCTAATCTTCGCAAGACAGACAGAGGAATACAAAACAGAGAGGAAGAAAGGAGAAGAGGGAAGTAGCACGGTACAAAGGATGATAAGATTAAGGTTATATGTGAAATTTGTCAAGCTCTTATCTGAAATTCAGTGTCTGTTAGCAAAATAATGGGCAGCATGAACCGCGTAGCAATCACATCAAGATGAAATCTTTCCAGTCCAACAAATGATAGAGAAGAAACTGGGGACCAAAATGAACCTGTGGAAAATATTTTTCAGATCTAGAGTGAAACTGAACAATGTGTAATTTAAAAAACAAACAAAAAATGCAGCCTATCATTCTTAAACTATTTAAGGTAAACCTCAACCCCAAAACAGCCCAAACCATCTGCAGTAGAGAACGTCTTTTTGTTTTTAACACGTGAATTTCATAATTTTCACTGAACAGAAGAACAACAGAATCTCCAGTGCATGCCATATAATGGAAATTTAAAAAATAAATGGATTCTAATAACTGACAGCAAAGTAAAATTAGTACAGTTATCTTGGAACATTTTAATGGATGAAATTAAAAGAGCTGGAAAAGTTTATTTAAGAATTCACCAATGAACTTATTCCTCATTTAGTCATTTTTTCCAGCACATTCTCTGATTGGTTGCTTCTCTTTCTGATTTGTACTAGTACACTCAGGATATTTCAATTACTATAATTGAACAGTGGATCTGAATATGCAATTTGACTGGAAACAAAAGGTATACATACAGTATTTCCTCGATTAGGTCGAAAGGTAAAAATCCACAAAGTAGAAACCATATGTTTATTCCATTATTTTTAATAATTAATTAATTAGTGATTAATTTTGAGTCATAAAAATCCTCCCCCACACTCTTATAAACCTTCCCACTGTCTTTGAAAACCCTGTTATAACTCTGTTATTAATTTTCTAGGTTAGAAAATGCTTATTTTACTGCAAAAATAATTGAAATGTAAAAAAGAATTAAATACCTATAGAAACATGCAATGAAATTCCTGCAATATAAATTTACAGATGATGTCGCGAGTCCATGAAAGGTGCACCGTCCGGCGTGGGAATACTGTGTATGTATTTTTTAATTTTTTTAAATAATCTATTACCTATCTGTCTAACTAACTTCATCTTTGTTAGTTTCTAAACAGTCAAAGCAGAAAGCAGTTGAACCTGACGTGTGAGCAGTAAGCTAAACTTGCAGCCTGAAATCACATGTCTGTTATTGACTATCTACGGAAGAGGATTAGGGCCACTGGAAAAAAACAAAGAGAAAAAGTCAGAATTCTGACTTTGAAGACATCCCCACTTGTTTTGCTTTTTTTTTTTTTTCTGTCCCAGACAAAAGATGACAATGTGAAAAAAAATCATGGCGACATCTTTAGTCAGAGGCCCTCCATTGCACCATGTGTGAAGTTCAAAGTTGTCCATTATAACCACTCTGCAATCCAAGGCAAAATCCTGACAATGGCAGAAATTTAGGATGATCATCTCACAATGTGACTTGTATAACAACCCACAACTACAAAACAAAAAATAGGAATGCAGCACGAAAACACGCAACACCAGCACTGTGCCAAATGTAACAAAGCATGGAAAGCAATAGTGAAGGAATAACAACCATAGATCCTGGGCACTAATTCAGCAGGTAATGCCATCCTGCAATCTGCATCAAACCTGATCCTAGAGTGTGGCTTTCTAAAGTCTCAATTTGTAATGGTGCCTTCATATATAGAAACAATACCAAGCAAAGACTCTTTTTATTTACACTATCAGATACCCTGTGGCGCCATGGTACTTCATTGTGGTACAGAAAATGTCTACAAATAACATAAGTTTGTTTAAAAAAAACAAATGAAATCGGTCCGGGTTAGAGGACAGAACACTTAATTTCAGGAACAACCTGCATCTTTTTACAGGGGTTGATAATCTCATATCTGATAACAGGCTCTGTTTGGTACTGTTTCTATATCTAGATGCTTTGCCAATGTAGTTCTAATATTCAAATCAAACATACAAACCATTGAGGTCTCTGATCACCAATTGTCCTTTAAATATACATTAAACTATGATAAAGTGACGAGGTGATCAGTGACAGCAAACACGTGACATAAGTTCCCTAATTCCGAGCTTAAAGGATGTGTTCGTGTGAAGGGTAAAAGTTCATGCAGAGATAAAAGATTTTCCAACAGGCAGACCGTGATTTCACACATGCCAATTATCTCTGGAGCTGAGGACCAATTAACTGCTGAACCTGTGCCCTTATACGCACATGCACTAATCAATTGATTAACTAATTACATGAATATTTAATACTAGCTTTTAGGATTTCCAATTATCCACAGTTAGCTGCAGAGACACAGCACCAAAAACGGGAATGTGCCTCCACCTTTCAGACGAATGCTTTTTTGCTCATTAGAAGCTTTAGCTGACATTCGTAGGCTCAGATCCAGTTGAACTTATTTCCCTGCCTGCAATTTGGGATCTTCAATGACTGAATTTTTTCCCCCCACCGTCAGCACACAAAGGAACACTTCCAGAGAATTCACTAAGAGGATCATCCTGCATTTGGACACCTGTCTTTTCATTACAGGGATTTATTACTAAGAAACATAAACTTCTTTAAAAGAAGACAGAAAGAAAGAAAGAAAGAAAGAAAAGACCCCAAAAAACGCAGTTTCTTCTAGCTACAGAATATTCTAAGTTGTAGCTATCTGTGCAACTGCAAACTTAACCCTTGCCCTGTGAAAGTATTTTTCCTCTCCTCCTGGGGTTTGCACATCTTAATCCCTCCAAATCTCTTTTTTCTTGCTTTTTCTCTCACACACAAACACCAAAGGCCACCAGGTATGCCCCTCTGTCACCCAATCTCCCCCAAACAGCACACCTCACTGCACAGGCCTGCTTCCACCAAAGCTGCAATTATATGAGTGCTGCCTAAAATGCCTTGGGCTCTTGCACCCCTATTCAATTCTCTCCTTTCTAATTACCGCTGCCTTGGGACAGGTGAGAAGTCAGGGCTGATAAAATCTTTTCTTTTTACCTGTAGCCAACACACACATCCCTAAATACACACAAACACCTACAGTGGGAGGCCAAGATACACACTCATAGTCACCCGAGGTGATTTTCCTTTCTAATTATAATCTTCCAGAAAATGTTGAGAATTTGCTTTTAGAGTTAAGATGTGTTTAGAGTAAAAAGCTTGGCAGAAGCTGCAGGGTTAGAGGGTGATTGAGGTCTTTAAGGTAGGCTGTTTTGGTTACATGCTTGTCATTTTAGGAAGTTGATTGATAGCTAATATAAATGCAGACTTAGATTTTATCGAGTTACAAATGCAAATCAAGATAAGAAAAAAAATGTTGTCTGTAGTAAACACAATTATGATACTGTGAGAGAAAAATGGATTCTGACATCATCTCCACCCTGATGGGCATCTGACAAGTTAATATTATTTATTACCAATATGTCCTTTATAAAACCCATTAAAAATGAGAAATGGCTCCAGGAAATAAAGCACCAATGATGAATGGCTTGACAAGTGCATTCTATAAGAGGTTATTTGAGCAGTGTTGAAAGATATGCAGAATATCATGGACGCCTCACACAGCTCTGTGGGTCATCAGTCAGCCGTGGACCCCTTTTCGACTGATTGCTACCAAAGGTGACAACAACCACTTAACAGCACGTAAACAGTGTCTACATGATGATCTATCGCCACGAGTAGTTTGAGAGTAAAAAGAACCATTTGTAGCCATAATTATCGTTTATCACCGGCACCGTCAAAGGGGATCCAGCTGCACTGTCAAGTAGATACAGGTAGGGATCTTAACATCATATACCAGGGAAAGAAAAACTTTTTTTTCCCTTTGTCTCTCCTGTTATTCTGTAATCTGATCTTCCTATCCTCGGGCTCCAAAACAGGCATGTAGAGAGCAGGTGACACCACATTAACCTCTTCCGTCAGTGCTGAAGCAGTTGAAAAACGTAAATGAGAGGTACCAGATTTTAATCTTCGCTTCACGGACCATGTATTCTGAGCTATGCATAAGCACAGACAGAAGAGTTTCTCACATACAATGGGGACATGTGTCGCTTATTGACAGGTTGCATTCATGTACGGGGCAATCAACCGTGATTATTTCTCGACTGCCAACCTTTCCTCCACACACCCTCCTAATACAGCCGCACACTTTTCCTCAACCCTCCTCCTTCTGTGCGTCTTATCTTTTCATATTGTTCTCTGCTTCGATACTTTTGCCGCTGGCACAAGTCTTAACACCGCGGCTAAGCTGCAGATTAATGATTAGGGCATTACTCTGCTTGTCTCTCTTTTTCCCCTCTGGTTACACCTTATTTTTACTTTCCTAAAGCTCACTTATGCAAATTCTTCCTTCGGTGCCCATTCCAAACACAGCTTAACCAATATAGCACCTTGAGAGAACATAAAGAGAGCGTTCACCAGTGGGCTGAAACACAAACTCACCGAAAGCAGCAACTTTGATGAGGATCGCATGAAGGTCTGATGATATCATCTCAGAGAGCAAGGACTCTTGGTCTCGCCGCCACAGGTAGGCCAATGGCTGCAAACCAAGCCGCAAACATCTGGGAAACAGGTGAAGGGATGCAAACTGGTTAATACTGAATATTAGCCAATGTTAGAACAACTTCAAAGCCTACTTGGCTGGGCAACTCTTCATTTACGGGAAAGCTGCCACCCTGATGGGCCCACAGCACATGCTGCCACCTGCCACCGCAGCCAGCGGTTTTATTCAAGGAGAAAACACACACACGCACATATACACGCACACAAAAATCCCCCCAAAAAACTTCATCTTAAGCTGTGGCTTGTCTTTCACATAAACTCAGGTGAAACACACATATCCACAGCAGGTAACTGGAGCCAAACTGTCTGCAGACAAACGTCTACTGCTCAAGAAATGCCTGAGCTGCTTACCTATATATTTGTGTGGGAAAACAATAGCTGACTGACAGCAGGATTTGTTAATGTGAAGAGAGCCTTTGTGTTCTGCTATGTCCAGTTTATGAAAATAAAAAAAAACAAGAAAAGTAGGATAAAAGAAAAGATAAGATAAGAGTAAAAGTAATACTTGTAGGTGTCTCTCACACGAGGGAACTATTTTTTCTTTCTCGAGTAAGAGCCGTGCGTCTACCCCAAAAGGAAAATGCACTTTTAAAATGATCAAAGTCACTTGGCAATTAGGTAACCATCAGTTTCAACCATCATTTCATTTAATTTTGCTCCATAAAAACAGAACCACTTCAAAGCTAGTCTAAATAACTTGACATAAATATAATGCAGTGCATGTATGTGTGTGTGTTTAAGCAAAACTCGCCCCCAAATTTGGAGCGCAGGGAAGTAAGAATGCAGGCGATGTGCTCTTTTCTTCAGTGGACATAACAGTGTGTCTCATATAAGTTCAGGGGTGCACGTGCACGTTGAACTAACAGTGTGTTCTGGATCGTGAGTGTGCACGTGGTCAACTTACACATTCTCCACCCGGACCCTCTGGTAATCAGAGAGAATGGCCCCTACTGACACCGCTTCGACGCCCTCCTTTTCCTGTGTGGAGCAAAAGATGGAGGAAACTTAACAACAAACATTTCTTGACTTTTCCATTATAAAGCATGTGCGATGTGCATAATGTAACAGCAATTTGATGTCACCAGTCTCTCGAGGCCAAATACCCCTTTCTCAAACTATAACGGTATCCCAAAGTGTTATCTGAACAAAACCACACACACACACAGATGTAAACACAGACACACAGAGACTGAAAGACACAAAGAAAGCAGATTCCTGACAGCTCACTCCTTTCATTGGACCGCAATCCTGTGGGGATGTTTACACTCTGGTCGTATCAAGGCCTTTACGGTCCAGCCCATATCCCCTGGAGGTTTGCGCACATGGCTCTGTGACTGAACTTGCATGTTTATGCTTAGGTTTGTGTGTGTGTGTGTGTGTACGTATGTGTGACTGGAGGCACCAGCACCACCAAAGGCAATTGCTGGACCTTATCAGTAGTCTAGTATAAGCAGGAGATGAGAGTGTGTGGCTGCAGCCTGCATCCTGTACACCCACAGCTGGAAGATGGAACCACAGTGACAACTTGAAGTATCAGCGGAACTTTGTGTCTGTGAGTGGCATGTATCTTTAATACTGCTAAGGGCTAATCTAATTGCTTTTCATATCATATTCATATTTCAGAAACAGTGAGACAACTATGCACTCGAGAGATACTGACACAGCCTTGAGATGCATTCAATCTTCTTACAGAAAAACAAGCTTGATCTGGAGTGACAAATACAAGCACACACACACACTTACACATGCACGCAAGCAAGGGCTACATGCTGACATGCATACATACAACGAAATAAAGGCACAACCTCCGTCTCCACCTAAATGCCCCTCCCCTACTCAAACCCACCTGCAGATTCATTAGAACATTACATGGGCTGTAATTAGAATAAGAGGCAGGGGTAGAAGCAGTGGAGGGATGCACAAGTCTCCACTAAATTACCTTGTAGCCGTTATCAATTTCCCTGGCTACTGGTCCTTAAGATAAACCCCCCCACCACCACCACCACACACACACAAAGACACAAAAACACACACCCCTCCTTCTCCCTGTGGTCCCTTCCTGCAATTTTTCTCTGCCTGATAAACATGCTGATTAAAGCGAACAGCGTGTAAACCTTTGATACTTTCCTAAATGAAATCCATGCCCTGCCTGGGGCCTGATGCTGAGCTGAAACGCACTGTACCTCACACACGCAAACACACACACAGCTCCACAAAGGCGTGCCAGCTAATCAGATAAAGGATGTGCTCTGTGTGTGTGTGTGTGTGTGTGTGTGGCTTTGCGAATGTGTTTAGCAGAGAATGTGAGGAATAAAAGTGATGCTAAACACATACCACAAATAATCCTTTGACCTAAAGTTAAACACAAAGCGATCTTAAGAAGGCATTCAGCACTCCAGTATTGTTTTCTTTTTTTATCTCGCCAATCTGTCCCGCACTGTAATGTACATTTATAGTCAATCCCATTGCCCGGTGACAGTAATTAAGTCAGACTGATAACATTTCAGCCCAGCACAGAACGAAGGGGGCTGCAGGCAGTGCCATGTAATTCTAGGTAAGCCTCAAGGCCAGCACTCTATTCTAATGCAATGATAACCTTTTCCCTAAATGCAACTGTCACTCCCTAAAGAGGCAAATTAGGAGGTACAGAGTGGGATAAGAAGAGACACAAAGAAAGACGAAAAGATATCCAAATGAGAGTGTTGAAGAAGTGTGCTACATCAACACCAATTTGGTCCCTTGACTTTAAACTTGCCAGGACCTGACAGACTATCAGAGCATCAGAGCAACAACAAACAGCTTCGTCTCGCATTTCTGTCTCTCTGTCTCCCTCTATCTTGTTTCTCTCAGGAGCAAACTGTTGTAGGTACTTGGACCTCTGAGGGTCAACCTGACTAATTAAATGGCTTCACTTTTCTTTTCCATTCAGCCTTACAACCAGGCACACTCGCCACTAATGACAACACAAAAAAAAAAATTCTCACACATCCCCTTGTTTTCAGTGGAGATTCTAACTACTAGACCATTTGGCAACGGCTTTGGGAAATGATTATTTTTGGAAGTGGTAATGTTTTTGTCGCTATTATAGCCACCGCCAGGAGACAGGCAGGAATGAGGGGGCAGCTAATGCTGCTCTGGATGTGATTTTATAAATTCTAGACATATTTTCTCATCCTCTGTGGGAGGAGGTAGGATAAATTATTGTGAAGAGGGGGTATATGTACATATAAATCTAAACTGATGGATATTATGGGAATTGTTCTATGTCTATTCATGACGCCATAAAAAAATCCAAACTTTGATTTTATAGTAGCTGAAAAATTTATCAAAATGGTTTATAGTGGAAATATTTGACAAAGCGACTAGGTAGCTCATGAAGCACAGTATAATAATAAATAATAATAAAATCTTTATGAGAGCTATCTGGCTAAACGATGTTTTGACTATATTAGAGGTGGGATCTGGGTAACATAATGATAAATCAAGGCAAAGGTCATGAAGAGGCCTGTGACCTACAAACCACTTCTCTTCCTCAGTGATTGTTGGCACAAGATCTAAAGAAAGAACTCCCTCGCTGCCCTGATTCAATGTCACTCTTCTTTTTTCAGCATTTAATGACCCTTGTTCATAAAAGGAAGCCTCACCTGATCCAGGACCTGAGGCCCTGTGTTATCTCATGCCCAGAGCAGGACTAATTCTCGCATGGTGCTGTGCAACAGTGCAACCCCTCAGCAGCTCCGTCAGAGGCAGACTAAACAAAAGCCTGGCCTGGCTTCCCCTGTCCTCTCCGGCAGGCAGAAAAGCTATTAATGAGGATCTATGGCCCAAAGCAGTGGAAGTCCTTAGTCCCCCCAGCCATGTCCATCAGGGTACTTAGCCCCATGCAGTCATTAACTTCTGTTACTAATTGTCAAATTCATTAAACTAATCCTTCCCCCACATCCGGATGTCTCCCGTGGAAATGGATGGAGAGGGCTGAGTTATTAAGATGTCAGCTGTGGAGAAGATTAAGGCCAGCAGACATGCTCCACAAAGAAACGATACGGCCATTAAACTCTATATCAAGGTAGTGTGCGTGATATACTTTGTAATTATATATACATTCATCTTAGTAAGGGAGTGAAAGACTGCTTCAAATGTATTCACAGTCACAGACATGCCTTTGGTAAAGATATGTATCTGCCTCAAAGACAAAAAAAAGTCAACTACAGAATTCAGCTATGATCTCAGCATTAAAGGTACTAACCCATTCCACATTTTCATTCAGGGTAATATTCAACATTCAAAGCCATTAGTAGCAACTAAAGCAATTAGAAAGCCATAAAATATTAAAAATTCAATAATCATATTCATATGGAATACATCAGAACCCTCATTAACTCGCTCTCAATGGCTGTCACAATGAGGTCTTAATTATACACCCTAACAATACAAAGCTCCATTTTGCAAAATGGTAGGTTTCCAAAATGCCCGATTGAGTCTGTTCTGACAGCCAGGAGTCCAGAGCAGGCAGATCTCAACTATTATTGACACCAGGCCACACGTTTCCTTAAAATATCCGCTTTTTATCAAGTCTAAACCTGTTGACACGCTCACTGTATAATATTACTGCCTGGTGTATGCAGCATTCCTGTCTGTGATAGCAGGAAGGTGGGGAAGTCGACAAAGTGGGGAAATTAATTAAAGTGGTTCGAATGACAGTTTGCTCAAGGGCACCAAGGTGCCATTACATGCTCTCCATTGCTGCAATCACACTGTCACATCGTCACCGTGCCTGACCCCAAGACCTCCAATCCCACCCCTCCTCTTCAACATTTCTTTCCCCTCTCTGTGTCTTCTCTTCACCCCTCTCTTCCTGGATCCATCAAGTAAGTGACTGGATGCGACATGGTTTTAATGTTCTCTGCATTAGCTCTGGGCCTGTTCCAGCGTAATGGGATTGTTCTCCCTTGTTCACCTGCATGGAAGGAACATGGGGAGGGGTTGGACCCTGTTGTAGTAGCTCAAATAGATGTCATACAGGAGATGGGGCTCGCTAGGGTCAAGCGGTTGTGTTTAATGTAATGTAGACACAGTCTTGGGGCGTGTTGGGCTGTCCTGACAGCGTAGACATGCCAAACTGACAGGAAGCTTAGTGTGAGCTTAGTAGGAGGAGACTGCTTATTTGTTGTAAATCAGCTTCCTCATTGTCATTCCAACGAGACTGTTAAACTCCAAGGTGACTCCAAGAGTTGGTAAAGGAGAAATGGGATGCTGAATGGTGCACACAAGGCACAGGATATTCTTAATGATCGTTTAAATTAAGGTACACCCAACGTTCACAAAATCATATTCTGCTTATACAGTACATACTGAGTCTCAAACAACAGGTATGGTGTCTGATCCATCAAAACAAAAAAACGGACACGCAGGCTTAGCGAATGTTTTTGTAAAACAAACATCGGCAAAATCTCGTTCTGAAAGGCTTTCAGAGACATTCCCTTCGGTAAATTGGCGGAGCTCTGCATCTAAAACAGCTGTTGAAAGACAGGCTCTTCCTTTGTGTTTGAGGACGGTCTGGCAAGATGACTCAACACGTGTCAGTCTTCAACCATATAGAGTGGTGGAATAAGAAAAACAAAGTTCTCACAAAGCCAGCTGTTCGCAAAGCCAAATGCCCTGAACGGTTCCTGAGATGATGCAGGTCATAGTTACGAGAAGTGTGGAGAGGAAGCAGACGAGGGGAGAGTATTATCCTCTGCTGAGGCCACTGTGCAGGTGTGACCAGGCAACAGAGGATATGACATGAGGCATTGTCTATTTAGCACGATGAGTGAAGGACGCTTATCAGTCGAAAGCCAAAGAAATGTGATGAGTGACAGCGAAGTGTGCACTGATTAGGGTATGGGGAAGAATGAAAAAGAAGCTGTTTTTATCCACGAAGGTACTAATGCTGCTTTTTATGGCTGAGCATGAATTTTTTTAGTTTCCCAGCCTTAAGTTTACACATACCCACACGGACACACACACACACACACACGCACAGTCTTTAGTCTTGGATAGTGATTCATTTACAATGACAGAGCTGTTTTCAGCAATAGAGCCTGAGCATAAATATGCCATGCCGCACAGCTGGAAAATGTAGAAATTCATCAGGGTTAAAAAGTAGAGAGATTAACGTTTCACGAGTTTCCTCTAAGATATATACGGTTACGTAAACACAGGCCCCGCCAGTCATCAGGCAGGGAGGGAGAGGGCCTTCGCCAAAGCAAGCACAAAGCCCTGGTTTCAGCAGGCCAAGGACAAGGAGGCTTTCCATATCAACACACATGGAAAACTAAATGTCGGGAAGCACCAGTGAGACAGGTTGTTTATCGATGTATGGTATAACCATGAATACTTGCAATTCAAGAAAACAAGTTTAGTCGTTAGTACTTAAAATGCAATACTTTATTTTTTGTAGACCACATTAAATAAACTGTCAGCCTTTAACTTTAAGTTGATTCATGATTTTTTAGGATTTTTAAATAAAACCACTGTGATTTCCTGCAAAAATTAAATTGAACTAAACTAAATATTAAACATATAAGATATTCTCACTTATATCATGAGTGAAGTCCATAAGGTGTATCCATACATACGTAATGTCGATGTATCCACACTGGCCCACGGAGACAAGAAGACAAGAAGACACACACACACACACACACACAGCCTAAAATGTAAATGTTTTTCTGGTGAGGTCAGAATCCAGGCTCTTGGCATTTTGGCTCTTCTGCCCTCCGTCTTACATAGTTCCAACAGACGTCATGCTCCCCCAACACACGCGCGCACGCACAAACACACGCACGCACACACACACACTCCCCAGAGAGAGACCAGAGAAAAATATTGCTGTGATGCTGGTTTAACCCACTCTCCAGACTCCAGACAGTGTTTTTCTACGGCTGGTTATGACTTTAGCTGCGGGAGGTGATGGGGCCTGCCACAAATATTTCTTGAGGGGAATGGTTCACAAAACAAAACATAAAAGCCCTCTTAATTTCTGAGTAGATGAATGGCAGGGAGTTGAAAGACTTGACACAATTCCTCAGCTGTCAGTTCTGAGGCAGACAGAGTTGGGCCTGACTAACTGTTGATACTGGTGCATTTAAAAGGTTTTATTGAATCTCCTCCACAACTTGCGTTTTTCTTACAAGGTTGGATCCTTCATATTTTATGATATCTGGAGAGTAAAAACAACTCGACTGAGTCTGAGGAAGGCATGTAAAGCTTAGATTAGATTTTCAGACAAAGCTAAAAATTTGAGGTTTTTAAAGCAGAGAAGAAATTGTTGAAGATGTAACAATAGATCTCTGATGATGAAGCAGAAATTGATTTGCAAAAGTCATTCAAAGGCATTTTGAAGAAGGCATGCCAAACAATCACAGTGACAAAAAAGAGATAAAAAATATTGTTTGCCAGGACTAGAAAATTATCACAACTTTTTTCTTAATAAAAAACTGAAACAAGGAATCATATGAACACACTTTGTATAATCCTTTACATCAGCGCATAACATTGAAGCAACAGCTCAAATGCAATAACCTTCCGATACAGCTACAATTCATCCAGTATCAAAATAAAACAAAAACAAAAAAAACACGCACGTTTCTCATTGAACAATGTTCAACAATGTAGTGGTTTGTGCCCTCGGCAAGTCGAGATAAGGCTATCAGCTTCCATCATCGCTAAACAAGATTGAGCAAAGTACATTAAGCAGAAAAATACAAACAAATTACAAAGGCTTGAGGCTTGACTCTTTATCTAATGTTTGTGGGGACTGCTAGCGTCAGTTGGTGGGAAATGGGCCTGCATCTAATAGATCCTGTCCCACCACTTCCACACGGCCCGCGAACAATACACAGTGCCATTATCCCAGAGCTAATGCTATCCTTCCTCATGTGCAAAACAAGTCTGCAATCTCAACCTCACTGCCACTGAGCCGACCAACACAAATACAAGCATCTCAGGACCAAAGGAAAAGATAACAATGGTTATCGCAAAAAGAGGCAACACCGAGAGACAGCTGTTTGAAATCTGTCTGAAATCCACACTTTAACATGCTGTGCTGCATCTTAAAGTTAGGAACTGCCAACTTTGCTGAAACGTAAGAAAACAAAACGGTCACCAAAGTGATTATCCTTTGGTTTGAGGCTGCTTGCGAGCTACTTCCAGTAACACCATTTAGAGGTCTCTCAGCACCACAAACAAGCTTCAACAAGCTTGCATTAGCTTTGTTATTGATCTGATCTCCTAAACCCTCGCTGTGACCCCAGAGGTCATGATTTATGTATTAAGCAGCTTTTTAAAGAAATCCATTTTCCTGTTGAGCCCCCAATGTACGTCTAATGCGGCACCATGCCAGTAATCAGAGAAGGGCTGTGTGTTTGATTTTGGGCCCCCCCCCTTTCATAGTTCACACTCCTCCTGAACATCTTGTCTCACAACACCTCAGCTGCCTAATCAATACTACAAAGATACAGAGATTCCTCCGCCTGCCTACCAGCCAGTCTGCCCTCCTCTTCCTTTCTGCTCCATTCTTTCTATTATGTCTCAGTCCTTTTCCCTTCTTTCCTCACAGCAGGATGCACCTCCATCAGGGAACTTGCAACAAGGCAGTGCCAGGCTTCTGAAGGGTCCGGATGAAAGTGCGACGACAGCACAATGGAGACAGAGATGTAGAAGAGAGAAGGAAGGAGTGAGGGAGCGGGAAAGAGGAATGAGACAGATTGTTTGGACTTGTGGACAGGCTGCTTCTGCGATCCCAGAGGGCCCCACTCTTGTCTGCTGATGTCGATAATGGCGCGGCAGTAGTTACTGAGGACGAGGGGGGAATGTCTATGTAACAATGGTCAGGAGAAACGGGGAATAGGGGGAGAGTGTGCGCAAGTTTAGGAGAAAGATTAGCTCACTAAAAACAAGGTGTTCTAACACACACCAATGGAACAGAATGTTTCATCTACAAAGGCCAAAGGTCTCAATGCGCCTTCCCAGGACTTTTCTCAGACATCTTAAAAAAAAAAAAAAAACAACAACAAAAAATACACACACACACACACACACACACGCACACACACACACACACACACACACACACACACACACACACACACACATATACTGGCTTGTTAAAAAAAAAAAAAAGGGGGAAAGCTGGATCTTAACTGAACTGTCTTATAAAAATAATTAATTAATTAAAAACATGTTTCTGAAAAGTCGAATGCATTAGAGGACAGGAAATTGGATTTGAAAGTAACATTTCCATCGTTCTCAAAGCAGGGTCTCAGTATGACAGAGATGTCACAGCGCTGCTAATTAGAGCTGGCAGAATAGAACATGTGCATAGATATCATCTATTGTTCCTCATCACTCTAATGAGCTTAAATGCCTTTGTCTTTATTCATCAGCTCAAAGGTTGCAGAGTTGCTGCAATAGAGTCATTTTCTTTTTATAAAGTATCTATTACCATATCAAGTGACTGAAGCTACAATTACGCCTTTCCAAAACTCAGTGCCATATAGGTTGTTCTATTTCTGAAGGATCTTTGTGTTGTAAAATGGAATTAACTACTCATAATTCAAAACATCTACTTGTGGCTGAGGGTGACAAATAAAGTGCATATGGATTGTAGTGAAAGGACTACAGTGCTGAAAGAGAGGCAGAGGTGTGCACGGATGACAGCGATAGACCTGTTATCATGTAGCACAGGCCTGTTTTGACCTGACCTTGAACACACAAGCACGTACGCACACACACACAAACACACACACACACACACAAGCTGGGTCACAGGGAATAAAGAGCCACTGTGTCAGGTCACAGAGCACAGAGAGAAGGATAAAGGAATTGAGGGATGTGATATGACTAATATGAGGGGTTTTGCAGGCCTTTGGGGGAACTGGCTTTACAGCCAGGGGTGACTGACACTGTTGATCTGTATCACACATGAGAGCGGATCACAGCAGAGGGGAGCAGAGTAGCCACACAATGAAGTATGGACACACTACCTATGAAATCCACAAAAAAGCACACTTTTACAGGAGTTGGATTTTAATTCTTAGCAATAAATACAAATGTTGCGCTTACAGAAAAACATCTTTATGTAAACTTTATATTCTAGTGTCGTTTGAAAGCATTGTTGAGAATGAAAAGATGTCATTTCTGTGAAAATGCATTCTCAGCTGTATATACGTAAAAGTGCTCCACCAAAACTTATTTCTCCCCCTCAAAGAGCAGGTTCAAAGATCAGCACCTAGCAGGATGGGCTTGCATGCATGTTGATCGGGTTACACACTTCAAAGAAGCACAGCTATACACAGCCAGCGATGAGAGCAAAGGGGGCCAAGGATAGGGCCACATTGTCATTCTGCTATTATCAGTACTGCCAGGGAATGGATAGCTCATTTTTTCTATTACAATCGGGCTTTTTTCCCCCTCTGTCAACAAAGGTTCTGAAGAATATGATCTCTTCCTTTGAATCTTTCGAATGGCTTCAAACATTCTTAGAGGCCAGTCTGTATAGATTATGTTTGGTTTGTCAGCAAACGGGAACGATCCATAGATGGCACTGTTGGCTCATGCTACGAGTCAGACACTAGCACTGCAAAACGGGGAGGAGGAAGAGAAGAGAATCCACTTAAAACTCATCAACTTTGGATCTGAGGAAAAAAAATCTTTCATCTATGCTCAAGTGTCATTTGCCAAATATAATCTTGTAACTTCTAATTAATTCAAACTGTGAGAAAGAATCTTTCAAAATATCACACTTTCCAAAACAGAACACATTTTTTCATGCTAAAACTGTTCTTTTCCAGCAATAGTGATTTAACAGCTCATTATCAAAAGCTGTGTTTTTTCCCCCTCCTTTTACTCCCCCCTCCATCAATTCCTTCACTAATCAACAACACTAAAAAGTTTATGGTCAAAGAAATATGTTTTTTGTCTATTTTTTTAGAAATAAAGAAAAAAGAAACAAACTGAAGATCTACTCAACTTGATGGAACGTAACAGAATTTCTAAGACGATATTTGAGATGACACGAGAGAGTTTGGGAAGTTTAAAAATACACTTCAAGTTAAATAACTTACTATTTCAATACAGTACATAATGTGGAACTGTGGTACAAGTTAGTCACTCATTGAAAAATTAACTTTCGAGAGCACTAACTTGAAATTTGAGATTAAAAGATTGTATTCTTATGGTTGCCATAACTTTACGGATGAGAGGAAACCTGTTGTTTATGGTCCAGGTCTGCTGATGACAGAGGAGTGTGAGGGGTGCGCTGGGTGACCAGTGGAGGTCTCCCAGCCTGGGAGGGCCTCATTGGAGTAAAACTGCCCTGATCTATGGCCTGTCGGACTGGCGAGGTCAGACGAAAAAACCCTGGAAATGGGAAATTAGCAGCCCTATGCAATTAGAGCCCTGACCACAGGCAGAGTGGGCATACTGCATCACATTCCACAACGCTGTCCACTACTTGACTCACAAAAGAGGTAAATACTGAGCTGTGTGGATGTGGTTGTACTAATAAGATCAAAAGCTCCAAAAATCAAGAACTTGCCCATGTAGCTGCATGTGAAAAGATTTCTACTGGACACGGCAAAGGAAGTAAGGAAGTAAGGTGAAAATGCCTTCAGGCGGACTGGCCCCTGCCACTAAGGCAGTGTAGGGCCTTAAAGGAGTCAGATGAACATGTCTCCACACATACCTGCACAACGATTCACGCATACCTCTGTCATATACACCACATAAAGCAGAATCCCATTTCAACAACAAAGTCCCATCCAGCATCCCATAAGAAGTGCTTAAATGTTGATGCTGCCAGCTAAAATAAGAGGTTGTGTGGGGATAAAGTGTTACACAGGATCAATCCCACACGGTGTTTGTGCTGACAGCAGGGAGAGCCTTTGCTCCTGTTGAAGCATGTGTCCATGTAGCCTCCTCATGGCTGCAGGCGGTCAGGTAGGCAAGCAGTGCCAGCAGTGTTCTAAACACACATGCAGTTATCTCAAACCTGTCAGTCAGCCACCCCGTACCTGGTTGGACCACCAAGGCCTCATACATAATTTGCCATCAAATGAATATTTTCTCAGAGTCCTGTCAAAAGTGGTATTTGATGAAATATTAATTTGGTGATTAATTTTTGCATCTGATCTTCTGTCAAGTGAGATAAAAAAAAGAATGGAATTTTTCCTGTGAAGCCATTGTTCAAGGGCACCTCTCTCCAACTTTGCCCATAAAACATTGATTAAGTGATCCAACAGCCACACTATTATTCCAGAGTAAAATAAAAGGAAAACATACCTTATTTTCAAAGGAAAAATTAAAATATGCTAAATCAGGCAGGCTAAAAGCACTATATGGGCTTTTTAGTCTCCCTGGCAGTTTGCAATAGGAACTAAGAACCGACTAGAAAGTTCAACTTCAATTTCTCTTTGGGAATTAAGGAAGCGCAAAAGCAACACTATGTGGATTTTTATTAGAAAACAGCTGAAAAGTCAGCACTCATTACAGTATAGAGTGCTTTAGTACACCCGGCATGAAAAGGAAACATTAAAAAAGCCTTTTTAGGAAAAGGACTTTCATATTGTAGCAAGACAATAACAAACCACATAATCATCATGTATTACAACAATATGACTCCACTGTAAAAGAGTTTGGGTGCCTGCAGTGTAGACCTGTCATCCACTGAAAACACTCAGCAGATTATAAAACACTAAACTACAACCAAAACTGTCAAGCAGTAGAAATCTTACTTCAAGCAAGTAAGCATTTTACACAGTTACCTTAATGTCTTTGGAAGTTGCACTCTACAGATAAATCAAGAAAATGAAACAATATTTTTGTGTGTGGAAATAAAATGTCATGGGCTCCTAAAGTATTAAGGCCTCTTGGCCGGAGGACATGGATTGAAAATGCACATCCGGGGTAATAAACTCTTCTGGCACAGATGCCTACCTTCACAAGGTGCAGCAGCTGATAAAGGTCCTCTACCTCATCTCCCTCTGTCTCTCTGTAGTTTCTGCTAGTGTCCAGGCTGGATCCCTGGATGGTGCGTCTATATAGAGGTAAGTCCATGGCATCGGCATACAGTTCTATAGCCTGGTGGCCCACCGTCTGGTACATGTAGCTGTCCAATTCATCTAATGCACGAAGGAAAATGAGTTACAACCTGTGCCTGATGAGAGCCTTAATCGTGTCTGACAAAAGGGATTTCACTGGATTATGCACAAGAAGTGATGGTGCAATTCCCTGAGAAATAACTGACATTAAATATCTACCTCTACAGCTCTACAATTAATGAATACTATATTAAAAATGATCTGACTATATGTTTTTATTAATACAATGCATTGTATATTCAAGATACCACACGTTAAAGAAATAATTTTTTAAATGAAAGTAATTTAAAACAAAAGTCTGAACAAACTTAACTGAAAGTTTCAAGTTTCATCATTTTTGCAGCAGTGACCTAAAAACTTGTCCCGGTGCCTCAGAGGTCACAGGTGCAACTTCCAGATGGACACAGTAAATTTGGATTGGTGAAGTGAAAGAGCAGCACTTGCACCTTCCTCATTAACACCACTTATATGCACTTCAAAAAGGCCCTTAAACCCTAACTGCTCCAGAGGAGCTGCTCAGCAGCCAATATAATCCTGTGCCACTCGGTCAGGCTTGTACTGGGCCGCTTCCAGGTGTTAATAAGAAACTATGAAAACATGCACTAGGGATGCATGAGACTGGAGAGTGAAAAGCAAAAACTAGAAATGCGCAAAATTCAGTAACTAAGCAACTGATTTTTAGTTCCGTGTTGCTACATATATACAAGTGTGGCTCCTCACACATGCACATAGGCAAGAGAGTGACACGTACTATAGTTTATAATCAAAGTTCAAGTTAGTTACAGTTATAACAAACTCTTCCATTTTAGCTTAAAAGGTGAAGCAGACTTGGATAGTTGGGAAATGGCACTATAGCTTAGTGTATGAATACAACTGAACTGAACTAAACTGGAAAACAATCCCAACAACTCAGGCCACTTATCATAGTTAGGCCAACATCTTAAATTATACCAGACAGATAGAAACCAAAGATTTCCTTTGGGAAAGCACTCAGTGTGAGTATGGAGGAAAAACTCCTTTTTAACCTCAAGAGACCTCCGGCAGACTTAGGGAGGGCAGGCATCTATGCGAACCAACTGCAAGATCTGGGCAACTCCAAACCATACAGAGCACCCGCTCCAGTATTTCAATCACTAAAAATAGAGAATATTTTTCCAGAGCCCCATTTAGTGATATTAGCAAATATCAATAAAAGTAAAGTTCATGAAGTTGTTCTTCCTCATGAAAAGTTCTTCCTCAGTAAATTTTAATTCCTCAGGATTAACGTGTTCAAAAATACAGGAAGTATCAATTTTAGACAATAATGCTGTAGTGTAGGCTATACTGGACAAGGAAGAATAACTGTAAAACACAGGGGAGAAGTTTAATTAGAGATACATAATTTTAAGTAAGTTTACAACAAAGAAAATTAAGTCCCATTATTGAGAAGAATTTTAGTTAAGTACTAGAGAGAGCTTTGCTGTTGCATTAGATAAATAGAACCTGTTAATCTGCAATTGGACATGTTGTTTCTCTTCACATTTCTTTCAGTTATACAGATTAATGTGTTGGCATTAGACACAAAATACATATTATATGGGCATACACTATAGTGTGAATAGGGAATTCTTGTAAACTTCTTCTAGTATATTGTGGGTAAATGTTTTAAATGTATTTAATCATTAACTTACTTTTGAAACTATTCAAATATTTTGGCCTACTTAGCATTCCATAAATGACTCTGGTTATTTTAAACACTAATATTTGAATATTTCATTTGTTAAAACATCAAATCAGATCAAATATATGTAAGGACACAGCACACAAACATGCAGTTCAAAAGTGAAATGATCAAATATTTAATTTATGTACAGTTATTGGGAACGGAAGTG
The DNA here is from genome assembly GCF_041146795.1 of Maylandia zebra. NCBI lineage: Eukaryota > Metazoa > Chordata > Actinopteri > Cichliformes > Cichlidae > Maylandia > Maylandia zebra. Next base: position 23,931,797 of record NC_135185.1, read on the forward strand.
CAGCTGGTTGGCCCATATAGCAAAGCCAGCTCCAGCCAGCTCCTGGGGCTTACAGGTTAATCCCAGGAGCACGTTTTACTCACCTGTGTGAGCAGGGCGCAGGTTGGCCAGAGCTACGATCCGGTGCCCAGCAGCAACACACTGCATCATGTTGTAGCAGCTGTCTTTGCCCCCACTGGAACACAACATAATAAACAGACACAGAGGCTAAGCTGACACACACATTATCATGGGTGCAAAGTTTAGCAATGTGGGAATGTGGTGCACCATATTTAATATCCAGGGTTGGAACACAAGGTTGTGGATGTACCGGGTGAGTTCTGGTGCACTACTCTCACAGCATGTTACAGCCACTCTATGCCACTCTTTCATTCGTCTTCAAACCCTTAGGCAATAATTCTACACCTGCATGGGTGTCATATTCTTGGTTTGAATTAACTCATATAGATACATCAGCATCCGTAGCTTACTGCTCTGCAAGCACAAATCATCAGTGACAGACCTGTGTGACGGTTAAAGCGGCAAGCTGCGATTACCTTATTAACGCAACCACTTTCATCCTGTTAGATTTCGTTTTTGAGCCTAAAAGCACCACAAGTATTGAGTACAATGTGATAACACCGCTTAGCAACCGGCGAGCGTACACAAAAACATGTGGAAGCCAGACTTCCGGGTTGTTAAAGGACCCTCGTCATTCGACTGAGGTGCCCTCTAATGTGCCTGACAGAAAATCCGTAACACCGCTCTCTTTCTTACTTACATTATTGAAATGTAAGGTTTGTTAACAGTTGCTCCTTAATAATTCAAATCTTTAAAAGGAAAAGGAAGTATAACGGTAGTTGTTCAACCAATAGTGGATAAAAGATATTACACTGAAAGACACCAAGAAAAGAAATAAATAAATAAATAAATAAATAAATAAATAAATAAATAGATGTTATTTATGTGCTTAAAGTGCTTAAAAGAGGGTAGTGCTGAGGGATATTACCAAGCCTGTTGGTCAAAGGTTTATACTCTGTATGTTCAGTTAGTGCTGCATATTCCCATCACAGTGCAAAGACATGCAGCAAAGACTTACTGTTTCACTGTGTTAGGTGCTTCCAGGGTGTACATAAGTTACAAAGAAAGAGTGTGTGTGTTTTTTAAACATATGTGCAATGGCATATTATATATATATAAAAAAAACGAGTTTGACACGTCTACTTTTTTAAAGATATAGCTGAAAAAACATTAAAAAAAAGGTTTATTTACACTGTTGCTACTGCTTGCTGTATTATAACGTAATCAAAGTGGATAGGCACTGCAACTCTATTGACACGCATCCTTTGCCTCTTGTGTCTCAAGAGAGGGCCTAAAGTCCATGCACTGGTATTCACACACAGGTTGTGCTTTCCTCTGAGGGAGCCCTATTTTGCTCAGAGGAAAGCCTTTGATGCTCCTTTTGCTCTCTGTTGTTGTGCCAGAGCAGAATAATTGCACTGCTTTTGTGTGCTTCCCTCACCTTCTACCCTTAAGCAGGCCAAAGGCAACTGATTCTGTCTGAGTGTACAAAATTGAGAGAGACGTCTCTTCATCCCCTTGCTTTTTTTTTTACTAGGTTCCCTCTTTTGTTTTTGTTTTTGTTTGGCTGTATTCATCCTGAATATATAGCAAAATCTACAACCTGCAGATGAGCTTCGTTTATGTTGGGGTGCAGACAGTATAGGCTGAATGGAAGGATTTGTTTTCTAATGGAGTAATATTTTCTTATGACATGTTCATTCGATTGTTTTGGTTTTTTCCCTCTATATTACATAAGATGATAAAAGATGTAATATTTGGTCACTTAATTTTTTGTAATTTCTTTCCTTGTCCTTTATTTATTTATAACAATAAAAAGAATTGAGTTGTATTCAAGATATAATATAGCTGAGCAAGTTACTCAGTCCCCAGTCTAGTGTACCAAAAATATGCACAACAAACAAGTGCCTGTATATCTGTAGAATTAATATTTCAATATTTTGATCTTATAGGAAATTTCAGTTGAAAGGATGAGTGATATGGTTTTAAAAAATGTTCCTTTGACATGTTTGTTTGAAAAATGTCCTCCTCCTGGCCTCCTGGAGAGCCAGTCACATCCTTCTGAGTCTGGTTGTCCTTCAGTTTTGTAAACTCATTAATACATCACCTGTGTTTTCCAATTGTGCGGGTTATATTTAATATTAAAAGTTCTCAGCCTGTGGTAATTTCCATTAAAGCCCATAACATAGGACTAATGCAAATTTTGTCGCTTATCACTTTTAATTTATGTCGTTTATTACCTAGACAAATAAAGAGGTGTGTTGTTCATGTTTTATTTGTGGCAGCATTTTGCTGACGTAAAAGAGCGTTTTATGTCCATATTGTTGGTGTGATGGGGATAAAAAGTGTTGATGGATGGCCCAACTGAGACACAGCCAATGGACGTGAATATGAGACGCATAAATATGAAAGCAAGGCAGCAGGAATCAAATGACACCCTTGGCCTTTTCTTAAAGGAGCATGTGCATATGACAGGTGATTTACACAGACACACAAACTAATTTTTGTCGCACAAGGACACAAAAACTTTGGGTGTAATGAGAAACTAAGGCCTCAAATCACAGGACAATAAATTGAGTGTCAGAACAGGCCAGCCAAGGTTGCAGGCTGAGTGGCCAGAATACAAACACACAAACACACTTGTGCACCACATCATGTATGGAAGCAGAGAATGCTTTTTTTTTTTTTTTTGAATAACAGTTGCTGTAATGCTTGCAGGATATTTATGCATTACATTGAAAATAAAGAAAATAAATAAATTGTACATAGTAAATAGTAGTACATTATATTTATCGATAAAATATTAAGTTGAAAGGTAAAAATGTAAGTAAATGTAATGTAAGATTAGATCTTACCAGTAAATGTTAACTCTAAAGAGAAAATTGGTTTTACTGCTGACAAAAAACACAAGGTTGTACAACTTGTGAATAAATGTGCATGTAAGTGCCATGATAGCAATAAAAGGAAACAATAAGATGCAATAAAATACCTAAAAAAATAATAATAATTTATCACACAATATAACAGTTATTGTAATCATTTATACTCTGTATTTTTCAGATGTAGCGCAAAAATACTGGATTCACATGCTGTTGACATCTAAAATTAATTTTAAAATGACATATAAATTCTGTTATGTGAACAAGTATTTACAACACATCCAAAGTACATTCATCTGAGGGCCATGTTTTGTTTTGTTTTGTTCAGTTGGTTTTATATCAGGGTTGACTCTTTTTAAAGAGAAATTAAATATTGGGACAATTAACAAAACCTGTACTAATGACCTTAAAACAGCCTTAATTTTAGGTTCATTTTTTTAGAGGCCTTTAATAAAATAAAACCGTGTGAGCAATGTTTGGCATCGTTCTTCTCAAAGACAACTTTCTGTTTCAGCTCAAGAAAATCGACTTCTCTGTTCTGACTCTACACCAAACATAAATTGGATGTGAATGTTACTGTAATTTGGAATTAAGTTTCAACTAAGCCACAAACAAAGTAGGGCACAAATGAAGCTATTTGCTTGAAACATCCAGTTTCCTCACGTTATTCTAAACTTTTGTGAATTAACAACTACCCAAATGTCAGAGATTTATTTAAGTCATTCTTCTCTATAGAAAACTCCTGTTACGTATAGGTGAAGTTTAACAAGCACCGGTGGCCGCCAAATGTTTTAAAGTACTGGTAAATTTGCTCTCAAGTGAGCAATGGTTGAAAGCAGTCCTGTGTATTCTTAACTCTACACCACTCTGGTGTTGTCTCCATCAGGGGCTCATTTTCCAAAGAACTATCAACATAATGATACCTCTTTAGGGCCTAACCACATCCAAATCAGTTAGTAAACAACCCAAACGGGGATCTGTACACATTTTTACAGACAATTAACTGTTATCACGAGGGGCCCAAATGGATTAGTAGGCTCATTAATGTCTGAGGCTAATCGGTCCTTGATTGGAAATGCGAGAGAATGTGAAAAAAAAAAGTCACGGTTTGATCCAAATCGTGTTTGATCATGACATTGTCCTGAACAACCCCCCTCCTCCAGTCTGCAAACGCTAATTGAGTTTTTCCCCCAAGTCTCCCAATGAAAATTTAGCTGTTACCCCTGTTCCATTTGGTTTCTACATGACATAAAGCATTAAAATGGTTGAAACATGTTTTGCCCAATAAGATGCTGCACTTTTGTGAGCGATCCAAGATCATTTTGCTTAGAGCTGTTATTCGGTCTTCAAAATAATAAACATCTTTGCGCAGAAAAGTGGCTTTCACAGGCGTTTAAAGTGGTGCTTTTATCTCATATCTCAACTCAACCTGAATGCAGTAATATGTATATAATGCTTCACAGAACAAAAATAAATAAATAAAAAATAATGACAGTTATACTCCTAAGAACCTTTACTGCGTTTTTAAGGATCATTTAGCAGCAACAGAACTGCAAGTTCAGAAATTTGCTGTTATATCGTCACAGTTTATATTTTTATTATTATTATTAAACAAGACAACATGGCTAATGTGGCCTTTATTTGGGGCATAATGATGCTTTCAGTTAGATGGTAATGTTTTGTAATGGCATGGTGATTTTTAGTAATGTTTACCTTGTTCAGCGTGTTAGTCTAGCTTCTTGAAACATGAATTCCTAATTAGCACTGAATACATACCAAAGGAGCATTGTTAAAGACTAATAAATAGTGAACCCTGAAATCACAGCTCTCTTGTTAGGCCTCTACATTTATCATCATTATTGATCTGGGTAGGCTATTTAAAAATAGACATTATACTTGAGTCTGGATGTATTTTTGTATTAATCAAGGGTTAAAAGTAGATGAAAAAAAAATCACTATCCCCTGATCCATGCAGCCCTGTAGAAATGGAAACTTTCCAATAGCCAAACCAGCCAACCATCCCTAAGTACAAATGTAATTTCCTGAATATTTCTCCTTGATTTGAAATCGTCTTGCCCTACTTATAGCATCCTAGAGTCAAATTATGGCTTCAGTGGTTGAAACTTGTGAAGCTTCAGCCAAAAGGATGTGGCCCATTTAAGTATACCACCATTCAACTAATTTTGAAGCAGCCAAAGCAAACTGCACATGCTGCTATCACCTGACTCTAATGCTGCCTGGCAATGGTCTGCATATGGGATCTTCAGCCTAATGGTTCACAGAAACTATCTCCTCCTAGAAATCAAAACCAGGGGACATCAAACCTTAAAGCTGTGCCATACAAATCCAATATGGATATCCTGAAACAACAAACAAACAGATAAATATACTGTTTTTCTGTCCTTATGTTATATATCGAGGTGAGCAAAACATATAAATTCTGTTTTTGTTGCTGGCCGGTGTGTTACTTAAATACTAAACTGTGGATGGGATGCTATAATTAGCTAGTCTGCTCTCTGATATACAATCCTCAGACAGTTTCCATCTCAGTCGACAAACATAATCCTAATCCAGGAAATATCCTGCAATCAGAGTATTGGAGTTGACATCAGAGGTAGCCACAGAGGCGATTCCCACACACTCCTCCCATAGCTTCAAAGGTCTTCCTGGGCCTGTTATGGGTTTCCCTCGTGATGAAGTGTGACACTCCACAAACACAAAAGCCCCAGCCCTCTCGTGGGTCTGCTTTGCTTTTCTTGGATCACTCCAGTCAGACCAATGCCAAGTCAACTTGGCGGTTGTCAAAACTGGCCTCATATCTCTGTGGAGTGTGCGTGGTGCCTTGTGCTGTCTGCATGTATGCGTGTGGTTATGTGTTGAGTGTGAGTAGATAGCTTGTCACAGTGGCAGGGCCTAGTTTGCATGTCTGTGTGTGGTTATGCGTGTTTGCTTCCACCTTGAAATGATGTAATGTGCAATCAAAACCACCTCTAGGATTGCAGTGGGAGTTGCTGGTTTTCCAAATAACTCCATAAGACTAGTCCTTGAAGGCAAATTTTCTTTTGGCTTTTCTTACATTAGAAAAATCAAATATAACTACAAAAAAATACACAGACAAAATATTAAGCGGTTCATTTTTATCTCAAAATAATATTCTATTGTTTAATGTTGGAAGAAAATGTTTGGCATAGAATAAGAATGGTGTTAGTGGAAGGCATCATGGAGAAAACATCTTTAAAAAAATTGGGAAAAATTATAGAAATTAACAGGATACTCCAAATTATCTCTGAAAACTGTGGAATACAATCTAAGAATAAAAGGCACTGTACATCAACACCAAAACATCCCCACCTTGAAGCACGTGTAGGGAGCATCATAGTTTAGCTTGAGCTGCTTTGCTACCTCAGGGCCTTAGGAATGATAGCCCTTATTTAATATGTGCTCAGGAATGATCTTACCTTTTACAAAAATGAGTGTACACTCAAAATCACCATCAAAGTTTTGACACCTGTACACTGGCCAAGTTTGTTCTTACTGCCACACATTTGTTTAAAATCTGCATAAAATCTGCATACAGCCACACTGCCATTTCTTTATATGGAAATACCCTTTCCTGGAGGTGAGGTGCATAGAGTGGTGACGATAAAAAAAAACCTACACTGTTGGAGGCAGAAAGAAAGAAAGTTAGACTGGAGAAACTTTAATAATGTTGTCTGAGGAAGAAGCGAGAAAAAATACAAAAAGTTTCCATCGGAGTGGCAGGCGTTTAAAATAAATAAAAGATAAAGTAAAAATGACTTGGGCTTAAATTACAGGGGTACTAAATATTGTTTCCCCCTGATATATTCACTGTGGCTCAAATACTTACCTGACGCTTAGGAGATGATGGGTGATGTAACATGACAATGACCTAAGGCACACAACTAAATCAACAACAAAGGGATTTAAAAAGGACAAAACTAATATTTTGAAAAGGCCACGTCAGAGTCCCGACCTCACCTAAACTCAAATGTTGTGGTGGGACCTCACGAGGGCTGTTCAGTCAATACATCCCAGAAATACAGATGAACCAAAACAGTTTCATTGGAATAGATGGTTTAATATTTCTGCACATTGTTGCTCAAGCTCTCATAAAAAGCTACAAATGATGGAGGCTTTTACCTCTATATGTTATTAAATTCAAGTGTTCACTTAGCTTTTCTGCACTATGAAGAGTAGCTAAATGTATTCAATAAAGACATAAAAATATGAAAAATGTGTGTGTTCATAAATGAATGTGTTTAAAAACACCCCTCATGCTTGCCGGTTGCCTTTCCTTTACATTTTGTTGTCTTACCTTTCAGCAAATTTCTCTCTGCTCTCCTTCCATTTCCCTCTGTCCTGCTCCCATTCTTTAAACTGTTCCCACATTTTTATTCATCCACCACCCACCTTTCTTCCTTGCAGTAAGATGTCATTCGTGCTGAATGGCTGGCCTCAGCTAAGTCAGACCAGGAAACTCGCTGCCAGAACACAGCGAGCTCTGATCTGCCATTTGTCTTGTGGTTTTGAGTCTAGGATATTTGTCTAACCTGCTGTCCAATGTCAACACTCACTCTAAATACCCTCACTGCTGCATGAAGTGGACTTCCTTAGGGAGGATAAGGATTAATGTTTGGTTGGAGATGAAATTGAGAGGGAAGAAGAAGAGAAAAGAAGACAGAGAGGACTACTACTGAGAAAAGAGGCTCATCAAAGCAAGGACTGAAATGTATGGCAGATGACAAGAAGAGCCATACCACTCAATCAATCTGCAGATAAAAAAGTTTCTGAATAAAAACAAAACCTGTTATATAGTAGTAGCTTGAATTTTCTTTGTTTTTTCTCCATTTCTCAGACACCCTGTGTACACAGGGGGTTAACCAATTTAAAGCCATGACAGACTGAGTGTAAAAAATAGCCTCCGATCATTCAGAACCATTTCTAAACCTGCGACTAACCATAAATAACAAACAAAATCCAAGGCCTCCCTCCAGCATTAACGCCAGCATCACCAGATGAGAAACTGTCGGCTAGATAGGAGATGACCTCAAGTTTACAGCCTAAAACCTGTTGATCCTGAGCGATTGATTGTCACCCGTAAGCAAGAGCCAGCGCCTCCATCAACCACCATCTCAGCAGGAACAAGATGAATTCTAGCAGCGATTCTGCCATGAGAGGCACATCAGTGGCCTGTGCCTTTTCTTTTACGAGGAGAATTCCATACACTGGGCCCAATATTCCTGGTTACTGGAGTCTGGTGATTAAAGTGTATAAAAAAGGGGGCAGGCCCACTAAAAGGCAGTGATTTAGTGAGCTGTCACCCCAGTTCAGATGGGGCAACAAGTTCAAATCCTCGCAGGAGGGTTGTAATGAAAATGAAACAAGGAATGAGACAGTGTTAGAGGGGAGAGGTTGAATGGCTCGAGGGTTGAAGGGTTAAGGAGTCTGAGGTGTTGGTAGGAGACATGCGGCCATCTGGAGGCTACTCCTGAGCAACAATGAATACTTGCGTATGCAGGTTAACTTCAGTAACATAGTTAAAGTTTACGATAGGATCAAATATATATATATATTTTTGCAACATTTTCACTGATTTACCAGCTCTATCTATTTTACTGTGGTATAAACATCAACAAACTAGTGTCATCATCCTATGAAACTACACCAGCTGTTTTAAAGAAAATAATGTTGACCAGTGTTGTTGACATATGACCACATTAGTTTCTTTTCTTAGTTGGCTTACGTTTGTACTCAGTGTTGGATTTTTGGCATAATTTTGTATTAATGTAATTAGTGTATAGCTGAGATATGACACTGATAAACATTTTTGACTGAATACAAGTCTTTATATAGCCAATACATGTCTACAAAAGTGTATTTTAAACCTTATGCTGTGATTTGGCATGCAATACAGAATTGAATCTAAGGACCTTTAAAGGAAAAGCTCTGGGCACTGCATAATACAGTATTCATACAGCTGCAGCCAGCAGCCTTGGCGAGATAGTGAATAATAATAAAAAAAGGTCTACCTCCATCTTTGTGTCATTTAGGCCTCAACCAGTGTTAATACACAATGTGGTATCTCACCCGTACAATGGTGTTAACACAATTCTAACATCGTAGACTGAAAAGAAGAGATTACTGAGTTTCTGACCTTTCGCTAACCTCATCCTGACCTTGTAAAAACCCTGACCCCGTCATTTCCACCCTTACAGGATTCATCTGCTAGCTGGACTGCCTGCCTCTGGGAGTGACGTTTGATTCCTTCAAGTACCAGCCAGCTATAAAAGACACATCCTGATGGGCCTTCCTCTGTTGTGTTTAATAGCTGTCTCTCTCCCCCTCCTCCTCCATCCTGACCTCCGCCACCACACCCACCCTCAGCCTCTGCTCTGGCCCTTGGCTAACCTCTTATATTCAGGGTTCAGGGTCAGGGCAGCAGACTCCCAGCCAACTGGGCGGTTGCCCAGAGGAGCTGATGTAGCCGTGAGCAGCAAGAGAGACGTAAGAGACCCAGGGACCCCTCTGATGTTCCTGAGAGTTTCCAAGAGGGAGCGGCTGCAGTGTGTTTACGACATCTTAAAGTTAGGGAGGGAAGGAACGCTGCACAGGCTTAGACAGAGAATGACGAAAGCGCAGCGCAGTGTATAAATAAATGTCATGTAAAAAGAAGAATGTGACTCTTGTTGCAGTCAGACATCTGAATGAAGGCAGACAGAAGAATGACACACAGTAATGGTTTCCTTGATGTAGTTCAGCAAAGGTTCTTTTGTGCGTGCATTGTCTTGCTCTTCATTGCTGTCACATCTTTATTTGGAGCTAAACGTCTAGAAATGGACACCAAAGATAAACAAAGAGGTGACTGTTCTTCAAAATTCCTGGCAAGGTGGGCAGATTATTTTCAGGAAGCAACTAAATCAGGGCATAGTTATTCTTATGAATCTAAGTGTTGTGCTAACTCCATAGCAGACTATGAACACTCTGCTTTTACTCATTTCCACTTAAGGAAGTCTCTTCTGGCCTTGAGAGCACCAGCTTAGAAGTCTGGTTTCTGTTGCTTTCTAATGCAGGACAAAGGGAACACAAATACGCACACTTAGTCATCTAACACTTTTAGCATTACGTGCGTGTGAATCTTTGACATTTTCAATTCATATTTACATTTCTTTTGGTTCCTCTGGATATGAAATATAGCCCTGCTGTTGTTTGTACTTGTAACCCACTTATTTCCTAAGTAACTATTGCACAATGGACTACCGTAATAGATGTAAATCAGTAAAGGAATGTCTTCAAAAGTAAAGATGATGACAGTACAAACAATAACATCCACAAAGCCTTCTTGCCAAAATGAAATCTTTGGAATAACAAATGTTGGCTGCTTATGGCTCTCTGATGGCTTCATTTTTCACTCAGGATAACGTGCTAATTTTTACTGCTCAATGTCCTCCACTCAGCTTGTGTCACTAAGTCATAAGCCTGCTGCTCCTGGCTGATATATGGGTCCACAAGATGATGTCAGCGAAAAACACTTTCAATAATTGCTATGATTAATATTCTCAACCTTCCAACACCTTCCCTTTTCCATCCAGCCACATATCTCCACTAAGGTTCATCTATCAGTCTGCTCTCAATCTGTTTAAGTCCTCTGAGTGATGCATAGCATAGTGTAAATTCTATGTTCCAGTGCACCTCTGTTTACATTTATTCAAATTATGAATTGATGATGCTCTTGTGTGCAAAATTGTCAATGGTTAAAGGTAGCAAAGTAAAATATTTACCATTTAATTGTTTTTAAAAACATTTGTAAAAGGAAAATTTCCCTTCTTCTCTTCAGGTTTCACGTCCCCTATTATTCTTTTGCTTAAAAACGTGTAAATTGCATAGATAGGTGAACGTTTGCCAACACTTATTTTGTCTGTATACTGGATACAGTTGCGTAACATCATGCAGCTGGCACTAGCAAGAATAAGTGTGGAAAACAAACAGGACGGGTTTCCTTTTGGCCGGCTCACTAATTGTTTAGGAGGAAAAAGGTGAAAGAGATATGTATAAACAGTGTAGGGCTTCCAGGGAGTTGGGAGAGGCCTAGAGGGCCTGGGACAGTAGCTGACCTGTAATATTCACTATATACACTGAGGAGTCAGGTCTGCCTTATTCTGTCTGGTGGCGTCAGAAAAAAATAAACTTTTGCTTCCTCATTGGTGACGGACAAATTTGTACTCAACTGGGAAACACTTCCTGTAGATACTGGCTTTGAACATCTCTGGTCGTCCAGAGAATACACTGTCAACTGCCAAATTAAAGGAAAGCCCGACTTAAAGTGTCTCAGTAAGATATACTAGCTGCCAGAAAACTGCTTCTATATACTTTGGCTTAGAGTCTATGAGCCTCGGAAATGATCATTACTACTTTTTGTTTGTTGTTTTGCGTTGACATGCTTTGTAGTACATTTATTCTTGTGCATTTTGCTCCCGTCAAAACAAAACATCTTGGCCTGAACTCCTCCATAAGTGTCAAATTGGTGATTTCCAGGGCCACATATGACACCCAACCAATGATTCACTGACCTCTCATTCCCCATAGATGGGAGGCATTGTCATTTTGGAAAAGACCACTTACATCAAGATATGTTTTATCGGGATAAAAGGCGATCCCTCAGGGCAACTTTGTATTGATTTGCAGTGAGCATCTCCTCTAAGGAGATAAGTGAACCCAAACCACGCCAGTAAATTAGTCCCCACAGAACAACAAAGCCACCAGATCCCCTCACTGAGGATTTTTAATTTTAAAACTACAGGGTATGTGTGTATGTGCGTTCACTGTTTTATCCTTAAATCGTCTTGCATACTACTTGTTCATACGCTACTTCATTGTCTTTGTGAATCCCAAAAGTGATGATCATAAAAAAGTAATATGGTCATTGCTGGAAATGTGTCTGCTCCCAGTATGAATAGGATCTTTAGACAATGATGTTCATTGTAACAAATTGATATGAGTCAATTAAACATCTATTATTAACCTCCTATGGTTCACTGTCAATTATCTGTCCCATTAACTCTGTAATACTGTAAGCAGTATGTGTTTAATACTAAGGAGATCCAGTATGGCTCATCTAATCACTTATGAAAAAATAGCCTTAAATAATGACTTTTAATGTCAATTCAATTTAATTAGATTTAATGAAATAGTTAAGGTCTTTATAGCTCTGTTCCTGGTTCTTAGATCATTTATTTGAATAATAAGGTACACTTATATCGATTAGTCATAAATTTCCAACTTTTACTCTAGTGTGTTAAGAGTCTTTTTAAAGATAATATTATTGCCTACTTCAAAGATGATGGGGAATTTCTTTTAAAGGTATTTCTTAAATCGATGAAGTTAATACAAAGGGAACTTGCTGAAAAGCACCACAATCACCGCCACGTGGGAATAAAGCATTTTTATTGCAAGCAGCATGTGCAAAAATGCCTTGCAATTTCTTCCATGCTGCTTGCGTGTCTGTTGCATGATGCCAGTTCCTGTCATGTTCTTCTTGATGTTCATCAACAAACCACTGTGCTTGTAACAGGAAATCATTTTACAGCTCCACTCACAGAGTCCTATTTACACAAACTCCCCCGAAACACTTAAGGCAGGATATTTGATTGTGAGTAGACTTTTCCGTGCTGTTTTCCCAGACCTGCCTGTCACCATGGGTTAAGACCTAAACACTTAAAAAAACACAACTTACAGAACTGCTTGCATAGTTCAATAAAAAATAATAAATTTAAATGTTAATCATAAAAACCTGCTAGTCATGAGAAACAGCTCTGATGTAGCATAATGCCATTGTTTTTTGGGGGTTTTTTTTCCAGCAGTGTACTGAATCATGTGCTATACCTAGTGCATTAAGGCACATTGCATCGGGGTTCAGGAAACAGGCCACACCGTAAAATATTCACAACACAATGATATTCAAGGATATTATGTTAAGATTCAATTCTTTTGCTATTTGGAAATGAAACCATGCTAACTACAGAAATCCCAAATACTAGCTAGTTTGTTGCTGGCATCAAAGTCCTGGGCTGCCAGGGACATGCTGTCATCTGACTCTGGTGAATGGACTGCAACTTGTAACACTTGTGTCTATAGTTAGTGCCTGGACATCCTCTGTGTGGGAATAGACTGGCAATGTCCCTGTGGCAAAGTCCCTGCCAGCCATTTTCTTCCTAATGGCCCTTCCCTGAGAGATTTATGATCCACAGATAAAGAACAATTAGAGAAAAGGAAATACAAACATTTGTAGCTCTCCAAAGAAAGGTTTACACTTACAGAAATACCATTTTTGAAACTGAAAGTCTGATTTGAAACTGCTGATGGTCTTATTCATTAGATGACTCGGTTGCACGTACAATGCCAGGTTCATTCAGGTGTCATTTAACAGGTTGCCTCATTACATCTTTTCCTAGTCTGTGGTTGTATGCTGTGACTGACATGTCCTTTTTTGTTTGCTCACCTTTGTTTATCTGCCATTAACGCTGACATATCTAATAATTGTGTCACTTCGAGATATATGGCATTATGGCAGAACATGTTTGTTACAGAGGTTACCACCCCACGAACAGTTCAACTGGGGCCTCCGCATGTCTGTCCACTCAGGAAGTGAAACAGGATATACTTGTAGTCATCCTCCAAGACACCAGGAACCTGAAGTCCTGAAACACAGAGAAGGGACATAAGACCACGTAACACGGAGGGTCTGAAGTGAAGGGGAAAAAAGAGGAAATGAAAGAAGTTTTTGTGAATAAAATTATAGATTCAAGATTAAATCCACAGTATGTTGTCCTTTTTGGTAGACAACATCAAAGAGCATGTATTAGTCATTGCTTATGCTCCTAGACTGTAGACATGCCACTAGAACATTGGGAATAGCATTTATATAGCATTGTTGGCTACAAGCCACATTTAACAGTATTCATACAATGCTTTATTCTATATACCTTATCTATCACATACCAAAAGGCAATTTACCAATGGTTGAACTGATGCCAACTAGTGAAAGCCTGCTAAAGTCGATGAGCTTCCTGTTGTGCAAAATAGAAAAAGGCCACATAAAATTCAGCAAGTCGTCCAGCAGTATCATACAAGACATGATGTCAAGAACTTATGGACAGTAGCAGCCTTTGGCCTTGTGATTTTAGTTGAGACTGGTTGGATTTCAGTCATATTTTTTTAGTGACCACTTACAATGTATTTGTAAAGACACGTTTTTCGTGCACAAGTTCCATGTGTTGGATCTTATGCACAGCATTCACCGTAATCAGGAATTATGCAGATTCCCATAATGATACTAAATTTGTACTAAGCCCTTGCATCTTTTACTCCCTTTCCTCTCTGTGTTGGCAGTGTCTGACATATTGCTCAGCGATTGTGTTCTTTGATTGTCCATGTTTAATGGCAGCCTCCATCTGCCAGCCCCGTGTGTCTGCAGGGTAGCGGTCCGCGGTGCCCCACATTAGAGTCTGTTGGCGTGGGCCCCAGGCACATTCCGCTTCTGGAAGTGTGATTATTGAGGCCTGATTACAATGTCTGCGACCACGATAACAAACCAACACTCACTGAGTTCTTGGCAATCTCATTGCCAAACAAAACGGCTGGAGAATTAATGATGCTTCAAACTCGGACAGGTTTTTTAGTGCTGATAATCTGGATCCAGGGTAATTTGAAACAATTTGTGGCATATGGTTTGGTTTTACAATTGTCCAGCAACAGATATGAAATCTGTTGGACTGAGAATGTTACAGCACCCAATAATCAGATCCATTCAAGTTAATTTAGGGTAACTGGATAAACAAACACAGCAGTTGCACAAATGAATAAAAAGTTAAGAAGAAGAAAATAAAATGAATGAAAGGAAGATAAATTAAAAGAAAAGGATTATAGGAATTTCTAGGATCAGGCATTCATCAAAAAAACAGTAGATCTGTCTGGTTTGGATTTTGTGGAGGCTGTCTGTAGGGTGGTTAAAACACACTGCTGTGGAGAGGAACCGGAGAACAGAGAGCATGCTGCTTAGTGTTTGACACACACCTGAAAGCCCCTCATGTTCTCCTTCTGTAGAAATGCCTGTGGTGGTCTCCAACTGCCTGCTAGGTTTTGAGGGGTACTGATTGCCTCATCCCTGCCTCCAGGCAAAACTTCGTCCTTATCACTACCTCCTCTCTTTTCTGTTTTTCTATTCTACTTCTTCCCTCACTCATCAGCTTCCTCTTTTGCTCAGTCTACTCTCACTCTCTCTTTTCTTCTCTGTTTCTCACTCTCTTCATCCCCTCAGGGCAGCAGGTTCAGGTAGAAGTCTATTGCGGCGATCACAGCTGATAACCTGTATTCTGGACAGGCGGGCCACATGGGGCCACACCTTGCCCGAGGATAGGTCCATCCATGCTGGGGGCAACATAGGCACGGGGGCCGGGGGGCTAAGGCCGGGGGCTAGGTCTAAAGTCGGGGTTGAGAACTTGAAGTGAAGCAGGAGCAGGGGGGAAGTGGGCTGGATGCTGGGATGGCAGCTGCAGGAGCCTGAAGGCCAGGGCAGGCGAAAGGGAATGCAAAGAGGGGTGAGGGGTAGAGCTATAGAGCCTGGACAAGAGGAAAGGGTCAGCGTTAGTGACAGGAGTTTGCGTGGTCTATCTGAAGCACTACTGAGGCATGGTCGAGCGGAGCTGACAGGTGAGAGAACAGCACCACCCCTAATGATGCCAGTCAAGGTGCCGGTTGGTGTGCACTCCACTGTGAGGTGAACTTGATGGGCTGGTAGAGGCAAGAGGTGAAAGAAGGTGAAGTGAGAGCTGGATACTGTGGAGAATTACACTTTATAGCTTATAGCCTTCTGTGTGTAAAGCTTTTGTTTATATTGATGTTGCTTCAAATCAGATCAATTGGACACTTCAACCTAGCTGTTTTTGCAGTGAAGCTACTGCGCTGTAAAAGCACCGTATAATTATTACTAACTGCTGGCATTACAATCCCTTTATGAGCGTATGTGCGAATGCGCACGCATTCACATTTTTTTATTTGAAAAAACTGCAAAATCTAGTCCTGGAGTTACAAAAATCTAATCAAATCACTAGACGGTCTCTAGTGATTAGATTCTCCATCCACAGAGTAATAATGCGTTTTTATTCACTTAGCTGGCTCCACAGGATAAGACAGCAGGCCATGAGTCTGCTTCCACTATGGTCTTGAAAATAGTACTATGTCACTTTAGTTAGAGACCACAAGCTGAAGTAGCTGGTCAGAAGGTTTTGTGTGCAATCCTATTTGTGCCTTTGTGTACATCTTTAGGAGCGCACACGCGCGCCTTTGTTTTATAATCATGCGTATTGCAGATGCAGGACTGTGTTGCAACGCTCCATCTGCTTGGCTGCCTGGATTGCCCTGTCTGTGCTGCTCTGATTCCATCACCTTCAGTGGGTTTGTGGGTTGGAGAGAGTGGGGAGTCGATTGGAGGGGGGGAAGGAATGGCGATGGTGGAGAGTGTACACAAAAAGTCACCCTGAATCTGCCAGCTGATTAATCAAGGGTGATTCGGCAGCAAGTACAGCCTACCCGCTCCTTCCTGGCTAGTCCGTGTGTATTTATTTAGAGTAACCCGTGGCCAGTCACGCCTGACCTCAAACCATCAGGAACAGCCACGGTTGCGCCCAAGCATAAACAAAAAATGCGTAATGAAAGTAAGAGGACAGGGGACGGGGTGGTGTGGTGTGGGGCAGAGATGAAGGGGAGGGGGAAAGAACGGCGGGCAGGCTCTTTTTCTTTTCTCAGAGATAGGGATCTTAAGCTTCACAGCAGAGCTCATGGGTCCAGACACAGAGCTGAAATAGCTGCCTGTGTCCCGGTGTTTACTTCTCAGCTGACATGGGAAGGGAAATCATTGACCTCTGTCAGATCAACCAAAGTCCATCCATCTTCCAGGCTAAAGGTATTTTTTTGTTGGGTATCAAATAGCTGATGGTGAGTGGGAAACCTTCCCTCTTGCATAAAGACTTAGTCTTAGCTCCACAACTGGCTGCATTTGTGACAAAAATACACAAGTTTGCTGTGCTTTTCTGCTCCCGTTTCTGAATTTGCTCAAGTTCATATTGGGTTAAAAGCATCAAGTTTGATAAATTTCATCATCTTAGCTGTGATGTAAGTAGCAAGGCAAGCAGGAGAACAGAATCAAACAAACTCCAAAGATGGAGCCTCTATGGAGAATTATTGATCGAACATGAAGGTTAGCCAGAAGTCTGAGAAGGTTGGCTCTCAGTGGTCCCAAGTGGTGCAAGAGGCCCAAATCTCTCTGTCTTTAAGTGCACAAAACATAGAAAAGAACAAATACAGCGGATGGGTGAGAGGAAGGGGAGAACAATATAACACACTCTCAAGTCTGAGAATGTGTGTTTTGATGAAGCACATAAAGAATAGTTATTGTTTTAAAAAGTATTTCAGAAAGTATCCCAAAATTCATTAGTGCATATGATTTAAAATCATTCACCGACTCTGTGTTTACATTGTGTTTACATTTGAAGTTTTCAAAGTTATTTTAAAGGCACACTGGAAGCACAAGTCAGCCGTGACAAGGTCAGCATGTTTACCAACCTCCTTGTCCTCTTTGTCTGCCTCTTTGCCTTAGTAAGTAATCTGCATGGCACATGTTGATCGTCCAGGGGAGGCAGAGTGGCATTTCAGCTGAGCAGGTGGAAGCGGGCAATGCACCACCTGGTGCTAGGAAAAATGGAGAGGTGAGAAAGAGCACGGCCTTCCAGCACAGCTTGTTGGGTTTTGACCCACTACAACTCTCAATCTCCTCGCCAGAACATTTTTTTTCTTTGCTGCCATCACATTCAGATCAGCCACACAGCACCTGCGTTACTGAAGCACGAGGGGGCCTGTCTCCCGTAGAGATAAACAGAGAATGGGAGGATGGAGGATGAAGGGAGGGCAGGAGAGAAGGAACATAGCGGTAAACAACAGCACCTTTGGTCCTGCATCTGTCTGAGCCTGGCATCCTACAGTGTGTGACAGTTAGAGATGCACGTGTTACATTCAACAATCCCTGGCATAGATGTTGAGTCATCCCAGATGGCCATCACTTTTTTCCTCCACTCTACTTGCTTCTCTTTCTCTTCCTCTACCTCAACATTGCTTTTACCACCTACTGTCAACAAGGGACAGCCACTGAGGTGTGATTTTGAGTTTTGCTTTGGGTAGCATAACTGGTTATTGCAGAAATTCCAAATAATGTTTTTTGGCATTTTATGACTGGAGGAAGATAAAAACCTGTGCTTCAACAGAGGGGACAAAGAAGGATGATTAACCCTCTTTAATAAAACGTCTGACATAATCATGCGCATGCCAGAGGTAAAGAAGAATGCACTGTCAAAGTTAATACCCCTGACAGCTTCTCAGCTCTCAATGACAAAATAGAAGAAAAAAAAAAGAATAACCCTTTGACTTTCGACAGTTGGATTTAGAATTCGACTTGACAGATGCTATGCTATTCCCCACATATTGAGATGGGGAAAAAAATATGAAAATGCATTATTAATTCCACAATGCGAATAGCCAGTATACACAGAGTGCAAAGGAAGAGTAGGCAGGCAGGCAGGCTGCCGAATGTGCCAGCCAACGAGTGAACGAGCAACTCTAACCTTGAGCTTTCACCATCACTGTTTGACATCTCTGAAAACATGTTCTCTTTTTTTCCAAGTGTGGGTTGTCAGTAGCACTGTCACTGGCAGGGAGAGGCGACGTTAAGTAAAGAAGGACACATGTGGCTCCGTCAGGAGGAGGGGTCTCTGTAAAGTCACTCACACAGCTCCTGTCACGGTTAAGTAGACAGGTGCTTACTGTTAACACCCCACTAATATCTTTATGCATATTTATGAATCCCCCTCCCTTATAATACTTGCTCGTTAATGTCACAGCTGCCAAATATTGACTATGACTTTCTTTTAAAAAGCGCATAAATAAAACAGCTTTTAAAGATTCTGACCTGCTTAAATACATCACTTTTCCTCTCCCTTTGATCAGTAAGCTTTTCATTATTTAAACCTCTGTGCTGCTTTATAGTTTTGCCACTTCATCTGCTGCAAATATGCAATATATCTTCATTTAGAGTGGGTATCTATCCCTTCATCTAACGTACCCACATTTAATCCTCCCTCTTTTCGCTGCGTATAAGTGTGGTCAGAGACGTCTAAGTGCTCTCATTATGGGAAAAGTTTGCAAGAGGGGCAGAACTTGCTGCTGGGTCTCATCAGTGAGAAAGAGGGAAATGGCTTTTTGGTCTCTGAGGATTTGTATGCTGATTGCTCTTGCTCCATAAGCAGGCCTTTCTATTCCCATGAAAACTTGGCCAAGAAATGCAACGTGCTGCGTATGGCAGGAAGCGCTTTGACGAGATGTCTACTAAACTGGACAAGTTACTGCTTTGCTGTGAAATCCTAATCCAACCCAAAAAAAAGGATCTGAATTTCATCTTCCTATTACAACTTCTTTGGGGTTCAAACAAAAGTCTTGACTAGAAACTCTGTATGGAGAAATTCACCTATACCCATTATAACCCACTAAAAAGCCTTTTCTTGCAGCAGAAAGGTGTGTTCTTTTAAAAGCATCAAAAATGTAAATTTAATATTTTAATTCTGGATTAATGTATGACATAAAAATCCTGTTCGGATGTCGTTAAAGACCATTATTTTACAATTTCAGTCAATGGCTTGTTAGAAGTTTTTAATGGTGCTTTTAAGACTGCTATGTGGGGACATGCTCGCAATGTCAAGTATGGGATGTTACTATGTGCATTCTGGCAATAAAATGGATACATTTGATGTCTATTACCTTTCCAGGTGATTGGCTGTTTGCCGAGTTCCAAGCATTTGCTTGAATTGTGAACTTTTTTGTCTCTCCCATTGTTATCCAGAGTGGGTGTTCAAGAACAGTCTTTCAAGTTTTGCCAAGATTACTAAACAAAGGATAGATGAAGCAGCCATACCAACAGCCTGGTACTTCTTCTTTGCATCACATAACCAATGAAGAAATATGAAAGATCACCCCACAACCACTGGCCCTCATGAGGACCTCCTGTTAGCAGTTAACCAGTGACAATACAGTAGCATAATAACATCACCAGCTCTGACACCCAGACAACATGGACAGAACTCGGCTCTGTAAATCCTATGGCACATTTTTAATCTAGCTGGGGTGGATTCAAATTGCCCAATTAAAATCTGCGGTCCTCTTTTAACCAGAACACTTAATAAGCAATCCGATTGTTCAGTCTGACGTCACTAGCCGTGTCTGGGTCTAAACTCCGCTGCAGGTCCATATATCAAACGATCACTGTGGCATTACTGAGAGTTGAAAAACTGTCTAAAGTCTTTCATCTTTAATAAAATGATCAGCGTTCTGCTCTACCAGGTGTAACAATTGAGTTTAACATCCAGGCATCCATGAAAACGGAATTTATGACATTTAACGGAGTTAGAAGTTAGCAGGGAGTTAGCTCGCTAGCTTCTATCTAAATACAATATAGCATGTCCTGGCTGCGGGGTTTTGGAAACAAATTCAAACGTACAGCTCTGTTATCACTTCCAGCATAAATGAAGACAGAAAACTAAACAGCAGTGACGTTTGTAGGGTTACTGAAGTTGGGCTAGCTGGTATATAATGATGTGCTACGTGACCGCTAGCGACACAGCCATGTTAGCATAATATAAACAAGCTAACTTTTTTTCCACTCGATAAAAGTTAACGTGAGTGCTCTTGGTGGTCAGGAACAAATGTAATCGCATGGCAGGATGCTGTAAAAGGACCAAACTTCAGCCAGGAGAACAACTGAGATAATCTATCCACAATACGAGGTTAGTCATTCATATACTGCTGCATGGGCTGGGCTGTAGTTACATCCTAAGGTTTTAAAAACTGAGCTTAAATAAATGATTAGTGGTAATAAAAGCCGAGGGAGGTCAACAGGGATCACTGACTGTTTTAGGAGCTTTTTGAGATCAAATAGAAGAAAATACAAAACATTAAACATGTTAACAACACAAAAGCCATATTAAACGCAGACTACTTTAGACCCGGAAGTAGGATTCATCGCGTCATCACTGAACAACCGGATATTAAGCATTTGTAAACAACAACATATCAATTGTTTGAAAATGTGCAAATTTAAGACTTCCTTTGGGATTTATGGCAAATGTGTCATGAAGCTTGGTTGATTCAAGTAATGATCAACCAAACATGAAGCCTAAAAGAACAGACCATTGATCACGGATGGATAACCTACCGTGCGATATATTATCATGCACAGAGTGCCCATATTCAAGCCCGCACTAATTTAAATTCTAAAGGGATTTTAGTTTGCCTCTTCCTGTCTCTAAAAGTAAACAAATTAGCCCTGTGGAGCCATGGGTGGGGTCAGAGGTCAGGCCTGACACGAAGGCAGGGTGTGACAGGCTTAGGCCACTTGGACTTCTCGCCCGAGGAACAGATGTTAGTGGCGGCAGTGTGATTATCACCACGGCGACCGAGGAACAGGAGCAGCGGCCCTTGGATGGATGCTGGTAATTACCCAGGCTCCCCTGGGAAGGAGATGACACGTGCCCGCCACTCCTGGAGATCACAGGGGCGTAATTAAAGCCGCAGTACCAGTTGTTAATAGGGCAGCCAGTAAAGGTAGCAGAGGATGAGGGGAAAGAGAAAGCAAGAGGAAGGGAAACGAGGGGGGTCTACTAGAGGATTGTCTCTCTTTTGTCCTTTATCTTGCTTGTTTTGCACACTGTGACCTTCCTGTATGGCATTGGATTCCACAAAAAACTGTTTATTACAATAAGGTTAAGAAAACCTCACCAAAAATATATGCTGAGCTTAATAAAAATTTCGCAATTTCGAGGTGAACAAAATGTTATTTTGTGTCCTGTTGACCAAAAGGAAAAATGGAATACATTCCAACACTTTGCAAGAATATTCAGCAAATTCACTTCTTTTTCAGAGTCACAAAAACAAACTTTGTGGCACAGAAAGAGCTATAGCTTCAGTCATGTTCAGCCAAAGAGAACAAAAAAAGGTTTACTGTACAACAAAATTGTCACAAAGTCACCCCAAGACCTCTGCTGGCATGCAGGAATCGCTTTAAGTGCAGCCGTAGTGTTTGCTAGTGACAGGTATGTTTTTGTCTTGCTTGGCAGCGTGTGATGCAGAGATTGCCCACGCAGAGCTCTTAAAAGCACCATACAAGACCCCAAGTGTCAGAGCACATCACCACAGCCTTTTAGAGCCACAAAACCCACTGACAGCACCAAAATGGCCTCTCTTGCTTTTTTTGTGCTCCAGTCGGCTTCTTATAAATGACCACATTCAACCCCTGTATGGCTCTTGACAGCCCTATGAATTCTTCTTCCAGAAAGGACTGGTTCCAAAAAATACACATTGCTTTGAGGGCGTGGGTTGGGGCATTCTGTAAGTGCGTTTAGACTTTGTGTGAACAACTTAAAGGGTTTTCATCTTGATAGTAAGTTCTTCTTTGGATGTCAAAGAGTTGAAAAATTGTTAAATTGGAAATTGTTAGGGCGGGGTGGGGGGGGGGCAAGTGCAAAGTTGCCAAAACATTATGGCACACTCCTGAAACATCCAGTGGATGAAAACTGGATTTCAGTGCTCATAAATGACCTGATACAAATGAAATGTGTGATTCTAGGCAGCT
Organism: Maylandia zebra; assembly: GCF_041146795.1. Lineage (NCBI taxonomy): Eukaryota > Metazoa > Chordata > Actinopteri > Cichliformes > Cichlidae > Maylandia > Maylandia zebra. Next base: position 23,954,480 of record NC_135185.1, read on the forward strand.
TCTTTAATTAATTACACTCTTTGTGAAGTTATGCCTGTAGTTAACATGAAGACCTAATCATCTTTGCCTAACGTACCATCTCTGACCATTCAGAGAGCTCTCCACTGGCAGAACAAGGGGACTGTGGCGATAATATGTAAGTTTGCCAGTCAAGTCTGTCTTCCATAGCAGAGGGGAGTCCCAGAGAGAATTAGCCATGCTGAGCTCGACACAGAGTACCCCCACAGATAAATGGCAAGGTTCTGGCAGGACATATTTTTGGGATCAACTCACTGACCCCAAAAAAGTGATGTCTGCAAAATGGGCTCACCAGGGACAGGGGAAAAGAAGTAGCCATTTCTACACCTGTTAGAGCCAATGTCAGCCAATGAACCATGATCTTTCAATTACTGTCGTTTAGCTCAACTCAACTCAAAGAGAAGAGATCCACCAGGGATTGTTTGTCTAGCAAGAAGCTGCCAAATCATACATATAGCTTGCCAAGGCAAAGGTATGGATAAACCATCTTTATTCAAGCAAAATGAACAAATCCCTAAATATAATGTTCCAATCTTTATCCTAAATAGTTTTCATTTTCATTTTATTTTTCATTTTTTATTTAGACCACCACTGATGTTACAATGGAAACCCTTTCTCTTTTTCTCTTGCTGTATCTCTCTCTCCTCTCTTTTCTCTGCGGTAACATTCACACATCACACATTGCGAATGTCCACATGCTTTTTGTTTCATTGAGTGTGGTGTTGTCAGTGTTTCATGACTTATTCACTCATTTTGTCCCACGCAGAACATCAATATTTAATAGGGGATGGAAGCAAGTATTCCCTTGGCTTACTAAAAGATTCGGTGTGCATGCACAACAAAAGCACGCACAGTATGTGAATGCATATGTGAGTATGTTGTCTGCTGGGGCAAAACTGCTTATGTTCTCTGCTGTCTTCCTGTGGTGAAGAACAAATATTGTCTATGTTTTCTTCAGGATACAATATTTCAGTCTGTGGGAAGACAACACAAAAAGCATAAAAAGTAATAATCCAAATTTATATAAATTGGTAACTTTATTTGCTATTAGATGTGGATTTTGACACATTACATATCAACCAATTGGACCTCTTATTCAATTCAGGGTTGCATGGGGGATGAAGTCTATTCTAGCTGTCATAGAGGTGGGGTAAAAATGCAAGTTACATCTGGACCGGTTACCAGCCTATCACAGTAAACTAAGGGCAAAATCTAACCTCAATTATTAGACACTTATGTCACATTTCACATCCTGTGTTTTTTATTTCTTCATTTATTCAGAGGATTTGACACAGCTGCCCATTTCATTTTGGTGGCCAGACCACACAATACTGATTTTTCAAATTACCTGTTAACTAGAACAGTGTATCCACTTTGCTCTGTTTTCTTCCCCTTTGATCATGTATATGAAGGTGTGCCTCAGGGTTCCGTATTAGGGCCACTGCTCTATATGCAGGTTTTTGGTTAATTTTGGGGGGTATTTTAAAGGCATATTTATATATTGTTCATCCTCTTTTGTAGCATAACCCCTTGAGTTTGCTTTGATAGCTTTTCATCTATTTTAAGTTGACTTAAGTATTGTTAAATGAAGACTAATCCACACTAATTATATGGTTATTTTGAATCTTTCTGAGAAAAAAACTGCTCAGCATATATAAGTATTTAGGTATTATTACTGTGATAGACCCAGGAAATGCCTATTGCAAAATGGAAACAGAGGTTTTCTTTCCTGTACTTGAATATCAAAATAACTTCTAATTATTACTATTTTTATTTTTAGCAATGCCCTTAAATAGTGGTTATTTCAAGGAACACAAACAGAAACTAATATTTTAATTCCAAAATGATTGCTAACTAAAGAAATTGTGAAACTATAATTACTACATTGTCCACATCTCCTCAGACCTGACATGGGCTGCCCACATTCAGGTCCAGACCAAAAAGGCTAGGCAGCGCCTGTATCACCTACGACAACTGAGGAAGTTCAGGGTCTCTCCAAAGATCCTCAGGATTTTCTATACAGGCGCTGTGGAGAGCATCCTCACACAGAACATGACATCGTGGTTTGGGAACAGCTGTGTGAAGGACCAAAAAGCTCTCCAGAGAGTGATCCGTACAGCAGAACGCTGCTGCAGGATTGCTCTCCCCCCCGCTTCAGGACACCTACACCAGGAGATGCCGGACTAGAGCAGCGCAGATACTGAAGGACCCGTCCCATCCTGGCAACAAACTGTTCCAACTTCTGCAATCTGGTAGAAGGTTCCGCATCTTCCGGGCAAGGACAGAGAGACTCAAGAGGAGCTTCTATCCCCAAGCCATCCGGGCCCTAAACACACACACCCGCCCTCTCACATCATCTATAATTGACTGAGACAGGACACTCTTCCAGACACTAAACCAAGGCACAATGTACATTTCAAATTCCTTTAATTTTAAATATGTTTATATTGTCTATCCTGTAAAATAGTCAGATGTCTATTCATATTAAAGTACAGAATTCACCTGCTTGCTGCTACTACTGCACATTCACCCAATGTATATATATATATATATATATATATATATATATATATATATATATATATATATATATATATATATATGTTCTTCCATGTGACAAATAAGGAACCTTGAACTAACCTGTCCTGTAACTGTGTATGTGAACACTTTTCAGCATGGGGACTCTTTTAAAATTCATATTATGTATATGAAACACCTATAAATAAATATTTACCTCCACTGGTTATCTTCCAGTACAAACTTTAAAAATTGAAAAGCAGAATTTTTAAAAATTTGATCCATCACTGGGTTTAGTGAGTCAAATCAGTGCGTAAAACCTCATCTATTCAAAGGCCAAGCGTGACGGCATTAACATACTATGTTACTTGATTAGCTACCGATCGGTAGAGTCCTACAGCTATATCAATTCCACAGTTAACACTCATCAAATCTAATCCAGGCTGGAAATCCCTGTGCAACTTGCTGTCATATACCATTGACAGGTTGCATCTAAACTGATTTGGCAACCTTTTGTCTTCCCTAATCTGGTCAAATCAATGGAAACATCCACCCTTGATCAGCATAGGGGGCTGGGATCAATATAAATATTGATCAATAAGTGGTACTGGATGCACTGGGAGGTCAGCCATTCCAAGTGGGGTCGAGGCTAATCAGTTTAAGTTACCCACAGGCAGAAAACGAGGGCTAAGCGAAGTTTAAGTAGTGACCTGGCCTGCAGAGAGGGTCCCTGGCTCCTTCTGTGTCATGAAAGCAGGAGAATGAGGGAGGATATATGAATCAAATGAAAAGACTTTAATGTAATATGTCAGATTATTTATGCATGGTGCCACTTTTACTCTCACCTGTGCTTAAATAGCTGTTGTCCCTGTCTGTATAAACCACCTAGATTACTTCTTTTAAAAAACAAAACATCAGCTTGTCAGATTCTAAAAACAGACAGCACTTTCATTAGTGTTTAGGTAACGCAGTTGTCACCCTGACAAAATCTAACGAACTTTTTATCTATTGGTGAAGCGCATATTAATTAGCTACCAAAACACTGAAGCTTTTATTTTCTAACCCATTCATCCATTTTCTATGACAACATAAGCTGGCTCCTTTGTTTGCTTTAGTTGACTACTTTGGCCTCTAGAGGGCTTTGGCCCTCACATTCTTCCTGCCTGATTATATTAGTAAAAGATTCATACTTAAAAGCACAACACTCGCATTTGGAGGAATCTGACACACATTTAAAACCTGATGTGTATAACAGAACACAGCGGCTATAGTCAGGCTAACAGATTAGATGTGGCACTGATGAATGAGACATGGCCATGGTGTCGACACACACAGAGACACACACAAGCCTTCGGGGGGGTAATTAACACAGGGTTAGTGACTCTAACTAAAACCTGTTCCTACACAACATGCTTTAGCAAATTCTATGAGCTTTATATTTGTCTTGAAGTGATTGTTTTACAATCACTCACCAAAAGTCACATGACATGAATAATAAAGTGCCATATTCTTTAGAGTTAAAACACAAAGACCTTATAAAAGAAAAAGAAAAAAAAAAGATGCAGGGACCACGAGACAGACACAGAGGTATTAGTGAGGAGGAAAACAAGAGCATGGTGAGTTGTGCCAGAGCCAGGGCAATAAATGACCTTTTCAGAGAAAGCCCCTTACGCAGTCTTGGGCCAAGGTACACTTTTATTTATAGAAGGTATTTATAGAAGCGATTTTCCCGAGGTTATCCTGAGCAAAATGCCAGTTCTCATTACCAGCCGGGTCCTGCCTGTGCCTCATTTTACGGCTGGATGAGCCCAGGCAGCGGGGGACCCAGCATGCAGCCCAGGGTCACCTATTAAATCCTCATGTCCAAGAGAGCACCGTCATGCACTTCTTGTTCTACACTGGGTGGGGCTTTGGAGCAGCAAGAATAGAGTGAGTAAACGGGTGGCCAGGTGTGTGTACGCAGGTGTGTGTGCTTGCTATTGTGCAGAGAGTGATTTATTAAGGGAGTATGCCATTAGTACTTGAGTTTGCTGCTATGTACCTATTGCATTTTTTTTTAAGGTTCTGATGATTGCATTTGAAATCTGCCACATGTTTTTTTATGTTCAAAATGTGTCACGCTAACAAAACTAGTTAAATATATTTTAATTTAGTTGCACTGGTTCACAAAGGGTATCATATCTGTCTACAAAAAATTAATGAATTGCCAACAAGAAAACATTTATGCACGCATCTGTATCCATGAGCCTGATTCACTTCCTCTGCATTGTTTCTGAGTCTCCATGAGAGTGTATGTGAGTGTCAGTGTAAATGAATGTGTCTCTCATCAGAGCAGCTATAAGTCACCCTGGCGAAGCACTTCAGGCCCTTCTGGTGGGGCCTGGGAGCCTCAGCATGGGGTCATCACAGCTCTGGGGCATAGAGAGCATTGAATGTCAACTCAAAGACATGTACAGGTTCCAGAAAAAAGAAAAAGAAAAACTACACTGATGACAGTAAAGAACGAATGCCAAATTATATACTGTCAAAACAAAAAGTTGGAAGCTAACGATTAAGACTTATTGACCAATATACGGAAGGATGACACTGCCAACAAAACTACTTTCATATTTCTCAGTGTGCTTCTTTTTCATGTAAAATAAAACTACAAAATAGACGACACAGCAAAAGAAAAAAGAAAAAAAAGAAAGAAAATAGTTTAACACACCTGCACATTTTTCTTCTCATCTGTCTCTGAACGAGAGCAAAAGAGTGGGGAAGGTAGAGCCTGGACAGATACGGTATGGTACATGGACAATAGAAACCCTGGGGAATTGTGCAATATTCACAAAGAGCAGCATCAAAAGAATCTTCTGCCCCCACATTTTAGTCTTGAGGGATTTCAGTGCTGCAAGAGAATCAGATGTATAAATCAAATTACTTTAAAATTCAGATAGAAAAACGACCTGCTTACCTTAATGCGTATTTCCTAAGACATTCTGTACTTGGTGAAAATGTATTAATAATGCCTATCTACTGAAGACAGCCCCCTCTTTACTTAGCAATAAATAAAGAAATCTGATACTTTATCGGTAGAATCATAAACAGTGTAGGTTTTCTATCAGCTGTATTTTCTCCTAGAAAATAAAAGTTATTCCCATTTTTCCAGATATTACAGTCCTCAGCCTCACACATGTGCTGCTTATTTGGTGCAGAGTTGTGAGGCTTTCAGGTGACACACCATTTCACTGGATCATGACAAGTTAAAGCAATGATGGCAATGTAGAGGACACACACAAAAACACTTGTTTTTTGTTTTTTTTTTACCATTATGATACCCAGAATTTTCGGTGGTCCCACTTTGTTAAAAAAAAGCCCCAAAAATACAAAAACTAAAATGCCATACAGGTAAAATCAAAGAAATTAGAATTACAAACATCATTTAATTTTATAAACAGTATTTTTATTTTTATTTTTTTTTATTTGTTAGCTTATCCAACAATGTTGGAGTAGAAAAAAGGAAGTCAAGTAAAAAGATTGAGTTATTTTTACATACGCTTCGTGTGGGACCATACAATGAAATGTTTCACTCTGTAGACATCGCCTCTTGTATTAAAGCCTTGTGGAGGTTTGTGTGTAGGAGTGATCAAGTCACACAGATTCAGTCTGACAATGGGACCAACCTAGTCGGTGCAGAGAATGAGCTGCAAAAAGCTGAATCTCTGAATGGAACCAAAATAAGATTCAGAAAGCGATGCTTAAGTGAGGAGTTTGAAATTGCGTTTGAATCCTGCAGCTCTTGGCAAAGTTTGGGAAAGACTTTTGCTTTTATTGGATAGTGGAGCAGTGAAGATAGACAGGAAAGTGTGGAGAGAGAGAACGAGCGAGAGAGAGAGCGGTTGATGACATGCAGCAAAGGGCTTTGGGTCAGACTCAAACACAGCCTGCTGCACTCTGGCCATGTGGCCTGTGGTCACCTGGTCACCCACTGATGTAAAGTGCCACCCAACTAAACAAACAGCTTTTAGTATGTTAATCTGCCAATAAGCTAAAAACAAACAAAAACAAAAAAAACCAAATAAAGGCTCTAAAGATTCATACTGTAATGCATAATTTACTTTCTGTAGTCATGGCAAGCTACCACTTACTTCTTACATAAAAATTCAATGTTTGATTCACTGTAATGTAAATGGTTGGTGATAGAAAATACTCCACTTTAGTGCCATAGGCTAACTCCCTGTTTATTCTTCAATAAAATTATCACATACCACCTAGCCAGAATTATAGATGACCCTATTATTTACTTTCGACTGCATTGGCAAGACCATCACCATTCTCAAAGTCACAGCTAATGAAAAAAGATAGTTATCAATCTATAGACTAAGTAATAAAGTTGTAGGAATTTCCATTATTGTGCTGAAAGATGTGTATAACTGAACGCTTATTTTTGGTACATAGTTTAATTTTATTTGAAAAAGGTTTTAAATTTATTCATTGGTGTTACCATGTTTGGAAGAGTGTACTGGTACCACTTTTTCAAAAATAAGGATGATGTGCAAAGCTTTAGTAACTACAGAGAAGACATATAAGACGTATCATGAGGCTATGGGAAAGAGTTGCTGAAGCTAATTTAGAACTGACGTGATGATCAGCAGGCAGCAGTATGGCTTCATGCCGAGAAAGAGCATTATGGATGTGATGCATGCTTTGGGAGATAGAGAAGTATAGACAAGGTCAAGAGTTGCACTCTGTTTTTGTGGATCAAGAGAAAGCATCTGATAGAGTGCCAAGAGAGGAACTGGTACTGCATAAAGAAGTCAGTAGGGTGGTGCAGGACATGTATGAGGATAGCAAGATACTGGCAGGAGTGAGAGACAGGTTCAAGATAGGGGTGGAATTACATCAGGGATTGACTGTGAGCCCCTTCTTTTTTGCAGTGGTGATGTACAGGTTGTCAGATGAGGTCAAACAGGATTCTCCATGGACTGTGTTGTTTGCAGATGACATTGTAGTCTGCAGTGAGAGTAGGAAGCCGGTGGAAGAGAGTCTGGAGAGGTGGAGGCATGCACTGGAGAAAAGAGGAATGAAAGTCAGTAGAAACAAGACAGATCACATATATGTGAATGAGATTAAGAAAGGTATAACAGTGAAGATGTTAAAGATTTCAGTTAGGAGTGACAAGGATGAATGAGATTAGAAACGAATACATCAGTGGGCCATCACAGGCTGGGCAATTTGTAGAGCAAGTTCGAGAGACAAATCTGAAATTGTTTACACATGTGCAGAGGAGGGACAGTGTATTCGCTGGGCAAAGGATGTTGCATATGAAGCTACACTATCATACAGAAAGAAAACAGGAAGACCACAAAAAAGACATGCAAAGTCTGCTAGGGATAAGGTGAGACGGAGGCAGATGATCTGCTGCGGTGAGCCTAGTGGGACCATCTGAAAGAAAAAGAAGAAGCAACAATACCCTTGTTTCTTCTGTCCTAGCAAAGACATTGCCAAATGGTAATTACACACTTTCAGAAGTGTGGCATTGCACAGGGGGCACTGAAGAGCAAACATTAACACACACTTCACTCACACATTTACAGTTCTTGCTATCTTGTGTACCAAGTGAAAACTGCAGGAGGCACAAGCACACTTTTGAGTCCAGGAGACTCTTGAACTTGTTTAAAAAGGAAATGTATTGTGGAGGGGCCTTGAATTTGGACTTCACAGAGGAGTTGCTCCATATTATTGGTTTTCTCCCTGGACCCTTCAACATTAGAAATATAAGTACACACACACACACTCACTTTTGTAACTGTTACAGATGCTTGATGGGCAAGAATCAGTAAGTTTCAGAGTTGGTTTCAGGCCTCTCTTAGCCATTTTAATTCTTCTGGTCATTTTGCTTGTGTGATTGTGATTGGATGACTTGCACAGAAGGACAGAAGGAGAGAAAGAGTCTGGCCCTAAGCCAACCTATATTTCAAAGCTTTATACAGATTACAGTAGAAGATGTCTAATCTGTCAGTTGTCATTTCCTCCCACTGAGGAAGAAATCTGCCCGGATCAGATCTTATTTATTTCACATGGGGGGTGGAATTCAACCACACATTTGACATAATCTTTATCTTACTTCTTGGCCTCATCATCTCACTGGTAGGACTAGATTGGTGCTTGTCAGAGCTTGGCTGTTTTCCCATAGTTCTATAACCCCCCCAATGTCTGATTGGCTTTTAGGCTTTACTGTAGGGTTGTAATTCTTTCCATCCCACAAGGCTATACAACACTTAGCATGAATGGAACAGTTCCAGAGGAAAGATAGTTCATGTGAACTTGCCTTTGCCAGTTCTAATACTTGGAAGAAAGATTTTGCCAGCCAACGTTTAAGCAAAAAAAAATGAGAGCGAGGACATACTAGATTAAAGACTTGGTTGATACAAAATGTACTTTTATCTTACAAAATGGGAACTAGTTTCAATAGGATTGCACCACAATTCAATAGTATGTTTGTTAACCCATTCACACACATGTCCATACAGTGTATCATCTACCACATTCACACACTCACATACCAAATGACATATCGGGGAACGTCTGGGGTTCAGCATCTTGCTTAAGGATGTGAAAAGGAGAAACTACGAAAGACTCACAAGCCTTTAATGCCCTATAACTCCAAAACTACAGCTATCCATTTTCTTGGCAAGGGCATTGTTTTTATTGGTGCTCAATCTAGTTCATCACTATCTTTATTTTATGCTAAAAACTTGACATAGATCCTTCACTGATTCATGAATAGTAGGTGTGATATAGCGATGAGTTATTGACCATATCTAAATACAACAGAACTAGAATTCAGTCTCAAGAGATGGAGCTTTTTTTCTCTGGCGTTTAGAATGAAGAAAAAGATAGCTATGCAAATTGAATCCCAGACACGTGGTCTGAGAGTATGGCTGCTGCTCTGACAATACATTATATTGACAAAGCATGACATCTTCATTCATATGATCCTTCCTGTGAGTCTCACAGAATTAGTTAAAATCTCATCAACCACCTCCATCATTTGGGTTTTTGACCATCAAGGACAGTCCCTGAAGGTGAGACCCACCTACCAGGATGTGCACCCAAATACCTTTCCATAGCCACATAATTCCAGGCATTCCCAGTGTTTGGAAGTGAGGGAGCAAGGTCTGTCCCCCAAGGCTGTTTGCCTGCCTGTCTGACATCATAGACTGTGGCATCTTCTGATCCGCCGGCGCAGAGAGACGATCTGACAGGCTTAATTTACAATGTCAGGCCTTTCAAAACCATTTCCCCCTCATGCTGACAGCAATCCTGCATTTATAAATTAGCAGAAACATTAACCTTTAGACTGATTATAACGTGTTCTGAGGGAGGCAAATTAACTTCCATTTGTTAATGTCAGATTTGGGGTTCAAATGGTACCGAAGAAAATGAAGTAAGGAGATTGAGAAGATAATGTGATGCACTACGTGTCCTAGAATGAAATGTTTTGTCAGCTTTTGATGATGAATATGATATTGTTTTTGAGGTAATGTGAAGCGTGTTGCAGATAGGTGAGGCTGGATAATTGCAGTCACGCTCCCATCCCATGCGGCACAAAGGTCTTATTGTTTTTAGAAAACACGCAAATATTTTTTCATTTGACAAGATTTGACCTTATGCAACCTTAGACTGAAAATGCAGAAATTAAAAATAGAAAATGTGCAAGTTAAAGAAAGACTATAATTCTGCAGATGCGATCCACTTCACGGGAACAATGCCAAATTAGATAAATATGGAATCTTCTGTTCGTTATTAAAATGGTGCATTGCTGTTCAGTTACATCAGTGTAATTGCTAACTTGTGCCTATCAAACCCAGAAAAGTCTTCACACATTGGCATGTAACAGCTTGTCATGAGAAACTGTTGCAGTAATATTTGCGGCTATTACCCTAATTAGAGGAAAGCACACAGATGGTGTTGTTTCACAAACTCACAGACTGAGAATCAAAATGTCATCACTGCCAAAATTAGTGATGGTCTGAGAAAAAAAACGACATCGCTCTTTCTCACAGCCCAGTTTGCATTTTCAAAACTTCTTTCTTCTCTCCAAGTGAAGCTGACATTAAATGGCCTTTCTTCCATGATGAAAAAACAGGGTCTTTAGTGGTGAAACAATGGTACTTTGGTACCATATGCTGCATTTAAACGCTGTAAGACAGCTGTGAATCTGAGTGTTCCTGGATGTGGGCCAGCTCCCAGAAGAAGCCCTCACTGGTTGGAAAATGTTTCCAGTGAGAGCAGGAAGAAGCCACTTTTCATGGAGCAACTTCCAGATGCAGGACACAGAAGATGAGTGTCTCTGTGTGTCTGAAAATTTTTCCATGTGTGCTCCAGTAGTGTACCACATTGTAGAGCACTTCTACGTTGATATCTTTAACGAAGCAAGCAAAAGAGGTCCATTTTTTTGCAGGTGGATAATATAATTGATTTGATTTTACTCATTTACTTCACATTTTTTATTTTTTTTTTGGCTGAAGCTTGTGAAATCTGATCTCTTTAAATGTTACTCGGCTTTGCCTATGCTTAAGTATCAATCACTTTTTAAAAACTTTTTTTTTTTTTATCAAGAAAGTGCATTTTTCACCTTTCAGAGAAAACTGAAAAAGAATATCTTGTATTTCTGTTCAGCCACACAGGAGGGGGTAGGCAGTTATGCTGCTGTACTGTTTCTGACTCTGACTTTATTACTTACCCCCACAGAAACTGTCTGTCAATCAAATCATGCTCCTTCACAGACTAGCCCAAGGGTAGAGTGCTAGTGCACCTTCACAACAATGTTACATTGTTCACTACATATAGCATATCTACCACAGAGAGGCACAGAATTCAATAAGGAGACCATAAGGTAAGATGATCCCCTTTGTTAAAAAAAATGCTGAGGATTTTATATTGGTGAGGTGAGCTTTTATGTGATGCTTGAAAATGGTTATGATGAGGTGAGAAGTTTCCAATAACTGTATTTTGCCTTCAGCAGGGATTAAACTGAATCTATGCCCAATGCTGGAATCTCAGATTACAAATCCCGCCAAAGGGCTTTTCAACTCATCTCTGTCATTCCAGAATAATCTCCTCACATAATACATGTTTTTCAGCGATTTTATGTCTTAAACATAAATACAAGGCCTTTTTTTTACTAGACATTTTGCAGTGGCTTGTTCAATAGTTTGGGATTTGTGAGAGGACTTTGTGTGAGATATTATCAAGTTCTGACAATTCTCCTTATCTTGTTTGGAAGACATTTGTGTTTGTTTGTTAGACAACAAAAGGGAGGAATTGAGGCACTTCTACCACCTATGAGCAGAAGGTCTAATAAGTAATGCTGCAGGTAGATGGAGAATTAGAACTGAAAGAGAAAAAAAATGTGTGAAAGAAAAAGAATGGGATATTTTCACTGGGAAACAGGTTGACATCAGATTCACTCCTCAGAGCTTTAATAAAATGTGCTCAGTTAGCCCCTTCTCATTACTATACTATGAGTATTGACTTTGGCCTAGAGTCATGACCAGATAAAATGGTGTAAGGCCTTGTCCTAAGTGATTACTCTGAATTACAAATCTGTCTGCATGTAACCCAATACGACCTGTCTGCTGAGCAGTTTAACTGGCAAAGAACACTTCTTCTACACGTACATAAACACTTACAACTTGAACCCACTTACAAGGGGTGGCTATTTAAGAGCATGCATGGACACGAGGGCGTCATGTACACCTTAGGACACTGAAATACACACATCCTGTATACAAACAAAAACACACAAGTGGCTTGAGGAGAAAAGGGTTTATTCATCAGCTAATGATTGCATGAGCACATGAACACACACACACTTTCTCTCTGCTATCTCACAGTCACACTCAGTCACCCAGTGTTGGTATAGTGTCTGGTCCTGACAGCTGAGTTTTAATTGGCCAGGGTGGTGCAGCATGGGCCGCTGTCATGCAGCTGGCAGTTTGAGGGGTTGTGGGACAGGCCCCACTGTGGGGGCTGTCAAACGGCCCACGGTCTCCACGGGAACCCCCACCGTGGGTGTCCCGCCTCATTTAGGAGCGTGCAGACAAAGCGCCAATTAAGAAGGGCTTTAAACAATCAAACAGAGTTCCTCAGGGCCCACAGACACTCCACAGGGCACTAAGAAAGACAGACAGACACACATTTCCACGGCTGATAGTGCACATACACACCAACATAGACAAAGATTTTTTTTTTTAAAAAAAAGGTAAAAATAGACTGATCATGACTTGATCTGAAGACATATTTAATGCTTGTTCACAGGACTGTGCAAGAGAACCTGTGCGCTGGCATTCCTCTGAGGTAAGCTTGAAATGAAATGGGGCTGACAACAAATTAATCGAATTAAACTGAGTATTAAAATAAAACGTAATAGTAGATGTGTTCTGCAGAAGGCCTCATAATAGTCCTTTTTCCTGCTTGTAGAATATTTTTTACATTTTCAAACCCAGTTCATAACTCCAAACAATTATTTTGGCAAGAGAAAACTTGCTCGAATCACAAAAGGACAAACTCTTGCATCTGGTTGTGTTTGTTTGCCTCCACGGAAGGAAGCATCACTGACTGATATTCCCCGCTAAACTGATGAACCCTGCATTTTTAAGAGCAAAACAGTGTCTTTAATGTATATCTCTGTCACTCCCCTCCTTTTGCCCCATCCTCTACTATGAGCTTCCATATGCCACTTCCATATGGCCCTGCACCCTCTCCTGACAAGCCTATGGCTAAAGCCCATCCATCATTCTAGGGAGTGCACTCACTTGTTATCAGCTCAGGCTGGCGCTGGGGAGTAGGTAACACAGATGAGAATGGGGTTGGGAAAAACAGAATTCAGGCAAAATGCCCGAGTCCCTCCTAAAACTATTTTGTCTCTGAACAGAGCATCTATTGGCTGCTGATATTTCATTTAGGATTTTTTTTTCCTGCCCCCTCTGGTGATTTGAAAGACAGATTTCAGAATTTGAGGATGAAGATGGAGAAGGAGATGTTGTGCTCCAACTGCTGCTTTCTCAAGCCTCAGTGTTCAGGGAGAATGGGACCATAATGCAAGTTGTCCTGGAGGGGGAGATACAGGCATGCAATCGAGCTGGAGCGCTACAGAACACTACACCATACTATGGTGGAGAAAAGAGCAGAGACATGGTCTGCACCTCAGTAAAATGAAGCGTATGCTTGCATATTCTTTTAAAAAAAAAAGAGTTGATATTAAAAATAGATTATGGCTATATTATCGACAACAATAATAACAGTAGGAAGACGAAGAAAAAAAAGAACTAAAGGAATCTGAAAAAAATAGATCACCCTTCCTAAACTGTAGAAAAATAAACACTGTCCTTAAGACCAGATGCTGCCTGAATTCATGATGTTTATCAATGCTAGTATAAACATGGACCACAGACAGTTTACATTTCTATTAGAGAGAGCATGTTCTGCGCTCTCTCAGTATTAGAAGAAAAATATATTTTCAAGTGCAAGTGGGTAGAAATTGAAGCCTGTGTCTGCATCATATTTTAATTATAAAAACATTTCTGGAAAAAGACATCATAGCAAGAGTGGGATGTTTATGAAAAGCACAATATCCAACACACAAAACATTTCTGTATTTTTTTTACATGCGTGAGTAGTATTTTTTATTTTTTTTTAACATGAGTCAAGTGGGGCTATAAGTGTGCCTGATGCATATGTTCCAAATGAGAAAAAAAAACATCTGGAAAGAAGATAAAGAAAAAGACATCTCAAGAATATGAGCACTGGTGGCCGCAGGTGTAATGACATTCAAACGCTGATAGAAATCAGCAAACACTCTGCAACATAAAAATGAAAAGCAGCTCCATATACAGGCAAACAGTGGAGGAAAAAAAATCTATCGTTCTATCCTCTGGTGACAAACAAGCACCTTGAAACTACAGAAAAGGTGTGGAAAACAAGGGAAAGGGTGAGGAAGACGATGCAGAGATAACAAAGATGACAAGGACGAGGTGGAAGTGGAGGCATAGTGGCCATTATGTGGTATCAGTGGTGCCAGACATTCTATCTGGAGGACCACGTAGCCTCCATGTGCTTGTATGCCATGTATGTGGTCACACTAGTAGTCTGCAGGGTAGCAAGATGAGTAATTTTAAACCCCATTAACAATCACCATATTTATTTATGAGGCTGGGGTTGGCTTGGTATATATTGTTGCCCACACTTTCTTACTTACAATGAGTCCAGAGGACAGATGATCCTTGTCTGAGGCTTTCTCAAAGGAAGAGAAGCCTCACTTCCTTGTAGACACTGTGATAGCATGAATTATTGAGTGGGTGCAAGGAAAAGAAGGAACTTAAGTGTAATATGTGGCCTTGTTATTGGCTTCCACCTTTTGCAACCTTTCAGCTTTAATTAACATTGTGGGGATAACGTGGGGGCCGGTGTGGAGAGTGCAGGTTGGCAAGTAAGTAGATGCCTGACAATAGCAGTGTTAGCAATGCAAAAAGCATGTTTGTCTATGTGGGTGTCCACGAGGAGTAACGATGTTCTTTTGCTTTTATGTTTATAGGAAAATTGCTGTCAATAAACACACATCTGGGGATATTCTCTCCATATTTTCTGCACGTTCCTGTCACTACTTCATATCAATTATAGGGTCAAAAGGATCATGGATTAGCTCATGTTTTTATGACAAAGGATGGTTCTTATCCCAAACATGTTGTTGAAATACGCCTGTGCCAAATACCTCTGCATCAACCCGATCATAAAACAACAGCCTCATGCTCATCCTCTTCTGCTGTTAAGGTCAAAAACTTTCCCCAGTCAAACACTCTGTGCCTTATTCTGCCCATGTGTCTCCAACAACAAGTGCTCTCAATATGGTCACCTCTCTTCACGCTCCCTGGGTGGGACATTGTACCATCGCCCCCCGATAACTTCAAAAGAACCCATAGCATTGCGCATAACTGACAGTCGGGCAAAGAGGCGGCCTGATGTAAATAAACACGAAGGCATTTTACCATCAAAGAGGCTTAACTATTGTTGTGGTCAGTGTCATCTCACGTGTCATGTCGGATGATGTGAATGGAGTGCGTTGGTTGTTTTGATGTACAGTGGTGCTTTTTATGACCTCTTAAAGGATTGCGGAGAAGGGGGTGTGCGCTCAACCACACTGCTGAAACTCAGTCGATCAAAGTCAAGTGTCAAAACAGTTGGGTGATATGGTATCAGTGAGTGTTTCTCTCCTTAAAACCATAGAGAAAAGCTTTCGATATATTTTAGTGGACTTTTATTCCTGAGAACCACAGATAAACAACATACTTATATTTTTTAGCTGGTCCACTGAAGATGTTCAACTGTAAAACAAAGTGTGGTAATATAAAGTACTGAAAATACATGATAAAAGAAGCAAGAATAAAAACGCACTCACTTGGATCTCGAGTCAAAGTAGAGAAACTATAAGATATACACAAAACACATTCTACGGCATTCAAGTTCTGAAAGCACGGTCCGGGCTTCCTGCTTTAGGCTGTCATTCAAAGAGTTTGTATTGTAAGCAATTTTTCTTTTGCCCTCTTCCAGTTTTCTTTGTGCGCCACTGGCGACCATCATAAGAAAACACCTTTGTTTATGTTTTCTCTCGCGCAACCGCCTCTTCTCCCTTTTGCCCCGTTTCTTCAAAAGATGTGTCATCTTTTTTACGTGATAGATCTGGACCTGCAGGAAAGCCCTCCCTGTCCAGCTGTTTTGTTCTGCGGGCAAAGTCTGGGGAGAGTGATGGGGGGTCAACATGGGGGAGAGGGAAAGAGACAGAGGGGAAGTTAGAGCTGTGTTTGAAGGGCTTCTCCTTCTTAGCTCCTATCATGTTAGCCTGTGTGTGTATGGGAGGGAGAAGGAGAAAGAGAGAACCGGGGTCTGAATATTTCCACACGGCCCTCACAGCAAAGGCATTTCCATAGCAGGTGGTCTGGCTCAGCCGCCATCTGGAAGCCTCGATGGCCAGATAACCTTCGCTATTTACAAACCCCAAACTTTGTTTAGACAAACCCTCTAAAAGCCATGTGATGGCCAAAAGAAACTTCAGGCTCACTTTTGTTTTTAACCATTGAGACCTGGGAAAAGAGAAAGTCATGCTGAATTTCCCCAAGACACAAAGAACTGGGAATATGTAAATAAATAGTGAATTAGAATAAGATTCTGTAGATACCTCTCAGATGTCTTGCATACCAGAAATCAAAGCCCATAAAGTGGAAATTCATGGGGCTGCACATGAAGTAGTTTCTTATTATATCCCTGACAAAGAGTAAAAATAATCATTTAATTTACATGCTATTACATATCAGTCTTTCTCTTCCGTGATATGGGAAATGATCCGGCAGGGAAGTTAAACAAAGAAAAATCTGTCATTTTTAAGACGGTTTTCCTAAATCTGAATTTCCTTCTGTTCTATTTGCATGTCTTTCTTATTCTGAGACAACCTGGCAAGAATGCAACAGATCATTCCAAATTATGGTTAAAAAAATCTCCACCTCTAATTTCACTGCCAGATCTCCCTACGCAACAAATTATTTTCATAGACTACAGCAGGTGCAGAGCTGGTTCAGGAGTTTTGTTAAAAACTAGGTCATTTGCATTGTAGACAAACCTGAGTTCAACACTCTTTGAATTTAGTTTGCACATTTTTTCCCCCCATGCAGCACTCCTCCTTCCCAGTGATTGGGAGTGTAATACAGGCCGACTGCATTAAAGCCATTTCCGCTAAGTGAAATATGTGTCCCATCAGTGCGGCTCATTCATTATTTATCCGTTTGCTCACATCTGAAACAAACCTGGAAAAAAACAAAGCTGTTTATGGCCCTGTGGGTTGGAGGAACACTCACTGATGTCATCCAGGGGATGTGCTGCATGCTGATTTATTCGGAATGTTATTAACCTTTCCCTCCCTGGAAGGTTTGCATCACCTCGAAGTAAGCAAGAAAGGTAGAATACTGAAAGAGGAAAAGTGAATCGAGGATTGGGTTGCTTCACATTGTTTGGGTCAATCTGGGCAAACCCTGTTTTTTCAAGTTCAAAGCAGATAGCATGTGGTTTTTCACTGTCCTGTGAGTAATTATGGATGGTAAAATAAAGTCACTATGATATTGTCATAACTGAGCAAGCAGCTGTGGATGATTTCCAGATGTCCTTTACGCACAAATGCATTTGCTACAGCAATAAAAATACTTTTGATTATATTTTCATTTTAAGAATAGCTGGAGCTATCATTGCAACTGGAACAAAGGCACATGAAAAGCCAGAGGAAGATCAGAGGGACATGATCAGAGGTCGGGATTCCAGGAAAATGGCATTATTGATAGAATTTTACTACGGGTAAGAGAAAGGGAGAGCTTGAGAGGGAGAGAAGGACTTCGGCTCTCAGTGTGCTCAGAATTTATCGCCTGATTGCAGGAGCAAGCAAGGAAATTAAGCGATAAGAAAATCAATTGAATACTCCTGGATCCATATAAATGTTCCTAATGTTCAAACTTCCCAGTAAAAAGCACAGAATGCAGCAGGAGAGGAGGGGTGGGGTGTGTGTGTGAGGGGGGGACTTGGGAGAAGTAAAGGGTTGCAAGAGAGGATGTGGGTGGGTGGGTGAGTGGGGAGGGGTCGAGGGGCGTGGAAGAGAAGGTCATCAATCACATCTGGGTGACACACAATGAAATCTGACCGCAGCCCAAGATGTTTTAATACGGCATCCATTAGAGCCCTCAAATAAATTGCAATTTGGAAAACAGAACATAATACCAGCCAAGTTTTCCTCATCCATCTTGCAGTGTGTCATGTAATGTAATTGCGTTGTTAATTTATCCAAGAATTTCCTTGGTACACCATTTCATCCGCATTGGTTAATTTCCCTGTAGAGTATATTTTCTCCCTTTCCCTCAGTCAGCCCTCCCCTCCTCTAGCTGTATAGCTAGCGGGGCAGAGTAATGTTTCTGCTTAGCATGGCATTAGTCGAAGGGCTAATCAAAGCACTGAAGTCTGTGACACTTTATCAATGCCTGGCTGTGCGCCGGCCAACCTTGCTGTAGTGCAGATCCAATCAGGCCTCCACTGCCTGTCATTATGTCTCTGTGACAGCAGGATCACTCAAAAATGCCCGTGGATTACATCAATATTATTGACAGAGTCTGGGGCATTTAAAGCTGGGCAGCAGCAGCAAATGCATAGCAGGGGGCTGACACTTCCTGTGTTTGGGCCGAGGCATTACGGCAAGCTTGGGGGACCGCGAGAGTGGGAGAGATGTATGAGCAGAGCCAGAGTAAATACAAAAATCAATGCAATGCCTAAAATGAATCAGAGGAATAAGACAAACAGATGGTATAATGACCCATTGTTAACTTTGATATGTAAAATTGCAACTTCCCAAGCAGATCTGCCATGCTTAAATGTGCCCTTCCCTTTATATTTTGAATAATTCCCAATAACAATGACAAGACAAGCACCTGGGTGGTTTAGCTGTCAGTGGTAATGGGCTAAAGACTTGTTAATGCAACAATAAAACCCTAGAAATTTTCTTCATTCCTAAAATGGTTCAATCTTGATAGGGGATTGGCAAGTTTTGACTTCACTTGACAGATGCGTGTCATAATATCCACAGGTGTGGACCCATGTCTTAGTTAGAAGGATGCCGCGGATGGTGCACGGAGGGAGACTAATATAGGCCTTCTTGTGTCTGAGAAAAAACTTGAGTGTTTTCATACCTCCTGTCACCTGAGTGAGGGTCTTGAGGGGAAGGGGCTGGGAGGTGACAGCAGAAATTGCCCTGTGGGGGGAAAAGGACTGGTGGGAGTGGGATACCTTTGTCTCTCTCCTGGCAGAGTCCTGTATGTATATATCTCTCACATCAGACCTATAAGGGTAGACAGAGAGTAAGGAAGAGAGCACGAAGTCTGATATGATCAAAGGATGACAGGAGAGTTAGAGGAGGAGAGTCGACCAAAACAAAGGCTCATTCTAAAGTTCCCTGGTGCTGGGTTCCTTACTATCTGACAGAGAGGGAGAGACATGGACTCCACCCCTCAGGCAGAACTCATTTCTACTTGGACACATCACAGGCAACCCTTATTTGATTCATCTGCATATTTTACAGACAAGGAGCATTCACTCAGGTCCAAAGTATGCACATATGTTCTGAAGAATTGCAAAGTTCCATGAGTTCAGGAATTTAGACCGTACTTAGAACAAGTAGAAGTTCAGTTATGTACACCCATTCAAATGCTGTAAAGTGACCCATTTGAGTGTAGAGTCCCATTTTGAAGTGTCAGTTTGGCTCATCACCATCTGTTTTAGGTTTTTATTCATATTTTTAGAGTCAGAAATGCCTTAACCATAGGTGGCCGAGTGCCACATTGCTAGCTTACTTAGCAAAGTGCTTTGTATGAGTGCATCACAAAGACCCAGATACCTACTAAGTAGTGATAAGTTACATCAAAATAAAATGTTCATTAATTTCTTGGATGGTCTGTCAGTACATGTAACCACACTGCAAGCCATAAAAATTGCATGAAAACTTCTATAGAAGTGTTTGTAAGTTACTAATAATAATAGAGGGTCTGGCACTTTCAAGATCCAGAGGTTGCTGCTTGTACAGTATATAAAAAATCTTTAGCAGCTATAGATGCATATAATTCTGTCAGGAGAATATTAAGAACAAAACAGGAGGTCAAGGAGGAAGGATTATTGGACTTGCATTAATCGGGTGGATATAAATAAATGCCAACTGCTCACTAGTTTAACACATTATTTAAATAACAAAAATATTTCAGTGAAACTGCATTTACTAACTAACTATGTGGAGGAGTATCGGGTACAAATTGTACCACTTCCTTCTAAAATGTTAAATAGAAATATCAAATAAACAGAATAAAACACTGAAGAAAGTATTACTTTACGACCAGTGGCTGCACAATCAGAAACATGCAAAGAGTGAGTGTGCAGCTGATCTGCTGATGTCTATTTAACTTGAAATTTAAATTCTGTTTCATAACTCACTTCATGGTTTAGCTGAGCTGTCTTCCCCATGTTCTACAAATATATCATTTATACTTCAGTGGTTTACACAGAGAAAGTCACTATTTTCAGATAAATCAGTGAAATAATGACAAAACCTTGCATGCATGTTGAAAAATTGCAGCCCTCCAACCTTACAAACCTCAAAGCCAAGGCTGCAGAAAGACATATTTATTTTCATGGTTTTGAGACATATAATCTGATGTCATTGTGTGGATTTGGCTTAACCCCTGGTAGAACCTCAAAATCCCATCCTTTCGTGAACCTCGGGACCAAAAATGGTCCCGCCCCAAAAGTGCTCTAAAAATGTTATATATCAATATTTTTTTCTACTTTAAATTAGTCAATCTTTTAAAACTACTTCTGCTTAAAATATCCATGTCAAGTTTTAATTATATTTTCATTGTTTTAACCCTTTAAATCCCAGTTTTATTACATGAGCGCCCTGTTTTTTTAGCCCCAAAAAACAAAAAACTTGAATATTTTCCAAAAAAAACATTTGAGGTAATATTCAATTGTTATTATAATTAGGCCTTTAGATGGACTAAAGATTGGCACCAAGAGTCATTTCGATCGCCTTTTATTTTTTTTCCAGGAGCGCATTTCATAAAATGCACACTATCGACCACGCCCAAAAAGTGCAATAAAAATATTAAATATTAATTTTTTTTTCACTTTAAATTGGTCAGTCTTTTAAAACTACTTCTCCCTGAAATATTCATATAAAGTTTTAATTATATTTTCGTTGTTTTAACCCTTTAAATTACAAAAAAACTAAAAAAAAAACTAAAAAACTAAATATTTTCCCAAAAAAACATTTGAAGTAATATTTGATTGTTATTATAATTAGGCCTTTAGATGGACTAAAGATTGGCACAAACAGTCATTTCGATCGCCTTTTATTTTTTTTTTCAGGACCAGAAAATGGTCTCCAGGCGGCAAATGCTTCTCCTCTAGCCCGGAATCGGTGCATGCTCCCGGGTTGACTCGCGACGATGACCGGGGCATGTTGCGTCGGACCCCTTTTTCCAACACACACATCCGGTACCACGTCACAACAAATACGTCATTTCCTGTTGATTAAAAAAAAAAAATCCAACCTCAAACGGTCCTGGGGCCGAAAATTGTCCCGCCCGATCAGCGGGCGAAGCCGCTGCAGCACGCCGGAAAAGAGGCGTCATTTCCCGCAGGTCTCTTTAAGCAGCCCGCTGTTTTCCAGCCCCGGGTCAAATGTGGAGCAAGGGCACCACCCGGTGGACAAATAAAAAAATTACAATTCTAAGGCCTCTTCTCCAAAACAAAAACGAAACCTAAGCCATCACCCAGATGTTAACGGTATAAATCCTGCAGTGAAAAATAGCGTTTATAAAGGGTTTCAATGGGCCACAAATCGGCCACGAGGTTCGATAGTGGATGTATGCCTTTTATTCAGCCATTTAAGCTCATTTAAAAAACTCCGACTGAAATTTCAAAATAAAATGGGAAAAAAATACATGTTAGAAAATTTGGCTATACTCCATTAAACACAGTGGAAA
This sequence comes from Maylandia zebra, assembly GCF_041146795.1. Classification (NCBI taxonomy): domain Eukaryota; kingdom Metazoa; phylum Chordata; class Actinopteri; order Cichliformes; family Cichlidae; genus Maylandia; species Maylandia zebra. The sequence continues at coordinate 23,976,616 of NC_135185.1, forward strand.
TGGCGTGGAATTAAAAAACGCAAAGGCCACGAAATGGTCCCAGGTTCTACCAGGGGTTTAACCGAACATATACATTAGAGAAATGGTTAGACTTTTGAAATCAGCACTGAAACACATGGAAGTTTTCCTTCAGAGGCCTACATCTCGGCAAGGAACTGCAGTGTTTAGGCAGTAATCATTTGATTCAGTTTTGATTTTGCATTGAACTAATTTCTTCCGGAATTAGATTTTACACATTACTAGAGATCAAATACACATTATACTTTTAAACTGTCACATCCGGAAGATTTAAAGGAAAACCAGAACACCAAACATCTGGTTTCACTGATTTAGAAGGTTGGATGATTTTCTTTAGGTTTTTTTCCCCCCTGTTTGCCAGCCCAGTATTGAACATCATCTTTCCTGAGGTGGAGAACTGTGAGAACTGAGACTTTTATATCCAGCTACAGCTCCGATCACTTTTTCTTCCACATTTTTCTTTATAAGAGTAAATGATGTCTCAGGAGGAAGAAAACAAGGAAGAGTTACTTGGCCCTCCAAATCCCACACTCTCATACGAAGCATACCATTAAGAGGTGTGGGGTCCTTAAAATCTGCTCTCTGTCTATTTCCTCTCACAGCCTATGTGGCTAAAGACGTCAGAGGGGCAAACAAACCCTTGTATGTCCGTTTCCATTCTGACAGGTAAAATAAAAAGTTGACAGCACTGAAATCAAGCTTGGCCCTGAGACAAGGTATCCTCCGCTGTTAGTCCAGTCTAGGGAAAGATGAGACATAAATTAGTAATAGTTCTTTTTGTGTCAACTAGACAATCACTCCTGGTTGTCGACCCATTGGTGTGTTTACAGGAAGCAAGTGAAACACATTCACCGTCAGTCTAAAACTTAACAATATGCTCAAAGTGGTTGGATGAGGAAGGAATCAATAAAACTTGCTCACTTATAAGGCACCAAGGTCAGTGGCAAACTTCACGTGTCTGTCCACTGTTACACTGCTACATCTACTTTCATTTGTCTTCTTCCTCAGTCTGTTAGGTAAAATAAATGGGTCTATGTTCTTCTTAAAAGAATACTTTATAGTTGGACTCGTATAAACTCAACAGTACATTTTGTTTCTCAGCTATCGACTGCTTCATAGATGGAGCTATTTGTAATGCAGCATCCGTGGTACATTTTGTTGGCCTTTTGCAGGCTTCATTTTTAACCATCAGGCTTTCATGACCCCTTAAATCTTTCTGTGGAATTCTACAGGCTGGTAAAATTGTTATGACCTCTTTATCTGTTTTATGGACTCCCTGGTCATTTCAGATGGGTAAAAATCAATGCCATTTTTGACCGAAATCAATCGAATTTACTGGTGGTAATTTGAACATGTAGCCGTGTGATACAACAGAATTGTGGACTAGAAGACCATTGATGGGGCGATTTCAGCCCAATCAATAAATACTATAGTTGAACTTTAGACTTTAGACCTTCTTTACCCTGAAGGTCCCTGTACTGAGAACAGAGACACAACTGCCACTAGCTTTTAAATGTTACCAAGTATGGACAATCAGTGCAAAGGCCATTTGATACTAACTTTGAACTGATTGTGGTGATTTGAAATCTTCAGAAATTTGAGAAAGAAGAACAAGGGCTTAAAACATTTTAAAGGAAAAGATGCTAAAAATAGCTACAACCTTAAAAATCTTCATTAAAAGAATACAATTATAAATATGTCTGAGCTTATATTTAATGATAGTTTGCTGAAAAAGTCATTTAATTTGGATGTACTGCTTCATAGAAGAAGGAATACAGCATCTTTTCTTTGACAAGACATCACTGATTGTTTTGTTGTGAACGCCACATCCTGGTAATCCCGCTCTACCTCTTGCCGTCACTGCACTGTCTAATGATGCACAGATTGACACAATAGCCCCTCCTCCTTTCCTTTCCCCCTCTCTGCCATCTGCATGAGAGATCCTAGCACACAGAACTGCTTCTGCATGTTCTCTTAAATGTGTCTTCCAGGCTGGGAGAATAAGGGATTAATGAGATAGATTTATCTTTTCTGGTAATACACTCGCCATTGTTTTCTCCATGCATGTCCTAAATGCATCTCAGAGTGGCTTGGAAGAGAGCTGCATCATTGAGTCCCATAGATCAGCAGTGAGGCTTTCTTTTCCACATTCCCATATCCATTTTTGAGAAATGAATGTATCTACGTATACATATAAAATTCACTTAACATTTAACCTGTTAAAATATAGTGCCTTTTACACAGGGAAGCTAATAATCTACACTTTTATAGTGCATTGAAGTTGATCCAATATGTATAATTACAAGAGACAAATTACATAGTTGTATATATCTATTTGCCAATGTGTTAGTATTAATAATGGAACGTATCCTCTCCTGTTCATTTTGTCAGTCACTGCACTTATTAGAAAGAGCATAAATAATTGGATACAATTATAGAGAAATTAGTTTTGAAATGCTGTTCTGATTACCCTTCAATCCATGATTGTACAGTTTACTGAGACTACACACATGAACTCATCAAACCGCAATCTGATACAACCTAGAGCTATATACATATAGACAATTATATTGTCCTTTGGAGAGTAGTTAAAAAAGGCTAAGAGTCAATAATGACGTACATGTTCTTATTTGGTTTCATCAGAGCTTTTGCCCGCACTTGGAAATTGTTTTGCTGCACTGCCTCAAGGATGATGTAAATTAGGTAAAATTTTGCATTACTGCCGCACAGATGAATATGCGAAAGCTTTATCTTGGGGGACAATTACAGCATTTATGTAGATTGTCAGTGCAGTGCCCATTTACACTTAGAGGTATTTGTTTTAGAAAAATGGTAAAAATTTTATTTATATTTATCTTTTGGGAATCAAGATTAGCGTTATAAGTATTGCATCAAAATGCAATTAAAATATAAACTCATGTCCACATGTCACAGTCTATCAACAGAAAAGCACAAATCCTTCTTAGGGCACATAGCATCTGTTTGAATGCCGGTAGTCAGCTGCTAATAATAAGAAGACATGCACTGTAATTATCAAGGCATGAATCACACACACTGTCCTCCCACTGAAATGCAATGCTGCCTGGGTGGCAAACCAGAGCAAAATACACAGTGACCCCAGAAACTAGTGGTTGATCTGCTAACAGGTGAAGACCCAGCTTTCAGCACACCACAGATCAAGTTTCTGAAGAAACCTGGGGTGGGTGTGAGAACACTGATGGGTGTTCAGGCTCCACATTCAAAGTGTGAGTATTTTTTTTCCCAAACTGCAGTGACCCAGGCCAGATCAGGCACACATTTAGTCCATGACCTCACAGAATGAATGGCAAATGTTTTGGAAATCCACAGTGGATGATTGGGTCATATTTAAATGCAGCTTTACAGTTAACTTTCTGAACATTTAAAGCAGTGAAGTATGTAGTTGTTGGTATTTTGGTGTCCTACTGGAAGCTTCCTAAGTGAGTAGCTAAGGGTTTTCATAATTATTGAGTTGGAACTTGGCATTTGTTCTTGCCCTTTTTGTCAGACTTTAGAGTAAAATGAATGAGACTGTATAGACTGTATATCATTACAGCCCCCTAGACTTGCAGTCATCTGAAAATCATATTTACAATGTACGTTTTGTTTATTTTGTCTCCTCTTTATGTCCTATAAGCTTGGTGTGGAAAGATAGCCATGTTCCTGTTTAATCCCTTGTCTTATGTTTTGAAGGTGAAGAGAAAAGACAAGGCTAAACCTGCAGAACAAGCAGCTACCACAGAAACAAATGAGCGATCACTCGACTTGATGACTTTAGGCCCAGTGTCACAGTAATGTGCGCGGCTGTCTTAACTTGAAATGGCAAGGCAACTGAAGAGGGCTTCCTCCCATGAATCCCTTGCTCCACTCCACACATGCACAGCCATCAGCAGGTTAATTAACTGTGAAAGCTGCTCACTTGAAACCTTAAATCACTCATTCAGCGTTCTGTCATGAGCAACCAGCTTAGCCACGCTGACAAGGGTTCCGCCTTGTTTACCCAACACTGGAGACAGAAGCGTGGAGATGGGGAGGGTTGAGATTTAGGTGGTGTGGCGAGGTACTGCACGACGGGCATCAAATCTGGATTGTAATGATGGAAGTAAAATGTCAGTGAGTGATCTAAAACCACATGCAGAAATATACCCCTGGGTGTGACAATAAATGTGTTGCTGCTGTTTCTCATACTCTCCCGGGAAACCAGGAATATGTCTTCTAGTTTATTTTTCTTTTTTGTGAGTTCTTGCCTATTGTGGGTAATAAACATGATTATTATTTAGACATTTGTAAATCTGATTTTATTACAGATTTCAGTGCTTGGTTAAGTACTTTGCTGTCAGAATGAATCTAGGAGTTTGTAATTTGCAACATCAAAGAAGTGAGTAATCACACAAAACATCAAATTCTTGCTCCTGTTTGACACCCTTCTTGCTGTTTGACTTTCTCGTCATTGCTGATTTTTGTACATGGATCTTTTATTTTTGTTTTTTTGTACCAAACATGCCCCATGCAAGGCCGAGGTCATCAGCACTTGACTATTGTTGTAGCATTTAGCAATCTTCCAAGGACTGAAAAGAGTGATGAATGATGAAATGTTTCTGCCAGTGAAAATGCTTTGTCCTGATGACTAGAATCAACTTTCTGGGATTTCCTTACCTGGATTTCTTAACATGCAAAAAATTATTATTGAGCCTCCTTTTTCTTTTTCTTCACATATTGAGATTAGTCTCATCTCTCCAAAGGATAGGATATTTTTATGTACAGTGCAAGTCATAAATAGGGGTACTGCTTTAAAATGCTATAACACTAAGAATTAAATACATAAATACAGTAATAGTAAAAAGAAATTACACCCCCTGTTAGTTCTATTATGTTCTGATTTGCTTATCAGAACATAATAAATAATCTGGTGTTTGATTGGCAGTTATCTTGAAAAAAATGAAGAGGGCTGCCAGTCTTCCCAGGAGTGGACATCCCAGCAGATTTTCCCAAGATCAATCCCCCGAGAAACTGCAAAAAACCCCAAAAGCTACATCTCAGACTCTACAGGCCTCATTTAGCATGTTAAATGTTAAAGTTCATGACAGCACAATAAGAAAAAACGACTGAACAAATATGGCCTGTTTGGATGGACTGACAAATAATCTCTCTAAAAAGAAGACAGCAACTTGACTTAGGTGTGCAAAGTTGAATCTAAACCAAATCACAAGACTTCTGGAATAATTTCCTTTGGACAGATGAGACCAAAGTGGAAATGTCTGGCCATAACGCACAGCACCATGTGAGAACCAAACATGGTAAATCAGCACAAACACCTCATACCAACTGTCAGCACAGCAGTGGAGGGGTGATGATTTAGGCTTGTTTTGCAGCCACATGACCAGGGTACCTAGCAGTCACTGAGTTGACCATGAACTCCTCTGCATTAAGTATTTTAAGCCCATGTCTCACATAGTTGAAGCTTGGACAGAGTTGGGTCTAACTTTAAGACATGTCAAGGGCCAGATTGTCTTTTGTCTTTGGACAGTCTTACAAATAGGTAAACACAACCTGTATGTATAACTTTTCCAAATCATTCTCTTTGTTGCAAAGAATGGTCTGGTAACACAATGTCAAGAACTTCAGAAATACCAAAGTAACTGTAATTTCTTGGGTGGTGTTGGTCTTCTAGGCATCCATCCCCAAGCTGAGCCCTTTCACACCCTTCAGGGTCTGTATTATTCCTGCCTCTATAGGTCATCCATTATATTCAAATGTGTTTGCTTAGGGAAAACTGTGACATACACCTATTTTCCCCCATTAGTCAAATAGCCGTGGCCGTATAGGACGCTCTTTCAGAGCAGACCCAACAGAGAGGTTGTGTTCTTGTCTGCTCATTTCTCCTTTTAACAGGTTGGACATCTCAGAGGCACGGGTTCATTTTGTTCTCACTGCAGGGGTATTGAACTGTAATGGCACCCTGGGGAGGACTGGACTAATATGTAAGAGCTTTCAACAAGAGCAAATATCTGGGACACAGATTTGGATTCACGTGTGCCATGAACAAATTCGTTCATTAATAAAGAATAAGATGAGCACAGAATTACATTTTGAAACGCAGCTTACTGCTGAAGTGATGATAGCACTGACAGGATGACCGGCCCCAGTGTGAGAATTCTTCCCCTCTGTGCATTAGCCTGCCTTTACAATCCTCTGTCCTTTCTTTGAAGCATTACCGTTGAATATGACATCCATAAATCAACTGCCATCCAAATAATCTCATAAACTAGTTTACAGCGTAATTCATGCTCATCAGCATTCTTTGTTTAACATTTATGTTTATTGATAAATGAAGATAGGTTTAAATAATTCAAACCAAACATTAGCTATGAGCAGAGAGATTAATAATTGATGGGGTGTGTGAAGGGCTTGGCCACTCTGGGAATAGATAATATTAGCTTAATGCAGAGCTGTGTGAACAGGGGAAGTGTAATGGACCCGCCGCCTTTAACTGATGATGGTTATTGTGGCCTGAAAGTTGTTACAAAAGGGGAAAAGGGGTCTGCGTCGTGCTGAGGGGGGGAGGGTTGCAGTTTGGCCATAGATTTGGCTCATAGGAGCTGACAGTGCAAATTGTGGTTTTAATAGCAGGAGGTTTACACATTCTACCGAGAGGCCCTAATGGCCAGGCCTGTGCTTTGCGTAAAGGGAGAAAAATGGCCCTGCGCTATTAAAATGAAACTTGAGAAGGTCCTTGCTCTTAGTTTGGTGTTTTCCTTTTTTCCCAGTCATACTCTGTCTCTCCATCACTCATTCTGATCCCCTCCTGTCCATTTCCTGCTCGGGCTCTCTCTTAAGTTTGCCCACACACCCTCAACATGGTGGCTTGCAAAGTGATCTAATGCACTGACCCTGTGTGCGGCAGACAGGCTCATTTTACACAGAAAACTAAGGACCAGACCAGGTTATGTATAAGACAGCCTGAGCCTGTGTGGCAGATGATGCTCAGAGAATGATATCTCATAGATATTGCATTAAATAATAATATATGAATGTCTGAACCACGAATTGGAAACATTCTCTGTCTAAATAAAACCATACAGTACAGCAGTAAAAGGACCCGTTACTGCATATACAATAAAACAATATCATTAAGACACTCTTATCTCTTGTACACAAAAGAAGAATGCAGCAATGTTTGATATTACCCATATGCTTATGTTAATGGCTGCTCAGTGCCTGCAGGTCAGCCTGCAACAAAAGGGCCTTACTCTCCAAGGGATACTATGCTTGTTGTGCCGGGCTAGTAAAAAAAGATGCCGAGAGATAATGTGTATCAAAGGCAGAGGAGGACCCCTTCATTCCATATTGCTATCACAGCAGCATATTAGCATCTAAACAAAGGAAGCAGAATCCCCTGCAGCGCAGCGGTGTTTCATGTGGTCACTCACTGCTTTTATTTATTTCTCAATCCAACACATTTTATGCTGAGTAGCAGAATTCAGCGCACTCCCCTCCCACCCCCCCACCCCTAAAAAAAAAATCCTCTTGTGTTTTCAGCACAAAAGTGTTGAAGTTGCTGCTTCTTCTCTTTTTCCTCTCTCCTTCTCTCTGCTCTCTCACTCTCTCTCTCTCTCTCGTTTGACTTTATTGCACAGCTATGACAGCTGTCATCACTCCTCAGCAGGCTTCAGATCTGCATTTCAAGGTTTGCAAGTTCACAGGTTCACCAGGTTCTGCTTAGGCAGACAACACAGGCAGCCAGTCTCCTGATGAGTCCCTCCCATAAACAATAGGTCATGCATACACTCACAGCAACAGGAAATGCATATAACATTTGCCCAACTATTTTTGGCTCCGTATTTGCAGTACGCTTTCTATTAGATAAAACAGTTTCTGCAAAAGAAGCTAACATGCATTCATATGGCAGTGATAGGTTGCATTATGTCTATTAATCAGGAAGATACATCAAAGTAGAGTATGAGAGAAGCAGTATATTAATAGAAAAACATCTCATATTGGTAGGAAAAAATACATCTTAAAGGATCTGGATTTGAAAGAGGACAGTGAGAGTGCAACTATTAACAGACAAGATTATGAGTGCTGTATTACCTAAAAAATTATTAAATAACATTTTCTAATCATCAATACTAATTAAAAATAAACTTCATGTCAAATTAAGAGACGGTTAAAGGAATTCCATGCATATTTGCATTTTTTGCATACTGCTGCGGTCTAACAAGAGAAAGATTGGTGATTATGCAGTACAAAATAAAAGATTACTGTGATAACATTAAATGCACCTTTGCATTGCACATCAGTTCTTCAAGTTCTTTAATTTTCTTGTCCCATTTTGCCTTTTTCACAGCCAAAATAGGACAAATACATGATGGTAAACTGCTAAGCTCAGGTTAATTAGATCAATTATGTAACAATGCATCTCTGGTGTTGCTGCAGAAGTAATGTAGCAAGTAGTGTGACAAGTTATTTTTCTTAAAGGTAACAAGTAATACTTTAAATTTCGGGGGAAATGTTCCAAAAACTGGTAACAAAATGTAACGATAAATATAAGAACGAGGCTTTTTGCAGCCATAATCACACAACACTGCTATATTATTGGTTTTTTTTTAATTCTATATAAGAAAGACATGTTCATAGTTATATTTTACCAAGCACAATGGTTTCCTGCAGGCTCTTTTGTTTAAGATCCTAACAGCAAATTGTAGGTTATTGTCATTTCCTTTTCAACATTAATCAGCATCTCTAGCTTACAACAAAAGCTAAAGTGTCTCAAAACTATTTCTAAAAGAAAATGTTGCATGTAGCATACAAACATGACAACCACATTTCCAGTTGTTTTAAATTGTTAGACTATTACTTTAACATACTTATTGATATATCTGTGACTTTAATGCTCACAGTCCATCCTAACCAAACTAAACCATATATCTGTTCAAACTTGTACGAGGAAGTGCTTTAAAAATTGATTCCTCTGGGTTTTGGAATGAGCAATCTGAAGCAGACAAGACTCTGGTCTCTTGTTACAGCCTTGACAGACAGACCTGTTTGTTTTTGACCCTGGCTGCTCTCCTCTAATGCTGTCACTGTCAAAACTGAAATGCCCTTTAAGACAGATATTTGACTGGTCAGCTGGTGACCTGCCTTGCAGCTGCTGGATGGATGGACAACATGCTAAGACCAACTCTGCAATTTGCCAGATCTAGCTTTGACAGCAAATTGAAAACGATCAATAATAACCTGTCAGGAAGAGGCAGCGTTTCCCTCTCATTTAGTGATAAAGGTGAGTTTGTGTTTGATGAGTTGCAAGTGGATAGACAGGAGAAGAGCGAAACAAGAGATTGGACACAGATGTAGTTGGACAATTTTCCACTAAATTGGTATAAAAAAAACACATAAAAGTAGGCCATTTTGGTTATATTTCTGTGGTAATTCGGTTGTCCAAGCAAAAGCTGTCTGAGTGATGCCATCATTGTCCTAAGGTTGGTGTATGACCTCTGGGCACGAGGATGACTGTGCATATGTAACCAGGCTAATTTAGACAATGCTCTGAGCAAGCTTTACTCCATAATTCACAGGCTTGGGGTTTTTTTTAACCCCTTTTCCCCCCATCAGACAAACCCTAGGTCTGCAGCCATCCACAACTTCTGCTCCCCAGCTCATCTGGATAGCTGGAGGCCTAGTCAGAGACAGATAATGGACCAAAGGTACAAAGGCGCACATATCTCAATACATGCATGAGAGGAAAGTGCTGGGTCGTTATGGTAGTCTGAGATAGCCCCAGTCTCATCACTTTCTCTGATGTGTGTGTACATGAGTGACATGTCATTGTCCTCACATCGGCCTAAAGCAAAGCTCCTTTGTTATCATCTCTGAATGCATAAACCTTTCTAGTCTGGACCTCAAAACAGAGGACAGGGCAATTAAACACCATGGTGTCGCTTGAAAGAATTTTCTGTGCATTTTTTTCCAGTCCCTTTTAAAAATGATGTCCCATAAAGGAGAACGAATTGCTCCATGGAACTGATGCATTTATTTATGTTTTATTTTGGGGTTGTTGTTTTTTTTAGCTTTTTTAAAAAAATAATAAAAAACATTGATTGTTATAGAAATAACTTCTGAAGCACATTCATTACAAATAAAAATGATAAATTAGACTTCAAGGTAACTATTAATAAAAACCTCTGTACAAAACATGCAAAATACATCAAAGTATTTATTTGGTCTCTCAGCTACAAATGGGAGACTAAAGAAAAAAAAGTCTTGACATGGTATTCCAGACTAAAAGCAAAACTAAAATTTCAGATCACTTCAGCGAGCCTTCAAAACAAACTTCACTGCCATATCGGAGAAATGCTACCACGGTTCCTCTGTTCCTCTGTGATTGTGATGACGAGTCGTTCTCCCAGTTCAGAGCCCTAATGGTGTCTGTGGAAGGAATGTAGAACTGAGTTCCAGGCTGGCAGGGACGTGCTTAGAGCTGCACACTTGTCACAGTATATGATATGAGCACTCCTCTGAACTACAGCCGTTAATAATTTCTTCAAGATCCAAAAGTCTTTTTCTTTTTTTTCTCTCCACACTGTCTTTACAGAACTAGCCACCAAGTCCCTGTAACTATTTCAACACTTGCAGTAGAGAAAGCAAAGAGATGGAACACTCTCTTTGTTTAACTGAAGAAAGTTTGCAGAACCGGTCTCAGAACTTGACATGAAAAGAAGAGCAGTGTGAGCAGTCAGGCAGACAGATAGTCAGGGTGGCAGGCTCTGAAAGGAATTCTGGGTACCAGTTAGCTTATCTAATTGCAAACGAGCACAGAAGTGCATGGACACTCATCACACGCTTGTCAAAACATAGCTGCCCAAGATTTTGCTCTGCTGTTTGCTAAAGATTTTGTTTACATCCAGACAGGCGTTATCTAATTCCACTTTGAGAGGACAATTGTAGCAATTACTCTCAGATAGGTTTGGTACAGCTGGAGAAACAAAAGAATGAAAAGATTTATCAAAAACATCTCTTAGAATTATTGCATCATCCCTGGGCTTTATCTGGAGTCTATGTGCATCAGCTTTGAACAAAGACTTGAAGATATGTGTTTTTTTCCTGATAGTTTAACATCTATGGTAAAGATTAACAGGCTATTAAAAGTTGTGTGTTATTGATGGAATATGATAAAAGAAAGTTGTTAAAGGTTCAATTACAAAAATGAGCCTATAAACACTGAGTAAAATCAAATGATTTCATATGGAGAGAAGTTAATGTGTCTTTGTAGTTGTAGAAAACAAATTTTAGAAAACAACAACTGCTATACCAACCGGTCTGTAAGGCTTCAATCACAGAGACCTAGAAACAAATTGGTGGCTTCAGGGGAAAAATTTGTATTCCTTTGAAATGTGTCTGTGAGTGTTTGTTGGCTGACTCGTCAATCAGAGTGAGTGTACGTGACATCAGTTAGCACTGGGACTTTGGGACCTGCCGGTAAACTTCACCAAATACTTGCAACCAGTGAGGGAACACACATTATTTCCTAGCGTCCCGTGGTTGCTAGGTGCTCGCTAACCATATCTGATGACGGATTCAGTCGTCTGCAGTGAATCTTGGTAGAACCTATGATGTAATCTACGTAAGTGCTCTACACTGTTGCCAGTAGGAGGTGATAATATAAGGTAACATACATGCGAATTATGCATCAGGTTACGCTGAAGTTTAGAGTGCTCTGTGGTTACAATGTAGCTATGGCATAAGTCTCCAGTAAACCTGTGTAACATCAGTCTCCTAGCCTGCTCCCAAGGTCAATACTGACATGCTTTTCGAGCCACTTCAATATTAATACCTTTTTTTAAAAAATTTTTTTTCTTGTTTTAGTTTAGCATACTAGCAGGGTAACATGTTCTAATTATCAAAACTAATTAAAATAATTTTAAAATCACTAGTTTGGAAGTTAGCCTGGTAGCGCTGAGGAAAACATTGCAGAATGGCAATCTGTGGGACCGTTTGAAGAGAATTTTTTCTATTGAAAACTACAAGTGCCACACTCATGGCTGAACTAGAAGAAAAGACAAGGAAAAACCGAAAAATTCCCTGTTATCCTCTGGGTGCTGTGGATAACTGTACCAAAATTCACGGCAAGCCAGTCTAACAGCTGTCAAGACATTTCAGTAAAAGCAGAACATGTCAACCTGCTGGTTAAAAGTTGCTGAAGTATTTCAGTCTGGAGTCTGAAGTGGCCTTCCCTAGAGCAATCCCCTAGCATGGGTAAAAAAAATGGTGACAGGTGTCTTACTTAAAGGAACACTGCTGGTAGTGAGAACTAGAAGAATTTCTGAAAGAACAGGAAGATTAACACAAACACTGAACTTAAGTTGATCTTATTTTCACAATGCTGAGGGAAAGAGAGAAAAGTCTCCTTACACAAATATTCAGGATCCCCTTCTAACACTGCAACTGAATCACAGCACACGTCTTGTGGTTTTTCCAAACATACAGCGCATTAAGTAGACATGTTCTTTTGAATTCAGTGGAACATCCTCACTCACCAGGTGTCACTAGCTGAACGGGGGTCAAAGTTTAAGGAAGGAAGAGGCCATTTTGTTTTTCACCATAGACCTGAAACTGCTGATGGATGCACTTCCTATGTCTTTGCATCCACACACACATACTGGAACAAATGGTGTGACTGTATGCTAATGTTCTTGCTTGTGGCCATGCATTATCTGCTCAACAGAGCAAAAGATTAAAAACAACCACAGATCACTTGTGTTTTGAAGAAAAAAAAAAATATTTGTTCAACAGCATTTTGCACTTCTCTCTTAATGCCACAAGGCATTCGTGTTGAGTAATGAGTCAGACTAATCCCTCATTGGTTTCTGTGGCTTTGAGCATTAGAACATGATGCGTCTCCTCACTTCACTGTAAATGCCTGTGGACCTCTTAATGTAGCCAAATGCCCTGCTGGGTTGGATTGACCGTAATGGATTTGGTCCAATGACAGATATCCCGCTCTCATAAATTGATTTGATCTCAGAGGACATAAAATTAGAGAATTTTTACAATTGAAACATCAATGGGAGATAAACCACAATGGCATGAAGAAAGTCAATGCCTGCTAAACTGGCACTGGAAGAATCAAACATGTTACTCAAGTGACTGGTTATTAAATACTTCTGATCTGCTTTTATCTTAATTTTGTGAGGTCGCTGATTTGTTTAATAGATGAAATACATCTTTCTAATTTAAATCCAAAAGCAGCTGCAACTAGTAAATAAAATTTCTTCCTAACTTTCATTTAAATTATTGTCACTGGAATGTTTTACCTATGATATGTGGACTAAAAATAACATGATGCTAATTCCAACTCCCTTTTTTATTGTTAATGCCGGTATCAACATATTTTAGCATGAAAGATGTGTAATCTATCACAGGGTCTATTTTTAAAATCAGTCACTCAGCCAGAGTCCGATCGCTCATAAATTCAGCATCGAATAAAGTGATCAGATTACATTTAATGCATTTTTTTTGTTTCCGCGGGCCTCGGCTATAAATTAAAACCATCTGAAAGCGTCTAGAGTGCATTTCATTTTGCCTTGATTCATGCGCTGTAATATAACCCCTCTCCGATTCCCTGTGTGGCACAGGACAGCGGGGCGAGTGAGCTGAGTGCGTCAGGAGATTAAAACCTAACCGCGAGATTGGACTCAGGATGTAGGCATCAGATAATATACTAGAGATATAATGAAAGTGCAAACAAAAACCTGGCACAAGAGAAACGCCTGCTCATAAAATCTCTTCTCTCACCATTGTCTTTCTGACAAAAGAGATTCCACAAGCCTGGCGCCCTGCGAGTTATTAACAGTTGACTGAATTACATACTTCAGAAACTTAAGTGATTTGAGTTTTGCCCTAGCTTTTCCATTGCCAGACAGTGTGTGTAGCTGTCCTTATGAGGGCTAAGTACACAAGGAGCACATTGTATGAATGTGCATGTAATTGAAAAACTGACCCATCAATGGAATGAAGGTGTCAGAATATTGTGTTTCCTACACAGACAGGGAGGTCAATGAAGCAACTTTAGCAAATGCAGTTCTGCGAGAGGAGATCATGACGTGTAAAGCTCTTGCACTCTGTCAGTGCAGTGCTGAGCCCCTCTTCTCGACAGGCTTGGTTTACACCTTTGTGTCCTTGTGTGCCCGGCTGCTGTAGTGATAGATTGGTCGTCGCTTCCACGTTGGGAGCAGCACTGAATGAGACGCCTGCCGGACAGCTGTGCTGGCACACACTGCCATCCTTGCTGCCAAGTCGCAGAGCCTTTTTACCCCCTCTGCTCCCTGAACACTGCTCAGTGCTTACCGTCAGCCTCTTCCCTGTCGTGCTTCAATGACAAAACACACGTCAGGCTTTAACAGCTCACTTTGCACTAGCTTGGCGGATCCAGGCCAGCTTTTGTGTTATTGGCAGGGTCGCTGTCTGAGGTGTGTGCTGGGCCAGTGGAGCATACAAGGTCATATTTGGTCTCTGCTGTTCATGCTAATATATTAGATGACTGAGATGATTAGTGCAGACATACGCAGGCTGCAATTTCCCGGCCTTGTGGGAGCTGTTATCATTTTATTTAAAGTCTAAAACAACTTACATTAAACACCTTCCTGGGAGAGGCATTACAGGAGAATCCTGAAGTACCCATCGCTGTCAGGTTCTGAAGGCCTTGAATTGAGATGTACTTTTAGTTACAGTAATTGAAGAAGTTAACATGGAAGATGTAGAGGGGTGTAATATGTGATTAGCATTTTGCTGTGGCACCAGACTGCATTAATAAGAGATGATGAAAAATCAATAGCAGTCATTACACCACTATGCAGGATAAAATATTAACTAGTTTGGAAACTGACCTGAGGAGATTTCTTTTCCTCCAGCAGAGAAGGCTTGATGTGGTTATTGGTAATAAACACCTACAGGAGTGCAAAAGCTAGCCGAGGAAACATCATATCTACCAAAGAAAGGGAAGATGAGCAGTTAACCTTCAGCATAATTAGATCAACCTGGCCTCGTATGTGTTTTTTGCATCAGTCAAGTAAAGGAAGGTGAATGTATTTGAGCAGAGAGAATGATAAGTAATACAAATGCACACTGGCAAATTCAGTTCCTGCATTTGTAGGCATGTATTGACTCCAGACTTCAAAATGTATATCATGGCTTTGTGGAAACATCTGTCAGTGTCATTGTACGGCTTCCCAAATGGCTTTGATCTCTCCAAGCTACTTCAAGTGCGAATGCAGAATCTCTTTCTAAGGCATGTTATGATTGTCTGTATTAAAAGCATAAATTTTAAATGGGAAGCAGATGATGTTATTAACCAGATCCTCCATATTGTTGTTACCATTCTCACTGAGGACTGTAGTCTTCCTCTTTCTGTCTTTTCTGAATAGATTCCCAGTGGAGGGATCGACATGGATTTCACAAACAATTTATCCCAAATTGCAGGAAAATTGACTGCAGATCTTACAGAGAGGACAAGAAAAAAAGAGAGGAACGAGCTTACGATGATCCACAGGGTATTTATTCACCAAGGCTCTCATGGTCGTTCCACAGGGTTCTCTCCTTTCAAAATAACCCACGGCCCCCTTTTCAAACCACCCTCCAACAATCACCACCCCCACCCATTCGTTCGCCGTTTCAAATGTATTAATGGGCCGGAACCTTCCTGGATGATCTTGGCCCTCTCCCTAATGAAAACACTCTGTGGCTGGATCCCAGTGCAGTAATCAGGATCTGGCCTCCAGAGCACTGGAGCATGCAACATGCAGAGCAGGAAGAGCCCCCCAGTGACCCCACACTGTGTCCTTCAGTCACCCCATGTTGCCCTGCGCCCTCTCTGGCCTGGGCCTCTTCTCTTCTAAAGCCCTCAATGCCTGAAGCCACAAGCCAGGACCTATACAGTTTGAGGAGTTTGATAGGCTAGAAACAGCGCCCATTACCGAATTTACTGTTTATGTAATGTCAATGAGGTGTAACGCTCTGCAGTATCACAGTTTTGTAGGCAATTAGAGTTTATGGATATTCAAAAGATTTTGAGTATGTGTTGATATATTATTATCCCGTGGTAAGCTGTTTGTTTCGAGCTCATTTCTAGACAAAATGTTAGACAATATTTACTCTGACATGTATTCAAATAATCTCAGTATGTACCTCAGTGAAGAAAAGTTGTTGTTACATGTTTCAAAATATTACATCATCTTTAACTGTGAAAGCTGTGTATACTGTGCACTCTGCTTTGGGCATCTCTGATTCATCATCAAATCAGAGCCCTCAGCTACCATAAACAGAAGCTAGCCGCATATTGTAAACGGTGAAATAAAAGCCTTCCACTTCCAGGGGAGGTGTCATTTTTAAAGGCTGATCGGGACAAAACAGAAGCAGAAACCATGTCTTGGGCTCTCTCTGTGTTTAGCCTGTCGGTAGCCAGAAAGACTTTGTTTGGTCTGCTTTGACAGGCCTCCTTTAGTCTCCACTCTCTGTCCCCCCAGGCCCCAGCCTTCAGCCTCGAGGTAAGCCCAGCCAGATGTGGCGACCCAGGGTTCTTTACAGCTGCACGTGTAGAGGGGCACTAGAGTGATGGTGCAGTCGCTGGGACGTGCATCATCTGTTTTAACTTGTCTGTCTTCCCTGACAGACCTGCTGAGTGCTGTTTTCATTCCCCTTGGATAATATCTTTTACAGTTTTGCGAAACTGTCAGCAACCTAAAGCGGTGATCCCCACCTACCTGTACTGTTGCCCATCACCCCTAATGACAACCAGACACCCTCAAAGACAGGGCACTAAGGTGCTAACTACCCCACAGAGCTACAGTACATCTCACACACTTCCCAGCTCACATTTTCCAGATAGAATGTAAGGTTCAGTTTATTTAGCTGAAATATCTGTTACGTGATTTTACTGTTGTCTTTTACTTTTTAGTGGGTAGTTTTTCTTTTTTCTACTAGTAAACATGCACCATTTCTAATATTGGCTTTAAAAAGAACTTTGCGCATCGTAGGGGTGTGATAATGTAATAGAGGGTTGATGTCACTCAAACTCAGCGACACTAGATAAATTCTGGGGACCATTTTTGCAAATTGTGAAAAATGCCCCTCTTACTTTGGTTTATGCGAGAGACATTTATGTGTGAGCACTTCTTCAGGGCAATTTATTTGAGAATAAAAGAGGAGCCAGCCTTCACATGTGTTAGTGGAGCGTGTGACAACTACACTATGGTCTGCATTTGTTTTTCTTGGGCTCTTTCATTCTCTCCCTCTGACCTTGGGGGAACAAGGACCAGTGGGCAATTGTCTGGTGTCTCGAATAGTTAAGTCAGACATTTTGCTGCTCTACAAAGAACTGCAGGCCCGCTAACTACTGAAGAAATTATAGAGGAAAAAATAATGAAAGAAAATCTGTCAGATATGAAGAAGTCTCAGCTTTTTAGTGTCAATGCTCAGCCAGGCATAAAATGCTCCATTTAGACCCCTGTTCCAGAAACAAAGCTTTCTGGCACAGCCTCACAGGTAGTGATTGTCTGAGAATGTACAGAAAGATTTCCATGTCTCCCTTGCCCCCTCCTTTCTCCTCCGCTTCCTCCAGCCCTCCCTCTCTCCTCATATAAGACTGTAGCGTTCAGCAGCTCAGCTACGAGTTGTGAAGCAAACTTGGTGAAAAGCAGCAGGAGATGAATCTCTTTAAGTCCCCTTGAACAACATAAAACAGTCTGGGCTTCCATTATTCAGGGGCCTATGCTGCTTGTTTACAGTAGACTGGGCCCCGGTGCACCTGCACTCCGGATGGCCTGACAGCTTGATGGGCCCTTTAATGGTGATTCACTGGCCAGATATATGTGGATAAAAATGGAATTCTGGGAGAGCAATCTAATAAGAAAATAAAGCGCTGAATGGTTGCCATGGCTGTTGGATGAGCTTGTTGGGCCCTGTTCACCAGACCATGCTGGCTGGAAATCAAATCCAAACTTTGATCTTGGGGCTTTATTACATGCTATCACCTCAGCTATGGGTCCCTTCAAATAGAGTGTCACAGGGTCAAGTAGATGGTACTTTAGTTTTACCTTTTAAAACTCAGGCTTTAACCTTGATGCTCTGTAAACAGGAATTCAATCCCAGCGTTGAACATTATTTGGGTGTCTGTGGCAGTGTGCCCATAGTAAACTGTACAGTAAATTCTACACAGAAAAGAAATAAAATATCAGGCTGGTATGGAGCTATGCCAGAAATCTGACTCTAAACATAGCACTCAGAAGAACAGAACAACAAGCCTCACAGAAATCAAAGTTTACTAACTTGATCTCTGGAGGAATATTACTTTCTAAACAAGCAACTTAAAACACAGCCAATTTTATTGTAATTATATTATTATATAATGTATATGATTACATTATAATCTAATTAGTGGATATGATCTTTTGAAGGCATCTGACCCTGCTATTCCCAGCCTTTCGTCAGTGAGATATAAGGTATCCAGAGGCAGTCCAGTCTCTATGATGTTCAACAGCATGTACCCATTAAATACAGAGTGCATGACATGGTGCACGCACACACACATGAAAGGACACACATGAACGCATACAAACGCTCGCACTCACACGCAAACACATATCCAGGATTCTAACGTGAGGTGCATTGATCTCCCTTGTCATATATCATTAATGAGGGTATTAAATCCATGTTTAGGAAGCAGAAGGCTGGCTTTAAGCTGGTTTTGCTGGAGTAATGCAAAAGACCCTTGCAGAAATCTCCCCCAAGGAAGTGCCGAGCTCTGGCTCTCTGGCTGAGGAGCACATTAATGGAGTGATGTCATGGTAGCTCATATAACTTGCTCTGTCCAGGGACAGGGAGAAATTTCAAGTCTCTGACCCATAAAGTGACCCTAAATCAGCAAATGATAACGTGCAATTATTGAAAGCATATGTTCATATAAATACCAAGACCAAAAGCTGGAAACGTTTCTTTTTTGTGAGAAAGAATATTCAGATTGATGATAATGTAGGAAGCAAATAGCATATGATGCATCCTTATAAAAACCTTGTCATACTGTATACCAGCTCTATTGATCTGGCTAAAATTCTCCCCTGCGTGCCTCACCCCTGGGTTATCATCGCATCATTACCATCCGGAGTTTGGAGAGATGCTACAGTATGATATGGCAAATGGACTCACTATTGATTTTGTCAGAGAAAGACAGAATGGCAGATGGAGAGGAAATCAAGAAAGAACATCTGGAAGGGGACAGGGAGAAAAGGGTGTACAAAGGGCCTCAGATGAGAGATGATACAGGAGGATGGGGATTCGCATAATCCTGTTGAAATTTGCAACTGTGCAACGCAGAACAATTTCTGTGGAAGAAATATTTAAAGTCAGTGGACCTAAAATAGGCAGGATATGTTTGTTTCACACTCTTTGTACTTTCATTACACGTGATTTAGAAAAAAGAAAGTCAATTTTTTATCTTGTATTAAAGGAAAATAGAAGGCTGTAGCACATTAGAAAATAGCAACTTTTCTCTGACTAATCCCATTATAAGAGGGAGTCTTCGCTTTGGAGCAAAGCTGAGGTGTTAATGTGATGAGCAGCATGAATGCTGAAAAAAATGGGACAATCCTTCCTTTCGGGAAAGGGATATCCTGAGGCACAGCTATATAGACCTTAAGTGCTGACAAAGAAGATATTGTATTTTTCCAGTAATCCTTTTAAACACCACAAGGCAGAAGCATACAGTTCATTTCAGAGTAATGCTTTTAAATTTCATTGAGGAAAGACTTCTTTTGTGATTTTATCAATCATTTATTACAAGCCTGGCAGAAAAAGGTGAATATTCATATGCATAAAAGTCACAGTGTGCTTCTACAAAGAGAAATACTAAGAAAATAAAATAATCGCAGCAGTTCCTCCTGAATCAGGTCATCCACACACACACACACACACACACACACACACACACACACACACACACACACACACACACACACACGCACACACACACACACACACACACACACACACACACACACACACACACACACACACCAAAAGACCAGTATTTTTTTCTCTTTCTTCCCACTGGCTTGGTTTGTTTTGTTCTGCTTGATTAACCGAGAATGCTTGAAACTGTATGTATTGTTTCCGCACCATGAGCAGTGTCTAAAATATTTGCTGTGCATTAAATACTTTAGCAGACAATCAAAATCCTTTCAGCACTCCCCATTACTGTGAATAGGCTTAAGGGAAAATAATGGGCTGGGCATGCTGGTTTCGGAAAACATGTCAACAATTTATCGTCAGTAGAGTTTCTTGCTGTCAGGTGGAGCTTACTAGGGGCTACGATTAGTGCGGATTTGTGTGATGCACCATAACCTTGACACTGAACTGTAAAACAGCTTCACGCAACATTCCAAAGCACCTGTCAATCACCTCACACCTACAAGGATAAATATCCATCTGCTAGGGCAGCGCTTTGAAAGATGTGTTAAAGTGAGTTCTGTGTAGCTGTTTTAGTTACATCGGGAATATGTTTTAAGATACATTCTTGGCTGAACTTTCTGTTTTTGCACAACAGCGGACATTGTGATGTGCAAAGATCCACTAAATACTCAGGAAGACTGTGTGGTATAGTTATACCTTGAGATGGTACAGCCAGTTGCATCGGATGTTGCCAGGTCCCCAAAGCGAGACTTTCTGACCAGACAGTCTTCTCATTATGACCAGCACAGGTGGATCCTTGCTCTAGTCTGCTCTATTGTTCAGGCTTTGGACACTATGAGACAGTAGAGGTTATGTGAAATGTGAAGGTGGGAGGAAACACATTTTTCAATACATTAATTTTTAGGAAGCATCTTTCACAAATGTCTCTGCTATTAGCTGACCTGTGGGAAGCTGCTGAATGAGTTTCACCCAGCGTTCAAGGTAGGATGGCAGCTTTTAGGAAGGGCAAAGGTCAGAGAGCATTTGCTTTCATAAAACTGGTTTTAATCACTCCTTTGCCACTTACTGCTTAGACTGAACTTTTGGAGAGTGCATGCATGTGTGTGTGTCTTTCTTCTCTACCTGTTCAAATCTGCTAGCTTCATTTGCCCTTTGAAGATATAAAGAGAACTTAGTTTATTTATTGTAAAGTCACTATCTACAGTAGCCAAGGGGACAGCAAAAAGAGCATAAACCACTTAGCAGCTAGAAGTCTTTTTGAATTTATTGCAGGATTTTTAACTGGTCATTTTCCTTGCCAACAACTGCACATACTTTATGCAACATCTCATGGCTGAGAAATACAGGAAGTCTGGCGGCTTTACCGGGGGAAGCTGGAAGTGTTGCAGGGCATCCCACTGAGAGGAAAGATGGACAGAGGTGTGGTGGAGTGGCCAGGGCACCTCACAGGAGACCAAAAAGGATTTCACACCAGTTGTGGCCAATTGTTTTGGCTTATCTCAGAATTTATCCCAACTCCACCTCAGAGGCAGAAATATGGATATAAGAAACCAATAGTTCTACATAACACATCAGGAAGTAAAAATATGTTAATTATTCAAGCTCGCAGCAAAATAATAATAAATGAATTCTCTGGAATGCTTTTATTATTACACTGATTACCATTTGTGTTGTTAACAATAACGAGATTAATACACCGGCCTCACCCCCTGCCATTCCTCCTGGATTGTGGTATTGGCTGGGTGGTGAAGCTGTCAGTCACTAACATGTCTGGACGCATCAACCCCTAATCATCAGAGTTTTAACAAAGTCCCTCACTTCTAACAGCTTAGGATGACTGATACATCACAGGAGCGGGCACCACTGCCTCAACATGCACCTTAATGCAGTATAAGTCTTTCAAAACCGAAACAGGATGACATGGCCACACTCCTAAAGCATGTTTTAGAGACCAATCCTCCTTTGGGTAGATTAAAGAATATATTTTCCTGGTTTGTACCTTGGATTCACAATGTAGAGTTTGACAAAGGCTGGCATTCCCTTTGACATCCCTTCATTTGGTCTGTGGCTCTGTGCCATCAGGCCTCTTGAGGGTGGGAGATGAGTGGCATGGTGAGGTCCAGTACACGTTTGCCTGCTGGTGTGATGCAAGGGCAGTGTTTATGCGACATCATAAATATGCATGTTGCTTTGTGAAGTGCAGGGGCATTTATGACAGTAGAGTGACAGTATTTGCACTTTCAGAGGTCATTTACCTGTCATCTACTGTGACAGTGGGGATGAACAAGGCAGAGGACAACTACGCATCACAACTGATAGGACAGTTTGAAAGGGTTTAAGTGACTAAGGGGACTTAGTTTTAATTAATTATTATGATGTAATGTAACATTTCCCCTAAATTATAATTGCTACCTTACATGTAGCTGAGCTGATCTGCATGAGATGAAGTGTACTTTAAGTATTTATAAAAGAAATCGCAGAAGACATATTAAGACATAGTGTTTTTCTTCTTTGGTCTTTGATTGTTCTTTCTAGCTTGAGGACACTTTTCATAAGCTGATTGGGGTTAATACACTAGCCAATAGCACAATGCTGCACTTCTGTTCCACTCTGCTATTTTTTGGGGGT
Source organism: Maylandia zebra (assembly GCF_041146795.1). Lineage (NCBI taxonomy): Eukaryota > Metazoa > Chordata > Actinopteri > Cichliformes > Cichlidae > Maylandia > Maylandia zebra. Next base: position 23,999,236 of record NC_135185.1, read on the forward strand.
GTTGCTACTTTGGAGTGTCTACATCAGCCCTAGCCTCAAAATAATGTTTCCCAGACCTGAACACTGGCCCCAGCATGTGGTATCACTTTGATGGAAGATTAGCAAGGCTGATGTCATCAGGCCTTGTGACCTGATGCTTGTCCTGTGGCTGTATAAAAACATTATGAAGATGTCTTGGCTGTGAGGTTGTCCCAGAATTTCTTAAATAATAATAATTTCTTAAAATAAGTAAAATTACAGAATATATTAGGTGAGGCACCCTGAGGTAATGTGGCATAGACACTTGGGCATAGAGACATTTCCATTTACAAAATTCTAATTTCAGACTAGAAGTTGATGAAAAAACATCAACTGTGTGATGTCATCTTATAAGTAAGATTAGGCAGCAATGGTTGAGTCTTTTCCTGGAATGACACGGGGTTGGTCAGAGGAGGTGCTCATCAGCCAGGATAAGCTCTGGATATCTACGCGCCCCCACCTCAGACAGATCACGCGATGTGGAGAGCTATGTCCAAATGAACACAGGTGCTCTGATTCGTCCTGCGTGTTCAAACACAAATCCAGGCCTCTAGGGAACCATGCTATCCTTCCCCAAAGAGCATCTGCCTCGAGGGATCTAATGTCAACAATGAGGGGATGTTTTGGAGCTATGGTGCATTTTATAGTTCTGAGTCAGATGTGTATGGGGTATGTGTATGAGAAAAAAGAGCGCAGGAAAGGGGCATACTGGACACTGGATAAGCATTCCTTTTAAATCACTAAAAAGGTATTTCACAATATTTTTCATGAAGTAAACAAGTAAAAAATAAACAATGTTGACCAAGGGATATTGAAAGTTTTACAAACTGAGTCCTCTAATTTAGACATTGTCTGCATAGATAATGTGTGAAGTTATAACAAGAAAACAGCCAAAAGATTTGCACAAACCACAAAATCATATGTGTCAGTAAGTTGAGAACCTGATAAACCCCATCAAAACCAAACCCTGCTGTGCCGGGACTCACAATAGCTCACTATTTCCCGTCTTGGATACAAGTCTCAACAACCTCCTCTCACTGGGTCAAAGTGCTATATGGCACAAGTCCAAACACAGGCCTACAGTAAATAGAGAGTGTTTCAGAGTGCATAGAGTCTTGCTTCAGAGGGACAGTGTTTGGATAGGCCCTCCTCTGTCTCATGCACATGGACTTAAGTTGAAATAATGTGCTCACATGCTGCATGCTAGATTTATGTACCTGAAAGTGCTGCTCCATCTCCGCAGCTTAGTGCTCTCGGGTCTTTCACCAACATGTAACCTCACATTGATAACTCTGAAGCAACAGCAAACAACTGCTGGGGCACTTGTAACTTGAGTCCATGACAAGTATAAACATACATGATGTTGTTGCCTTTTTTGTCAGTTTTCCTTCCTTCCGTGTTTACCGAGCTATAAGATGAAAAGTGTTAGCCCCTGGCTTTTCCTTGGAGTTTGTCCATTGTCAGTGTGTTATAAGCTCACATGATTAGTTATGTGTGCTTAAATTACTAAAATTCAAGTAATGACAATGCCTATGGCAGAATGAAGTAATATTTATGCATAGTGTTTACTGTACAAAAATATGCAGGGTGGAGGTGGATGCCAAAAAAATCAAAACAAACCTATTTCCTACTTTCCTCTGACTGCTTGGATCTGGGCTGATCTGTCCCTGGCATGAGCCCCAGGCACAGAGAGTGAAGATATACTCCCTAAAATGATCGTCCTGTGCAAGTCTTACACGGCTCAGCTAAAAGATTCATTTGGGCTGGAAGGACAGAAGAAAGGCGGAGGAGTCTGGGATGTTGCAAGTTTGTTTGCGTATGAGTATGTGTTTGGGCAGAAAGGGAGTACGTATGATCAAAAGCAATGGGGAGGCAGGAAATGATGCAAGGCTGTAAAAAAGAAAAACTGCTGGTGGTGCTTATTTTCACTACACTCACCACTAAAAATGGACCAAGGTCTGAGGGCCTGAAAGGTTAGGGCCGATGCCTTGGAAGTGACCAAGCTCTACAAATAGCCCCCCTGCCCCTGTCTAAATGTCATTGTTTGAATTCCATCTGGAATATGGATAGTTCCTACAGGGTCAGGATCCCAGGAGATGGATATTTCCCTCTTGTCCAAATCTACAGAGGAAAGGAAATATTAAACAACTCCACTGCACCTTGATGTTTCTGCAGACCAATTTTTTTTCTGACAGAAATCCTTCATATTAAGGAAACAGACAAGATGCAGTGCATGCTCTTACCATCTCTAAATTCTGCACTGCAGCATTAAAATGACACGGAGAAATACAAACTAAGAAAAATAGAGGATAGTGTAGCTGCACTCTCAAACAGGAAGGTAAGGGGCAGTAGACATCAAACTGTCACTGTCAGTCTATATGCGGCATCTCCATAAACTGCTGGATACAGACTGGCTCAGCATGAGGCCAGGGCCCCCATTCAGCAGAGCGTTCCACTAGAGTGAGCCCAGGGGAGCCCTGGGCCAGGTAAAGTACTATCCCAGTGCCTGTCTTCTGCATCTAGAATCACAGCCCATCTAATGAATGAGACAGAGCACTTCCACCACTGACTCTCGGAGTCATTAACAACCTTCACTCACAAAGATTTATAACTTCATGATAAATGCATGTGTGACTAACTACAATAAAGACACTTCCAAGGATAACAGTTTATTTTTGGTCAAGCATGTGTGTGTGTGTGTGTGTGTGTGTGTGTGTGTGTGTGTGTGTGCCTTGTGTTTGGCAACAGCGGAAAAAAAAAATCGCACCATTTAACAAAATTTGAGACAAAAACAAATTTTGCAGATCATTTCCATTTTATAATGATGTCCTTTGTAGTGTGCACTTTCAAGATAACTTCAACAATTTTCCAAAACTGATATTTCTAAATACATATATTTATATTTATAATATGTCAATCTAATATGAATATATTAAATGTAATCTGTGCTAACATATGAGCTACACCTTGAAATAGAAATAATAGAAATAGCCCTCTACTGACCGTAATAGAAACCCATAAAGTGGATTATATGCAGAATGCATGTGAGGTTTAAGTAATCTGATAAAACCATCAGTTGGAGCAAATCGCCAACAAACTTAAACTGTGTGCAGAAACACACACAGCTGCACACGGGAACAGACGCACGGCACTATCTGGTAAAGAACACAGCAGGTAATCTGAAGCAGTTCCAGGACTGTGCTGCTTAGATGGCTCCATGCCTTGAGGGCCTGCTAAACACTACTCCCTTGGCGAAAGCCCCATAGAGGAAGAATCAAGGAGAAATCAGTGTCTGAGATCATCCAGGCCTACAGCACAGAGAGCTAATAGTAAAGCTAACCCTCACCTGTCCATGAAGACTCCCACCTCCATGTGTGCCGTGAGTGTGTTGTGTGTGTATTTTGCATGATGGAATTGGGAGAATATCTGTGCTTGTGTGTGTGTGTGCCAAGAAAGTCCTTGCCAAAAGCACAGCTGCCTTCACTGTGACGCATGGTTCCATCCCATCTGATCTATCTATCCAGAAAATGAAAAACCCACTTTTTTTTACTCTGATACCACTCCGCTGCTACCTCTCTCTTTCTTTTAATTTTCTCCTCCTTTTTTTTTACTCCATAATTTCTTCCAGTCATGCCGTCTGAATGTTCTCTCCAGACTCACATGGCAGGACAGAACCTGGAGCCCCAGCTCTCCTCTTGGAATGTCATTAATTCCAACATTCCCATCTCTGTCTAAAGTTAGATGATTAGACCGCTCACTTGCTATGGAGTTAAAATATTGTTCTGATGAAAACATTCTGCTGTCTTGTCCTCCTTTCTTTCGCTGCTAGTGTGAGCCAGAGGTTGAGAATAGATCCAATAGAAAGAAGGTAAAACTTGTTTAAAAGCACTCTTTTTATACCCCCAAACATATGCAAACAAATACATTTTTCTGCACATTATATTTCTAATGATACGTATGCTGGACGTTAGTAGAGAATGTTATGATGATACTACTTGAAAAAAAAAACTATTATTGTATAAACTATGATCTTTGGTGCAAGAGATTTGATTGATCATATGCATTTAAGTCTGCAAAGTTGGAAAGAGTGCATACTCAGGATCAAGTGAAGAACAAGTCAGTCACTTTTAAACTCTCACAGGGAAACCAAGGTCAATACAGCATACAAGTCCGATGAATTCGACTCATTGAATATTGATCAGAATGGGGGAAAAGTAAATGATCGATGGGAGAGGTAGAAGACTGCTGAAAATCTGGAGGTCCTCATCTACTGTGAAAAAGATTCCCAGATTATAGAGAAAAGGTGAGAACGTGGTCGGACGGCTCAGGCTACAGATGTTCGCTAATGTATTTCTCAAGCGGCCTTTCATTTTTACTTCTACTACCTTTTTTAAACCTACATAAATTAAAATATGGTTTCAAACAACTTTATTAAGTGCATTCACACAAATTAAACAGTGTCCTTCTGACCAAAGGTTGTTGTGCAATCTGACTCAGGCCAAATGAACAAATAAAAGCCTTTAAAAGAACACCTCGACTCAATTAGGCCTTTTAACCAAACCACGGCAAACAAATCACTTTGTTGATCAATCTCTTCAATAATTAAATGCCGGGCAATAGCTTTTGTGTTTGGCTGCTGTCAATACAACTGAAATTTATTTCTCACTGCCTGTACAGGAAGTCAATTTTTACAACCTTTCGATTTTTGACTGTGAAAGCAAATAATCTGAATGCAGCAGTGAGTGGGGTATTAAACAGTCAGTGGTGTAACTGCAGACGATGATGTCTTTTAAGGGTTTTTTTGGTTTTGTTTTTTCCTGCTGCAACATTAATCAATAGATGAATTTAGATATGCCCTGCAGTGCTAAATCCCATGCACTATGCTCGAGGAATTTTGGTGCACAATGCCAAGATATACAGGATATGAATATGATATAACCATCCAGTAGTGGTACTATCCACTGCAGTAATCTAACATGATGAAATACATCCTCTGAAAGCATTTCACAAAGTTTTCTGCAAGGGTTTGATTGTGTCTCATGCTGTAGTCTCCCTCTGGATGAGACTGTATATCATTATTTTTTCCTAACCTCGGGCTATTTACTACTCTTTACACTGACGAAATAACTTACTTTCAATCGGCAACCCTTGCCCTCTTTGTAAGGTAATTTCCCTGGCTGAGAATGGAGCAACCAGAGGAGGAAGCAAAGGGACAAATTACCCTCTGTGTCTAGACAGGTACATGGGCAACAACAAAGGCTAACCTCTACAGAGAACAGATCTGAAGAAAAGACAGGCACACGGTCAAATCTCTAGGCTGCAACCCAAGGTTTTCAGAATGGCGAAGCAATGTACAGTATTTTTAAGTGCACAAAAGTAAATAATTATAACAAACAGAAATAAATAATAAAGTTGTCAGCCAATGGAAGGAAGAGTACGTGGGGAACATAAATCACACAAGTATCACAATGCAGCACCTCCTTTAGCACAGTCCCTAGAGAGAAGGTCTGGGCAGACTTAGATCCTGGACTCTCTCACAGCTATGTAAATCATACCTGCTGTATTAGACCCTTCAATAGACCCCAACAGCTCCCTCCAGACACTAGTCACAGGTCCCCTGCTCAACTGTTAATTCAACCCAGAAATCACTACAGCCACTGAGCCCGTTGCTCCAAAATAAGTCTCAGAGGAAGTGCTCTAACCCCAACCACAAAGCTCCAGACCTCTAACCTCAGATCCTCCAGGTACATGAGCTCTTAGCTTGAGTCACAGTTGTGATGCTATAGTGGTAAAGTCCATTTTAAAGTTATTCTCAAAACTAAAAATAACATGACGACAACTCTCAGTGCTCAAAAAAATGAGAATAAAGAAACTTGCTGGATTAAAAAAAAGGAATCATAATGATAATGGAAGACATCCATGTGAAGAAAGCCAAAAAAGCTGTTAAAAGCTTCACTTAAGAGGCCATATTTGATCCTTCCAGACACTTCATTGGGAGCCCAGCAGGAGGAAAAAAAAGAGCAGTTGATGGAATGCAGCCATTTGTTTGACCCCGTGGCCGTCTCGGGGAGGAAGGCCGGAGACAGGTAGATATATGGCTAGTTTGTTATTGTGAATTCCAGATCCTGTGATTATCTCTGACTCTCAACCTTCTGGAGTTTTTTAATCTGGGGATTCTTGAGACAGTTCACTTGCAGCCGCTGACGTCGCTTCACGCTCACCTTTTTCTGACCCCCTCTTCACTATTTTAACACTGCACACACAGCACACATATGCAAAAGCTACAGGATTCCCTGTTTAAGAGAGAAGAAAAAAAAAAGAAGTGGGGAAAAAAAGCAGTACCTTACAGAGTCCAGGGCCAGGGTCAGGTTTCGTTTTAATGTCCATGGAAGAGTGTGGGGTTAACAGGAGTTCCCATTCTGCACATACAAGCCTGCTGATGTCACACACCGCTACTTGGAAGCTGGATGACGAGTCGCAGCTTTTTTGCTGCCACTTAAATCGCTTCTCTTACTGCTGATGGGGAATTGGAAATAATGTTAGCTGTAAAAGATGGTGATAGACAAGACAAACAGGAGACCCCCGATAGCAGAGACTTCTAGACAAAAGGAATCAAGTTTCTGCGCCTTTCTCCAAATGAGAGGTGGCTGATTGAAACCAGATAAGGTTAAAATGGAACTGTTAGGTCCAGTAATGAGATTCCCTGAGTGTATGTTTGGATTAGGTGATTACAGAACTTGCCTTCCTCCTTGCAGTCACTCAGACATGCACACTGACACAGTCTGTATGTACAGACACCTACACGTATGCAGGCGCACACTGAGCACTAGGCTATCATGAGGGTAAGAGTTCATGAAAAAGGTGAAATACAACTCTGTCTTCCTGTTTCTATACTATAAGGAGGTGTAGCAGAACAAAAGGGAAATGGGTTATGAAAATAGACACAGCTGGTAGAGCCTAAACAATGGGCCAGCTGGTTCTTTTTGAAAGTAATGATCCTCATGACTTCTAACACTCGTGACAGGGTGTGCAGAGTTACCAATAAAAGTAAAGCAGAAGATGAAAAGACAAGCAAAACTCAATAGAACCCGAGCGTCAGACTAACACCTGCCTATATGCAGGTTAATGTCAGATTTGGGATAAATCCAATGCAGACTGAAGCTCAAAAAAACCCAAATTAACAAACAAAAAAATCCCAATTTTATTTTTCTCCATCTGTGGAAAAATCTGTTCAAATGATCATTTTTTAAATCGCATTTAAGTTTTCCCCCGAAATTAAATCTTTCATTCTACCGACGCGCCTGTAGTACGCAGGGACTCTAGCGAAGTATACTGACATATGTTGAAAGTTTGTTGGCTTAAGTATTTCGATAAAAAATATGGCGTGCATAATTAGGTGATGTTTCCATTTTTTAACTGCTGGGACAACACTGTCAGACAGGCTTGCAGCCGCTCACTTCAATAACGGTGTGTGTGTGCATTGTTCTTTTGAAAAGTTTGTCACACTGACAGCGTCACCAGGGTTTTTGACATCGCCTGTCATGCTGAAGATCTCTGCTGCCTCTGTTGCTGTCACTCCTTATCAGCACTCATTTCTTAAGTTTATGCTTGCAAATATTCAAAAACCATATTACCATACCTAGAGCTGCCAGGGGGGCAGAAATGAAAGGAGGCAATAATCTCTCTCTTTCTTTATCTGCAAGCTATCCTTCAGCAAAGTATTCTGAGCTAAGAATTTTCAGCAGGCTTATATGACTGAGAAGGATATTAATGTTTTGATTGTCATCTTTTTTTTTTCTAAAATGATCCAGCTTGTGTTCTCTATGGCAAACACTCTAAAGTTATTCTTTTCTAAATTATTCTATTTTACCTCAGGTTAAATGGCAATGTCACAAAAGAGCGTATATAAAATTATTAAATACGGCACACAATAGTTTGGGGAGTGTGGGGGTGGCTTACATGCACATTTAATTGCATTACAAGACAAACACTTAGCACCATAATGCAAAATCACAGCAGTACAATTTCACAGTGCTTCCACACAAAAACATGCTGCCTGGCATGCATTTTGGCATATCCATCACAATGCTCCTATCTGCAAGGTGCAGGGTAACCTGATTTAAGGGCAACTTATTGGATTTGTGGGAGGGACTGAGAGGGGTGGAAGGGAGAAAAGAAAAACAAAAGGGAAGGATTAATCACGATGCAGCGGGATGACAGTGCCTACAAAGGCGGCCATGAAACAGTTGCTTGACGAGAGAATGATTGCAGCATCTGCAAGTAACCGGCTGCCACTGGCGATGTTCTTCCTCCAACTCAACTTGTCAGGTGTAATCATTTTGTTAAGCTTAATGTTTTATGCAAATGCACTTGGGGAGAGTTTTGTCAGGGGGCTGGTTGTTGTTTTTTTTTTGTTTTTTTTCCCTCAGTGTGTGATGTATGTGTGGGTATGTATTGTGGTTAAAAGTGTGTATGATGTGGCGTGTGTATGTGAGCATGGGGAGTGGGGTGGAGGTGGTCCATATTTGGCAATGTGTATGTGTGTGTGGTATTGTTTCTTAAGCACTCTGAAAATATTTGCATTCCTCTGAACCCTGCCTGTGTTGCCCTGATTATTTCCTGTATGCATCAGGGTTTTCTCTCACAGAGATCACACAGCTCAAGTCACATCACACATGACTGAAGAGGAGGGAGCCATTGCTCACGAGTGCCTCTGCACTCTTTCAATAGAGAGGAAACAATAAAAGGATCAATGAGGAAAGGAAAGAACTGATATGTTTATACACTTCCTTGGATGTAGATGGCAGCTGATTTTCCACAATCTATAGACTCAAAGCTGAGTATACTGGCATGATGTCGTTATATTGAGTCACATGACCTATTTTTATATTTTGGAAAAAACAGACTTTCAAGGTCAACAAGACAATTCCAACAAATGTCTCCTTTGTCCTTCGTATTAACTGAGGCAATTTTCCAATCACTTTCCATAAATTCAAATAAGACTTTTCTTCCCCATTTCTGTTTATGACAACAGCAATGACAACTATATTGTACTATACTGTATTACCCCAGTCTGTAACAGTTAATAGGTCATACATCTTTCTTAACGGACGCCACTGTAACAGCCTCATGGGACCCGGCAGACACAAACAGCCAGCCACACTAACTCTCCCAAATCAAAAAATGTTTCATCTATAAATAACTAAGGTAATCAGCTCTAAAAACCAGCAGAGGGAGAAGAAATGCATTGGGATGGACCAAACCTAACATGGCCCCCAGGTATGCTTTATGAACTTGCACCTTTTTGTACTTTTATTGAGCTATATCATTTTTTATGGTTCATCACCATCATCAGAGGATCTCATGTGAAGAATCAAAGTCTAATGTCAGTGCAGAGGAAGGAAAGAAGTCGGGCTGAATGCGGTCTTAGCCCGGGGTTTCATTTTCAATCGTCCTTTTTTTTTTCCCCACACATGCCTTAATTCGCTGCCAGATGCAATAAAACGGATGTAGCCTGTGGAAAGCGGGGTGGCTGTCTTATCTACAAGATGATATTCACTGCCTTGCCTTTTTCTCATCACCTTTAAAACTCCCTCACACTTTTACACAGCTGCCTGAATCCTACGGAGCAGGTTCACTCTTCCACGTTCTCTAGTCAAAGACAGAGGAGAGATTGAAATTTACCCATGCTTTAAAACCTCACTGCTTTGAATGAAATTTGACAAATTGCTCATTTTAATTCCCCAAAGAGTATATGCCCCTAAGCTTTCACCCCTCAAGTTTGGGTTACATCTTTTTCATCATTGTCTTGAACTGAAACTGTTTTGGATGGGAAGCTGAATGTTGATGATTCGTGACTTTGAAAATTATTTTTGTGTCCAAAAAGGGAAAAGGCTTTGTGACTTTTAACCTCTGGTTCTGTAGTGCATCTCCCATGTGCATACAAGTCAGAGTGAAAATATTTGAAGATCCTGTTTAAACTGACATGACCTACAATAGGGAATAATAGCACAAAGAGGAAAGGGGGAGATCTAGAAGCTTCGTATAGTTTAGAACTATTTTCACAGCTTTTTTTTTTTAACAGAGAAACTATATCTGGAGCAACCAACTTCCAACTTATAATGCAACTCTACAATAATCCAAATTATGCTAAATGCTAACAGAACAAAAGCTATTTGTTGTTCGGTGAAAATTGATTTAGACATTATTTCTGACGCAGTTTTGACTAACAGCCACTGGACCGAAAGCTCCTGTAAATCTAAATATCGCCAGTGGAAGTTGTGGAGTGCACACTGTTCTGCTTTCTCTTTGAGTTTAGCGATAATATGAGGGTTGTTATGGAGGAAAGGCAACCATGGCAACAACAGATGGCCTCCACGTGCCGTTTGTCTGTCCATTTGTCTTGTCGGCATAGCTCGTGGGGTTTTTCAGAGACTGGACTCAAGGGAAGCAAATCAACCAAGTAAAAAGACATTCAACCTCTGGAATCTTGAATGTGCACTTCTTCTCTAGGCTCCTTGTGTAATCTGTGATGTAACTATAATTGCCTAATGGTTAACTCCACTGATTGTACCACAAACTTTGTATAAAAGATAAATATCGCCACCATTATGTCACAAATTGGTTTGAGGACTGCCGTTTTGAAGTCGCAACTTACCCATTTTTAAATTTTTTTATAAGCACAGAAAAGGAAAGACGGGATTTGACTGAGAACTTAAGGAAAGTGACTATCATGCATTGAAAAAGACCTTAACCTAGAAAACAAGACAAAAACTTTCATAGGAAAGAAGGGTAATTTTTTCAAAGACTTTGACGTAATCAGACTTCTTTTTGCAACCAGACGGTTATTCTTCTATACTGGTAATTAGACAACACAGATTTAAGGCACTGCATTGGATTTAATTTTTAGATGCAGAAGCTAAGCCCATTTCACGATAAAGTCTAAAGATTAATCTAAAGATTAGGACATTAAAGGTGGCTGAAGAACACTGCTGTGAATAATTCTTTTCTAGGCTAAAAATATTGGACAAATTGGACACAGAAAGTCTTCAAAGTGCAATGCAACACTGGACAATTAGTGGCATTTTGGTTGTTTTTTTTCTAATAAAAAAAAAAATGCTAGCAATGTTACAGATCTAACACAGAAAAATAGACAACTTATAACCAATTTAGATCTTCCAATTAACCTAATCCCAGGAATGTTTTTGGATTCTGAGAGGAAGCAGGAGTACCTGAAGAAAACCCATGCAAGCATATGGAGAACATCACACAGAAAGGCCTGGCTAGCTTGTGGATTCAAACCCGGGCCCTTCTTGCTATGAGACAACAGTGCTAAACACTGCACAGCCATTGTGCCGTCTGCTCATAAGTAAGCCAAGGAAAAAACTTCAGTTTTCAGTAAACACTGAATAGTGTCTTAAAATACAGTAATGTGTGCATTTGTGCATCTCTATGTGTGAAAGTGGACCACCAAAACAGAGCAGAGAGGACAAGCAATATTGCAAATGACAACAAAGGACTTCAACACTGCTGCACAGGCAACAATAAAGTGGCATCCATGGGTGCAATTACAGAATTACTAGAGTGGTGTAGTAGCTCTTTCTCATTAGAATATTACCTCTGGCTCCCAAAAAACAAGTTGAACCCCATTAAGATGACCTTCACTGGTACAGCGCTCATTAAAGAATGCTGAAATGCTCTTTTTCATCTGTGGCCGTAATGAGGGGACCGGTGTACATATCAATATTGAATTTTATCAAGAAGGACCCAGGCAGCAATTATAAGGACCTTTTTGAAAAGTTCACTTCTATTATGCCCCTCTACCACTGGTAATGACATTGTGGCCATAATCGCTCCCCCATGTAGTTAATATCAAATATGAAACCAGATATCAGGGGCCCCAGAGACTGTGAGTGCATGCTTTGTGTGTGTAAATGTGTGTGTGTGCCCGCATGTAAGCACTATCACAGTGTAAGCAGGTGCGTCCTTCATTGCATTGTGCCTTTAATCTTTTGATATTACAAGCCATTCATCATTTCATCCTGACACCTTCATAAAATAAAACATACAGTAATTAATTTTGGTAGATGCAGAGACAGAAAAAAAACGTAGACGAGAGGAAAGGATGATGAGAAAATGAGGAGAGGGTTATAGAGACAAGGCTTGAGAGTCCAAAATAAAGATTAGATTTATTATATTTTATGTGTCACATTCAGTGCACATTTTGGATGTGTCAAATCAAAGGAATAGAGCTAATGGAGTTTAACAAAAATTTAATCTACTAATTTTATGCTTGAATCCAGAAATACAGGCGATTTCTCTTCATCAGTATGACTGTATAAGGCTGTGTGACTGCTAGATTCAACCACTGATAAATGTCAGTTCAGAACAAAGATACTGCAACATCCACTCTATTACTTTACATCATTCTCCCCAACACACATTTTCAGGTTCATACTGTAGGCATCTGGCTTGTAAGTAGCTTGATACAAATTTTAGATTAACTATATCAACAACCTTACTCCTGGGCATTAAAGCTAGACCTAAATGTAAATACACAAAATTTTAACTTAAACTGACATTTTTGGATTCTGATACACACATGTACAGAAATAAAAAAGATAAATAAAAGAAAAAACTGCCAACAAAATTTACAATGTGGACCCGCACACTGCGTGCAGTATACAGAATTTTTTTTTTCTCCACAAACTCATTACTCCATTGCAACTTGGTTCTCCCTGTCAGTCGTGGTCTACACATCAGCCTCTATTACACACAACTACGCTCTGAACCCTCTAACACTGCTGCAGACAGTGAAGATGGATGCTTACACGGTGGAAAGTATGAAATTAAAAGGAAGAGTCTGATAAATTGACAGCAGGCACCTCAGGATAGAGAAGCATGAGATGGAAAGATCGACATGACTTGAGTGTGGAGCGTCGGGCCGCTGAGGAGAGGCTGATGGATATGCAGTGGGGTAAGATGTTTGGCTGTGAAATTGTTGCTGTGTTGTGTGTTCTTTATTTCATTTGAGATTTGCATGTTTTTACTGCATACACTTTCTTTTCCACTAGGCTAGATATTCTTCAATAAATAAATAAAGAAACAAACAAACATAAAACTGAAATGCCTGCAGAAATTGCCCTAACACTTAAGCAAGTTTAACCCTTTTTTGATACAAAAGTAAAGAACACGACAAAAATATTTCATGCCACTTTAACACAGTTTTGTAAGTAAATTATTTACTTTTTATTTATTGTGGTTGTAGTAACTTCTGGAAAGTCCTTCCTTAAGATATTAAAAGAGTGATTTTTGATCAAAAAATTATTTATGGATTAAGTCACATATTTCCCATATTTTTTCCCCCACCATTACAATTTTTTTAATGGTCTTCACTAACTAGTGCTGTGCACACTCTCTTCCAGGCTGAGACTCTGGCTCACTTCCCAGCACATGTGTGTTAAAATTTAAGTGGCAACAACCAAGACATTACTGTAACTAATTTCCTTCGACCTCCACTTCTCAGAAGCAAATGTTGAGGATGTAGTGGCCTTTCGAACTGGCTTTATACCTCCCTCTTGCCTTCCCTTCCTCTTCTAACAGTGGTAAAGTCCCTGCACCCCCCTAACCCTACGCTGCCCGGCTGCTCACCCCAGCACAGGTGTTTCCCATTGCCAGTCACAGTCTCTCGCCCCAACACCAACATTGTTTTAAGGCAGAGGACTCTGGGCTCCTTCCAGAGACATCTGACAAGCCCATGTTTATCTGCACGCATAAAACCGCATGCATCGCAGTGTCTACTCGCTCAGCCTCCAGGGACAACATATGGTTTCAACATTAGTTCATCCCACTGAATGAAGTCAAAGAAAAGCTGTAAGGCCTTTGGTGGAAGAGGGCTGAAACGTGGGAGAGAGGATGAGTGTTAGCATCATCCACTGTATACAGTAGCTCTTTCACAAATGCTATAGAGAGCAAGTGCAGTGCGATTAGGCTGTTACGATACCTGCGTTAATGGGGGCGGCATGCATGCAGTCATCTTGATAATTTAATTTGAGTGTGCCCTGAGGTGGAGCAATCTTTATTTCATCAGCTCAAAGCAGTTTATTTCATTAAAATGTCTTCTTGTCCATCAGTAAGAACCTGTTCCTTTTGAGATAAGCTGGCAGAGTTCATCATAATTGCAAATGTTTGCCCATAATGTAAAGACCTTGTGGGGTCTAGTATTCTTTGAGATGAAAAAGGTTGCCATGCATACAAATCAGGACAAGTGACAGTAATTCCTGCCAACATTTTCGATTAGTTGCAATTCATAAAAAAGTGTCAGAGTTGCTCTCACCTGCGGGGCTTTGTAATTTGGCCGCACAGTTTCCTTTAAAACTCTGCTTTCCTCTCCATATAGTTTTCTCTAAAAACTCCCAAACAAGTCGAGTTCATTTTATTGAACTTAAAACAATTAGGTATGAAAATGAGTCCCTTTGTGCCATCATCTGTAATTTAAGTTTCATACTTTTCCTCACTCCCACGCATTTCCAGTATGTTAATATACACTCGTACGAGCACACGCTCAACTCTTGCCTACACCCCTCCCACACATCGCGGCGTAGCCGCTGAGAGGGACTAACTGACAGAGATTGCTGGTAATTCAAGCCAACATGATTGACTTTGTGATCACTTTAAAGTCCCAACTGGTCTTTATGCTTTCAAGAAATGCCAAAAGTTTCCAGCACAAAAGTGGCAGGGAATCAGGCATGAAGGAAACAAGAGGTAGAGAAACTGTACAACTGCTTTCACTTCAGAGCCCACCTCCCTCATTCCTTCTTCCCTGACTCTTTCCCCCCTTGGTACATTTAATGGCATAAAATTATGGGCCTGCAAGAGCGACAACAACTGTCTAGGTTTAAAGCATAATACGTTGACAGATGTGACACGGCCATTTTCTCCTCCTCCATTAGCGTTGAGACGTGGCCACCTCCTTTTGCTCTTAAAGAACCAACCACCGTGGCAGGCTATAGTTGTCAGACGTCACTTCCTCTGTCATTAACCGCCGACACACTGACTGCTGCTGCTTTCATACTGACAAACAGAAAAAAAATATATCAAGGAGTCTTAAAGTATTTCAAAAGTAGTTTCTCCTTATTGTTACATAAATTCACATTAATCACAAGGGGGACGTGATTTCAAAACCGTGCCCCCTAAATGCACAAAAAAAGTATGTTTGTTACTTGGGAGGAGTGCAGAAAGGATCCCGACCATGAAATCTGTCCACAGAACAAAGGATTCAGATTCTAAAAACTGCATATCTCTTATCCAAATATGGCGGCCACATTCTGTACACTGTGCCTCGGAGAGCCAGAGAAGAGAAATATGATTTGGATAAACAGGAAGAGGATTATCATTCATAAGCTTCTGAAGAATCTCAGTGGTGAACGCCAGGTTAGCTGAAACCATAAATAAACAAGATCTGTACAAACAGAGTTTTGGTGTCGACTGTGCCTTACATAATAGCTTCGCTATTCTACAACTGTGTCGAAGCCAAGGTCTTTGTATAACTGATACCCTGTGCTGGTTTCTGACTGGTCTAAATAACCTATGACACCTCATTAGCTCTCAAGTTGGACACTCAGCATCATATTATTAATGGTGACATTGAAAATAGTAGCCATATTAAAGACCTCGCACTTAATGGTGCTGGTTTTGATTAACATCGCCTAAACTAAAGTGGCAGTGAGGTTAATGGGAACTTTGAACACACTTTTAATACACACGCTTTAATACGACATGCTTATTATTGGCCTTGCACACAAACATGTATACACACACACACAGATACGCACATATTTTCTCTATCTTTGCTCATATTGTCTTGGTAGGGGGGGTTGGGTGGTTATCATAGCATATGTATTATAGCACAGAAAATAAGTCTGAGGGACTCATGAAGCTGCCGCTGACTTGTCTGTATGAGCCTCATTAGGGACATTGATGGATGGGCTATTGCCACCACTGGGCTCACCAAGAAAAGCTCTGGGTATTATTAGTGTTTGTGTGTTTCATAAACTGACACTTAATTACAGGTGCAAACTCATACAACATACATTAATGAGTGTATGGCCCACTGAGTTTAATGCAGCCTGGATACTTAAAAGAAAGAACAAATGCAATTTAACACTGTGATGAAGAATTGGCCATATTATACAACATAAGGAAGGACAAATTATTGGTTTTATAAAATTGTAAAATTATTAAAAGAGGAAATTAACCTAAAATGCTTACACTGGAAAAATGAATAGCGCATAACTAGTTGTTTTTAAATATATGATAAGGGTTCACCTTGTGTCTTGTGTCTTGCTTTTACCTTCCAAAAACCACAGAAAAACTGTATAATTTAATTAATTCTATTAAAAATCACAGTTTAAAAACTAGATCACTGCGAATATGTAAGAAAGCATTAACTTAAAAATAGAATTAACTTCATAAAACAGTGTTTTTTCATTTACTTATGTTGCAGTGAACTCAATTCTCTTCTTTTTCACACACGCAAAACTGTAGTTGTGTATCAGATTTACAGCTGATAGTTTACTTTTATACCAGAGGAGGTCATACGATATGATATTTTCTGTTTCCCAAAATGGCTTCAGCCAAGAGCCCAGACATATAAAACATACTCCTGACAGCGATACATTTCATGTGATGACACTACTCTGAAACAATCCTGATATTGCCTTTCTCTGTCATAAACAAAACCTGACCACAGTTCTGCTTGCTGGTGTGTGTTTGTGCACTGCTGTCAATTTGTCCATCCGGTGTACGAATGTGTGGAAGGGGAGGAAGAATAGAGGAAGAATGGCAGAAGGACATGGAAGGGAAAACTCTTATTCTCAGTGGCAGAGTAAGTAGATGGGTTCACTCTGGGGAGAGCAGTGCGGATGGTTGTAAAATGCACAACTCCATGGTAACTGAAGGAGATGGTGGCTCTTCTGAGAAAAGAAACAAAGCGAGAGAAAGGGAGGGAGACAGGAGTGAGCGAGGAGCGCTAAGAAAGAAAGGAGGAAGGAAGAGTGAAAGAAGAAAAAAGAAAGCAGGAGGAAGGGAAGTGAGCAGACAGACAGAAGGGGATGGAACAGACATGGCGGGGGGGGGGGGGGGGGGGGGGGGGCACTCTGGCAGGTGCTTCATCATCTGCTGAGGCATTGTCAGGCCGCCCGTAAACAGTCATTGGGCTTCTCGAGGGAGCAACCTTCTTCATAACTAGCACAGGTATAAATCTGCCTCTTAGCCACTAAATTAGACACATTCTTGAGAGAGTCTCACTCTGCAAGTGCTCCACAAACCTGAGGGAAAAGGGAAGACAGAAAATTAAGGTAATCCACCGAGAGCAGTAAACGAGGTGCATGAATAAGGTATAGCCTGTGTGAATTTAACCAGATGGCCACTTTGATCCATATGAAAAATTGTTAATGTTTTCTCAAGCAAAAGCTGTTATGAATAGATTCTTTACACTGAGCAAGAATTAATTTCCCCACCAACTCAAAGAGCTGTCACTGCATCACATGTAAGTGCCTGCTGAGGCTCAAAGCCCAGTGCCAAGTCCAAGTCTGCACTCTGTCACTTCTTCACTGTTTATCCTTCATTAAAACTCTAAAAACAGTGACACACCTTTTTTTTTTTTTTTTTTTGGATCAATGAACTTTTTTAACCTGTAACGTGGTGACACTTGGATATCACTGGCAGGGATTAGTAATGGGGGGAAAGGTCAAGACAAATGAGCCTTCTGACCATATAAAGTGTCTACTCGTCTGTGAGAATCCCTGTCATTCATCCTAAAAATAGCGGGATAATATTTATATATGCCCATATTTCATTTGATAAAAGGCAATATTATTAAAGTCTTTATCGAGAACAATAATATCCTTTAACATAACATGTAATGCTCCCAGCTAAAAGGAGTTTGTTGACATGGTGTACACTTACATACCACGTCTCCTCATCGGCTGCTTTGAATGAGTTTTCTGAAGTTCAAATTTGTCATTGGGAAAAACCCTGCAAACACGAAACTAAAGTGTGTTGCTATGTGTTGTAACAGGATACTAATCTCCAAAACACTCCATATATATATTTGCTAAAACATTGCCTCACTCGCAACGTGTTTGCTTAAATAGCACTTCACTTAGTCATGTTTTCAAAGGGTATTCTATGAGTCAGATGAAGGGGAAAGTAGGTTAATGTTAAGACATTTCAGTACAAAATAATGAAAATGTCATTTTAATAATCATGTAATTTACTATAAATTTGATAAGGAAAATTAACTTTTTTGTAAAATGAGTATAAACAGGAAATTAAACAACAAATGAATAGCTTAATAAAAATTTGGGGTATAAAATTTTTTTTATACATTAAAAAAAGGCTTAATGCATGATGTAATTAACACTTTAACTACAAAACAATGCATGAGTCTGTGTTTGCAGTCTCAGCCAAGGCTTTGTCAATCGTCCAGTTTAGGGTAACTGTTTTACTAGTTCCCCTCTCACTGAGCTCTCTAAAAAAATAAAATCCCCGCAGGACTTTTTAACATTCTAATAAAACGATTTTACAGAGTGGCGTGGGTGTGAATTTTGGGGATGATGCCATGAAAAAAACATGTGAGCACAGGATTGTTAGTGACTGAAAGGAAGAATAAAGGGAAGGTGTTGAGCATATTTAACTCATAAATCATGACGACACCGTATCACACAAGCAAGTTACATTTAGTTCAATTATGCAGGGCAATGTGAAAGTGATGCACTCTCTATATGTTAAAACTGCTCTGCATTTGGTTAAAATCGTTAAATATATTGTTGTGAAAGTTTTATATATATTTATATAAACTCTAGAATTAAGTGAAAAAATTGTATTTGATGTTTTTTTTTTAAATTCACATTTCGTTTTTAAGATTTATCCTTTTGACAAATCACACAAACAAAAGTGCATGCTAAATTAACACAGCCATAATCAACCTTTGATACAATAAGCCTTGTGCTGACAGAAATAATCCACTGGCCACTTTCTCAATGAATAATTGATGCCCATCTTAACGGACTAATGAATGAATGTGGTTTGGTTTTGAGTGATAGCCCACTCATTGGAAAGCTATCCCAGGAGGGACGGGGCACTGGAGACGGAGGTGCCATCCTCTATAACCTGTATAATTGGTCATTTGACATGAGTGACTTGACTGTGTGTGTCCATGCACTGCCAGTGGAGGCTGACCCCTTTACCCTATTGTTTATTAGCACTGTTCCAGGTTATCACACCAATTAGAGCTGGAATAACAGTGATCAAGAAAGCAAAAACAAAAAGTATAAAAATGCATACTATTATCTGCGGGAATAGGAGATCAACTCGGTGATGGCAGGCATAAGAGAGTACTCTTTTGACCTGACTAAAAATAATTCTAAAACAAATAAATAATCGAGGAGTAATTTTAGAATCATGAAATAAGCGACAGATGCAAAAAAGGGTTTTTGTTCTATAAAGGTTCCCGCTGCGTTGCTCACTTTAAAAACAACAGCGTGGAAAGGTGACAAAGCTCCAAGGCTGTTCCCTGTATGCATTTGTGCTGGGCTTGTCCAAACAATCATACTTACATTTTAGCACTATTATACGCACACCCGATTTCCACAGGTCTGATAACATTCTCACTGCCGTTTTGGTGTGGCACTCTGACTAAACAATACCTTATTGACACGAGCTCTGGCCTCACAATAGCCACAAAACATCAGGGTTCCTGTTTTTGTTGACACTGTTTGAGCCCTCCATTGAAAGCAAAGTCACTGTGGACACAGCAATGCATAATTGGAGCTCCCTGTCATACAATACTGCAAATCAACCCTTTAAATGTTTGAGCATGATAAGGCAGAGAGAAGGCACACAGAAGGGGAGCAGGACAAAGACAGGGGGAAGTCAGGTGAATGGAAGTGTGGAAAGTTGATAGAAATGGAGAGTTAAGGGATTGTGGACTCGAGCACCACTAGGGGACAGTAGTAAGTCATGGACGGCAGCAGAAGCGCGCGTGTATGTGTGTGTGTGTGTGTGTTTGTGTATGCATGTTAGTGTGTGTGCGGCAAACAGTGAACAAAAGACTTTCTTTGTTGCACTCTCAAATAATAAAAGAATTCAGAAATAGCTACTTGACTGCTTTAGAAAAGATCTTGACAATGCATTGGCCCATAATGCACAGGAACAGCTCCAGATTTACATAATCATATGTAATGTAAACCACTACGAGGCTCCACAGCCAACAAACAAACTGACTGGGGAGAGGGTGAAACAGAGAGAGAGAGGGATCCACTTTCCCCTATGGACTTATATACTCACTTAAAGTACATTTTGCTTCATGCGCTCACAACAGTAGCACAACGTTTGCAAATTTTGTGGACACGTGCGCTGATGACAACAGAAAATACGCTTCTTGGGTAAAAATCACAGACAGCGAGGCAGCTATTTTGTTTGCATTTTACTTAAAACTATTTAATCATTGCAGTTTGCTAAGAAAAGAAAGACAGTTGAGTGTTTTTTAATCCACTGCAATAACAGTTAAAATAACACAAATTATATCTGTTTAAAAAAAGTCTGTGTTTTAAAGGCACATAAAAATTGTGGAACCTTTTCTTTGATCACGTATCCAGATGAATGGCCAAATGACTCGATGTCATTACTTGTGGTATACCTACTTATATCTGGTTTCTTTGTGTGTTAAAAGTCATTTGTTTGGTAGCTGGTTTAAACTGGAGAAGTTAACACCTCCACGTACCTCTGACGTTAGATATAACTGTCAAGAGGGAGCCTGTGTTTCTTTTTTGCTATGGTAACCGAAGACGTATATTCAAAACACGCTGCCTCCTCCTCCTTCTTCTCCTCCTCCAGCAATTAAAAGCAGAACAATAACAATATTCACAGATGACAGTGGCGTCTGTACAGTAGTTATGCCCTTCGTTAGTCTCAAAATGTTCCTCATGAATTAGTTAAGTCTGTTAATTGCACATTTATTGCACTCAAGGCCACGGAGAGAAACACTAAACCGCTCTCGAAAAAAAATAGCAGTTAAACACGTATAGGAATCATGAAAAATGAATCAAGCTTTTAAATTAAAGCTTAACATTGTGTGTGTTTGTATTTTGTTTTTTTAGTCCTACAAATTTAATTTACTTGCTATTTTATCTTTCAGGATAAAATGGAAAATTCTCATTGATCTAATCAAAGGGGCTACATTCACAATTATCATATTTTACTTTATTAAAGTTAATGACGTTATTAAAAAACAAGCATGCTTCACTGCTTGAAAATTAGCGATGGATAAACAATAAAAGGGAAATTCTGGAAACTTTATTTTGAAAGAAAAACAAACAAAAGTAACAGGCCTAATTATTCCAGTGCCTACATTTTGTGTTAAGTGCTTCCAAAACATCACGGTTACGATCATATTTCTTCAGAGACAAGAAAATAAGGCAAATATCAGAATCATCCGGCAGCATAATCTCTTTGTGTTTACACTTTATCATCGCCTTTTCTGATCTCTGGCGTGTTTCATTATGGAGTGATGTTTGAGTGACACTGTGCCGGCTGTCACAGCCATGTGCTGAGGTTCCCTCTCATTTCCAGCAGCAACAATAATAATGACTATTCTAGTGCTAGCCCCACTGTTTGTGTTATTGTTGTGGGGTGTCAGACACAGGCCCTGACGTTTGCTATGCTATCAGCAGGAGTGTACAAATACAAACACATTTGCCTGAGTTATTGACCTTTATCTCCCCACTTTCTTGACAGCCTTCTCCAGTTATTGACAATACAAACACATGGGACGGCGCATAACCTTTCATTTACAGAGCACTTTCTCTCTTTTTGTCTCTCTCTCTGTCTCCCTTGTTCTTCCTTTCCCTCAGTCTGCGCCTCTCTGCACTTGCAATTTGTTTAGATAAAATGGGGGCAGACAATGGTACTGCTCATTTCTGCCATTTTTCTTTCACTCCAAATTTCAGAGGATAATATCATTAGACTGATACAATGGCTGCTATTCAGCCTTAGATACACAGATATTTCAAGTATTCAATATAGTTTTGACATGCTGACATTAGGGGAGATTGTTGTTTCCCTATTTGTTTGCTTACAATGATGTTGATTCCATCATAAATCTTGGGTACCTAAAGCAAGATGTTTGTCTTTATGATGTTCAAATTATCAGTGAAATATATGTGGTCGGTAAAGTGAAAACACAAGGAATAAGCAAAAAGATGTACAAAAATAAAAACTGGATTTGAGAAACAAATATTTACACTGTAAATAAGGAACGTTAAGTTTTTACACTGAAAAGTATACAGTGAGCAGTTTTATTAATGCAAAATAAAAAACAACATAATTATTCTGAAAATTGAACTGAATCCACTAACCCATAATAAACAGTACAATTTACTGCATCTCAATACAGCATTGAATAACAATGGTCATAAAACCACTAGTATTCCACTAATGATTCTCCTCCAGGATTTATTGTGTTTTTCAATGTGTGTCCTCTTGCATTTCAGCGTGAAAAATAGCGTACATAAAATACGGGTGTCCCCACCAGTCGGCCCTCTGCAGGTACTTCAGAGCCCCAAAATTAAATTTTAAACAATCCAGACCAGTGTTTGGTGACCATGGTTAATCATCAAGAAACAAAGACATCAAACAATATTTGATAATGAGAAAAATGCCTCCAGGATATTAGGGGATGGGGGGAGAGCACAGCATGAGCCTCGTCAGCAGAGCTAGGTAGAGAGGCCAGACCAGACACAAGCCGCATTCACGTGTCTGTGTGTGGTGATGGTGGGTGTCTGTGTGTGCGTGTGTGTGTGTGTGCCTCATACACAAAAAAACACTTATGCACGCACGCACACATCATGGTGTGTCGCACACACCAACGCTTGTACACACACACCTCGTATGGACTAGAAATAAAAATTTAAAAAGCCACTTTTTTTTTTCAAAGTTCCTGACGAGATAATTAGAATTCAGTGTATGGAGCCATTGGTGAGATTAGAGCGTTGTGAAATTGTGCTTCATTTTGAACTTCACTGCATCACGCCTCAACCCAATTATCTACAGTTAAAATGGCTTAGTGAGGCTCCAAACTGTGACTGACAAAAATACAGAGCAACCTAAAAAGTTTTCTTTATAGATAAAAGTAATTACGTTGCACCATAAAAAAGCTAAATAGCTAGACTTCTATTTTCTCTGAAAATACATGCAACGTTCAAATCACACTTTGACATCTATTAATATACATTAAGAGGTTAGTGATGGAAAAATATTTTATTATTTTAAATATTCAAGTTTTTTTAAATCGTATATATTTTTTTAAATTAGGAATTTATGCTTTCAGTAATAGATGCAGATCCAGAATGGCTTCATTTTCATCAGGCCAGTATAATTAGTCCTAACTAAAATAAGAAGTTGGGTAGCCAGGAAGAGGGAGGGAGGGGAAGTGGTGTTGGGTAATGAGAAGAAAATGTTTTTTCCCCTCTTCCTCTGTCATACTGTTATTGGGTTATCCTTGATTGACGCAGCGTTAACGGCCGGGCCAAATCAAGGCAGATCCAGCAACCTAGGCCGAACGGCAGCATGTGCAGCCACCTCGGTCATGCAAATTGCACTCGGGCAGCCCGTTGACTATGATTAATGAGTTTGGGCTGCAGCCTTTGTTTCCGCATGCAGCCGTTTAGAGTGAAATACAATCCCAAAATATTATGAATCTCCTATTAATCCAGTAAATTTGCTCACATTGCACATGTTGTTTTGGGCGATTTACAGATTTACAGCCAAATGTGTGTGTGTATGTTTGCACATATGTGTGTGTGTTTGTGTTAAGGGGATGAGCACAATTGTATTTAATTACATGTCCTCTAATTAAATTCATTAAAAGATAATAAAATAAATGAAAGAAACAGCTTTGAAAGCTTAGGTGAAACACATGTGTCTTGTCTCCCATGATGTAAAATATGGATGTGGGATTTTCAGGGGCAGTCATGCTGTACAGGGGGGATGTATGAATCCGATACCTTGCTAATACTACAGGCATTTCCTGGTTATGGTTTGCCTCATGTTTAAACTGTGATTTTTAGAGCTAAGATCCCAGACTCCCTGAAGATTGGAGAGCAATTCTGTGTTGCAGGGGAGTGAAGTCACTGGCTTCAGTAATGGAAAAAAAGGAACATTATGACAGTAATGCTGACGATCTAGTGTAACAAAATGCTCTCTTTGTAACGTGAGTAATATCACTAGATATGGTAAGGAGGGACTATGTGTAAGACATGGGAGGGCTTGCAATTTCCTTAAACTATGTGATGAGTAACGGAAATTACACAGCCTCACAAATCTTCAATTCATTGTCAGATACTGTTGATAAAAAACACTTCTTATGCATGCACGCATTTTCCTCTTCTCCACAGATACACACTTTCCCTCTGCTGCCAGCAAAATGTAAATGTTTTCCAGGCATTAAGGTATATAAGTGCCATTAGTGGAACAGTGCTTAGCACTACAATGGTGTGCCGAGAGCAGTGGAGCAGAGATCAGTGCAGCATCTCCTGGATATCAGAGGGAGACATCCTTTGTAAATTCATCTCCTACTGTGAGACGGCTTCACAGCTGGTTAGCGACACTGGGTGTACAACTGCCCTGTTTACACGCAGTCTCCAAAGCACTCATCTTTCACCCGGTATCTTTTCCCTGCATCCTCTCCATCACCTCGCTCTCTCTTTCAGCTCTAATCACAGCCTGCTGTGGCTTTCTTAGCCATCAGTAAATGCATACAGATATAAACTTATTCAATACAAAAATGTGTGCTTACACACACACATAGGAGTACATAGAAGGGCAAGAGTAGACACCTGCAAACAACAAAATCTCTGATCCCCTAGCTTTTGAAGCCATTACAATACACAGCCTTCCAACCCCTTCTCTGATTTTTATCATTTTATACCATTGCATTACACTGGTCCTTTTATACCTATTACACACACGGCTCCCCACCAAAACCCCTGATCCTCTGATACCTAGATGGGTAAACTGCTCCTCCTGCCCCTGACCTCAGCCCTTTGTAGCAATCAGACCAGACTTCCTCAGTTGCCCTGATCTTATCTAGCTATACCAATCCCACTACACAGCTCCCTTTTGTAACAGCTACAGAGCGCTGAGCCCTTTCAGACCCAGGCACTATGCCGGTGAACACAGAGCCTAAGACCTCAGCTCATCTCAGACATCATACTACACTGCCCAACAACAATGACTGCTATTTTCTGACACAGCACAGGTCAGATAGAGCCTTTCTGCTCACTGATGCATTGTTCACTCAGAATGCAGAAAACCAAAAGAATGTTTGACTCAGCCATAGAAGAGACTAATATAATTATACAGGCATACAGGTGATAATACAGATTAAAAATAAATAAATAAATAAAAAATACACATTTTGAGTCCTGTTATTTGTGACAGCGATCATCTTTCATTTTTTATTTTTTTAGGAAAATAAAAATCAAACAAAAATGAACTGAAGAAGACAAAAGATTTAAAAGAAAATCTATTAGTGAATGAGCTTTAGCACTATTCCACAGAGACTAATTATACAGTAATGCCATTGTAAAATTATATTGATCTCAAGGGATGTATTTGGTCTTAAAGAATTACTCCAATCTTACTGTTGTTTAAAACAACCAATTTTTAACTGTTAGATTCATAATCATTAAAAGACACACAGCTTCAAGTTAGAAATGTTACAGAAAGCAAATGTTTATCCTTCAAAGTTTCACAGTTGTTTCTTCTATACAGCAATCCATTTGAATTTTTTACGTCTAATTTATGTCGTGCAAATTGAACCAATATACCTTTACTGCTGAGAGAGGATGCTGGTGGATACTGGGGGAGCCCAAGACTGGAGATGACCCACAACATTTCCCATAGGAGGTAATTGTGGAGTCAAGGGGTAACAGATGTCATATGACTCTCATTGAACCACTATAAAAAGGTGAGAAAATATATTTAGACACTTTAATTTCAATTACTGCGCTAAATACGGAAAATAAGAATTTTTGAAAAACGATGGACTCAGCTATAAAGATACTGCGTCTTCAGTTCTTTAAAATGTAAATAACTATTTTTAAAAATAAATCAGAAGTACAAACAAAAGAGCCATGTGTCTGAAATCGCTGCATGAACCCTTCGCTTTACATGAGACTGAGTGTTGCGGTACAAAATATAAACTTTATGGTCAAAGCTAAAAACTATTTGTTTCAGCCATCGTTTTTTTTTTTCATCCCCAGTGAGTGCCATAAATGTAAACGCAGAACCAAAACCATGGCTAGAAGTGTGTTAAATCTGTCACGCTATTAGTGAAACTGTAGTTCACATACGCATTAGGGAGGCGTTCCCTTATTTCTCCCAGTCACCGTGCCTCTATTTCTCCATTACAACCTTTCCCTTAAAACAAAAGAACAAAAAACATAAGCGTTTTCCCTAACAGCACAGTTCATGTATTCCAGAGCCGCTGGACTGCAAAATACTTGAAGAATGTAACAGGAGAGCCTGTATCTTATCATTACTAATACCTACTCGTTTTTGCGTGCGTCGTTAACAGCCGACGAGAAGGCAGTTCCAGTGACCAACACGTCTTAGCTAGGCACCGCCTTCGCGCTACAAAGTAACCAATCATCTGTCGGCATACTCAGCTCCTTGGATTCTTCTACCAATCAACTCGGTGTTCACATGAAAGTAACCCCCTTCAACTTCCTAGCGGGAAGCAGCTATCGGGGACGGTACTAGGACTGCAGGAATTAAGAGTAAAGATCCCTTTTTCATGGTATTTATTGCTTTTGAGCTATTTTTTGCAGCATGTTGCACACAATAGACATGAAGCCGACTAATACCTTGGTGAGACCGAAGGTTTTACGTTATGATATGCCCTTAGTGTTTCGCAGGTGTAACATAAAGCTAGGTTTGGTTAGCGGTGCAGCTACTAAAACAGTAAAACAGCTGTTTTTGACAGCTGTCAATGACCTGACACCCTCGCAGGTCGCGTTGTCACAACTTTGTGCAGAAGCATGTGTTGATCAGATTCTCTTCCCCCCTTCAAAGATGAGACTGTCCCGAGCAGAATATAAAGAGATAGTGCGATGGACTGAAAAACTGAGACCTACACGCCGATGCATGAAGATACTGAAGGACAAGTTTCCAAGGTGAGTGTGTACACACTGGATTGCATTCAGTGTGTGTTTCCGTTGCATTTGCCAATTGACTGTTACTGTACTCCAAGTGCATATTAATGTCTGACATAGAAAGTAAACACCAAACTGCTGCGTATGAGCATCAGTTACCACACATTATAAAACAATGAGTCAAGACCAAAAGAAGCCCAAACAAGATGTCTTTGGATTATTGGAAATTAATTAATGTATCAGAAAGCTTGTTTATTTAAATTATATTGTTATCATCTGAGTACAGCTCCCCATAGCCAAGTAATCCCCCTCCCCCCCTCAGTTTTATCTCCTATTTTTCAGCATTTGTGATCCTATTTAATTCACTTGTTAAGATCACTAATTAATTCCACACAGGTTTCTGTATTGGCTTCCACCACAGCATTAGCCAGCGTTTTGCCATGCAGGTCCTGCACATCCAGAAATCGAAGAGAGAGGTTAATGGTTGTATTTGCCTTTCTCCTTGACACTGAAGGCCCTCCTGTTATTGACTGTAACATGTGTAATCCCCCAAGGCCTCCAGGACAGCATGGCTGATCCCGTCGAGGTCACTTACAAAGTCGCATGTATTTGGAGCTTCCTACTTCCATTGTGCCCTAATCACCAATCTAGAAGAAGGTATCAGGTCCCCAAAGGGGATGCCATGGAGTTTCAGTTTGCCTTTGTTCTCACTGTCAGCATTTTACGGAATATGTCATGCATATAAAATGCATCCAATATTGCTCATGTTTAAGCACTGAAACACTGAAGTCTGTCTAGCGTTTATTTCTTTTTTGTATTCTCACTCAAACTGCCTTTAACAAACATACCAAATGCCATCTTTTGTACTGGAGTGTAATAATTAAATGAAAACACTGCACCGTTTTCATTCCAGTAATTCTTCACAGTCTTCCTCTCCCAGAGGTGCTTGCTCTTTTGTTTAGTCTTGCTGGTTATTATTTTTACGTTCACTATAACCAATCTCGGGGAGGCCCTTGCTCTTTAAATCCCTGAGTCTCGTCACTGGGCCTGACAGACAGGCACGGCAGCAGTGTTTTCACAGTCTGCGAAATTATTCTGGTTGTCCAATCAGCTGAGCTGGGCTCTGGAGGGTTAGTGATTGGACTGGCAGGAAATCAGGCTCTTAAGACATAACATATCGACTAGGCCATCCATCATCTCTTAGCATGCGCTCAGGCACAGCAGTCAGCCACCCCCACCCCACACACCCCCTGTCCCCTTAGACTGTGTGGGAGCCCTGCCATTGCGTAAATATTGGCCAGGCTGGGCCTGGCAGTGGTTGGGTTGGAGGGGGTTTGGGGCTTTATTGTGGACAGGCTTGGACTAAGGGGATGGGCAAGAGAATTGGTTATTACAGTCAGGAGAATAGACAGTTGCATTGATACCAAATCATTTTGCAATATACTATACCTGTTTTCCAGGGGATGGAAACTGTTGAATAAATTGTAAATTCATGTGTTGTTTACAAGTATAATAGCAGAGGCATGAAGTTTATTTAGATAGTGATATTATTTTGCTACCCTGTAATTGTATTTTATTCAGGGTTTCTCTTTGGCCAACATAGCCAGAGCCAGCACTGTAATAAATATATATATTTTCAAACCTCATTTTGTTAATTGCAATATTATTTACTCAGTTAAAATCAATATTGAGTAGAAATGGCATGAAATGCACATATTTCTGTCAAAGAAAGTAGCACAGTCAGTGCCTTAATTGTATGCATGTAGTTAACCACTAAAGGTTGACTTTGAGTCAGTAAACACCATATAGTTTTCTTTTATGCTACATTAATCTGATTTATCCAATAAGTATATGAAAATACTTCACAGGTGAGCGTAAAGGCATCCTACTGATGTAATATATTTAGGTCTAGGGAGTTATTAGTTACTGACTTTAGGTGAAATCATAAATGATTTGATGGTCCTCTGTGGTCATTTTACAGTTCTGCTCTGGCTGAATTCATTTTTTTATGCAATTAAAGTTAAAATGTATTAATAAAAGGAGTTGATATAAAAAGGATCTTTCATCATATATTATAGCTACAGATCTACAGTAGATAGATGTTGACTAGGTTGAAAAAAATCTTTATTTGTTAAATTTCTTACAGTTCTTTCCCCTTTAGTTGTTTTTTTTTTTTTAAATTCTGTTAAAATAATCATTACCCCAAAGGATCTGAATGCTGTATAGAGTTCAAAATCATTTCATAGTCATTGCTTTTGATTGGGAACTTAAATGGAAGAGAATTTAAACTTGGAACAAAAAGATTGTTATAGGCCATTTCAAGGTAATTTCCACAGAGAGTCTGTCGGTCTTTTGCTTGTATTATGAAAAGCGTTTGTGGGAGGAGAGAGGGAGTGTCCTATAGACAGACAGAAAGAGAAAGATTGTGATGTGGAGTCCCTCATCTGTAACGGCTGCATAACACAGATGTTGGGAGTCATCTGTCAGCCTGGCCTCTCTTGCTGGGCCCGAGCTGCTCTGGGGGGAAAAGAATTGGACACGGTGCTGTCACTTTTTACCCCCACTCACAATGGAGGGACATGCAAATATCAACCCCCGTTCTTGCCCTCTCTTCTTTGCCCTCCTCTTAGCCAGTCGTGGTGTCCTGTCTACTATCTGGACTGTGGCTAGGCAGAAAAGGGGGATGGGGGGCCGATCGCAGGCTGGTGTGGGGGGAAATGTGACATCAGTCCCATCAGGTCCTTCTCTTGCCACATATTAGAATTGGAAATGATGGGCTGCTCTCTCAGGCCTTGCCTGTCTTCCCATGGGTCTAGAGGGGACCCCAGTCCTTCTACCACTTGTCCCCCGAGAGAGTTGGTGCAAGAAGGGCAAGATAAAGAGGGAGGGAATGTGAGAGTCCTCTGTGTCCTTCTGTGCTATATTATGAATGAATTGGGATGTAATGATCACCCCCCTCTTTAAAATGCCATTCAGCTCCTTATATGGCTTTCACAGTGATGAAAGTAAAAGAATGAGCAAAACGGGGCAGATGCGGCTGATTTGCAAAAAAGAAAAGCTTAAACAGTAAAGTGTGAAGCATCTTTCCCCACTAAACACAATCAGCACCTCTCTTTTATTCACACACACACATACACACACGCACAGACACAGTTCCCTGGTGAGGAGTCCCTGAACGTTTTTCGAATCGGGCCCTAATGTGCCGTTTTCATCAGCACTGAGGCGGGCTGCAATATGGTGCTGGAGCTCGCTCTGGGAATATGAATGTTGATTAAGCATGCGTTCAGCCTTTTGAAATTCTGAAGAAGTGTCAGAATAATGGATGTTGAGCAAATGTCAAGCATTTGTTAATTTCTCTGTTATTTGGGGTTTATCTAGCATGATCTTTGGAAGGAAAGCGCAGGGCAGGGTTGTTGTGGCATGTGCCATTGATATGATGATTTCTTGGCTACACTTTGTTTTTGATGGTAATATCTCAGCTCAGCATGAAGCTCAGGGAATTGCTCATTGATTATTTATTGTAGTCATATTGTTTACCTCTTTACATGGCGGTTAAAGTTAAGGATTTGATAACAGGTATAATATGGTGGAGAAAAAAAACATTAAATATCGCTTTTTTTTCCCAGTGTGTGGTATTTATTATTTGTTCACAGCTTTCAAGGGCTCATTGCCCACATTTTAGGTATATCAAAGTCTTGGCATATATGTATTAAATTCCTGGCTTGTTTCTCAGTTTTAACTTTGATTTCTATGATTGTCCCTGTGGAATCAACTGATTTTCTCTTTCCAGCTGCTGTGCTGTGAAGGTAGAACTCCACAAGTATTTTGTAGGCTGGAAGTGGCAATGACATTACCCAGAGACTGATCAAGTGCAGAGCCTGTGGGGCCAGCCCCGACAGCTTCCAGTGCATGGCCTCACACTTCTGGCTGCCCATATTGAACAAAACACAAACTGGCAGTTGGGGCTTAGGGGTACAACCCTTGAAGGCTGGCTAAATAATTCCACGCCTTTATGTGGTTAGATGAGCACTGGAAGGGTGAAGGGATGAATGAAGTGTTAGCAGAGAGAAGGTGTGGAAAGAAGAGAAGCTGAGTATACAACTTCATGTCAGGCTAAGGAGTTCATGAATAATAGATGTAATCAATTACTTGATTAGGAAGCAAAGGAATGGCTACTTCCTTCTCATATCAGAGGGATGTTGTCCAAGCACATTCCATAGAGTGCAAAGCCTTTTTGGCTCATTGGTCTAAAAACAAAGAGGTAAGCAGCTTGTTTTTGAGTTAGGCCTGATAGAAATTACATGGTCCCTTATCGTGAAGGTTAAAAACTGCATTTACTGGAGCGATAGACTGAGTAGGTCAATATTAGTAGAGTAAAACTATTGATATGGTACTCTAAGAATAAGAGCAGCATCTGCTGTACTGTATGCTAGTGTCAGTAGTAGTGTTGTCACTGAACCCCCCCAAAAAACATATGTACTCTGAGGGAAACCTACAGTTCAGCTGGGCAGTTATATCAGAGTCTCTAGCCTGGGGTTCTCTTTGCATACTGGAATCAATTGCAGACGAAGAATGAAACAAAATTGCCCAGAATGGTACAAGTTCCCCAGCTGCGCTTGGGGGAATAGGCAATTGGTCAGTGTAATGTGTTTCTTTGCCAGACCAGTGGACACTCGCCACTTGACGGATAGCATGAACCTCATTTTCTGTTTTCCATGAGAGCTTGCAGAAGCAGCAGTGACAGTAATTATGCTTTAACAATGGCAAAATACTATAGTTATAGCACGTCTTTGCACAGACGGAGTGGTGAAGATCCCTTGCTTTCAGGAGGAATCACAATTAGAGTGGTGATTGTAAAGGTTTTCTTGCTCTTTTTACCGCCATTATATAACAGCTCTGACAACTCAGGGCACCTCAACAGACAGAAATTTTAAAGATTGTAATAAAGTAAAGGAAGCTCAGTAGGGGTCATATTGTGCCTCTGCTAAAACCATTTCTGTCCATGGTCCCCTACAGCCTTGTAGGTTTGTATGGCCTGCTGCGGTAAGATTGTTGGGGGTGGGGGTTTCTTCACAGTACAAACTGGTGAGTCTTCCTTCAGATGGAGAAATATCTTGAAAATATTGTTTAAAAGTGACAAAAAAATTGCACAAAAATTTCTATAGCTTTCTAAAATGCAACAGTCATTATGTTAATTGTGCTTAAAAGGAAAAAAAAGCCTTTATACTTGTTTTTGCAGAACAAAAATTGCAAATATTTAAACTCTAAACACGTGCGCTCATTGTGCAAGTATTTGTTTGAAGCTAAATGACACACTGAGATTTGTGTTTGTTTCTATCCGTTGTCAGAATATATCACATTTATACATTAATGTATAAAGATTTTTTTTTCAACTCATTTGTTTGGCTGCTGATGACGCTAGGCTTAGCTGAGAAACAGATGTTAGCATTTTGCCTATCAGCATGTGTAATTAACAACATTTGCATATCCAGCGTTTTAGCCCGTATTCAGCTGTATAAAATACTGATCTATAGCAAAGTAAGTGCTTCATATAGTATTGTCAGCACTCTTGTCTGAATGAGGTGTTTTGATGGTAAATAAACCTAAATATGTGAAAAAATAATGGAATTAAACTTCAATAATAATGTAATGTAGTATAGGTGTAGAATTTAAACTAAGCCTTATCCTCTCAGATTTCCTTGCACAAAATATTTCTTCCATGTCATTCCCTTCTGAAAATTGTTTCATCGCCAGCAGTAAAAATATGTGCTATTAGACAGTTCCATGCCCTGAAGAGTCACACCATTCAACACACTCTGCATGCAGATCCACCAAATGCTAAATACTGTCGCAGCATATGATACCAATGCCATTAGCCAGGTGGCTTTCATTACCCAAATTACAGCTATTGTTTATAATTAATTATTTGTAAATAGGAAGTTTCCAAATATAATTGATAGTTTGAATTTCCCTCATCTCCTATTAATTAGGTTGATGGGAATTTCAAGGCTTTTCACTGTGTTCGTGTTTAAGGCAATGATACAGCCTGAATGCACAAGAAAATAAGTTAATGCAGCACTCAAACTTGAATTTATCAGATTCACAGCCACTGGGTAACCTAGCTTAATAGAGCCTGAAGTACTGACCAGACAGCCATACCAGTTCAGTGACAAAGTGAAAGTCCCTAATTGTTTTTAATTTAATCTGCTGCTTTACTATTTTGGGTGCCAGTGCATATTAATGCTCTGTCTTATGTTGTAAGGAAGGGTAATTAGGTTGAGAGTGAATGATTCCCTAACCACTCTTCTGTCTCCCAACCTTCTGTTTCCCCATGTTCTAAATTATATCCGAAAGGGCAGATTTTTTATTTTCTGCTTTTTACATAAAAGCCACTGTAAGTGTGCACTGCAGTGTCACAGACTCTTGTCCGTGGCTCTTCAAATTATATTTTGTGTGTTCTTTGTTTGATGAGATTGATTTTTTTTTTTTTTAAGTAAGTGAAACAGCGATCAATGAACCCATATGTTGACCTTGGCAAGTGCATTAAAAAATAGCTTTCTTTATTTACACAATTCACAAAGGGCTCACGACTTCCTAGCTTTAGTCACAGAACTGTTTTAGGCTTCACTTTAGGAAGACAAGTGTCTAATATATGTTATTTTAAATATTCGTAGTCATTGTCAGTTACAACCACATCACCAAGAGATATTTAAATATTAGAAAAGGTGGAAAACCTTGTTACCTTATCATCTTATTTCAAAAAAATGTTCAAAGCTGTTTTATCATATCCTAACATTTCCATGTGTTGCATATTGACACTAAGCATTTGGCTGTGCGTATCATGTGTGCAATTCATAATAAAATGCAAGCTACAGGATTTGTTTAAGGCTAACAAAATACAGTCAGAAATGCAGCTGGTTTTAGAATAGTTAACAAATTGGGTTCATTTTTATAACCACTGAGACAGGACAGAGTTTCACAAATGCTTGTACTGTGTGGCAATGGGATACATGAATTATAGTAAAAATGTAATACTCCTGTTCAGTAGGCAGATCAAATCCTCGCTGTAAGATGGCAATTGGCTACATATTTTAGCATAAGGTGAGCTTACTGCGCCCAAGAGAGGACAGGCTGGATATACATTAATGTAAAGTCTGCAATAACTTATTGTTAATGTCTGTTAAATAAAAAAAGGGGGATTATAGCAGCATAAAACTTGACAGACTCTATAAAATGCAAACAAGTCTTGGTTTTAATCCAGATATCTGCATTCAGCTCTTCATTTTGCCCCTTTTTAATGTTTTTCCTTTTTTTTTTTTTTTAACTATTTCTTCACATCTCTAATTAGTTTAGTTCGAGTCTTGTTTTTGTGTCAATCTGCTTGAGGTAAAAATGAAAACACAAGTCCCCAAAGTTCTTAGTGTTTTTGAAACAGATATGTTTTCATAGATATTAAGCGTCGTTTATGTCCCTTTAAAGTTAACAGGCTATAGATTTAGCAATTAAGCAGTAATCATGCTCATTATAGAGAGTAATCCATTTAAAACGTAACAGATGTCTGGTCCGACAGGGGGATCATGATGGTCCCATGCCAACAATAAGGCTGTAATACTGTCGAAATGCTCAGGTGCAAGGTTGAAGTGTGGAAGAAATTTTTTCCCTCCCTTAAGTGTCCACATGTTGACAGTTGACCATTTAATGGCCCACTTAATTGCGGTGGCCCCTTCACCCCTAAGCATCATTATAAATTAATGCTGAGGGGGTAGACAATTTTTCCCCTCACACTCTGAGAACTTCCTTTGTCGTCTTCTTTACTTTTGTAACTTTGTGTGTGATGAGAATCGGGCTGCTTTAACATGTGGTGCTCGATTACACCAAAGTCTAGTATGTTTGATATGTGTGAACACTGTATACTGCCCCACGGGCATGGTACGATGATTTGTGTCCTGCTTCTTGATGAAGAGCCAAACTTAGGAGTGCACGAGACATACTTGAGTATCGTGTGCATCAGATGAAAAAATCTGTATCAAACACATGAGATGAGGTTTGAAGGATTGCACGACTGTGTGGACCGTCTTCATTTGCACACCCAAAACAAAACCACCAGTGACGTGAAATACTGCTCAACTTCGGAATACTTCAATAACATTATCAAGTTGTTAGAACTGTTGTGTCAGTAAGATTTGGTGCATGTTTTATTTTGCATATGGTGGTTGGGAAATAAGCAGGGAATTGAGGGGGGGGGGTCGCAGTTGTTCTTGGACAGTGTACAAATTAATTGTACCTAATGTGGAAGTATCCTTAGCTGTTCTTCAGCTACAGGATTAAAATTGTTTAAAAGTGGTGTCTAGGGATCCCAAGAGGACTTCTTTGGTTCATCATAACAGGCTGAACTATTCCAATGGTTAAGATGCTTTCTTTAAAAAATGGTCACAGACAGACATTCCAGACAGAAATCAGGATTTGACATTCTTCTGGCTTTGTTTGCATGTCACAAGGGTATTTTACGGTTTCTAGTGATTGATGTCGGTGTCCTGTGTAGACTCAATATTTTAATACAGATTGGAAGCTTCAGCTTCTCATGAGTATTTACATACCATTCCCAGGTGACTTGTAATGAAAAGTCCATTAAATTTAACAATCAAGTGTACTGAGTGCAGTATATGGAGACATAAAACCACTTGTGAAAATTACGGAGCAGTTTGTGGGTGTGTGTGTATGAGAGCACACATGTTTCTTTTTTTTTTTTTTTTTGTGATATGCAAGCTGAAGACGTGCACAGTCCAACTCCTATAATTTGTGTCACTCATTTAAATATCTGTAACTCTAAGGACACAATGGCAGCTAAGGTGGGTATCGAATGGGCTGCAAGTCCCTGTTGGAACTGTCTGTTTTCCGGGTTTGCCTCTTTGCCAGGTGTTTGACATTGACTGGAGCTGGAGATAAATGTAGCTTATGGCAACCCATGGAATTGACTGACTCTCGGGAGTCACATATAGTGAAAGTTTCCATTTCAAAGCCCATCCGTTGCAGTGGGAATGATATAGAACGGTCCATATGCTATCAAAGAAAGTACTTTTTTTTTCTTATGCGTGTCTACATGTTGTCATACACAAAAAAAGACACTCACAGTAGTCATCCACTTTGCACATTAAAGTAAAAAGCATACACTTGGGTCAACATGTTTCTTGGAGAAGAAGAAGATTTTCATAAAAAATGTTTTTACACCACAACAATGGATTCACAATAAGACAATCCAGATATGATTGTGTAGCATTTCAGCTTTAATTTCATGGGTTTACCTAAAGTATTATATAGGAATTACATCCACCATTTCCACAATTGGTCATTTTTCACAAGCTCAGAAATTTAGCATTTGGTTATGTCCAACTGTTCCAGCTTCCACATATTTATAGTCATGCTAGTTTATCCACTTACTTTTAAACCTATGAAAACTATGACTGTAATTGCTAGTGAATACCACGCTTTACTCACTAGTTAAATATTGATCTGTGTCAATTATTTGCATAGATATAAATTTCTCTTCAATTTTGTTATCTTTAGATTGGTTGGAGTTTTCTTGCCATCGTGTTACTTTATAATAGCAGACTCTGCACTTGAATTAAGATTAGTTTAGCACTTTCCTGGAGAGACAAAGGATAGAGGAAGATGCTACGTATTAATGACTAAATGAAAAAAACAAAAATGAGCTATATTTTTCTCATCTTTCATACCCCACACAGCCTCCCTTTTTTTCTTCCCCCACACCATCGTAGCAGGAATCCTTTTGTCAGAGGTGTTCATCTGGAACAACTTTGCCACACTTGTTTTCATGTTCTTTTAGATTACAGGGCAGCTGGCCCCAGCTTTGAAGCTCCCTTCTCCCTTTGTCTCTGTGCAATGCACTCTGGTAATTAACTTTGTCCTTCTTTTATTTGTTCCAGTCACTCGCAGTCCACTCTTCTGAGCATCTTCTCCCTGGAGTACCAGGTTAGAAGTTTTCTTCCTTTGTGAGCCCTGACAGGTGCCTAATTGAATGATGAATGTCCCTTTATTTCTTTGTAATTGAACTGCCAGCTTTCTGATTGGTTTGGAGGATGTCCCCCCCTCACCATACCCCCGTTTATTTCGCCCCACACCACCACCCCCTCCTCCTTCTCACGTTCACGTTGAGGGCCTTTGCCTGCCTGAGCCTCAGTGGATGTCTGCCAAGCCTTCCCATCCATCTGTCTAATAACATCTAGCCCCTGCTTATTTGGTGGACCTGTAATAAATTATGCTAAACCATTATTATTCTGACAATAATAATTTCCCCGTGTAGTGCGGCTGTGTGTGCTAAATGTTTGCTGACTCGCACTGTCACTGCTGCTTTCCACGGCTGACAGTGGATGATGATAAATGGCCACTGCCGCCAGTGGCAGAAGGCAGCACAAGCAGAAAATGGAGTCATTTATCATCCCACTGACAGGTGTCAGTCACACTGCCCGTCTCTGTGGAATTACATTTTTTTGTGTGTAGTAGTTTTTAAATAAGTTGTTTTTAACCAGTGCTCTTCCGCTATATCCCCTGTTCTCCTTCTTCTCGGCAACGATGGCAATTGAATTGCATAGAAATGTCAGGGTGTGAAATGTGGAATAATGTCATTGTTTGATCAAAAAAGGAGAAGTGAATACAGGGTTTGAATCAAGAAGGTAGATGGAGATAGCTGGTTTGAACGAGAGTGCCTTGGCACAGTTTGACCCTTACCAATATCATTGAAATTAAATTGCTGCTGCAATTGTTCATAAAGAATAGAGCATGGAAGAGAAGCCAAGGGTGAACAAGTTAGCATTTTAGTCAGGTCAACCGGAAATGGAAAGCACTTTGTGCCTAAAAATAGTACTAACTTAAGAGCTGTATCTATGCCTATGTGTATGTATCTGTGTGTACGTGTTAATTGTTTTAGCTATTATGATTATTATGCCATTAATCTTCATTTTTCTTCATATTATTATTACATTTAAAGAAATGGATCAAAAGGACATTCTCAAGACACCATGTGCCGGATGTTATTGAAAGCTACTACCAAAGGTATTGTGTTTCCGTGCTTTATATTGTTTTGTTTTCTTCTGTTTTCTTTCTAGATCGTTCTCCTTCTTTATCGTTTTCTCATCTCTCTTACTGTTTTTCTTCTTCCTTTAAATTGTTCACCGACCCCTGTGTGTGGCCTCCATGACAATTATAATCTCTTACAAACAAATCACCACCCACAGGATTCATTCCCGACCCCCACTTGCACCTGCTAGGCTAAAGCTCTGTTCTCCGTGTCAAACTGAAAGCAGGAAAGTAAATAAATAAACCAACCATTGGACATTTGCCTTACACACAGGCTTATGATGGGATGATTATCTGTAATTCAATGAGCATGGTTAAATTTAAAAAAAGAAAAGAAAGAAAGAAAGAACTGAAAACAGACTGTATTGGGAAAAGCCTCTTTGCATATTGCAATTAGCCTTTATCTAGCTTATTAGGCCACTGTTCTGGAGAAAATAAAGCTGGATAATGCACTTCTAATCTACTTACAACAACAAACCTCTGAGATGATCTGGGTAAGATCTGAAGTGTGTTGCAGGTTTAGCTGGCGAGGGAAAAAAGGCTTTTTGGGCGGCAGGGGTTAACTAACTATCATATGCTTGTCTGGCTTCTTGGAAATTTGAAGCCCTTCAAGCAGTGCTGTTTTAACCACACGGAGCCTGCCATATGCCACCCAGGGCAAAGTCATCTGGGACATTAGCATGTCTTGGCTAGCCCGATCTAGCCCCCTTCTACCCTTCTGTCTGCCTTTGTGGGTCATGTTTTTTTTTTCACTACTCTTGTTATTCTTTGTTATAATGAAGGTATCTGAGTGAAGCCAAGGCACAGCCTACTGCTCCTGTCCTGCTTGAATTGGCCAATGAGGTAATGGCATAACTTTTTTTTTTCTGTCTTTTTACTTGCCAATGAAAAACACATCTGAGTTTATCCTTTATTTTTTCTATAAATGGATAGATAGCAGTTGGCTGCAGTTTTTGATTTTCTTCCTTGTCTGTTAGTCATTATCAAAATTGGTAAAATGGTTGGCTCAATTATCAATTATTTAATGTAATTAGCGCTCGGCTCCATTAAGCAGATGTGAAAATACTTTTTCTGTTTTATTATGTAATTTTCCAAATTGCAGTTGAGGCAGAGTTGATACAAACTGCGGACAGGTGAGACTGGGGTCATTAGTTAATTCCTCTCTTTATTATTTGATCTGTTATTTTCTTTGCGAGTTCAGTGAAGAATTTGTAGTCTTGTTGATGTAGCAGCAATTGTTTATGTGCAGCTTAAATCCATGTCATTCAGTGGTACAAAACTCAGGTAGGTTGGAAATTCATGCTGTAAGAAACCTGTTTCTTTCAGAATTTAAGTGATCACTTATATTTATTATATTTTAAACCTAGTTAGTAAATGTTTGCTATTTTTAGGGTAATGCCAAACTCTTGTTAAGTGTTCCAAAATATAAATCCAACTATACTATAGTCTCAATACACTACATCTTAGATGGTTACATTACTTCTTACTGAATGAATGAAAATCTTTGCATTCATTTTTTGTAAGTTCACGACATTTTTCGTCTTACAGATTATAAAGGAAGAGAAAAGGCCCGATAACCTTTTTAAACATTTAAATTTGCATTTGAATTTTGATTGGCGCGTGCACTAGGCAATGAAATTCGAGGGTCTCTTAATCTAAAATCACAGTAGTTCACATGCATCAGTGGTACCTCAAAGCCAACTGCCATTATTCATTCTCCGTTTAATTGACGCTTGATTTTTTTTTTTTCTTGAAAGGATCCAATTCAGCTAAGAGATAACTGTCTATGAACCATTTAACTGTCATCTTAATATGCTACTTAACATTTAAACCAAGCACTCATGGTCTCCCAGACTGCTAATTGATGTAGTTTCATGTCTTTATGAGACAATATATCTCCAACAGAGGAAAATGATTAACAGTGATGAAAACTATTCATAGATATTTTTTTGCCCTTAGAAGAAGCTCATGAAACAGAGATGGACTCAACATTCACTGTTTCTATCTTTATGGGAATTTTATGCAAATATTACTTGAATATGGCATTAGAACAGGTGCAGTTGTGCTGCACTGTGCGACCCATTTTGGTTTACAGTTTGATAAAACCAGAGTTTTAATAAAAACGAATTCTTTTTAGGCTCTGTGATTCTTAGTCACATGTTAAACTCATGAAGGTATGTGTTATGACCAGGGAATGAAGATGGACTCATGATTAATATGAAAATTAGGGAGATGCATGTACCTCAACTAATCAGGTAGTCTTTATTCAGGCTGAGCCTGCATTGGTAATGTTGCCATTTTTCATGTGTCAGCTCTGATGCAGGTTACCAAGAATCTGATTTTCTCTGGTTATTCAGGGTTCGATGGTTTGAGTTGTGAGCCGGCCAGGAAGCACAGAGAGAAAGGAGGGAAGGGAGAAAAGAAAGTGAGGGGAAATTAGAAGAATTAGAGAGAAGAAAGAAAGCTACTGTAACTGCAGGTTACAAATGCTAAGTCAGAGTCAGTACTATCAGAGGTCTTAATGAAGATGTAAACTCTTTGCTCACCCCTTAATTATTATAGACATGTTAAGCTTTTTTTTTTTTTTTTTTTTTTTACTAGCTGCCTTCTTAGTGCAATATTATGGAGATGTTAACAAATACTACTGTGGGTAAAAAGACATTGTTTAGACAGAAGCATCTCTGCTCCCAGCGTTACAAGGAAGCATCACAGAAAAGATGAAACACTCCATTCTCACTGCAAGCTGAGGGCAAATTCACTTTTGGTCCCCAATTATGCTAACAAGAGGAAAAATGATCTTTGGCTGGAAGAATGTTGTTTCGTAATGAGCTGGCTAGGAATGGCAAAGTCTTCAAGCAATGTTTTAATTCCCTCTATACTGAGTAAGCTGTGAATTTTAGTAGTGAATGACTTAATGCATCTTCTTTTATTCGCCGTATATTGTTTGAGCATTGGCCAAATGTAGACCTTGGAAAAATATATCTTATGCTAATGCACCCATATATATTTTTTGTCATGCTGTTCTTTATAATAACTGTTGTATTTTTTTAATATGTTAATAAAACATTGTAATAATAACAACAATTTTAGTATGTAGGAATGTATTGCACTGATCAGAGAGACACATTCACCATCAGTCGTTCGTGCTCTCTTACCTGTCAACTTTTCTCCTTGCACTCGACCATAAACACTGCTCACCTCTAAGGTGTGTTTGTGTTCAAAGAGTGCTGCTGCCATAGGTTCTTTCCTTCCTATTAAGGACTACATTCCCACCATCCCTCAGGTGTGTCCTATTGGTTCCTATAGTTTTGCCTTGGTGATCATTCTATGATTAAAGCTCTCCATTGTCTCTTGCCTGGGCACAGTATGTGCTGCTTTTTCTTTCAAGATGAGAGACTCAGGTTGTCTGTTTGACAGAAGGAAAGGCAATTCAGCCAGGTAGCTTGGCTGTGTAATAAGCGATCTCTTGTTCCTGTGGGAAAGGTTGATGCAAAGCAATGCTTTCAAAGACCAATTTGCACGCGGATTGTCAAAAGTAAGGTCAAGGTTTTGAAACGCAATAATATAATTTAGAGCCATTACGATCATTATTATCTATGTGACATCAGCCAAAGGTAAACTGGCTGTGCAATTTCAATGTCGTAAGTCTTAGGCTCTTTAAAATATGTTTGCACTTCCAGCTGGATATATGGGATTTTTTTTCTCAAGCAATTCTTCAGAGAGGAATATAAATTCCACCATCTTTTAAGTGAATATTAATTCCTCATTGATAGTAAAGTCTGTTTTTATTTAAGCTGCTTGTCTTTTCTGTTGATTTTTTTCTTTCCTTTTATCTTTTTTTTTTTTTTTTTTAAATCTGTGTAAAGGTGGATCTGTCTCCTGCGCTGATGGCTCGTATCATCCTGGACAGGTTTCTTCAGGGCCAGGATGGTGGAATGCGTGAGTAACACTTTTCCATTTCTCACTCTGTCCTTTCTATCATTCTCCCCATCAGTCTTAATTGTAGCACTTTGTCTTTTTAATCCCTTTCTGTTTGAGTCCCAATTCCAGTCTAGCTGCTGTATTTTCAGCCTGTCAAACCCTAATGAGAGATAGACCACATTTAGTAGTAGCTGCATCCCAGGGCACATGACTGGCAATTAAGTACTAGGAGGACCACCCACCTCTCAACTGCAGTGTGGATCAATGGTAGCTCACCTCATCAGTGTTATTTATAACACCCCTGATTTCTTCCCTCAGCCTCCTTCATCCCCCAATGCATCCATCTATCGCTAGCATTCTCCTCTTCTCTCATTCCCTTCTCTTCCTCGCTGCCTGCTGGGGTCTGCAGAGGAAATTGAGTTGAGGGAAGACTGTGGCAGAAAAAGCAAACCATTTCTAGGTAGTGCTGATGGACACACTGTGGGAGAACAAAATTACAGACACAAATATTGTTGTTGAATGTGTCAAAGATCTTTTCCAGAAATTGTGGGAATTGTTGCCCATGTGTAGTCTGGTTAGTGTCTTTCTCCTGTATTTGTCCAAAATTCCTGCGTTTTACCAGTTTTAGTCACATTGTTAATTTATAACAAAAAATAAACAACTCCCCCTCCTCTCCCCTCCCATCCCCACACTCTGGAACTTCCAGTATCACACATATGCATATTATTTTAGTGGGTCTATCCCGAGGACTTTCTGTCTGTGCAGTAGTCACTACTTTGAGAGCGAATCACATGATGTCAAAAAGACGTGCTTCCAATTTAATCAAGAAAGAGATTAAAATGGATGTGTGTTATTTTCAACTTCGCCACAGCACAGCCATTTGTCAAAGTCAAAGATGTGATTGCTTTGGACCCACCGTTATCCGCTGCCTGTCAAAATACTAGTCTGAGCTGCTTGTAGAACAGGGCATTCATCCACAAGCACTATGTCTCAGATAATGGCACACTGCATCTGTCCATCTCCATACAGTGAAAAAATGTTTTATTATTGCTAAGAATAGATTTGTACCAGATGAAATGTTCTAGAAAATCCTTGTTTAATTTTGAGCAGAGTTACAGGCGTACAGCATCTCACTTTTTTGGATGCTAGCAAATAATATCATGCTCCTTCAAAGAATAATTTCACATGCAATGCATGTTGTAAATATTTGCATAATATATTATCTAGTGAAATAGATAATATAGATAATATATATATTTAATATATATATATATATATATATATATA
The DNA here is from genome assembly GCF_041146795.1 of Maylandia zebra. Lineage (NCBI taxonomy): Eukaryota > Metazoa > Chordata > Actinopteri > Cichliformes > Cichlidae > Maylandia > Maylandia zebra. The sequence continues at coordinate 24,042,771 of NC_135185.1, forward strand.
TATATATATATATATATATATATATATATATATATATATATATATATATATATATAGTGCAGTAATTTGTTTCCACAAAGAAACAATGCAAGGATAATTGTCTTTCCTGACAATTAGCTAACAGGTTGGTTCAGTGCTATTGGCAGGCATATCTTTCATCCTCCCTCCAGCCTCGGACAGATCTCCAGTGTGCTTGTGTGTATTTGGGTGTTTTAGTCAGACTCTAGAGGAAGGGCAGGCAGGCTCACTGCAAAGATCAATAGACTTCTAAATAAGGGACATTACCTCCAACAGGGTGAGTGGCTTGCCTTTGCCTACCATTGTCATTGTTTTTTTTTTTTTTATTCCTCTTCTCTTTCCCCTTGCATTTAAGAGACACATGAATGGGGCCTTTGGGACTATGGAATATATGTACAATCACTAGTGCCGGATCAATACAGAGTTTTAAATTGTTTTTGTACCTTCCTAGTGTGTGGGGTTTTTTTTGGTTTGCTTTTTGCTTGCTTGTTGCAACCCCCTATCCCCCACCAATCCCACATCGTCCTTCCCACTAGCTACCCACACTGCCACACCTCAACATGACAACAGCACCAGCAAACTCCATCCCCCTTCCTTGAAGCAGAAATATTGGAGAGTGTTTCAGTCAAGCAAAGTGAAAGACTATCTGGTGATGCTTGTACATGAATCAATACAGTCAAAGCAGTTTTATTATGTATTGAATGCAATATCAACATCCATAATGGTCTTTGCTTCTTGTCTTTTGAAGCTGGGCAATAGGGAGGGTCACTTGTTCACCCAAATGACACAGCTTTAGTATATACACCAGAATTCCTTGCAGGGTAGTACTTTCTTTGTTTTTCTTTCCAGACTTGTATCCAGCTTATGTGTCAGGGTTGTGAATATGATAGAAAAGTTTTATGAAACTATTAATAAATTTAAAAAAAAACTTTTTTTAAGTCAAGTGGTTATTATAAGTCTTTTTATTGGTTAAATCTATGTCTGTGTTGTTTATATAAATATACTGGATACTATATTTCATTTTATGAAAGTATACATAATGATAATAAAGCAAAATTGTATTGTTTTTAAATATTCAGTAATCTTGAGGAATACATTTTTAAATGATTACATTTTTTGTAAATATTTATACATTTTCAAATATTTCAAATAAGTGATTGAAAAAAAAAAATGAAGATAATAATTTCACTGAATTTCAGTGAGCATGAATGTGCCAGCTCCACACAGAGAATCCCTCGCTGGCTGATGGATTCAAGTCGAGGACCTTCTTGTGAGGTCACAAGGGGTCATGCCTGCCAGTGCATGGGTCCTCTCATGTACTCCAGCTTCCTCTTACAATCCAAAGATGTGCATCTTAGAGTAACTGGTGATTGTAAATCGGGTATACATGAGAATATGAGCATGAATGGTCATCTGTCGCTGAGTTAGCCCTACGATTGACTGTCAACCTGTCTAGGGTGTGCCTCATTTCACGCCCTGATACCTGGGATAGGCTCCAGTCCCATCGCAACCCTGAATTGAATAAGCAGAAGAAGATAAATGAATGTGTGGATGGATGGAATTGCAGTGAATCCCAATAACGACAATTACTAGAGCTGAACTAACAATTGTGCATTTTAAAAGGTTTGCATTAACAGGAGTGGTAGGGACAGATCTCATGAAAACATTATTATAGGCACAGCTAACACATCTCAGCCCAATGAAAAGTTCTGTAAATGAAAGTATAACACTGCAGAGAGCTATACTGTCATTCCTATTCTGTATCATTAGATACAGGATGGTCGTATCTAGTAGTAGATTCAAAGTCACAGCAAAAACACTGGGGGAGCCAATGCTCTGTCTTCTCCCCCTCCTGCTATCTCTTCATCTTTCTTTCTATTCCTCCTTTGACAGGAGTTGATGTGCCTCTAGATTTAGACATACTTTTTGAGGAGGCAATTTTGCTAGCTATTTGACCTTTTCCATTTTCCCAAGGCCCAGCTCCAGATTAGATTGCTACTCCATGTTTTGTAACTATGTGATTCGACCGCCTTTAAGATTTATTGTCACATTCCTTTACAGAAGCCTTGTACGCAAGGTTATAAATGTCCCGTGTTTGATGTTAACACTGTGAGAATCTTAGTGTCTACTATGATCCTTTGGTTACTTGACAGGATTTATAATAACTTTAATGTTTCTCAGATAAAACGTGTTGATAACTGAATATTGTACTGGGTCTTATCGGAGCAAATTTTCAACGTGGTCGCTATGACTGTTATGGTCCCTTCCCTCTTGTGTTCAAGTGCTCCTCTCTTCTCTGTTACACCTCTCCAATGTGCAGAGATGGGGTGTGTATATGAAGCCTTTTTTTTTTTCCAAATAATGAGAGCAAGGGCACTTCATTAGCAAGACGGGAGGGAGTAAGGAGGCAAAGACAGCATGAGTGTTAGTGTGTGCATGTGTGTATGCAAGGGGGCGGTTGCGAGGGAGGTAAGCAGCACCGTGGTACTTCACTTGACATGTATACTAATTACTCCTTTTCAGCAGAGAAGCTCCAGTCAGCCTCTGCCACAGTCTAATGGCCTGACCTGGGAAGCCTTTCTCCATAGCAGTGCCTCCCCAGATCTACTATTACTACACACACACGCACACATACACAGAGAAATGTGGAGTCTCATCTCACCGCTATCAGAAGGAATCAGGTGGAAGCAGATCAGTTCTGCCCCAGTAACCTCTTCAGGGACCGAGTTCCTCTTGCACAGGAGATACCACCTCATATCATCAACTAGCACCTACACACCACCACAGATAGTTTAAAAAGAAACACATACCCCCCACCCCCTATCTCCCACTCTCTCTCTTTCCCATCTTCTGTTTTTTTTTTCTTTTTTCTTTTTTCTCAGTGCGGGGGGATAAATTTAAAAGGAGTAAATTGGAAAATCAAATGAGGGCTTTAGGCAACCGCAGAGATTTGCAGAGCTGTCGGCCAGTGTTGGAGAGCCTCATCCATCATGTCCCACAAGTAGTCAATTCCTCTAGTATCTGTAAATGTTTTCAGATATTAGCCAATTTATATGCTCCGAGATTCATCATGGAAAATCAGCTTTAGCGGTGCACATTATCAGGACCTGTCTCTCCCTTGCTCCATGAAGTTTGATGAACGAGTGCCCCTCCACAGCTCAATGGCTTGCGCATGGGGAGTGTGCGGGGGTGTGGGCATATAGAGGAAATGGGTAACTGCCCACCCCCACCCGTGGAAAATAGTGGGTTTTTTAATTAATAAACAAACTTACAAAGGAGCTCATCAGTGTCAGGGGTAATAACAATCGTCATCCGTTATTGTTTATTACAGTCCTCCCTCAACAAATGTTGCTATTTAATGAGGTTTCTCTCTGTTTTTTTGTGTTTGCGATAATGACTTTTTCACCCTAGTGGAGAAAAGAGGAGTCCCAGTAGTTACAAATGAAAGAAAGTAAGCAATGAGAAAACATGCCAAGGTTCTGTTGCCGTTACCTTGCCTTATATAGTTTATCTTGTTTTGGAGTTGCATATGAAAACAGGTCTGTGATTTGTTTACACTGGTTGTTTTCTTTAGCAAATCCCTATGGAGGTGTAGCGTTTCACATCTATTATTCCCCTCTTCTCTGTTCCTTTTGTTCAGATGTTGACGGTGTGATATGGTGCCTTAGTCAGAATTTATACCAGCATGGGACAATTACAGTAAATTTGGTGAATGTTTACAAGGTGCAAAGTTGTGCTGCAGGGCTTTGTTCTCCGTGTCTAGTGTTCTACAGATTGTGCTTTTTATTTTTCTGCACGCATTTTTATGTGTGCCTCTGTATGTGCTTTGAGCGTGTGTATTTAAAGAGCATTGCTTGTGTGTTTTTGTTTCTGTGTGTGTATGTTTGCATATAGCAGAAAGGAGCTCAGGGTGTTCTAGAGGTGTGCTGCCGTGCAAGGCGGGGGCGTCTTTAATAAATGTATGCTGATGTTGGAGGCTGCAACGATGCGAAGGATGCAAGGGCCCTGTTGTTATTTACTGCTGTGTTTGTGCACAGCAGCGAATCCTGGGCCTGCAAATGGCATTACAGCCCGTGATGAATGAGCATTAGGGTAAACTCATTTTAAAAGCATCCTGATTTATTAGCAGCCTGGCCTTCCATTTTCATCAGGTCAATGCTTGGCTGAAATTCCACAATGTCAGCGCCAAGGTCACCTCTTTATGGCTATTTTTAACCCCATCCCTCAAAAAGCGCAGACGAAAGAGATCCTGGCACTTATTATGGCCGTCGACAAAAAAATATCAAAGAGCTTGAGAGACAGGGAGAATTCTAGTCCTGAAAGTGTGTGTTATGTGAGAGACCAAAATGTGGTGGTGGTCAACCTCCAATTATGAGTGCTAGTAAGACAAGAGCTTTAATGGCTAACGTTTGCCTTCAGGGAGGTTTATTACACACTACTGTTTTGCAGAAACAGCGTCAAATCTATAAAAAGACCATTAGGAAGAGGGAAAAAATCAATCAAAATGCCATTAAAGTGGAATAAGTTGCCAATATTGCTGATGTGGTTGCGAGTCCTTTGATTTTCCTTCAGATTATTAGGCACAGTCGAGTAGTGACTTTGTTAAGGGAAACCAGTGTTGTTGGGGAGTAATATGTCTCCTGGCTTCATAAAGTTTGCTGCCTCATATTTCCCACTTTATTGATTATCCATTATCATTTGTCATGAGGTGTCCTAACTCAAGGGGAAAATATAACCCTCTTTCTTCACCACCACCCGCATTGCACAGGAGCATGGTATGGATCTGCGTGTGAAGGTACCAATCTCTGAGAAAAATGAGCAGAGAAATAAAGCACTGCCCTGTGCCTTGCAGCTCTAAGAGGGAGTGTGGGGTTATGGGATGGGCTGGGGGAGCACTGTAGCTGGCTGGGAGAGACTAAAACAGAAAGCAGGTTGCACAAAACAAGAAAAAAAAGCCTATGCAGGAAAAGATAGAGACGAAGAAAGGAGGAGGCGCTTTTGTTCTTCTTCCACCTCCTCTACTTTTTATTTCATCATAAGGTAGATGAGGGATCATAGCAATGGCTATCTTGTTTGTGGTAGTTTCCCTAAGTGTGTAGGGGATGAGAGCATAGAAAAGAACAGCCCGCCTTTCTGTGGGTGAAATTTATCTAACAGAGGCCTAATGATCCAGATGGCTATCAATTGATTTATTACATTTTTTTGTAACTTTTTTTTTCAAAATTGTATTAATTTTTAAATAAGCCATCGTGTCTATAACCGTTATATACTGTGTGCAGTTTCCTAGATGCGCTTGAGAACTTCTGCGATGTTGGTATAGGCACCATCCATGCCTGAAATGTGAATAGAAACATTCCATGTATTGTCTCTAATGCGCCAAATCTGTCAGGCGCATGTGTACATATATATCACTAAAATGGTGTGCCTCAACCATTTCGTCACACGGTGATACAATCCATTTAATCCAAATCTTTTTTAAGAAATGATTTAAGGAATTTTTTGCTGTTGCAGTAACAGCGAGTCGATTCGCAGGCCTCCCTTTCTGATTTATAATGTTAGTAGAGAAAGAATAGGGATGAGAGATGCAGAATAGTCAGCGTTCATAACATAGATAAACTACATGAAGCGCCTGTGCTTTGGACTGAAACATTTATCTATAGAAAATCTGTACAGACACCAAGCAACCATCTAATAGGCTAGTGCAGAAATACTGTACACAGGTTGGTGGGTTAGAGGCTGTCCGGGCTGGTTTTGTTTATAACACTAACTGTTTTGCTTGGTTAAATCCAGCAGTTAGACATTTTCTTGAATAAAATTATGTGGTCATTATTTTTTTCCTTTTTCTGTCTGTCTCCCTCTCTTCTTTTGCTGTCTTATTCTCAGCATCTAAATCAGTCCTCAACAGCATGCTGAAGGAGCCATCTTTAATTCCAGACCAAATTTTGGCCAGTAATGTCTACCAAGTAAGGGTTTTAAGTTTTGTACTTAATTAACATTTTCCAGAGAACTGTTTAATTGCCTGAGAGAGATAATTCTATTTAATTATATGAAATGTTATTATTTTAAGGCATTTGCTGTGTCTCTACTTAACAAATCGAAAATTGCTTGTGCACAGTGAGTTTTCAAAAAAAAATGGTACTCTACACCTGGCTGACAGACGGCATCAGCGGCTCATGTTTGCTGATGAGGTCACGTGAGAGCCGGCGGTCATGCCTGCCAGTCTGCCAGCATCTCCTGTGTTTTCTCCTTTTTTTTCCAGCAGTGTATGGGCTTCCCTCACCTCCCTTACACCCACCCACCCTTTTGGCATGCCATAATATTTCTTCCCCCTCTTTTCAGTGCACAATAAATGACTGCTGTTATGGACCGCTGGTAGACTGCATCAAACAGTATCCTATCCCATAAAATTTTAAGCCTGAAATTGACGAGGAGCTATTGAAGGGGATGAGATGTGTCTGGCTTCACCTGACATAAAAGTTCTGCTTCACAGAGGAAGTGTTTCATCCTGCCTGCCATCCCAGTATCATCCATACAGGGGCTGGAAGGCGATGGAGGGAAGAGGAGGAGAGGATAGGCTGATCTAAATGCATCTCTATGTGCATGCTGTGAATCAGACCCAATGTTCTATGATACAAGAAAAGAAATATAATTCAAAAGCTTTTTGGAACAGGAAAAAGAGCTAATACTGTTACATACATATTTTTAAATGCATTTTAATTCATTACTATTTACTTCTGATCATTTTATTCAGATGTGCACTACAGAAAGTTTTTACTACATTTGTCTAACTTAAGGTAATGATTTATTATTCATTTATAATTAATTTGTCCACCTCATTACTATTCTTCCCACACACTTTCCCCACCTACACACACCCCCTACTCGTCTAGTAGGACCTTGGCTGTAGGGGCAGAATGGAGCTCGGGCTTTTTTAGGGGCAACCAGCTGGGTAGCAGATCAGCTATTTTCAAGGGGAGGAGAATTATTTGAGTCGGTGTACACGTGCACGTCCGTATGTTATTGTGTCTGTCCAGGCTTTCTTGCCCGTGGTGGGGCTGTGTTGTTCTGTTCATAGCCAGTCAACCTTGTCCCTATACCCTCCTTCCACATCCCCCCCTTTTTTAACATTCTGTGGCAGTCCTCTCAGTGTCAACTTAAAATCAGTTACTCTGCCACAGAGAGTTCATTATAACCACCGCACTGCTATGTTCTTTCAAAGAAGTCATCCACACATTGAATCAGTTGCGTGGCTACTAGTTACAGTATGTATAAATATATATATATTTATGTAATTAGAAACCATTTTGGTTGTTTTAGTTTTTAGAGGGTAATATATTTCTATAAGAGCTTCTTTTTCTCTTTCAAAAATAAAACCATCATCATTGCATATTTCCTTTTATGTGCCTTCAAGCTTTGCACATCCTTAATACAATATGGCATTTATTCTAAAAGTATTTTTTCTTCAAATATTATAAAGTACTAGGCAGAGTATCTCATCTATGCACTTTATGCATTTTGTCAAATTGGCATTTGTTTTTTCTTTCTTATTTAGATAATGCACTTCAGAGATTTGTTGTGAAAGCAGATTTAACTTGACCCGAACTCTGATTATGCTTTACTGTATGTTAGCATGAGGAGAAATGGCTTTTGCTTTGCATAGTAAATCAATAATGGAGAAGAGCAGATTCTTAACTGTAACTGATGGTAAACATGTGCATGTAGTCGAGCACTGAATTTTCTGGTTTCCAGAGAATTTAAATTTAAAAGTCAAATGTATCGTAGTATTGTTGGAATCCTTGACTCGATTCTCAGCGCCATAGGCCATGAGCATGAAGTGCTGCTCCGGGAAAAACTGAAGGAGAAGAACCTTTCCTTTCTGGGTAAGCCATCCTTTGACCTTCTCATTACATTTTAACATGAAAATGAAAACAACTCATAAGTCATATTGGAACCATATGGACATTCTTGACTGCAAATATTTTTTATTTATTTATATTTCTCTCTGCGTAAAGCTGTTTTGGGGGATTTGATGTTTACAGAAAATCAAACAGATTGTTCTCTGAATATCATCTATTTTTCTGATGCTATTGCCATATTCAGATCAAATTAAATGAAGATGGAATGTTCAGGTATGGAACTATAGAATCCCCCCATCCTCATATCACCCCATCCCATCATCATTTACTAGGTCAGATGAGTGATGAAGAATAAGAATCATTCCCACTGTCATTACGGCCGTATCATTTATTTGGACATGGAGTGCTGACCTTTCTTCAGGGCTGTACAGAAGACTGTTCTAAAGCTGTCAGAGTTCGAGGGGCACGAGGGCCACTGAAGCAGCCTCACCCCATCTGATAAATGGATTGGAAATAAGCTACCCAACAGCAGGAATGGACCATTAATTTTAATCAAAGCTGATCTAAAAAAGGCGATCAGAGCCACATGAGAATGTCAACAGCCCAGTGGGTGTGTACAGAGGTTCCCATCCTTATACACACAAACACATTTCTACACCGACATTACAACATCTTGGATGCCTGGATATCTACCACAGTCCTCTGGTAGCCTCGGTGACCTCTCTCTGCTCTCTTTCTTCATCCGTGGCTGATGCTACCTCCTCACCAGCACTAACCGCCACCCTCCATCTAGCCACAATTCTCTTCCATGCCCCATTAGTTGAGCTTGGCTGAAGACAAAGAGGCAGGCCTTTGGAACTGAATGACCTGGTCAGTGAGATTTAATGGAGAAATCAGGTGTTGGAGGGATAATGGCTAGAGCACGCCAGAAGTCAAGGACAATGGCTACAGCTTGTGCAGGCAAGGGTCAGGCTTGCAGAGACTATAATGCCAGCCTTGTCTCCTTTCTGTATATTTTATAAAGCACTGCCAAAGAGAGCAATACTGTAACTGGAGTTTAGAGTATTTTGTGCAGTGACAGCAAATACGTGGCAGATGTAGATAATGGTTTAACTACACTGGCTGTGCTCTACTGCTGTTTTTCTGCTTTGCTCACGCTGAGCGGTTTGTTGCCAGCATCTTTGTGAAAGCAGTTAGATCAGCAGCCTGTGACTGATTGTTCATATAGAAGGTTACTGCAAAACAGCAAGCATAACATTTCTAAACTTTTATTTTCAATAGATGAAAACCACCTGAGAACTATGGGCTACGACAAAACACCTGATATCATCCTGGAGGTTCCAGTTGGTTAGTATTTACATTATGAATGTAACCTCACTTCAACCTTAGGCATCTCTATTGTCAAAAAGTTTTGGGATTTTTTGTATATGACTGAAGAAACAAACAAAACAAATGACCTCGTCTAACTAGTTTTCTTAGATTTGCTGTGTTTTGTTATTTATGAAAAGCTGTGGAAGGACACATTGTACACTGGATTGAGAGCAAAGCCTCTTTTGGAGATGATCAAAGCCATCAAACCTATCTCAATGAACAATTCTGGAGCTATTGGAACAGGTGAGCCCTCTCTTTTTTTTATCTGTTTTGTTTACTTTATTGGCCATCAAAAATTTGCCAATGTTATTTTATCAGTTTTCATATTCTTTATAACTTCTCCTTTTTCACTAGAAACTATGATCAGGTATTCTCAGTTGTATAAAGAACTCCTATCTCTGTCCGCCAATGCTTACCACTTCCTCTCTGGCAAAGGCCACTTTAACCACAGGATTCCACATGCTACAGCTGCACATTACACTACTTCCACATTCACTCATGTTCTCTGAGACCTTTAGAGCCTGAATGGTCTGCCTGTGAGCTTGATTGTTTTGTTGAATAAACACATTGTGTTGGAAGGGAAGCAAGGAAATGGGTGACTAATGCCTGGCCTCTGTAGCATGAGAACTTTTGGACAGGAGCAGGTCCTGACGGTGGCGGGACAGAGGTATATGTGCGCAAATACATTTTTCAATGAATCTTAGAAGTGATAACCTGTAGAACATACTGACCTATTTAATATTTAATTTGAAACCTGAATAGAGTGGACACAAACAAGTGGAGTCCACATCTTAGCCTTGGCTGACACCAGGTTCCCATATCACACTATAGCCCTGATCCTCCACTAATGGTTAGCTGACATGGTGGTGCAGGTTCTCGTCATTGATGCTGTGTTCAGTGAATTATGATAACTTTATTTGTATGGCACTTTTCAAAACACAGAGTAACAAAGTACTCAACAACGGTCACCTTAAGGTGCTTTATATTGTAAGGTAAAGACTCTACAATAATAGAGAGAAACCCCAACAAGTAAACTGCCCCCTTTGAGCAAGCACTTGGTGACAGTGAGAAGGAAAAACTCCCTTTTAATACAAACAAACTTAAACCAGGCTTGGGATGGGCAACCATCTGCCATGACCAGTTGGAGGTTTCTCTCATGTCTGTATGTTTTATTAGAATGTGTGCAGTACGTGATATAATGAGATTAGTTTGAGATTTGATGTATTCATAGAATTAGGTCTAAAAGTATTTGGACAAGGACACAGTTTTTGTAATCTTACCTGTGAACACCACCACACTGGATTTTAAATCAAACAGTCAAGATGTGACTAAAGTCCAGGCTTTCAGCTTTGATTCAAGAGGTTTTTAAAGTGTTGCATTGGACTGGACTGGTTCTTATATAGCGCTTTTCTACTCTGAGTGACTCAAAGCTTTATACTACTAATTCATTGACCCAATCACGCCCATTCACACAAGCTTGTTAAGTGCTTACTATCTAACATTCATACACATTCGCACTCCGATGGATGCATCGGAGAGCAACATTGGGTTAGTATCTTGCCCAAGGATATTTGGCATGCAGACTGGAGAAGCCTGGGATTGAACCACCAAACTTCCGGTTAGTAGCTGATCTGCTCTACCACCTGAGCTCATCGACACTGTGAAATGCTATCTGATCAGTGTTGCAGCCAAATGCTGATCTTTCTGGAATACTTGCAGCTTGGTTGGATAGTTTGTGTTAGTCTGAGCCTTATATATTTGCTCATATGTGTCTTTCATTTATATTCACAAGGCTAGCCTTGTCCAAGTATATTAAGGTACTGACAAAGTAGATCCTATCACGTCAGCCAGCAGCCAGTCAGACAAACATTCTGTGTCAAAAAAAAGAGAAAGAAAAAATGTCAGACCCCACCTTTTTCAGCACCCCTGTAAATTTTATTTGACATTTACAACTGACATTTCAAAATGTGCCCTAATCTTTCTGTTAGACCATACGCATGATCATTTGAAGTACAAGTGTAGTCCCTGATGTTCATGTTTGTGTTTGGAAACGCAATGACACAAAACTATAACCTGTTAAGAGCAGCAGGTGAAAAGAGAACGGTATCATTACCAGCTGAAGGCAAGGCTGTTTTTTTTTTTCTTCCTCTGATTCTGTTAACATGTCAAATGCGGTCTTGGAGACTTTTGTTTAAGCAGTGGCAACAACAAAGACAATGTTATAACAGTCCTCTGTTAGTCGGTCTGGATGTGTGATGTTGACCGTGTGTTAGTACTGCAGCATGTACAGAATTAGGTGTTTTGTTGAGATCCAAAAGAAGGTTGAATTTAGCCATAGGTGTGGGCTGTTTAAATCTTTATCTGTAAGTCCCTACTCCATATACATGATATAATGTCTCGTGTTTTTGGTTTAAGAACTCATTCGCTTTGGGCTAGATAGTGTCTACTTCACTTTTCACTTCATCTCTCGTTAGTTGGTCTCAGTTTTAAACATCAACCAACAGGTTGATGTTTGAAATATTTGTCCATTCCTTCATTGCTCAGTCCGATTTCAAAGTCTAAACTGTTCAGTTTCCTTTTTGACCACCCTAAGAAGGGCACACCAGTGTTTGTAATTACTTCATTGCCTCTGATTGACATTTCCAGTGATTTGCTTATTTTTCATGAATTCCTTCTTTGCTTTAACTGAGCTGGGTTACCCAGAACTGTGTTAATTGTTCTTCACTTGCCCTCAAGCATTACAGAGTAAGGATGTGTTTTTGTAGACGGATAGAAAAAACATAACTAATTTTCCCTCCAAAGCCCTCACCAACTGCATTTATCATCCAAACAATAGTCTTGCCAACACAGTAACCCCATAATGAACCCCTCTTCAGTGGAGTGAGGGGTAATGACGCTTCACCTACAATGCTCCCAAGAAAAAAAGGGAGAGGACAGAAAAAAATGGAGAGAAAAAGACAGTCTTCTGCAGAATCAGACAGCGTGTTCAGGCCCAGTGCCTGGATGAGATGGTGAAACAGCAGCTATTGGTGTCTTCCAGCCATCAATCTTAGCTGGTGGCGTTCCAGAGCCAGTGAGCCCTCTGCTCTGACGGATGTTCAGATAATTGAGTGATCCATCTCGCGCAACTATCAGAGTTGCATAAAAATTATTCACCTGCTGGTGAATATTAAACACATAATGAGCCTCTTGTGTGTTTTAGGAGAAGTGGATAAGGTTAAACACAGCATGTAATGAAATATGGACTCTTATGTGGTAGCACCTTAACTGCCCCTAGTTGATTATGGTGTACTTATATCAATTACGCTTGGCAAAGTTCCTTCCATAACTCTGCAAGCAGCAATTCAAATTCTGCTCATGCATTTGTCTGTCTAGGTGATCTCATACTTTAACCCAGAGACCATGGAGATAATTATTATTTGCTGACTTCTTGATTATTTTTGCACTCAAATATTGTTGAAACATTTGCCTAAGTTATGTAGCAATAGAGATTTGGGTTTTTACCATTTGACTGAATAATAGTTGACATAATTGGATAATTAAAAAAAAAAAAAGATTATAGTTGCTTATTAAACCACTTGTAAAGGCTACTTTTTTAGAATGAAGGACAAAAAAAACTAAATAAGTTTTTATACTTGATGGAGCTAAAGTTTAATGACTGGTCCTTATTATCAGGAGAGCAGAAAACTGTCAAAACTACAATATATCCAGGCTCAGAAACCTTATTGCATGCTTATTGTTAACCCGCCAGACTTTTTAGGTTCATTGAGGTAGCTAATTGCCTTTATTGCAGCATTTGTGTACCAAAAATAATCAATCAGGTAAATCAGAAAATGCAGCAACCAAGAAAATAACTTTTTTATCGTGTTTTAGTAGATTAAACATGTAAATGTGGGTATAAACGAGTGTAATTCAGAGCTCATTCATCACTTTTCAGCTCTTTCCCTTCGTTCCCTTTCCCTATTCCACCCAGCCGAACACAATGAAAAGCCTGTGTGACAATGAGCGTGGACGCCAGCTCCCCTCCTCCCAAAGTAAATCAGCTGTGCGATTCGTAAACTGCAAATGTGTCAGAGTTGAAAATGTTAGCACTCTTAATGGAGGCTTGAAAAGGTTAGATCTGATAAAAAGCTGTCAGACGTCCACAAAAAATGATTTATAGCAAAATAATGGGACAGTATGCCTCATTTCTCCCTCATATGAAATGGGGGTTAAGACTTTTGGGTTTGCTATTATACATCATCTGGCTTGACCACTTGCAAATTTAGTGAGACTTGAATGCACACACACGCATTATGTTTCATCTGGCTCCTTTGTTTCAGTAATTTTGAAGGCCTTGTTGTAATGCTGATAATTTATGTCCCCACATAATTAGTAGCATAAAATTCTCATGCACCAAAAGCACTCATTGATCTCCATTCTTATCTGCTTATGTGCGTCCTTTGTTACACTTTTGTGATGGAGGAAATGGTAAAACTAATGAGAAAGTCATAATTCCAAAGTCTCACCAGACCGTTCCTATAACATCAATAATCTGCTTGCTGACACATTACCTCATAAATAGACATACCTAAGATTTTTGTGATGTTTTATATTAGTTGACACGACCACAATTAGAAATCTCCAGTTCTTTGTGAACTTTTTCTAGTTATATCAAGGGCTGCATGCTGTAGGTTTTACAGATGAAATTGCGCATTAAGCCTGTTAGTCTCAGAATGTCAATCCATTTGCGACATCAAATTAATTTCTCGATTCATGATATTGAACATTGCCATCCATTTTTAATGGACATGTCCATCATTTTTGTTGAACTTTCTAAAGCCTTGATAACAGGAATGCCTAATTAGTGGAGTGGAGTGTAATGTTACAGTGGGTGTTTGATATGCCCTATTGAATTCATCAGCTGGTACTTTTAGCTTTAAAATATGTAAGGCCTTCTTCTAGATATTTGGATCCATAAATGTAGTTTGTGTTCACTTAAATAACTGTTTATATATGACTGAAGCTGCTCATATTTAGAAATAATGTTTTGACCTTGTGTGCTTCTGCACATGTTTTCTCGTATAGTCCCAGTTAATGCAGTGGCATAAGAGTATTAAAGGCCTCAGCATCTAGGACATCACAAAGGAAGAGCAGATAGGGGATGTCACCTGAGCGAGGGAGCCCAAAGGCCGTGGCTGCCACTGATTCAATGAGGCTGGACATTACAAGGCCATCCCTGAGGACAGGTACTGGCGCTTCTGGGGTGACAGTGTGACACCTCCAAGACCTGTGCCCTGCCATACCTTACCTCAGGTTCTTGTCATAAATGTGCAAGACAAAGAAAGGGGGTGAAAAATAAATAAATAAAAAAGTATCAATGGCAATATTAGCCTTTAATGAATAGCTGATAGTCACTAAAGTGACAGAAACAATATTTGAATAGATTCATTATAGCACCAGCCAGCAGTCTTTTAGTTTCTCAATTAATCTATTCTCTTGTGATGTTTAAGAAAGAGCTTTTTTTTTCTGGCTTACAGTTTTTCTTCTGTTGTGTAGTTTTGGGCACTTAATATCAATAGAAAATTCTAGTTGTTTTGTGGGGGGGGGGTTTCTGATAAAGCATAACTGTCTCCGCATAGCCTTCCTGCTATTTATAGTTATGGATGCCCCATGCAGTGCAGGAACGTGGCCTCTTTTATTGTTTCCTTTGTTATGACATCCTCACGTAGAATATTCCACAGCAAGAAAAATAGCCATCCACAGTGGTGGTTCCTTTAGGGCTTCGCAAGTGTTTGTTTTGGGGAACGTCAGCCCACAGAAGTGCAATGCTAGCCCTCACAGAGCAAGCTACTTGGAATATTAATGGTAAATGACAAGTCGGCCGTGATGCTTCAAGGATTTCATACTTTTAAGGATGCACATTTGGGTGCATTGTTTAAGACGTCTGGGGTGTAATCCGCACTCTCAGGTCTCTGGCAGCCTCAGGATTTAGCTCTGGTTAAGCCCCATGTCTCCTATTTATGTTGGTAGGGTTGTATGTGTGCATTATCCAAATTTGTCATTTACCATTGAATGTGAGAGCAGCTTTGACATCGCGCTGTGTGTATAAACGAAGAGCAGGACAGAAAGCGGCACCCCAGCGATATATACCCCTCCTCCTGTCTTGCTGCTTGCCTGTGACACTGTGAGATGGAGAGGAAAGCCTGAAGTAAAATGAGGTGCAAGCATGTCTGCTCCATGAATTCCTGTTTTGGTATGGAACTTTTTGAAGATGAACGTACATTTTTTTTGTCAGCTTTCACGATGTATGTCATCACACTTAAAAAGACTCACTCCTCCCCCCCTCATTTTCTCAGTCTCGCCGCCTTCTTCTCCTTCTTTTTTCCTCTACATTGACCTTCTGGGTTTCAATCCAGGAAGAAGCCAGCAGCATTTGTCAAAAGCACAGAGAGACTAGTGGGCAAGGAATCGAAAGGCTTTTTGTAAAAGTCAGTCTAACAGGAGAATTTTAATGGCTGTCTGACCTCTAAAGGACATTCAAATCTACATTACCCTCAATGTGATGTTAAACCTGCAGTAATATTTTCTTGACAGCGGGACAAATAGATTTGTCACACACTACATGATGCTTTATATGCATCACACAAAGGCCTGCACACTCACAGGTGCTAAATATCTTCACTTCTATCTAGATAAGTTCTAGAGATAATGCGAGTACGTGTGAGTAGTATCTGTTATATTGATCTAGTTTTTTCATTTAAAGACCTGCGAGTTCTGCTATAAATCGGTCATGGCGAGAAATTAATGGTTCAATTAGGCTAATTTAGCATTAATTTATGTTGGTCAGCATTGTCTTTGTGTATTTGCTGGCACGGAAACGGTAAACACTTTTTTTTTTTATTCCAGTCCAAAAATAAAAGAATTATTTTTTAACAAATGACAACCAAGGAAACAATGCTTCATATTTCTGCCTTTTGTGTTTAAAGAGCAGCACTGTGTGTACCAGATAATGTGCTGGTACTCGTGGTCTGTAGAGGCCCATCAGTCACTGTGTGAAGCTGGTCGCTTGTGATAAGTGGTTCCTTATAGATAACCTAGACAGTAGGCTTCTTTTTATAGACACACTGTCCCTCACATAACCTTGTTTTTTATTGTTGTTGTTTTTTCCCGCTCATTCTTGTTTCCTTTTCCCCTCCACACTGACTTCAGCCTCTTATTTAGCTTCCACGCTTTTAGCTTTGTATCTTTTTTTCTCGCTTAATCAAACAAGTAATGATTGGATTTCTGTAACTAATATTACCAGCAGAATTCTGATCATATACAGTGAAGAAACACACACACACACACACACACACACACACACACACACACACACACACACACACACACACACACACACAAAAAACCGTACACTTGCAATACATGTGCATGTGTGTACTGCAGTTTTAAGTGCTTTCCTGGCTCACATTCATCTGTGTGTGTATGAAAGTTAAAAAGATCCTGACAAAAGGCTCTTGGTGATTTATACCTATAAAAAGCTTTTGATATTCTAAACCAGGAGGCAAAGTTCTTCCTGTTTTCGTTATATCTCACAAACTCTTCTCTGATAATGCAGCAAGTAACAGAAAGGATTTTAAAGAATAAAATAAATTATATTTAAAAAAAAAACACCAGTTGGCCTCCAAATGACTTCAAAAGCAGCCATGCTATTTTAAATGTACTCTAAGCATTCTCAACTGCAGTTAAGAAGAGATTTCTATTTTTTATCATTTGTCATATGACCTAATTTCTATTCAAAAGTACATTTGAATTGCTTGTTCTCATATTTAAATCCTATATCCGATTGTATCCAGTAGCAGTCATTGTGACTGATGTACCAAAAGTAATTTAGTTTAAATACCATATGAAGAGATATTTATTTTTGAGAACAATGTTTTATATTTCAGTATTAATTCACTTCTTTGCATTGTTGCCAGAAACACTGAAAGAGATATAAGCACATTTGAGTTTTTCCCCTCACTGGCCTGGCATTTGTTAAAGAGCTTCGTCAGAACCCTCTTCCCCCATCTTTGTTCCCAGGCAGCCCTTTCCTTCTCCTGTCTCTGGTTTGAGTTTCACGTCTCTCGGCGGTCTGATTGCCTGATAGCTTAAACATCTCTGCCTGCCTATCCTTTAGTGGGAGTGTGTAATCAAAGACACATGAGGAGCCTGTGTCCAAGTGCTGACCTTCTGCTTTCGCTCATCAATTCTTGGGGTTAATGTACAGGATCTATCAGGTCAGCAGATTTGTCTGCACAAACTCTGTCAGGTCTATAAACGATTGGAAGAAAAAAATGCGTCTGGCTGCTGGCTCTTATGAAAACTGTGTAGAATAAAATGAACACAAGAAAATTTCTGCTTATATATTTTTCACCACATCTTTGATGGTATCAGTATTTCTGTTCTGTGTTTGTTTTTTTATGACTGTTTTGAAATAAACTTCGTTGAGGAGGTCTATATGTGATTTTGGAACAAAAAATCCTGTAACATTTGTTGATGTGATTTTTCACCATAAGCCGAAACAGATGGCACGCAATCCTTTTCCTCTAGACTGATGCAAGTTAACAGGGGCATATATTTCCGAACAAGTGAAATCTAAACTCTTAACAGAGTTTGAGGCTTTGACCCCACCCCCTTTGAATGGCCGCCATAGAGATGTCAAAGAAATCTATTTCTCATTTTGAGTGATATCTCTATCAGTTGGCACATTCGCACCATGAGTCTATCCCAATGTTAAACCCCGAATCTGTCTCTTCAATGACGAGTGCGCACGTCTTAAATGACCACTCGTATCTTTTTGTTATGTGTCTGTGAGGTTAAAAGTGAACGGGCAGAATAGAGCTGTCTGGTGAAAGGCCTCTGATAGAAAGTGCCACTTCCATTTGAGCGCAGCTGCAGCAAAGCCTCTGCTGGCTCACTGTCCAGCCCGACACTTCACATTCTCTTCTCCTGCGATTGGAATGGATTTGAAAACTGTTAACTTCAGACAGAGTTTTGGCTTGACCATTTCTGATCTCTTCCCATTTTTTTCATTGCTTATCTCCCACTTGTTTTGTCAGAACCAATGACTGTCTCAGACGCTGTTTTCTTTTTGTTTACTTAAGTTTTCTGACTGCGTTCCTTTTTTTAAAACTTGGACTCAAAGTTGATTCCAAACCAAAGTTGGTACTCCTAAACCCATGTAAAAAATATTTCATATACAGTTTATATTTAAATATATACTGTCATGCACCGTTAAATTACATCTTGCATAACTTTTTATTCAACTTTCCATTGGACATACCATTAAGCTCCAGAATACACCTCCTAATTTGGTGATGAGGGGGTTTAACGGTTTGAGGAACTCTATTCTCAGACATGCTGACAGTCTTCACCCCCTTGGGTCCCTGCTAAGGATGGAGTTCGTGGTCGGAGGGAATAAAGTGAAAAAACCCTGGCTGCGTTTTAAATTCTCATTGTGGTTTGAATTAGAAAGGGGATAAATGCTCTGAATAATGATCAGAAAACATTTAGCTTCAGCTGCCCGGGTGAAACAAAACACACTCGAGTGAAACTTTTGAACTTTTTTTTTTCCTTCCCCCAGCCGTTTTGTTTTCAAATTTTAGCACTGAGTTCATGGGAAACTCACTCGGAGGTTACCTGCGCCTCTGCAAAGTGATGGAAAAAAGGATTACGTCTGCAAGAATGTTTTTACAGTTAGTTGAAATATTACTAACCTTGTCAAATGTCATTTTGAATGAGAGCGCAAACATATTTTAATCAGGGTTTTAAAGGCACGGCTTTTCAAACTGTGACTCTAAGAGAAAGGGGTCAGTTAATTGCAATGTTTGATGTCATATTTGGTCTCTGGCTCCATTTTGATGCAACTGCCTGGAAGCATGCTCGCTCTCCTGCCTGGCTCTGTGTCTTTCTCTATCTCACACACATACTTCATCAGACACAGTCAAATGAAAAACTATTGAAAGGTCTCAGAGTTTGTAGTGCTATAATCTTCATAAAGTCGACTTCTTGTCAGCCTTTCTTTCAACTTTAACCTTTAGCCTCTCACTGTGTACATCACCAGAGTTTGGCCACTTTCCATGGATCTGGCACTGCTGACATATAAGAGTGTTATTCATATTTTTGTGAATGAAACCATGAGTGTACAACAGAACAGCAAAAGTTACAGCAGCCTGACTTTTTCACTTTTCTTGTGAAAATATGAGCCCTGCTCTGACTTGTACTCAAACCTCTCCCAGCATACTATAATGGGCTAATCATCCAAACTCAGTCCCAAATCTCTTTGGTTCCCATAATTACTCTTTAACAGCAGTGGGAGGTAGGGGGTGGGGGGTGAGGAGGTAAAGGGATATACATTGTAAATTATGTTTGACAAGGTGGGGTTAGTGGTTTTGTCGTAGCTTGTCTTTAGTTATTACTCATACTTCCTCCTGCCATAGATAAGGCCTGCTGCTGAACATACCAAGGTGAGCACTGGCGCAGGGCTCTTATCGCCAGCATTGATTTAGGGCAAGAACTTAGTGACAGAGGTCATTGTGTAGTAAAGCTATCCGTCATTCAGGTTTGATTTCTGTTCAAACTTGTCTCCAAGTTGTCTACGCATAGGTTTGTAGCTCACAAGAGGTAGAGGCCACAGGAGGGTTGGACTTGGGTGGCTAAAGCTAAGTGCGTGTTAAGAGATCACAAAAATGTAGCATTTTGCAACAGTGACTACTGGTTCAAACTGCTATTTAAAACATAGCTAATATTGTAAATCTAATTCAAACCTCTTATTATCGTATGAAATCTGAATCCACAATCATTCGTCTTATGTTTAAAGCAGACATTACAAAAAAAAAAGTAGACACATTTTTTTCTCCAGCAGCAATCTGATAGCCTTACTTATAGAGGTATACTTACAGAAATTCCCCTTGTATTCTGTTTTCTTAGTATGTGTGTAAAACTATTAAATTTTCCCTCATTTAAAATTCAAGGTAGTTCTCAGCCTGTGGTATATACATTTGCAATCATAAACAGAGGAGATGAGTGTTTTCCCCTGTGCAGGGGTGTTTTTTTAGATGTCTGGTGATGGGTATTTAGTACCGTTAATGTTGTTCATGGCCTTCATTTCTAGACTTGTAACTTTTGGCTTAAATGTTCTATTTATTCTGGCAACCAAGTGAGGAACTCATACTTTCAAATATGCTCTGAGTCATATTATTGATTGGTCACGAAGATTATTTATTGCACTTTCTCTCTAACTTTTGCAAAAGTTGGAAGGCGACTGAGATTCTCCTGGAGTGCTTGCGTGTAAATGGCTATAAACTGGCTGTGCTGAATCCTGAGAGGAAAGGTACTCCCGTAGAATGTAAAGGTCTCTTTAGTTATGCTAAAATATCTAGCAAGGATGGTGGTGCTGCTCACTCCAACCTTCTACGGGATAACTGAAGTGGCTAATTACACTTCATTCTGTAATCAAACCCATGTCAGGTTGTCTGAGAACCTGGATTTATATGGTGGATTTCGGTTAAATACAGGAGCAGCTTAAACATTTTATGGTTCTCTCCTCAAATTAAAGTTTTTTTTTTTCCCCGCAATCCCCTCTAAAATATGTCATATCCCATTACGCAAATTTGGATATGGTAAATTAGTGAGGAGTGTGCTTACACTATGAATATGTTGACTTTTTTTGTGCCGTATGCAGAGGGTTAGCTTGCTGGGGGTTGGGGGTGTCTTTAACTCTAAAAAGTTGTCTTGAATTTTCTCCCCTTGGAAGATGATGTGTTTTTGCAATTCAAATATTTGCTCATTCTCTTCTCCATTGCAAAGCTCCCTTTGAAGCAAGGAGTTCTATCAGGACCAATGACAGTGTGAGTGTGCAGCGTGACAGCGCAAGAGGCAGTGCTGGACTATTTCTAACTGCATATTTAAATAGCACGGAAATCCAAAATCCAAAATGTATGCAAATGACGGCATGTTTTGCATGCTGATATTTTCATGATTTGGGGCTTGCATATTCAGGTGGTGCTCAGTACGTGCCTAGCTTTAGCAACATTAATCAGAATTACTTCGTGTCTTCCCCATATCCTTGATCTCTTTTTAACCAACATTTCTGTGGGTGGAAGGCCTGCAATTTGGTAGATTTACTTGATTTATTTTTCATGAAAGCTCTGCTGAAGGTTTTAAGACTGTTTTTAAGTGAAAGGACATACTAAAAGTCTTATATTTCATAGGAAAGTGTGTAACCCAGAAATGCTTAATATTTACTTCTTAAGAGTTTTTTTATTTTTTCCCCCATTTACATCCTGACTGCTATGTTTACTCCCCCTTTGTGTTATGTGCACATGGTTGAATGAAATTTTTAGATAATGTTCATTAAATCGAGAGCATATGGAATCTGAAGCTGCCTTTTAGGTTTTTTTTATATAGCTCTTTATGCAATAAGCACCATATCAAGACAAAACCCTTGAAATGGGCCTGAGGCCTGTCTGCACTTCTTAAGGTATAGAAAATACAATATAAAATAATTAATTGAATTGTCATCTGTATGAACGGTTCTTGCTCTTTGCACCCTATAATTCCCAACCTCTTTCTCCCCATTCCCCTCACCACATCCCCCCCCCCCCCCCCTCTTTTTTTTTCCTTCTAAACAGCAATTAATCTCATTTTTAGTCCAATTTCCAGCCCTCTGCTAGTGTCAGAGCGAGTCCCCTGTTTTGTTCCTATTTGGCTTGGTTCCTCTGCATAGTCATTAAGGGCCCAATTAATGTCACCCTTTAGCTGAAGAGTGCTCATTTTTATTGGGGAGCTGACAGTCACCGCCATGAGTGCCGCAGTGTAATATGCATTAATTGCCCCGTAACACTGGTAATTACCAGTTCTTCAAGCCTCTCAGTAAACTGTCATGCCCAGACACGACTGCTTTGAAATAGATTACTCATTAGGGGGACCTGCCCTGTTTTCCAATGGGGGCTCACTGGGTTGGCATAAAGACGAAAAAAATCTGGTGCTTGAACAAATAGTTGCCAAGAGCAATTTCCTATTACAACTTCCTGGTGAAGGCTTTTCTCTCTTTCTCTCTTTCTTTCTGCCTTTTTTTTTTTTTCCTTGGATGGTTTTCCAGCCGTCACTTGAGTTAAGGATCAGAAGTAGAGTTAAAGGTCCATCACAGATCTTGCTGATAGCAGTTGGTTTGTCTTCATGTCCCAGTTTGACTCCTTGAATGAAAATGTGCCTTGGGATTTCACTATTCAGATCACTGCGTTGTTTTAACTTTGTTACATTTGTATTTTGTTCATTTCTTTTCTTGCCTTAAATTTAAAGAAAAAAATGCCCCGAGACCAGTGCTGCATTGAAAATGTCAGAGTTTTGCTTGACGGGGGGCATTTCAAGGCCTCTGCACATAAGATCAAGGCAGTGTTGATGTGAAGTTCTTGTTCAAATATTGATGCTAACTTTGCACAACGCTCGTGTTTGCAAACTGTGGAATCTCCGTTTTAAACATAAGCTTGTGTTTCACAGCCCCTTCAACATGTTCCACGTCCCTGCAGAAACTTGTATTGATAGAGAATGCAAATAGATAAAGAAACGTATAGAGGACAAAAGGCGAGGATGCAGTGTGGGTGCCACCTTTGCTCGGCGATAAGATATTATAAAGGAAAGACCAAATCAAACAGCGTTAGCTAGCACACATCCTCTGCACAGAAAGGTGTTGGCCTGTTTAGTCACGCTTCAAATAATATTTAGATTTCACCACAGCCTTGTAAATGCTCCGAGTGTGCTGGGCCGATTCCTCTCTGGTACCTTTCCTTTTTTGTCAAAAGCACTTTTGTGTCATTACCCATTTACCGCAGCAAGGAAAAGAACAGAATTTGAAGACCAGGGAAAATTCTCTCACATACACACACAGATGGAAAACACACGCAGCCATGTGCACACCGAGCCTCACAAAGGTGCTGCTTTTGTTTTATCTCCCTTATAGCACCTGCTTCAGGCAATCTGCTCCCACTCGTCTCAAATGAATTTTGTCACGGCCTTTCAGATTCTCAGTCGGCGATGTGCTAATGAAAGGAGATGGTACAATTTGAACTGACCAGGTAGCAGCCAGCAGTGCACAGCTGAGAGCAAAGGATGGGGACACACCCCTCTTTGAAACAAAAGACAAGTCAACCGTCCACTGATATACCCATTACCCTTCTCATTAATACCCTGCAGACCTTGGTGTGTGAGCGTGTGTACTTTGGTGCGCTTGTGCGTGCGTTTATCTGTTTGCGTTGGTTGAACACTTATCGAATTGTTTATGACAGGCCTAATTGGGCTAATTGAAGACATTAAGATTACCTGTCAGCTGTGTGTATCCAGTCTCCCTATCTGTCTGACAACTTCTGACAAGTGAGGGACCCCGTAGCATCCGTGATGATGGAGCATTGCCGGGCCGTAATAGGGACAATAGGGGCCTCTCTAATTTGATGTGGGCAGCATTAGTTGTGACTATCCTTTGTGTGTGTGTGTGTGTGTGTGTGTGTGTGTGTGTGTGTGTGTGTGTGTGTGTGTGTTAAGTATAAGTGAGAGTTAGCTAGGGTAATGGAGTCCCCTTTGGCAATGTGACAAAACGATGAGGTAGTCTGAGGGAAAGAGTGGAAGGGTCTTCGAGTGTTTAAGGACATGAGAAGGAAGGTGCTTGAGGGTGATGGCCTTCACAGACTGACAAGAGACGAGCACTGACATCTGAGTGTCTGTGTGATTGTGGACCATTACCAGTACTGCTATATCAGGGATACCCATACTTTTTGACATGGAAAATGATCAAAATAGGTCCTGAAGTTCCACTTTGGTCTGATCTAATGTCTGCCATCATAACATAAACAGGTTTATAAGAAAAACCATACACAGAAGTATTTAGTTGATAAGTTACTGTATTTATTTTTGATTTTCATAACATTAAATTAAACCCAGACTAAAGACTCAGTTGAATGGTCCTTTTTTTGTCCTCCTGAATTTTTATTTTAAGGTGAGCGGAGCATAGTCCTATCTTCTGAGTCTTAAGGAATGTGCCTGTGCATATCTGTATCAGCTCACCCTCCCTCCTTTTTTCCTCCTCACTCGCCTCTCCTGTGTGGCCATTCTGTGGGGCTTTGCAGTGTCATCGCTATGACAGATCAACACTGTCAGCCCAAGAGATCCCTCTGTTTGTTTGTTCTTCTCCAAAAGGGGTTAAACTGTCAAGTTGACAACTCACGAGACCCTTAGACTGCCCTACTGCCTCTCCTCGTCTCCCTCCCTCCCATCCACATTCATCCCCAAACGAGTGAAAATCAATACCAGATTGCCTGAGGACCACTGTTTGGTGTGGGCTTGACCCCTAGATGTCCCCCACTCTGCTTCTTTCATTACATGTAGCCCAGTATTTAACTTCCATCCTGATCCCTTGCCTAATTAGTTTCGATAAGCTCAGAGTCTCTCTTTCCCTCCCTCCTTCTCTGTATCTCCCTGTCCTACTCTTACAATTGCATTCACACACAAACACAGCAAACACATGGACTTTTTGCTTTCTTTCACTTTGAAGGGACACTGTGGGCTGGGAGTAATAAAAAGACAAATCCCGACAGGCACACAGAAGCCCTAAGCTATTCTTGAGCTAGGATTATTGTTTTGTTTGCTTAGCAAATTTTTTAAAACTACAGTGAAATTAGATTTGCACCCCAGATTGTCAGTACAAACACTGGGGATATCCTGTGTTGTCCAAAACTAATGGCACTCTGCTGTGTTGGGCCTGTTGGCCAGTCCTGTGGTTTTCAGAAGGCCTCGTTGATATCGCGTAGCTCTGTTTAATCATTTTACAAAGCAGCTATTGATATTGTGTGGAAAATGCAACTTCACCTTTAGAATTCCCTAATAATAACCTTAACCTTGATAAGTGATGCAAGCAGGTATCCAGTGGTTTTTCTGCAGGAGGTATATCTGTGTGTATATGTATATTTACCACCCAGATGTCCAGGTGCCGCCACTGTGCCGGCTGGCCCGTGGAACACTGACAAGCCCCAACAACATGTCGGCCCCCCCTGCTTTACTCCCCCCAGGGGCTAAAATTACCCTCAGGAATGTAAACAGACTGCCGAGTAAGCACACAGATTTCTGTGGCCCTTCGCCTGCATCCCTCTCCACACTTGCCCCCCCTAAAGTGGGACAGTTCCATTTTGGA
The DNA here is from genome assembly GCF_041146795.1 of Maylandia zebra. Taxonomy (NCBI): domain Eukaryota; kingdom Metazoa; phylum Chordata; class Actinopteri; order Cichliformes; family Cichlidae; genus Maylandia; species Maylandia zebra. Next base: position 24,068,217 of record NC_135185.1, read on the forward strand.
CACAGAAGCCAAGGTTGATGCGGAGGCTACGGTAACCCGGCGCTGGCTGGTTTGCTACAGTAGTTTTCTGATTGAGTAACAGGACAGTGATAATCATTTTTCCTAACTGCAAATATTTTTTGTAACACCTGAAAGACAAATCTACTTTTTTCCCACCCTTGTACTCCTCATATCTCCTTTCCCCCATTTCATTTTAGCAGACAGATAGGCATTCACACCAATTCATTAGTGTGTGGGGTCGCTGTAAGCAGTGGAGTTTGGGTGAAGAAGTTCACTGGGCTGGGCGCTGACATGTTGATTTAGTGGTGGTAACACCACTGCACTTCCAAAGGTGCTGACTTGGACGAAAGCCAGGCCTCTTTCTCTCACAGGGAGACATTAGAGACCACACTCTAATTTTGGGGCAGGGTTGTACTCATGGACGCAGAGGCCAAGAGGCCTACACAACAAACATTCGCACCTGCCTTTCCATGACTTTTGATTCACTGAACTGGTAACAGAACTTACAATGAAGTACTTATTCTTGAACCTGATGGAGACCTTGGGCCAATGGATAGCATGGCTTTTTCAGAATGGAAGAACAATGAGGAGCAGCCATACGAATTTACAAAGTCTCATTTAAAAAATATACTTGTGGCTTACATATTATATATTTCATGCAACTTTTTTTGTGTTTCTGTGGTTTTAAGTACAGTTGCATGTGGATATTAAATGTTTTATTTCAACAGCTTATGTCGATTAAAAAACAGCTGAGTGCATGGCACACATCCCATGACCTCATATGCAAACATGATATCCATAAGTACACACGCATGACATTGTTCCTCCGCTGGATGCATTAGATGTGCCGGCGCTCGTTCAGACTGATGTTGCCCTAGCAAGGGTGGATAGGGTTACAGTACAAAATGTTGTTGATTAGGGGCTGTGCCTGTAGTGGGGGATCGTCCTAAATTGAAGACACATTAGCTACAGGGGTTAAAGGCAGGATTAGGTCCAGATCTGTGTGGCATAAGGAGCAATGGTCAAAGAAAAATGCCTGTCCCAATGCTTGTCTTTGACTGTTTCCCCAGGGACAGGTGGCAATTATCGGCCAGGGCTGCTGGGAGTTCACAATAACAGGTTAAAGGAGCATGTATCCCCTTGACAATGTGGTTTTCTCTGTCTGCACAGCCTCCCAGCCCCCAGCCTTCTTGCCCACTACCATGGGGAGCTTCTTGTCTCTAGGCAGAACTCATAGACACGAGGACTCATCAAAGGCCCGAGGGGCTTTCAACTGATCTCCAAATTAGCACTATGGTCAATGTTTAGTTTTTAGAACTTGGAGCATTATCTAAAAAAAGGGAAAACCTCAGATGTTTATTTTTTTAAGTCATATTTTTACTTAGATTATCTTAAACATGTATAGGAACTCGATTAAAACCGATAACAAACAAAATACTGGCACTCACTGATAAGTATACCCTTTGTTAAAAGGTAAAACAAACTTATTCTAGCTATAAGCCGGCATCAGCTTCACTGGCATTCCAGATGACAGCTTGTACCTGAAACTATATATACTCAATGTTTGCTAAAACATTAAGTATATTCATCCCCGAGCGCCGCTATTTTGTTTGTTCTTATAACTACATTTAAAATGTATTTACATAAATCAAGATTCCCAGACAAAATTACTACCCGCTCAAGATTTCAGTTCAATATAGTAGAGACACTATGTGCTGTCATCACCATGAAAGAATTCATTAATATCAGCATTAACTGTTAATGAATATCCACTCAGTGTGTCATAACTGAAGAGATCAAGCCATTTTCATGATGTACAGTGTCATTAAGGAGTGTGAGGAGTCGATATCTGCGAACAAAAAAAAAAGATCAGGTGTGCTCTTAGTTCCTGGACGTTAACCCTTTAAAAGCCGGAGAGACCGAGACGGACATTTATTTTTCTTGCATTTATGTTAACAAGCCTGTTCAAAACAATCCTTTTTGCAAAACACTAACACACAGGACACTTTTGTCTGAAGGACAAGTTTTGGGGGTTTTTTTTATGATTATGGTGCCACCACAGAGCTGTCGTCATTAGGCCGCTTTGTTGTATGTAGTGTACTCTGCGCTGCTTGGGCCAAATTCTGAACACTGGAAAGACAAATCTAGAGCCAGACCACACCTTGTTTAGTTTTGCTTCACATCCAATACAGACCAGAGTGTGTCAAAGCGTGTTGGACCGTGACACCGTAGATCTGAGAGGGAACCCGCACACATTACACACACAGTGCACACTTGTTTCTCAGATATGTGTTGCTAATGTGGTAGGCGACATGCTCAGTTAAGGGACTTAACGAGTTCAAAACACTGATTAAGTCTCCTCCCTTCAGCTGGAGAATGTTTTGGAAGCATGATATTGAGCGAATGGTTTCTAACTGGGACCAAATGTAATTAAGTTGGATATCTGTAAGTTACTATTGAGCCAGCAAATAAATATAAGGTTAATGCTTATTTGCTCATTCACATAATCATGTGTTAGTCAAGGTATCAGTCGGATGTCAGATTGTGTATCTGTACGGTGATAAGGTTTTGGTTATTGTGAGAAAGTAGCTGAAGTGATAGGAGCTTGTGGGAAATTTGAAGCCAGAAAGTGATAACTGATCAAATAATTAACGGGAGAAAAAAAAACATTTTACAATTATGGATGCATATGTTTAAAAATAAGCAGTTTTCTCTATTTATCATATAGAAAAAGCTCTAACCTTAGTTTTTTGTGTGCACAAATCTCTCCAGAATCTTTAAATTCCCAAATTCTTTGCAGTATTACACTTTGTTCTCAAATTGCTGAACCATTTGTCCATATAATCTTTTAGTAGCATTATTGGTGAATTGAAAATATAAAATATTAGTATATTATTTTCCCTATTTTACATTTATAGTTAATGAGCACAAAGTTCACCTTTTGCATTTGTAGGACGGGACTGAAATGTTGCTAAAGCTGAATCTGGTTGACCATCAACTAATTTTGTGATCCCTTAAAGGGCGCAGGCTACATCCTGCTCCAGAAGTGGTTGCTGTGTTTACCAAGTAAAGCTCTGGAATCCTCTTGTCTCTGTTTTGGTATTGTTATCTTGCATTAGTGAGCATAAATTATCTCCTACTACAACATAAAACTGACAACACACTGAGTCGACCTGACCTCCCACATCTCTCATACTCTCATACTTACACATTCCACCTCCACACCTCTAGCTTAAAAACTACATATGCATATGAATATGACATGCTCTTCACTGGTGACAAAGATTAACCGCATTCTTCTCTGTTCCTCCTTAATTACGACGCTTGCGTAGGTTTTGGTGATAATAATGTACAATCGTGTGCTGCGGTTGCTTTATAATTGTGTTTTAAGTACCTAAGTTGAATTAAGTTTTTTTTCACCGCTCAATGAGACAAAGTAGGGGGTGGAGAAAGTAAAAAAAACCAAAACAATGTTTTCTATTCTTAGCTATGGTCATGTTAATAACTTGTCTGTGGGAGGTTAACTCTTCCATTCAGTTCCTGTTATTTATGGACAGTCGGATGTATAGTTTGTAGCAAGGGATTATTTACCTCCCTGTTCGAGGACACCCCTCTGGGTAGAACCAGCCTTAAAATATCCTACTTGTGCACAGCAGTTTTACTTGTCAGGGGCGTCTTCATCATCAGTCTGGCTGAATTGCAGCAAAATGCACTACAAAGTCATTAAAATACACAAGCTGGGTACAGTATTCATGCAAAACTGTATCACCTGCTGACATGCAGGCTCTGGGTCACTGCCGTCCCTGTAAATTTTCGCAAATAATAACGCATCACAACACCAGTATCTAACCTTTTTTTGTTTTTGTTTTTATAAAGAAAACTCTTATAACTCTTTGATAGGTGAACATCTATCAAAGGGATCTCAAAAGAATAGTCTTACTTTTACACATTTATTCTCTGTCTTTTACTACATACGCAGTTCGTCAGACTTCAACACAGACATTTTTATGCCTCTGTACTTCTCTCACAATCAGTCTGAATGCTTTTTGTCTTAAAAGAAGTTGAGCGGGTTCCATTACGGCATTTGGGAAAACTGAGAAAAGACTGACTAACACTAATGTTTGGCAGTGCTTTAGCTGCCTACCTTGTGACCTGATGTATGGATGCTGAAAACAAAGAGGTCTTTGTGGAGAGACCTCAGAGACATAGACTTCACCCTCAGGTGAAGGCTTGCACTGTCTAAATCATTGCTGGGGTGTTTGTTTAAAGTGGACCTGTGCGGTGTGTAAAATGAAGTGAGGGCATTTTAAAGTCGAGCATAAATTCATCTCAATTTTATTGATAATTCGTCATGTCATGTAATGTACTTTGGAAAAAGTGATTGAACCCGAGTTGTGCTTGAAGCTTCTTCTTTTTTTTCCACCAAATGTAGCAAAGGAAGTTAACCTTGATCTGCGTGTTGAGCAGAAATGTTCAACTCAGAGATTTTTGAAAAGGTTACACTACCTGACCTCCCATGCATGGATTACGGGCTTTCAGCCATGCTTTCATTTCCCCCCCAAAATGAGAAAAGCAAGAACTAAAATCAAGAAATAAGTCTGCAAATTATTTGAAGGGTAGAGTTGGTATATTTTTACGCATGTGTTTATTATATTCCGTATTGCTGGCTTCATGGCATGTTGTGTGTGCACAGGCAGATACTAATAACACTCCCTCTTCTCCATTCATGTTTTTTTTTCTATTTCTTACTGCCTCGCTCTCATTAAGCTGTTGTAGTAAGCTGCTTGGCACCTGCTTTAAAATGCGACCACCAGCAGCTCATTAACACTAACGAAAGCACGGCTGGCAGCCCGCAATCCACGCCCAGGCTCGTCAAGTGGCCCTCTTGCTGAAATTAGCTACATTTCACAAACAATTTCACCAACTCGTTACATAGCGAGGTGTTTATTGGAAGATGGTTGACTCTGACTTCGAGGTGGTGTGCGTAATAAGCACATGCCAGCTTAAAATGAGCCAGCCCACATAATAAACCATAATTTGCCTACAAATTTAAACTGAACTTCCACTCACTTCCTCCGGCGTTCCAACACACAAACTTCAGAGGAAGTATATATATATATATATATATATATATATATATATATATATATATATATATATATATATATATGCGCAGTAGTAGTGCCTAAAGCACCCTGCTGTGTATTTTTACTTGCTTTCTACTTAGTTTTAGACTTTTTCACAAGAAAATCATGCTGGAACCATCAGACTTAGTCTTGACCCCCTGACCGTTCCCTTCCCCCTTCAGTGTTATTGTTACTATTCCCAGTCCAAGATTTTTACCTCAAGGTCCCAGTAGTATTGACTTGTATTAATCCTGAGAAGGATTCAAACTCCATTTATTTTCTTTACGGTATGGAAAGGCCTTGGTGACATGGCTCCCCAGTGTTTATAATTTTGCTTGTTTCAATTTGTACTCAGCCTCCCTTGACAGACCTGGGACATGATGAATCGTGCACGGCTGCCTTATCTGTTGATGTGCAGTTTTAACCTTTTCAGAAGGTTGCCTCTTTCCAGTGTGTGCCGACCAGTCTGCCCGTTCTACGCTTCTCACCCTCCCCAAACACACGCATACATCCAGAACACAGGAAATACAAAGAGAACGGCGGCAGAATAAAAAGAAGCACATAAGCCCTTTTCTGAAGCCACCTAATGTAAATGTTTAGGTTTTGTTTCCAAAACATTTCCATATTAAGAGTTGACGGCCATGTGCAGCAGTGGAGCGTGGAAATGGCGAGAATTTGAGTTTTGTGCAGTGTTGAGAGGGTGAGCTACGTGTGTGACACTGTGGTGAACTTAGAGCGTGCATCTGCAGGCTTTCTTCGGGGCTGTTGGCTTTGGCCTGTTTGCTCACAGATACAGCACCGTAAATCACGCGCTGTAAAACGCAGAATGCAGGGATGGGGTGTAGGAGCATGTACACTACTGCGAGGGCCGCTTAGAAGGAGGTGCACATATCTTCATGTACATGCGTCTGTCTGCACACGGGAACTGTATGTAGCATGCGCACTGCCTCGAGACCAGTCATTATAACAAGACATATGTAACAGCTGGAAAAAGAACAAAGGCTGAGAATTTATTGTTTCTGTGGTCACAATGCAATCTGTGTGTTTACAGTAAATTCTTAAATTGCAAACTAAAGATTTCTGTAAATACAGCATCTATAATAGTTCTTATAGTCTAACCAAAATGTCAAAAGATTTTATGAACTTTACCTTGAAGCTGAACTTGTACTGCTCTCTGTGGCCCTTTAGCTAGCTTCCTGTCTTGGCCTCCAGAGGCCCCACAACAGCGTTAACTGTCCAAGGATGAAGAGCAGTACTGTCAGCCCCCTGAATCTGCTCTAGCATCTAGCAGCTACAGTGCTCTCCACTCAAGAGTTCAACTGTGACACGTCTTTATGCGTGGCAGCTAAGGTTCAAAGAAGAGAGGGGCCACTGGTGGCTCTTTGGGGGTTAATAAATATCTTGAAAGCTGCTTTATTTCCTTTTTGAAAAGAAATAATAAAATGTAGTTGCACATTCCAAGTGACGAGTTCCTCTGTTTAAAGCGTTACTGCATCTTTCACATCTTTAGGGATACAGTTGCTACAGGTTCTACAAGGAAATAAACAAAAACATCCTATATCTAAACACTCCTAATTTGAGCTCACATTTGCTTGGAAAGTCAATCTTTATTGCCGCAGTGCAGATTGCTTTCCCCCTCAAAATGAAGGTAAATGAAACAGCTGGACACTGTTTGACTAGCTAACCTTAACCACCATATGCAGTGTGTTGAACTCTGCATGCTCTCTTATGCACCAAAGGCTTCTGATGTCAGGATCCGGAGGCCTTGGTGTAGTGCTTTGTTATAGATAGATTATTGTTATTTCACTGCCATTGTAATGTGATTGAGTGTGTATCACCCTGTCAGAAAGATCTTTATCTTCCTGGCGGTGTTTTTGTTTGATTCAGCACAAGTTTCCTGGATGTGATCAAAGGAAAAATACCTAAGCCATCTTATCGCTCATAGATCCATCTCACTAGTGTCCCATCTTTCTATCTCTTTACTAACCTATTCCTGATGTTTTCTGTATTTCCTATCCAAAGTCAATAGCATTTTCAGATATGAATTTGAAAGTCTATCTCAGTATTTGCACACTGAGAACTCTTGAAAACAGCAGCGGTAATGTACTAACAGTCTGTTTTGTTTTTGTGCACTGCAGGTTTGGTCCAGGCCTTGTGATCTACTGGTATGGCTTTATTGGAGAGCTGGATTGCCAGAGAGACAGAGGTATCCTACTCAAAGACTGCTTCCCTACAGACATTGTCACCCTGTGCCATGCCACGCAACAAGACCGATCACCTGAGAGCCAGAATAAAGACAAAGAATGAGAAAAGATCAGAAGCAAGAATAAAACCAAAGTACAGATGAAAGAATGAATGGGAGGAAAGAGGGATGACAACAAGGAGGTGGGAAGGGTACGAACACTGAATTTTGCAGGGGTGGATACCTAGATCCGGAAGCAATTTGGCTTTCCTGCAGTGTGAGACTACTGGCAAAAAATCTGCCCTGAACTTCACCTGACCCTCATTCTCTCTCTCTCGCTCTCTCTCTCCCTTTCTTCCTCTCATTCACTGCTCCAAAGCGGCCGCATGTAAATGCACACCAGCATTCTCTATATATCTGACGTCACTCATAGTCATACCTGTAAATGAAAAACATGATCTGGGAGGCTGCTCTGGTCGTGGTCAACACCTGGCCCTTGGATGGCCTCTTGCACTGGAGGCTACGGTGCAAGCCAGGGCCGAAGCAGGACATAAGGGCCTTCCTTATCACGCTCAGGCCCTGGCCTTTGTCACTCCTTCCTCCTCCGTTCCATAGGCAGATAAGAGAGGTGCGGTCTAGGGGCTGGGTGACGCCTGTCTCTCACCTGCGTCACTCAGTGCCCTCTCAGTCACTCTCCAGCGGGATAAACAGGATAGTTTCTGATTAAGGTTGGCCCCTCAGTGACCCTTTTCACATTATAAAATCTTTTTTTTTTTGTTAGCACATATGCTTGACAGAACTGTTCATGCTGCTGTCAGTGTTTATTTCTTAACTGCGCAACTAATATTCAAATTCAAAGTTCCACTAACCTAATTAAGAGCAAATTTTGATACATTTACAAAAAAGGAATTTTTTTTTTTTTACATTTGTTGGCTTCATGTTTACTGTAGAGTTAAAGTTATTGATAGAATTTCCAATAGGTGTGAACAAAATTGAATAATTTTCTATTTTTTTACGTTGAATATATTAATAATTTTTCACTGCATAATGTCATAAAATAATGAGCATAGCCGTGACAGTTTGCCTAAAGCAAAGCCATATTGAAATTGGGAGTAATGTGGTAGCCTAACAGTATTCACTTTAAAAGGATATAAAATAAGTGAAGAGCTTATCCTCGCATTTGTGAACCTACGTTTGCTTGACCAGTGTGTTTACTTAGTAAAATATCAAAACCAGGAGCTTTTTTACTTGTTTCACAGTAATAAAAAATAAATAAAAAGACTATTAGAATCAGCATTTGTTGCATTCTGTCCCACATTTAACCTGTAACAATTTAAAGTAAAACTACTGTACTTCCATGTGTTATTTTGTACATGTAAATATTAATAAATGTGTTGTGTAAACTATTTTTAATATGTTCCCACGTTACTGTCAAAATCATAAACTTTATATATCAGGCACGTTTAGGCAAGTGAGGTAAAAGACAGGTACGTAGAAACACCTGATTACCATGTAAAGGTAAGTGACTGTCTAGTAGTCGTCTATTGCACATCTTTATAACCGTGATACATTTTATGAGTGGATACTAATGGAAGAAACACAGCCGGGCTAGGAGAACCAGAAGTGAACATAAAGTTGAGTGATGGCTTTAGAGGCAGATATGCACTGCCTATAGGGGATCCCTGTCCTGCCCCTTTCTTTATGGCACACAAAACGATAAGAGGAAAGAAAGTGAAAGGGTGAAGAACATGCTGTCACCTCAGAAAGTACATTCACAAAGAACTATTTTTGTTCATAGTGTGCTTTCAAACTGCAGGCTTCACGTGTTCTTGTGCATAGAAATGAGTCAAAACAGACCTCAGGTGCAAAGTTAGTGGAAAGCTTTTGTCTTCAGTCTATTAATCACCAAATCCGACCGCCTCATTTTCTGTTATTTAAGACAACTTCCCCATATGAAACAAAAATATGTGTTCCTATGTTTGGCCTGCATTTATGCACTGTTCAAACAGTTGGAGAGATATGGTATGTAGGGGTTAAATACCATTAAAGTGCTGCTTGATTTGTTACCCTTAAACCTCTAACCTTAAGCCGACTCCCTATCTAGGCCCTGATCCCCTCCATGAGGAGGCCACTGGGTCACCACTGGGTCGCCAGGCGTCCATGGCTTCCTCTGTGCCCCCCCCCGCCTCTCTGCACACTGTGGTACAAAACAACTGTCCCCATGTGTCCAGTTAAACTCGGCGCGAATGCCTGGTCATGGTATGCTTAGACATCACTTTATGGCTCCTGTTGGACAAAAAAAACAGAGCTATTTTACTCGGGGAGGGAAAATTCTCCATTCAATAAGAGCAGAAAAAAAATTGAAAAGAGCAGATTCAGTTCCTCTCAAGTTTCAAGCCTTCCTGCCATTGTTTTCCAAGGTGGTTGTTGCACAAAAGAGTAGCCAGGGTCAGCTCCTATAAATTAGGTTCTGCACACAATGTGCACTAAATAAAGCTTTTTTTTAAAACGGACTTCAAAGGCGAGCCACGGCATCAGTGTCAGGTGACCAGATTTCCATGATGTGAGTGCAAATATAGAAAAACTAGTTTCCATCTGATGATTTTTAAGAGCCAGACGTCTGTATTTTGTGTTTTCTCTCCCACCCCTGTTAGAGTCATTGTTCCTGTCACAACAATGGGGCACTCGAGTGCTCTCCAAATAAGGCCAGTTTGGAGAGGTCACTTCCAGGGGCTGGTAACACCCGTGTTCTGGAGAAATTTGATCCTCAAGTGGCATACAGCAAAAACAAAACTACACATTCTTTATTTTTTGCACTGGAAAAAAACCCATTGACAATATATAGATTATTCAAAAAGTTGTAAGTTGTAAGTTTCCAAATTTTCTTAAAATTAAAATTAATAGTTACTAGTTACTTATTTATTTGGGGAGGGGATGGGGGGGTCTCTTCTTCCTGTACTCCAAGGTAAGGTAATACGAAGTTTTCAAAGTAATTTGTTAATTTGTGAAAATAAAAGACAAAAATACTCCATTAGCATAGTAAACTGGAACTGTAATACATCAGCCTCTATGAGGGGTCTTTGAGATGCTCCTAAACCTGACTGGAATCCACCTAACGCCTCACAGAACTCTAATTCACCAAAATGAAAAGCACACCTGTTTATATAAAGTCCCCCAGTTGACTGTGTGTGTCAGAGTGAGAGCCAAGTGATCCAAAGAATTATCAATGGGGTGATACATTCTAAAGTGTGTAGAGCAATTTGCCATAGAAATATTTGACATGATTATGTCAAGTGCCCAGGAGCTCGGTGGAAGAAGTTTGTAACCACCAACAGTCTCCCCAGACCTTTCCACCCATTTGCTTTTTGAAGATGGGAGTAGCTTAGTGCAGAACAGCTCTCAGTGCAGCACTTTATCAATTATGGCTTTGTGGTAGAGTGGCATGATGAAATCCATGCTTCACTAAAAGACACATGACAGCCCACTGGGAGTTTTCTAAAAGATAATCACCAGGATGAGATTCTGCATATGAATATGTAGAATCTGTAGGTAAAAGTCAAGCAGTTCAGGAAGTTTTCTGGTAGTCCAGGGGCTATTGACTAGACACATTTGAGCAGGTTTTGCTTTCAAAGAGGCTAGTGGTCCATGTGAAAAGTAAAAGGGTCGGCATTTGTAACAATTTATGCAAAAACCATCACTTGTTTATACTGGTATTGCTTGTTTTTTGCATTTCTAAACAGTGATCAAAGGATACAAACATTTCCCTCAGAGGCTAAGCCAGCACACTTTGTGTTCCCAGATTTGCCAAAAGGCAGTTCGACTTCCAGACCATGAAAAAAATTTTGATCTTTCTGTTCTCAGTTCTCAATGGCATAGAGGAGACAGGCCACTGAGCATAACCTCATTAATATCATCTTACAGTCAAACACAGTAGTGGTGGAATTGTGCTATGAGCGACTAGTCACGATAGAGGGAAACAGGGAAACCGAAATATATAGCTCGATCCCAAGTGCTCAGGGTCTCAGGTTACCAAAGGTTTCATTTCAAGAAGATGACCCAAAGCATAGCACAGAGAAAAACACAGCAGTGGTTTTGGGAAAACTGTGTGAAGTCTGCACCTGAACCCCAAAGGAGCATTTATAGACCTGGAAATGGCTGCATAACAGCACTCCCAACCCAACATAATTGACTTTAAACAATTCTGTCAAGAAAGGGAGAAAAGAGATTCCAAGTTTGTAGGATCTTTCCCACGAAGAACGGTGGCTGCAGTTGCTTCCAGTGGTGCTTTAATCAAGCACTGAGCGAAGAATCTGAATACCTAATAAAGATGTTTTTTTTTCTTTTAATAAATTAACAAAACACACTTAATGCTCTCAACACACTAAAAAAATAATTAAATGCATTATGAGAAGACCATAAAATGTGGAAACCTCAAAAGTTTAAAAACCTGAATACAATATATGCACATGTTAATAAAAAGTTTAAGAGGAAAATTGAGATCATATTATTCATCATTTTTTGCTGTTGCAACATTAAAAAGAAATGATGTGTAAGGTGATTTAGTTACACCTTATTATAATACTGGTTACAGTTCTTAAATCTGGGACTCCCATGTGTCAGATTAGTTTGATGCAGTTCACAGCATCCACTCTGTCTGGTCTCAGCCTGCAGGCTATTGGAAGTCCACTATCCACTCAGATGTACATCTTGGACCAATCTCTTCCACATCCTGCTGTTTTATGCTTCTTCATCCAAGCTCATAGATAGACCACTGAGACACAGAGAATGAAAAAAGGAGAGAACCTGGAAGAGCTGGTTCTATCCCTCTAGCAGACCACCAAAAGGACTTTCTCCACACTCCTGTGTTATTTATGTGAAGAGAGCTCTGGCCTGTTTCTGCCGCAGGCAGCATAGTGCTTTTAGTAAGGATCCTCTCAGCCTCCCTCAGCCAGCCAGACATCACAGCATGGAAATAAATAAAATTATATCCAGGAAGAGTCCAAACAGCCAGTATGAAATGTAAAAAAAAAAAAAAGAAGGAAAGAAAGAAAAGAGAAAACAACAACAACAAAAAAGATTTTACATTTTTTATTTATTTTTTTGTTGTGAGGGCTTGAATAACAGCACTGGGAAAAAGCGGTCTCTCTTCTCTGAGCCGAGGAAGACGCGAACAGACTTCATTTTTATTTTTAGGAAGCTCTACCCGCTAATCAGAGGCTGTTATTTAAAAACAACAATAGATCATGAGAAAAATGGTTGGGGGGATTTTAAATGGCAACGCGGTGGATTTTTGATTGACATGATGGAGGACAGATGGTATGTTTGAGGGAAACTGAACAACTATGACAAATAAATCCACACTGAAGGGTGGGGGAGGATAATTTAGTTTCCTATGACTCATTGGCTTTATGGGACAAGACACGAACGGGAGCTTTAAAAAAAAACAACAACAACAAAATTTTAAAGCTCTGCACTGCCTGCAAAAATCAAAGATCACATGCAACCAATGTCTGGCCAGTAGCTTTAAATGAGCAACTCAACATGCTCTTAGTTGAAATGAGCAGCTTGGCAATAGAAATGGTATGCAACAGTATTTTAAAGAGAAAGCTGTTGACTTGGCTTCTTGCTGATTGACGTATTTCATTTAGAGCTAAGCTCCCATTTGTGAAAACAGTGGCACTTGCTGCATAACCCGCTGCATTCAAATAAATCCAGGAAGCATATCTGGAGTTCCTTCTACTGAGATCTGATATACCATGTGTCTGCAGCTAGCACTTAGGCCTGTCACAGTCCTGAGCTTAGCCAAGATGTCATACATCAGCTATTTTTGTTCCAGCTACATTCATGCGTATTATTTTAACATGTATAGCAATGAATAAAAGAGATAACGGGAATACAACCGAATGTGCGTTTGTGGTTGGAACCACAGGGGTGACAACCCGCATGGAGTATGCCTGCTCCAGCATCAGCCACTAGAAAGGTCAGCCCCCCCCTTGAATGGCATTTGGTTTGTGACAGAAGTGACCCAGAAACTGTGATATCTCCTGATCACAGCGAGGGTCCAGAGGAAGCCCGGTAACAACCCCAAAATCAGGTTCAGGCCAGCATGGCGATGAGCAGGGGTGAGGAAAGCAGCAGGGTAGAGGAAAGGTAGAAGAGGAGCAGACAGCAGAAAGGCAGCAGTAGATGTATGATCACAAGTGACATCCTAAAAGATTAGAGCTGCGTGGTCGGAAAATACGACTAGAGCTAGTCAGGGGGAAAAGGTTAGTTGCATGAGGTGGAGAGAAAAAAATGATTCGGTCAAAACAACCTTGGCTCACCCTCTCCCTTGTCTTCTATTTGTGAGCATTATGGCCTGATGAGAGCTGTGGCAAGCTTGTTATTATGAAATAAGTGCACTTGGGAGGAGGTGGGGCTACTGTACGGATGAACGTGGCTATTATGGGATGCACGGACCGCAGGTTTTGATTGGTGCTGAGAGCAAAAGCTTCCAGGGCATAATCAGAGCCACTAATCCAGCTGATAACAGTGGGTCTGGCCCTGCACACTGTGCCAACCCCTCGCTCATTCAAAAGTAGCATTGCATTTGTCAAAACAAGCCTTATTGTCATTTATCACCCTGCAGTAAATCCTGGCTTGAAATCCTAGCACACAGATGAGAAGACTTCTCTATTATGTACAGACTTAGCTTAATTTGGGAAATATATGAAAGAACAGATGTGATTGGGTATTTTATTGAATTGTTGCCACAGGCAACATAATATTTTTGCGCTGGGAAATTATGAAGAGCAGGGATGGAAGCAGTCGTTTGCACGGTGAAGACAAGAACAGAAGAAGGCACTGGCTTTTTTTTTGTGATGTTTTATGAGTGTTTCATCGAGCCTTTGCTGCGCTGAGCAATTAACTGTTTTGCTTAAAACACAGTGCCAACTGCAGTGCTGCTTCAGTTAGAGAATTGTAGGCCATTTGTCATTTTTACAACTCATTTTCACCCCAAAACACTCCACGATGTGGCTGGATATAACCTTGCTGGAACCATGTCCTTGAGTTCCCACTGGCAGGTAAATATACACTTCCATCTAAACACACGTCTCACATTGTCTGCCTTTGACTTATGGGAGGTCAGCCTGAGAGGGATCGATGTTGCAATTCAGTTTTAGAGGCCTGATGATGTCACGTTGCAGTGTACTGTGGCTTATGGGACCAGGAACCTGTTGATACAAGAAAACCACATCACCTCAACGGTCTTGACTCACATTTAGTGACAAAGGATGAGGGCCGCATGTGTGCTGGAGTGGGTTTTTATGCACACTTGCATGGGCCAAATCTTGCACATGCTCTACTGTAACTTCAACACATCACTCCACTGACAACATCCCAATCCCACAGGGATCATCATCAGGTCACACAAGAGGGAAGAATGAATAGAGCGATGTGATGTTGTCATTCAAATGCAATGGATCACTTGAACTCCACTGCCCTGTTGTAATGACCCTGTGTAAAGACCTGTAATGTGGTTTTCCCATTGGGTTTGAGGGAAACCCTATTCCAGGCCATTCAGGTGTGCAATAAAGTGCTTTTCACTTTCTGAGGACTTCCTGTCTCCAGTGGCGTTCTCCATTAACTCCTCACAGACAGACAAGAGCCTTTCTATTGGCCCAGGCACTCTTTATCGCAGCAGTTATTCCCCTCAGGTATGGCGCTACCTGACCCACAGATAAGATAGAAAGCCGGCTGCCTGTCATTATTGGTAGATGAAGGCTATCTGAATATTGACAACAGTTTACACTCCTTGTTGTGAAACAAAGTTGAACTTGTAAGACAGTTGAACACAAGGCTTTTATTGTGTTGAGGAGATATGAAAGCTCCCTGTGGCCACATACCCAAATACCCTTATGTCATGGCTTGCAACCCCTCCTCTTCAGTTGACTATTTATTCCCACCAGCTGTAGTGACGTGCTAAAAAAGTTCTTGACACCAGCTATTGCTTTTCATCACTGAAGCTTCCCTGCTAACAGGGAACAAGTTAGCGTTTCTTGTCTCCCCTGTATTCTGTGTGCTTGTGAAAATGCTCACAGCGACCGATTTTAATGCAAGACACCGCATAAAATGGGTCCTTGAATCACCTGCTATTAGAGTGTTGTGCAGAAAAACATGACTAATAATAATAACAATAATACGCTGACGTGGATGTTGTGTGAAAAAATTTTTCGCACATGCACATTCCATGTTTTTTGCAAGTAAACTCATCTTGATAGTTTAAAATAATTAGTTTCGCCCGATTATATAGTTTAAAATGACCAAAATAATGTTGTTTGCGACTGAAAAAAAGTAATCTAAATTTAAGACGTCATTTTCCGCTTTTCACTGGATAAAATGATGATTATCCGAAGTTGTTGGGCTATTTGTAATTTGAATAAGAGCAACTTATCCGGTCTTAAAGTTTGTGGAAAATATTTTAAATAATATAAAGCCATTTCCACTTTCCACTATTGTAAAGGCAATAAAACGCATTTCAGTTCATATTTAAACGAAATTAAATGATTACTTATTTCAATAACAATGTGATGCTATTAAAATAAGAAATCATCAATGATCAATTCTGTGTGAAAAGTTATTATTATTATAAATTATTATTAATAATAATAATAATAATAATAATAATAATTAAATAAATTGCGGTTGGCTGTGCTTGGAGTCTGTCGTCGCTATGTTTTATAATCATATTAAACCAGTCTGGGCTAATTACGTGGAGCACCGTTGACTCGCGTTGACGCACAGCCTGGAACTCCATCCCAGTGTCACCAGACTCCCTCTCCTCTTTTTGCCTTCACTTGTCTTCGCTCCTTTTTCTTCTTCTTTTTTTCTCTTTCGTATAGATGCCTGCATGCCATTGAATTGTCGAGGTTTTAACTGCCATCCGAGACGATAATGGTTACCGATTCTATACTTTCAGCCATAATCTTCAAGTGGGCCGTGATTAATGATGTCAGAGTTAGCAGGGTCCTTCGGGTCCCCGGCTGGATGACTTCAGCCCTGCTGCCCTGCTCTTCAAACCTCCTCTCTTTTCTTTAAACACAGACGCACAGCCACCGGCGTACACAGAGCTTGCAGAGATGGTCGCGTATGAATTGCTCATTTCTCTCTCTCTCTTTCTCTGTCACATACACACACACACACTCAGGAATGGGAGCCGGGCAACAAGTCCCCAGGTGCAAAGCATTATATTGACCCTACAATCCATCTTTATTGATTTTACCATCAACGTGCTCTCCTAATACATGCATAAGGAGCCTTTTACCTGTGAGTAAATATGAAACGAGAGTCTCTGAGGTCACATTTACGGCAGCAGGTCAGGGTCTCTCTCATATGTTGAAATAGCCAAGGTGGGATCCCAGTATGTAAACTTTTGAGGTAAAGGAAGAAAAAAAGTAGGATATCCGTATTTGTATATGTACATAAATATACACGTCTGAGTATAAACTTCAATGTTATTTGCAATTTTTAACACAGAAATGGAAATGAACGAATGAACGCTGATGTCTCTCAAAGAGAAAGACATAGAAACCGCTTCTTCTTCCTCTCTTTCCATAAATACATTTACTCTGGCCCCCAGAAGGGGTCGCCATCATGTAATAACACTGCGCCCAAGGGTGTGGTGGGGAGGGGGTCTCCAGATCGCGCTCCTTCCCTCTCCCTCTTTTTCTCTCTCGCTTGAGAACATCTACATTATATTGAAGTTATTTAATGGATTTGAAATGCGCATCGTGCCTTTAGAAATATGCACATTAATCAATAACCCGGAGAAATTTCATATTTTACAAAATCCACTATGTGTGCGCATCCACGCTTCTCTCCCCCTGCTTCTCCCTCAGCCCTCTTCTGTTATTTACAGTTCTTGTGAAATGTCTCACTTTGCTGCCCTCGGCCTCCCGCAAGATATTTCTAACCATTTTTTTAAGCTCTCAAAATAACCGAAGGAAATTAGGAATAAAAAAAATCTACTTACGAAAACAACCCATAAATTAAGAGAATCGATATTTGCGCCACTCAGTGTTAGGACTTTCGTTTCATAATGGAATAATGCCATATTTATACCCCAATCTTATGGGCTCTCAAGCCATAAACCGTGATTATTTCACTGAAAAACCGGTCAAACGTTGACAACCTTGGGGCCATTGTAACACGGTGCTGGAAAAGGGAATATAATGAGGAGGAGGAGGGGAAAAAGGAGGCCAGCGGCTTGCCTAATTAAATCTTAACTGATTGAAATGAAGGTTTGAGTACCTCAAGGCTTGACTAAACTTCGGCTATTTCCCTTTTTATTGCGCCTTATTTATTCTGCACTAACATGCCGTCTTTTCTGCCTCTCCAGCAGCCTCAGCACTGGCCATTGCAATTTTCAGTTTCTGCTAATTCCAACCCCCCATAGCTATGTTATTTGACTATTTATAACATTCGCATCATTAAGATTTCCTTTTTGCAGGGTGAGTGTGCATTGGAGAGGGGTTGTGTATGTGTGTTGAGGGGAGTGGCAGTCACTCTTTTTTAAGAAGACAAGTATCATTGAAGTGTGAAAAAAATCGCCTCTTATTCCTGTAGCGGGCAAGCAAACAATCGTGAATATCACCCGGACAGTTGAAGATTTTTTTAAGGTGGTCCTCATAAAAATATAAGCCATGATGCTCTTTTTTTATTTGCATTTTTTTTGCAGCAAAAAATATATTTATATAAAATGCTATGTTTAATTTCAATATTCCAGAGATTTTTATTTATTATTTATTTATTTATTTATTTTTATTTAAGACAAAAATCCAAATTTTCTATTGATCAAAAATGCCGTCGAGTAAATATCGCAGAAGGCCAGTGAGGAGTCATCAGTGGGACTATCTGCGGGCGCGTTTCTTCTCCTATTGTCTGAGGAAATAGTATCATAAATGATAAATAGATAATGGAGCTGTCTCCTGCAGACACGTTCATCAGCGGTAAATGGGAGCTGGCGCAGAGCACCACGGAGAATTAAGGCGAAAGAGTTTGCAACATTCCTGCAGGGGATAAGTTGTTGACAATTAAAGAACACACACATATACACACACACACACACACGAGGAGAGAGAGAAGGAGAGAGAAAGAGTGGTGGGGCGGAGAGATGGGGACGGGGAAAGAGGTCAGAAATGCATTTACTGGTTGTCTTTGTTGGTTATTTCTGTTTGGTTCCGTGTGCTAATTTTTTTCTCTTTTTTTGCTTTTCATTTGAAGACTTTCTCCTCAAGGCTGGCTTGACTTTTACGCCATATCAGGTGTTGCTGCCATTTGAGCGCGTGTTTTGCTTATCCAACACCCAGACAAAATGCATTACACGAAAAGGGAGGTGTATGTGAAATCACAGCTCAGTTCAGGTAGATGGGAGCATTTGGTTCTTAACGCAGCCTGACTTTTGATTAATCGCGTAAGATATGAATGCATGCGTCTTTATGCGCCATTCCCCTGCTAGTTGGCTTGAAAATTGAGTGGTTTCTACATGGTGAGCTATTTCCTGGTGTGCAAATTCGTGTATTTTTTTATTTATTTATTTTATGCCAAAAGGAAATGCTTCACGTATAGGAAAATAAAATGTGAAAGTATATCACATCTCAGTACTGAGAAAAAGGGGGCAATAAGCATTAGAAGTTAAAAACACAATGTGAACTCGACGGATAGATGAAGTTTGGACTCACACAGTTGCCTTTGCTGAGTTTGGATTGCAAAAAACAACCAAGTCTTCTTTAAAAAAAAAGGGGGGGGGGGGGGGGGGGGGAAGCCACTGCCGTGAGACTGGGTTGTCCAGAAAGCCTTTTCGGTGGTGCTATAATAAACCATTTTCCCTGGGCTTTATTGATCAGTCACTCTGAGCTAATGTAATTATCCTCATCAATAGGGGGACTGCAGGGAGAATCATTATGCGGTTGACATTGATAAATGATCAGCCAAATGCGGTCCTTTTCTCCCAGGGACCCCCGCCTCTGACCCGCCTCGCACAGGCCTACATAACGTAGTCATAGAAACACCTTATGGCAAGAGGAGAGAAAACTGCTGAAATGTTAAAAAAAAAAAAAAAAAAAAAAAAAGGAAAAAAAGGAGGGCAACACACAGACACACACATGCGTACACACACTCATGGGCCTACACACACAGAAAACTGAAACTTAAAAAAACAAAAAAACAAAAAAAAAAACTGTCCCTGTCCCCCAGAGCAAGCCATTTTGGGGAGAGCCAGCTGCACAGCGAAGGACACTCAGTCCCTGCGTAAGCGTTCATTTTTACGACCACTATCCAAATCAGCAATTTGAAAGAACAACAAAGAAGAAGCAAAACTTTTCTAACGCGCTCCCCCCCCCGTCGCTGCCAGCAGATCCACTTGTGTATCTAAAAATATATATTTGCAGTCGTCTCTCTTAGATCATAAACCCCACTTTACCAGATGCTCTGCAGGAAGCGCGCACGCACACATATACAAACACACACACACACACACACGCACACGCAAACATATCCAATAACATGAGTATTATTAACATGTTGCCTCTGTAACGCACTCAGTGTTTCTAGCGGGTGAACTGGGTGTGTGGACTTTTAATATTGTTGCACGGGAGGAGAGTGTCTTCCAGAGGAACGGGCTGCATTGTGCAGCAGTGCAGAGGGAATATATTCCTTATTTTATTCCTGCAGCAGCGGCCCGGACTGGCTTTGACAGGGAGGAGATGAAGGGGTGGAGTTGTTTAGCTCGGCTGGATCATCCATCATCCCTGTCACACCGAATCGGCAAAAGGAAAGCAGCAGAGGCAATCTACCTTCTGTCTCATCGGGGAAGAGGGGAGGGAGGAGGAGGAGGAGGACGAGGGGGGGGGGGGGGGGGGGGGAGGGGTCGGGACGGGGGGGGGGGGGGGGGGGAGAAAAGAAAAAAAACTATTAATATTAAAATCCTCTCCATCCACAGTAATCCTCACGTTTTCTCTCTTTTTCATCTGATAATCTCCGCACAAAACGAAGGGTTTCTTCCTTCCGTTTTATCCACAGAATAATAGACCACTAAAAAAACAAAAAGGGCTTTTAGGTTTTAAATAGTCGACAAAAGAAGATACACCAAACTAGACTTTGGTGTAAAACTAATAATTTTTTTTCTTCTGCCTGGTTAAGGCCCAGCATTCCGAATTGGAAAAAAAAATATTGTTAAATAACGATTATCTCTTCAGGTATGGTGTCTGCAATTAAAACAATTTTTCACCGACAACCTGGGAATCGTTTAAACCAATTAAAAGAGGGGGGAAATACCTAAAAGGAAATATTGCTTTTGGATTGTCGTGCAGGCCAAAATATATGAACGATAAATAGCTAAACAATAATAATCTGTCAATGCTGGATTTAAATAAAAAAAAAAGGACTTTCCATGCAGAGAGTGGAAATATGCGATGTGCAAAACCGGAGAAAATACATAATAAAAAACTAAAGTCAACAGTTAAAAACCTGTTTAGGCCTGCAAATGCGTCACAAACAAACAAATTTAAGCAATAATGTATAAAAAAAGACCCATCATTTTTTTTACGATAAATTATAATATCTGAATAAAAATAAAACGCAAAAAAAGGCTCGGTTAATATTTAAACCCACAAAAAATAAATCGAAAATCTTAAAAAAAAGAAAAAAGAAAAATCTCTATAACAACGACAACACAAAAAGAAATAAAGAATTAAAAATTTAAAAAGAAAAAAGAGAATCCTAAGCCAGTTTGGTTAGTGTGCAAAATAAACAGTAAAATTCAATAATAATAATAATAATAATACCTATAATTTTCCATACACTATATTTGTTGCTTCACACATAATAACAAGATTAAAAAATAGTTTGCAATGATAATTAAGAGAAAACAAATGTAGGAGTTGAAACATACTTATAGCCCTGAATCCAGTGCAAGAAAGTAAAGGACAGAAAATGTTTCAGCCAAAGTTATGTTGTCATTTCTGGTTTAAGGCTATGACTTGGGTGGCCGCGGGCGAACACCGGCGCAGGGATAGAGACAAGAGAGAAGAGATAGCCCTCAAAGCCCATCTCTGTACTCCTGGACGACATTGCCCGATTAGACCGACAGGCGGCGCTGCAAAACGGCAGAAATTAGCACAAAGCACATACAGAGGGCCGCCATGGTTCTGACCGAAGAGGCAATTATTGTGGGAACAAATCATTGCTCTGTTGTTAGAATAAGTAGGAAGACTTTAAAAGGTGAATCTATGTGGACTTTTTTTTTTTTTTTTTTGGAGGGTACAGGGAAAACCCTGGCTTTTTTATTATTTCTATTTTTACTGTTTTTTTTTAAATATTTAAACTAATTCACTTCCACTCAGTTCATAGTCACTTTCCTCATGTTGGATATCTTTAGAAAAATAAATAAATACATAAAATAAAAATACATGCCCTTTAAAACGTTTTGTTTATGCTTATCAATAAGTCCAGGCCACTGTCAGCCTTTTTTCTTTCTTTCTTTTAAATGCACCTCCACTTAACTGCTAATAGCCTTCTAAGTCTGAGATGGGCTGGTGTTGAATTTGCTCTGCAATTTGCACACTTTATTTGCATTTGTCAGTAATTTATTACGCGGAGGGCATATTTGTGTGCCTAAATAAATGTCCATGGGAAGATGTATTTCAACCACAATTTGTTATTGTCAGTTTAAGAGGGCACTCAAACGGGCAGTCTGGTTAAAACAAGCTATTGCAAACAGAGTGCTGGAAGAAAGTTTGAAATGGTGTATTTTTATGACCATTTGCAAAAATAAATTCAACAGGCAACAATATATATACAAAAAAAGGGTTTCTGAGTTATAATAATAATAAACCAATTAATTGTGTTCTGTTAAAATGGGTACGTGAATTAAGACTTGTATGCAACACAGTTAATCACACAAAAAGCTAACAAAAATCAAAAATGAAATATTTATTACAGCATTTGTGACTGAACACCTTTTAAACATTACGTCACAGTCCTCATACAAGTATTTAATGTATTTTTGACAAAGCTTAAGGGAGACGGCATCTTATCATCTAGTGAGGAACACGTGCTGAAAAAGGAAGGAATTCATGGACATACAATATCAATGCCACAGCAGATCTGAAACTAGCAAAAACATTCTTTTTCAATTGAGGTAAACACATAGAATATCTAACATGAAACAATTAATAGACTGAACTCTGTACGAAGTTTGTTACAATATTCTCTCAGCTTTTTTCTCCCAAAAGCATTGAGTTCATAATTTAAGTTTTTTTTCTTTTCTTTTCTTTTTTTTGTGTGTGTGTATGCGTGTGTGTGTGTGTGTGTGTTTCAGGTTTTTTGGTGCATCAACCATCAAATGCTTCTCCAGTGCCACAGAATCAACATTTGTGTCAGCATTGTCCTTATGGCAAGAATGTTGATCCACAGATAAAGAAGCGCTGCAGGATGTTGCTTTTCCACTATTAAGCTTCCTTCAAAATGCTCTTCATCAATGAGAGTCCAGGGTACAAAAAAAATAAAATAATATTAAAATAAAAATGTATAAAACCAACACAATCCAGTGCTTGGGCAATTCAAACAACGAACTCTTTTTTTCTTTAAAACCTACAGGGCAACATTCATTCATGAACCAAAAACAAGAAAAAGAGAGAGAGGGGCATGACAAATGTTCAAACTGAATCTTCTGGAGAGATCCGGTGTCATTTAGCAGCCTTTTCCCATCATGCCCTGTTCTTATGGGGGACAGGACCTGATTGCCCTCTGTGGTTTGAAGCCTTTTTGAGATGTTCCATCTTCTTATTTTTTTTTCTTTAATAGTGCTGTGCTGCGAGACAGTTTCTCCTCCAGGAAGGAGCACACACAGTGTGAGAGAGAAAAGGTTAACCTTTAATTCTAAAACTAGCTCAGGAAACAGAAACCATGTGATCAACAAAAAAAATGCACAAGTTTTAACTTATTTATCTATACTTTTATACTACAGTAGTTATAACTCTTGGAGTCTTTCTGTTGTTTCTTTTTTTTTTTTCTTCTCTTTTTTAAATCTTCCAGAGTGATCTTATAGAAGCGTTTGAGAGCATCACATGAATGTGTACTGAACGTGTTTATGACGGTGCGTGAGTGTGAGAAAAGTGTGTGTGTTTTGCTTTTTTTCGAGCGGGTGCGTCTGTCCGTTCTTTGCACGCGTATGTCAAAACATCCTCTGTTGATCTTTACCAAAAGCCCAAGACTTTACAAAGTGTTCTTGTCAGCTTGGTCCTCCGTTTGGATGAAAGTAACAAAATTGACAAGTTAGAAAAAAAAAGAAAAGAATTATCACAGCTCATCTGGAATTCTGTTTCGTTCGTGTCAAATTCTGGTCAAAAGGGTTTGCTTCTTATTCTTAAAAATAGTCTCAAAATAGGATTTATTGTTGGTTGCTGTTTGTTTGTTTTTTATTCTTATTGGTTTCTTGTAGTAGCTGCTGTTGTCGTGATGTCGTAGCAAAGTTCCCTTATGCTATTGGGCATGGATGTCCAGGCCTTGTCCTCCAATACTGGGGTCAACGGGAGAAAGCAAAGGGGGTCTCTGTGCAGACATGGTCATTCCTGGGTGCGACGAGGGTCCTCCGTGCATCAGCATGGCGTGATGAGTGTGGTGGACGCGGGGATGATCGGGTAGGTATGCATGGAAAGGGGGCCCGTGTCGGAGCTGGGAAGGGTGAGAGGTCAGCTGATGATGGTTGGTGTAAGTGGGTGGGGTCATGCTCATGCCCATAGGACCACTCTGAGGTACGTACTCCCCTGGCATGCCTGACAGACCTGAGAAGAAAGGCAGAAAGACGAGAACGTATTTACACAGTCACTAAAACTGTTTTCTCGCCGCAGCTTTGACACGCTCCCTCTCCATTAACAGACCTTAATTCAATTTAAACTCAACGTCTCCAACAAAGAGCTTAACAGATTTTATGACACTGCGCCTGTGACTGCAGCGCTTTTAGCTCCTACAAGTAAAGAGAGACATTATTGCAGCAGACTATTTTAGGCGATGGTGAGTGGTTTACAATGCCCAATAGCGTTGTGGTCAGGTCTCAGGTCGGAAAATGATCCTCAGTCATCCACAGACACTGTAGTCCTGGAGGATGTGAGGAAAACCAAGCAGGCGTATTGATGTGGAGAAGTGCTAATACTTTTACAAGTGGAAGAGTCAATTCCCCAGCTGAATTTAGTGACTAACTGAACAGGCATTCTCTCGTGGGGATGTGCCTTTGTGCACATATTTGATTTAGAATCTCTTAAAGACATCGTTAAATAATTTAGGTCTCGGTTAGTTGCATCACCAATATAGAGAACATTAAAGGCTTGTTTCCGCCTCTGAATAAGAGCATTTCAAGCAAAAAAAAAAGTACCAGTTGTTCATCAAACAGCGGCAAGGCAGTGTAACAAAGACAAAAAAAAGGGGAAAGAGAGAGCAAACGGAAAGGCGGTGGCTTATGCTGATATCTCTTAAGGTGGACTCCACTTCATATGTGTAGAGACCTCAGCATGCTGCATCTCTCATACTGTGACACGACCCAGGACACGGGGCTGGCTCAGCAGTGCCACTGTTTGGCTTTTCGCATTGCTGTTTGTTGTAATCAGCAAGAAAAAAAAAAGTCAAATGTGGGGGTGTTGTTCCTGGTGCCTGGGACTGGAGTATGGGAACAAGGCTGGTCCAGAGGCCTGGACCTTGGGGAGAAACGAGTGAGCAGGAGGTCCCGCTGGAGCCAGGGGGCCTGGGTCTGGGATTGGGTCTGGGCTGGCCTGCTTTGTAATGTGAACCCCTGGGGGATTAGAAGCTGTAATAGGAGGGGAGAGGTCGCTGCAAGGTCACTAGGCATGCTCACTCTCTGCATTCCTCCACCTTAGAACACTGCAATTAAGAAATTACACTGGAGGACCCCGGTGAGGGGAAGAGGAGGAGGACAGAAAGGAGAGAGGGACAGCAAAGGCCAAGATTAATGGCCAGTCCGCTGGTTGAAAGCTATGCCATTCTCTAATGCTCCCTTTCCATGTCAGTTCATTTGAAATGCAAGTGTTTGTCAGAACAGGTCTCTTAAAACCTCACTACTCGGGTCATAAAATAAATAAATCATTCAGGGTGTTAGTAGGGTATGATGGATGCCCTCACCTCCATATAATCCAGGACAGCTCCTGTTAAAAGGCCCAGCAGATGTTTTTGACACTGTAAGCTGGTAATCTCTAGTCTTGTAAGCTCCAGTCATTCCGTTAAGTAGATCCTAGACCCCCCCACCCCTTCTTTTATTAACAAGAGTGGTAAAATCTGAAGACAATGACTGAGGACAGACTGGGCCTCTCTCCCTTGCCATCTCTGCATGCCTGCCTCCCTAGCTGGCTGCGCACTTCTGTTATGGCACAGTAGTCCTGCTCAATGGCTGGCCATAATTAAGTACCAAATATACCATATTGTGTGACTGTGTAATCAAATCAAGAGAGGATAATATTGCTCTGTATTAAGCTATTAATGTAATTGGTCATGAAGCATAAAGTATGTTACGTAATTAAATAGTCTCAAAATTATATAGCCCTATATTAAGAATTAGCCAACCTGAGCAAATGTTGTCTCTGTGTGGCTGTTTTAGGGAACATTGCTTCCTGATTTTCCCTTCTCTCTCTCTCTTTTTTTCCCTCCTGCCATTAGCAAAGACAGGAGGGGATGAGATAAAACGTGCGAGAGGCAGCGAGAAGCAGAGGAAGAGAGAGAGAATGCAAGGACTGGAGGGGTGAAATGATCTCTGTCGGCAGAATTACCGCTGTGACCCTTTGGAAAATCCAGTCTCCATTTACATATAAAGGGTTCTTTTAATCAAGGTAAGTGTTATTATATTGTGCCTCATTGGGCAAGGGAGTTTAGGTGTTAAATAAAATTTCATCTGCCCCGCCGCCTTTGGGATGTTATATGTCTTGATTTTTCAAATGTCAGCACTGTGGCAGAATGGCCAGCTTAATCAGACTGCCGCCATTTAGCTATAGAGGGATTGTGTGTGTATGTGTGTGAAAGAGAGACAGAGACAGGAAAACAGTGTCTCGGAGAGGCCGTATCTGTATGTGTGAAAAAGACCCCCTCCTTTTGGACAAAGTGTGCATGCCTGTGTCTTCTACCTTATAAATTTATCTCAGTGTCTCCCTGCTCTTGTCTGCGAGTCTCAGGTCAGGCCACTCACTGCCTCCTCCCGCTCCCCAAATCGTCTCCCTCCAGTAAAAAATAATCAAAACACACAGCCCCCCCACACACTCATTCCTCCCTTTACACAGCTCAAACCAAACCCCCAGTGAAGAATCGGCCATGTCACCCGCGGCCCGTATATCTTGCTCAGGGGCCGTAATGTACTGCGGTGTTCCCGTCTTTGCATATAAGATAATTTGGGCATCAATCCTTCCCCAGACAGATTTATGTCACTCGGAGGACAGTTTCACTTCTCCTTCTTTATCGCTTCACTGGAGCCTGCTTAATTTCTCCCTGTCAGGCCCTTCCCCAGGAGATGTTATTTTTTCCCTAAATGTCCAACATTTGCATTGGCTGTCCAAGATGGGGAGAGCGATGGCGCTGTTGTGATAAATAAATTTGTGCATGCCATGCCAGGTTGTTTCTTCCCCCCCCTTTTTCTGTTGTTGTTCATGTTGTCTGGCGCCACAAGTCGGGTCCTCTCTGTCCCAGGATGATTACCCCTTTTTCTCAAGTCTTCAATTTATCCTCTACATTTAAAGCATCTTTCTGGCTACCTAAGTTGTTGCTGGGAAGGAAGGGGGCCCAAGCTTGCTGTAAAATTCTGCCCAGTGTGAGAGGACATTGTGCTGGTCAAGTGAAAGGGAATTGGGAAAAAAATAGCATAAAAATAAAACCCAGCAGCCCCAACGTGTGAAAAAAACAAGGAAAAGAACCCAGTACTTACTTCCCCCTTTTCTTTGCTTTTTGAGTTACAAGATGGAGGTTACATGTAGTGCCATTGCCCATCCATGCCCATATTCATCCCCATTCCACTCATAGGCCCTAGAAAGAAGAGATAAATGCCAGAAAAAGCATCAGCAGGAGTTTGAGTCACAGCGAGGTCAGAGACGACCAACTAGTAGAAGGGATGAGGTTGGTTAGCTTTAGATGGAAAATGAGGGAAGAGGAAGATGTGAAGAAGTGGTTTAAGAGTTTACATTTCTTGCTGGTTCCCTTAAACCCATTTGTTGTGATTATGAGATTAGAAAAAGCACAAGCAAGGCAGGCGGGGGGGACTTTTAAAGACAAGCGTTATCGTGGTTGAGGTGCACACTAGTGTTAGGTTTATGCGACTGACTTGGGAGACCTTCTCCATGCTGAGGTTACTACATTTCATGCTGCAGACAGTGGGGTCAGTGTCATTCAGCTCTTTGGTAACTCTTGTGTGGTAAAGCAGGCATGGTGGAGGGAAGACGGACGAAGGAAAGGAGGCGGATGGACTTACCAGCTGGTCGGATCCCCATGTGTTGCTGACCGTCCAGCACGAAGCTACCCATTGGCTGGCCCTCCGGACTGTACGCTGCTCCTTGGCTCACTGAAGGATCAAGAAGAAAACCTGATTGTAGTCAAAATGTGGACATGAAAAAGGAAGGGGGGAAGAAGAAGAGAAAACACACCAGACAATCAGCAATTGTCCCAGCTCCAGCCCAAACATACTGTAAGACATTGTGCTCATGTTTGTGGACAGCACTGACTGACGCGTGGCATGCAAACATGCATACAGTGGGTCCTTATGCATGCAAGCACACACGCACACACAAACACTTGTGCGTACACGCAGCAAGTGTCATTCAAAACCACGCTCAAGGGAGACACATTGTTCTCTAACCGAGAGAAGAAAGCATGCAGTTTGACAGGATGGGAAGAATTTATGCCATGGCAGGCAATTCATCCAGACTCAGCCTTCAAATATTTTGTTAAATCCATAGCACATGTATATGTTTCTTTTCTTAAGAAGAACATAACATACAAATTTAGATAATCCCAAAACTGCCAGATCGTTTAATATGTATTATGGATGAATTACCTGATTAGCTGTTATAATAATAAAGAAGACAGAGCAGCAATCTTTGCTCAGCTGGATCTTATTTTGTTTATTATTAGGCTTATTGAACTAATGCATTTTGGAGACTGCAGAAACCATTGCATTCTGGGACTATAACAGAATTATCTTGGATAATCTGTAATTCTCAAAGATTAGAGGGAGATGTTAGTCATGCTGTGTTAGTAGAGATTGCTGATTGGCACACACTGGATGCAGGCTGTCAAATACTCCACACAAAAGAGCAATAAGTATAGAAAGAGGCGCCCACATTTGTAAGTGCATCTCATTTTAATCATGGCTCGTGTCGGTTTGAACAATCTCCATCCCTGAGTGTAGGGATCTTCATAAAACGAGAATTACTGTTTTTTTCTTCTTCTTTCTTTTTTTCTTTTTTGGTAATGCCAAAGTCAATGAAGCTTAGGGTGACTGAAACATTCAGCAGGATCACATAGTGGCATACTTGCTACTACTAGGTTGTGCTTTTGGAAATCTGAACACATTAGACATGGAAAATCAGTGTGTTATGATTTACCAATATAAAGTGTTCCATCTTTTTTTAAACCAATGTAAATCTCTCGTGCATGGGGGATAAATCAAGACATAATGGTGGAATCCATTAAAAAAAATCAGAGAGGTTTTGATATTTGCAATGCAGTGAATGACTACTTAAGATCAAAATTAAGAAGAGTGATTCTTGAGGGAAGGAAATAAAAATGCAGCAGAAAAATTCAGGGGAAAGCCCCCTACCTAACTGAAAAAAAGGAAGAAAAACAAAATAGCCTAAAAAAGAAGGGAGATAACTCATAAATTGCTGCTAGCGTTTTTGGCACTCCTCTTGTGTCCAATTAGTAATTCACAGAGAGACTGCTAATATACCTCTCTTGCCACTTAGACTGGGAAATCTCCAATTAGAGTCAATCAGCAAACAGCCTGCACCACTGCTGAACACATCTCATTGAGAAAATGGAAAAGGGAATGAACGATGGAAGAGGAAGAGGAGGGAGTAGGTGTAGGGTACCCCTCTAAAAATCTGGGCTCCAGGCATAATGTGCTTGCCAGTAAAGGATTTGGAAAGGGTGTCTTCATGCAGGGAAAAGAAGCCGTACTCTACTGTAGATTAGCTGGATTGTCTGTTTGGGTTTTTTCATTTTGAAATTTTTGTTTGTCTTTTCCTTTTTTTTTACCTGCTCGATTTGACTGATCGATCATGGGTTGTACTATTCTTCTCCTGGCATTGATAAACCTGGCAGAGGAAAAAATAAACACAGAGAAGAGAAAAGCAAACGTTAAATCACGCTGCATTCACACACAGAAAGATTCATCACGAGCCTCCACAAAGAAAAAACAGTTTTGCATGACTTAATGGCAACATTAGCCACCGAGTCCTTGAGAGAGGCGCTCACGACACAACAGCAACAAACAAAAGGGCAATTGTCTGCTGACTTGGGAACCCAGTGAGGGATACTTTTAATGTTCCTTATGATCTATTCCCCCCTCTTTTAATAAAGCTTTTGATTACGTTTGGTTGCTATGGGCACCAGGGAGACATTCCTCAAGTATTAAGTGCAACTTGGGCACAGAAGAACCCTCAACATGGCACATCCATTCCTCTCTCCGTCTCGCTTTCTTTTTTCTGTCACTACTGCTATAGTTCTACCCAACGCTCACCAACTCTATGTAATGTACTGCATCTTCTACAGTTATTGCACCAAAATGTTATTTTTTGTGGGGATACTTGAATTTCAAAATGAACTTTAAGTTCAAAATGCAGGACATAAATGGTTCCTTTCATTGCACCCCCATCTCTTCCCTCCCCCTCTGTGGGACCCCCAACTCTGGCTGCATTGTAGGGGGTTCTGCTCCCCTTCCAGCTGTCCAGAAATGAGGACCAGGCATGGGCCACGCCGTGCTTTCACAAGGTATTGTTATGTCAGTGAGCCCATCAATTAGGCTGTCTGAAGTTTTATCACCACCACAGCAGCGAGTAAGTGCACCTCCACAAAGCCTCCCCAGCCAGTCTTGCTCCTGTGGCTTTTCCAGTGTAGAGCCGGAGGTCATCTGGAGGTGACTGCCAGCCAGGGGCAACCTTTTTAACTTGGAATGGGATGCCTTGGGTTGTGTCAAACACAATCTGCCCACTAAGGCCAAGGAAGTTCTCCACCTTTATATCTTTCTTTTTACCTCTGTTGCCACCTCTTTTCATTCTGACTTTCTCTCATTCACTTTAATAAACCTGAAAACATAGCATGGACCTAGCTCTAGGGGTACCCCCATGTGGTTGATATTAAAGTGGGGTTTCAAATCACGTTGGAGCTGTCCAGCATGGAGTCTTTTGCTAGTTCCAAAAAACACAGTGGAGGGAAGAAAAAAAAAAGTCTTTACTGCCCTCTCCTAACATACGGGCCAAGGCACCATCAATATGGCTAAAGAACTGGTCATTAGAAGGAAGGGAGAGCTGGAACCAATTTGGGTTCCTAATCCCCCATGAAGCCCTGATACCTGCCCTTACCTTCTCCAATGAACTTAAACGCCTGTAATCTGCCCGGCTCAAAGTGACATGGTTAAATGTACAAAATGCACAGTTGGGAAAAGAAAGACGCGGTGCTCATTTGCCAGGGGGCATCCAGAGTGCAGGTACGCATGGGGTACTGCAGGCCCCTGAGAGAAAAAAGATGAAACAAACCCACATGAGAATAAGGGAGAATGAAAGAGGAAGATGAGAGGTGGAGTGGAATGGAGTGAAGGAGAGAGCTGTATTGGAAATTATACTATTGTAACGCATGATTTGCAATTTAAGGGAGGAATAAAAATGAACTTTTATTAACTCTGAAGTATTTTTGAACAAAGGGGACAAAACATTGCGCGATAGCTATGCTCCAAGAAATGCCCGAGGTGCTTCAGGGAGAAAGACGGTTCCAGCATCGAAACCAGCTGAGCAAGAAAACAGTAAGACATTCCTCGTATCACACTCCCCTCTTTAAGTACAGAGTGTAAGGCTTGCCAAAATATATGTCCTGCTTTCTCCCTTTGTGGATGCACCAACAGGCTCAAAATCACAACCATGTGCATTCTTACCTAACGTATTCTGGGTCACAGCCATAAACACATAATATTAAGAATGTTCTTCCCAGGTGCTAAATTCAACCATACGGTTTCTAGTGACTGCAGAGGAAATACTCTGTGCACTGGAGAGTACTCAGTAGGATCAAAGTGTCATTTTCAGATGGAAAAATAGTTGTTTATATTTGTGTTTTTCCATCTTCTTACAGACAATATATAAATGTAAGCATGCCGGGAAGCATTTAGCTGCCAGTGTTTACTAATTTTTAGTACCCAAACAGCTCTTGGGGTATGGAAAAATGTGGATTTTCAGATATTTTCCCAAATGGACCTGCTTCTTGTCAGTGTTCCCTGTTGGCTAACTGTCACGATAAAGATTCACAAAGACTATTTTTGCACACTAAACAAGTTGCCACAGTAACCAGCAGGCGACGATGTGCACCGAAAAGAGTTGGGGGGTGGGGTGGGGAGTGGGGGTGCCTCTTGTGGCCTTAGAGCACCTTTTATCGGTCTGAGTAAAGTCAATTGAGATTATCAGAGCTGGGCCAGATAACACTGTTTTCCCTCCACCCGTGAGCTGCTAATGGAGTGTGCTTAGAACAACACAACCAGGAATCCTCCAGAGATGAGGACCAGTCAACTCAGATGGACAGTCAGATGGATGGATCAGAGGACCCAAAGTCCTGAGAGAGATACAGAGGTTGACCACAGGGATTTAGAATTCCTAAGCCACTTGCTAAAATGTGTATGTGTGTGTGTGTGCTGTAAATCTACACATCAACACCATGGACATAACCACAACCACCGCCAGTGTGTCCATAGGCTAACCAGAACACAGGAGGCTCACAGGGGACACTAGCTAAAAAACCTCCAACCCAAAGCCCATGTTTTATTATCTACATCTGGTGGTCTAGCTTATTATGGCCTGCCTCTGCTCAGTGTTAGAGCACAGAAACACCGACACGCACACACGCACACATGCACACATAGTACACAGAGTACCTCTCAGCATGGGAACTCTGTGCTGTCTTCAAACAAATAATTAAAGGCAAGGTTAGGGGGTCGTGTGGAGGTCATTCATTGGGATACAGCTCAGAATGTGTACAATACCCCAGGAAAAAGTGGGCTGTTGGGGGCTGCGGCCCACTGCTGTTTAATATTAGCAACTGGTTTTGTCCAGCCAATAGGCCCTAAACACATTTTCAAGCTGCGTTTCAAAAACTGCACTCACAGTGCTAAGTACACTTTAGAGCTTGCATGTTAATATGTATGCACATGTCAGTCAATATGTGTGTATAATGCATGTCAGCACATTCTTCACATACTACTGCCAGCTGGCTCACAGAAGCACTTTTATTCACTGAGATGGCGTGAAAGACGCACTTGAAAAGCACAAGCTTGTGTGCAGATACAATAATGCATCTCCACAGGAAGACCTGGTATCCATCTTCCTAATGATATAAGAAGCTAAACTTACTACGGCTGTTAGGAGTTGAACATAGTGGGCAGATATGAATGATGGAGACAGGCTAGCATGCTGTGTTTTGCTATAGCCTGTAGTTACTTGAGTGTGGGGGGACTGAGATTAAGATCTGGTCAGGCACAGAAGAAGAGATATAGATGGACTAGTGAACTTACATAATCCTAAAGCATACCACGAGACTTTATTTTTTAAGTAGAGTCCTTCAATTTTACAACGCTCCCCTTTAATGCAGCAAGCCAACTGCATCACAAGCATAATAGTATCAAAGGTTACTGGAGGTTTGCAGATGTAATCACAGCAAACCAGTCTGTCTCACTCAGTGTTGTCTTAAATTTTTTTCTTACTTCCTCATCTCAGTCTGTCAGAAAGGCCTTGTTTCTAGTTAACTGACTTGCAGCCACACCTGGTAACTCGCTCCTGTTGTCAGCATTCCTTCGCTGAGAAATTGTCATGCCAAACCACCCTACCCTGGAGCACAGCCAAGAGACGGAGAGCGAGAGGGAGGGAGACGAGACAGAGAGAGGCGAAACAGAGAGTCTCAATGCTTAGTTAGCCAATTGCGGTGGAGATCACAGGAAACCTAGCCAATCAGGAGTGGGGTCACTCGTTTGACGAGTTTGTGATGAAAGAAAGAAAGAAAGAAAAAACAAGACAGAGTGAGACACGAGAATGAAATGCAGAAAACTGAATGTGCCTTATCTAAAAAATAAGCACAGGACTACTCCAAACATAGCGCTGTACAGTGTGCAAAGCATTTAAACAGTGTCACAAAAATCGTTGACAGTTTATTGCCTTCATGGCTGACCTACACATGCCCATTTTGGAAGCTCATATACCAAGTGAGAGGGGGGCAAGTTTCCGATTCCTGGGCCCCTATTCGTCTGGCTTTGTAGGAAGATTAGATGCAACACAATCTGTACAAGAACATACTGAACTCAATCCATGATCACTGCTTGCAAACATGACTGTCCTCTGGTTCCTATTAAAGCTCATTGCTTCCATACTTCCGCTTCAGACAGAAATAAAGATTCCAAACCCCCAGCGATTGAGTCACAACTCACTAGAATCAAAGGAGGAAGGCTTTAGTTTGATGCTCTTCCACCAAAAAGAAAGGCAGAGAGACAGGAGTGGAAACTGGATGTCCTTTGACCGGGAAGTGCATGCAAATTAACCCCATGAAGAGAGTGTGTTTAGTATAAGCAAACACTAATTATGGTCCAGTCAGACACAGGGTAGTCCAAGGCTACTGAACTTCTAACACTGATCCACTGTAGTGTCAACAACGGTGATTTAATCAGCTCACATGGTCCAGGCAGGCCCCTGTAACAGTTTATACATGGCTTGCCACCAGACTGAACCTACAGTATCTGTGGATTTATCATAAACTATCACAAAGGAGCTTTTCACTCCTCTAGGATAGAGATAAGTGACAAGGAGGTAGGAATGGGGAAGCTTTCTCAAGCTCATCAGCGACAGAGTTTCCCTTTTCTATACCTTCTTCGCTTCTTTAAGTTAAAACAGGAGTCGAGAGACATGTGCCGGGCGAACATTACCTCACCCCTGTGTTTGATTTAGTGCAGATGTGAAGCAGAGCAAGACAGGATCATTTTTTTAGAAACGTCGGTGAGGGCCCGCGTTTAGGGCAGCCACTGTGTTTACATAGTTTTACCTCTGTCTATCTCTTCCCCTCTCTCTCGCTCTCTTTCTCACATCCACTGTGCCTCCATATTCCCACCTCCCACGCCACCTCACCCCCCCACACACACTCTTTTGTCTGCCTCTGAAAGGGGGACTGTTTCACCTCTCCTCCATGGACTTTCACTGACCTGTTTTTCTTTCCCTTTTTATTACTCCACTCATTGCCCATTTGTGGCATCCCCCCCCTCAGTCCTATATGACTAACATTTGCATTGCTCTGTCAGTCTAGCGGCAGAAGTCATTTCTCTCTGAAACCCGCTGAGTACGAGTCATTAAGACTCCAGTGGAAAATCAGACAAAGAATTATATATTTGTGTTGCAAACTGACAAGATTTAACGAGGAGCTAATTAAAATAAATCAATAGCACTGCGGCATGCTTGCTCTCTGTCTCTCTTTTCTCACTCTGATTCTCTGTCAGCACCAAAGAGGTGGAATACTGCAGTGTGGAGCACAACGCTAGGAAAGTAATTGTTTAGCCTTAAAACCAGGCAGCCGTCATCCATGCATTATGAAGAATAAGTGGGAACTGACTCACTCATCACAAAAGGGTAAATATCTGATAGAAATATGGAACAATAATCCCAAAAGTCTCGCTCTAAACTAAAACACCAAAGCAACACACACAACAAAAGAAACAAACATAGACATCTCTCCCTCTATTTACCCTCCCATCTAACACCTTCTCCCCTCTTCCCCCTGTCCAGTGACGGTATGTCACCTCTGGGCCTTGCAGTCCAGCAGCCTGACCCCTACAGGGCGGGCTGTACGGCACCAGCTGCTGACTGTCCGTCAAACACCTCCAGAGCAGCGTTGGGCCAGGAAGACCACGCTTGTTGCCCCTTTGATCCGGCAAGCAGCAGCTGCTGCTCCACACAGCAGCACTTTGTTCCTCTGTCTCCTCACCACACTCTGTCCTACGGCACAAAACACCAAATCCAGCGCAGAAGTGGGAAAAAAAATGTGGGGGTTATGGGGGTGGGGGCAAAAACGAAAAAAAAATTCCTCCCTACAACATCAACAAGCTCTGACAACGGCAGCGGGGGTTTTTTCTTGGCCCCAACAGAGCTCTTAGGCATCTACTTCTTGACGCTTCACCCTCCCTTCTCTTTTAAAAGATACGATAGTTATTGTTCAAATCAGCCAGGGTGAATGGAAGGGACTGAGGCCAAGCCCGCCCCAGGCGTCAACACACCTGTATGAAAGAGACCTTATTGTAGCAACCCAGCGTTACTAACTTGCCCTAGCACTACCAGTTTTCTGAAGTAAGAAAGAAGGACCAAATCATCTCATCTGAATTTTTCTATCGACACAGTCTCTTAACATTTTCCTTCATGTATAATATTTCCTTCATTAACTTCCTCCTTTTTTTAACCGATTGCCACTCGACAGGGGTAATACGAAAGGAGTTGATCCCACAAATCTCTTGTTAGCAAGACACCCCCCCTCCCTGCTCCCACACCCACCTTAAGACAACACCTTATTAATGTGCACAGGTGTACAAAAGGTATTTTCTGCCTGCACAGGAGCCGAGGGACCAACAGCTGCATTTTTTCTTGTTTGAAGAGCGCCTGAAAACAACCAACATTCTTAGGTCAATATTAGCCCTCGTCAAAGGCTCCAGTACATAGCGCGTGACAGAGGCCGTCAGCGCTGGAAGGTAACGCTCATTCCTCATAAGCCAGCTTCTCACCTTTTGGATGGGTGAGGTTTTCCTGCTTTCACGAAGGACCAGCAAGAAATAGAACAGATACACAGAACACATACTGGCAGGCTGCCTCTCTCTCTCTCTCTCTCTCACACACACACACACACACACACACACACACACACACACACACACACACACACACACACACACACAGCCAGGCAGGGGGAATAGAGAAACTGACTGCAGCACTATCATTACCCCAGCCTACCCATCAGCTCTCCTGAGATGAGTGGGTGTGCTTACAAGATCACCCCAATTTCACAGTTGTGAAGAGTGCCACCCCTATTGCCCACATTCGCTTCTCTTTTTTTCCCCCTCCACTATGCCAGACCTGTTGGACTCCTTTTCATGTCTTTGCGAAGTGGGCAGGTATAATCTCAGTTTCCTTCCACTTCTTAGTGCCAACATAGAAAATCTGTGGCTTTTCTCGCTTCTCTCCCCTGAATTATCTTTCCATCTCTTCTTCTTTCACCCCGTCTTTTGTCTCCCCGCTCTCTCGTTTTCTGCTCCCTTTCATTCTCAACCCCGTTTTCTCTCTCTGCCTGGTAATCGAGTGAGAGATTCCGTGACTCTGTGACTCCCCCTTATTGTCAGATATCAAACAGTGCGGCTTTGTGGATTACCATGAGAAGCTGATAATGACATGATAGAGGCGTGATATTTCAAACAAAATTGAGTGTCAATTGCCTGCATCGTCTAGGCAACACAAGTGTCTGCTCTGCGGCAGCCAGACAGGAAATAAGGCCAATCTATTTCCTTTGCTTCATATCAAACCTCTCTCCTCTCCCCCTTTTATAAGACTGTAATGGGTTCAGCTCAAAGAGAAGAAGAGAGGGGGCCTGCCAAGAGCAACAGTTACATTCTCTCTCTCTCTCTCTCTCTCTCTCTCACACACACACACACACACACACACACACACACACACACACACACACACACACACACACACACACACACAATGTACATGTATTCTCACATTTGCAGACAGCTTGCACTCCTGAATATAAAAATGTATTAGAAGGCATTAAAAATAAAAGGTGCCCTCATCTTACCACCCCGTTCCCAAACATATGTATACATTCATATTCTCCCCCTGCTCTTGAAGTTTTTACTCCTCATGCTGGTGTGCTACTAACCGTGAATTTAGGGCAGTGAAAATGCACTGCAGTTTGAGCAATTAAAAAGTGACACCTAAACCTAGTGGATCGACCAGTGAGATTCTCTAATGCCTGGCTTTAGGTGCCGCTGCACTTGAGA
Source organism: Maylandia zebra (assembly GCF_041146795.1). Taxonomy (NCBI): domain Eukaryota; kingdom Metazoa; phylum Chordata; class Actinopteri; order Cichliformes; family Cichlidae; genus Maylandia; species Maylandia zebra. The sequence continues at coordinate 24,105,826 of NC_135185.1, forward strand.
GTCTTTCAGAACCAGACTACTGCAGAGTACAGGATTCAGTCTGTGTGTGTATATTTGGGAAGGGATTCTCCCTCCCTCTGGGATGTCATCATCTTCTCATCACTGGGTCTCTGGCGTGTGACTGAGTGTTTCCATCGAGCACGTTTCCATGATGTTGTCTGAGCGAGCGAGTTTGCGTCTAGCACATATTAGTGACCGCGAGAGAGTCACCGGTTAAATGTTGTCAGCTTGCCTCTCACTTCCCTATTGAATAATTAATCTGAGTTTCAATTGCACATAATCGCTTTGAAATACACACGAGTGAACTCACAGGCACACAAACACACATGCGCCGGCACACTCAGAAGCAGAGTTTAGGGCTAAAAAGTCCAGCAGCAGGCTAGTGATATAAATAGCTGTTGTTTGTGGAAGGGACTGCTGGCAGAAGCAGCAGTGACACTGTGGAGCAGACCACAGGGACTCTGATGTGCTTGGTGGCCTGAAGCGAGCCCTCTGCCTCTCAGATCAGCTCTACCACCAACTGTGTAAAAGCTTTGACTGGCGTCCTTCATATGTGACAGCCTTAAACAAATACAACAAAGCCACATTCTATTAAGCCTACACTGCAGAAGATCCTTAAAGGTCCTTAAACTTAAGCCTCTGAACTGACATGTGGGATGTTTTTATATGACACGTCTAGTAAAAGCCCCAAAATACAGAAAACTCAATTCTCAGCCATCCGTGTTCTTTAGATTTCAACTATCCAAATACATTATAAAGAATGTATCTCATACAATACAAATGCATTACCACATCACAGCAGCCCTACCCAGCAGCCTTGACCCACACCAGTTTGCCTACAGAGCAAACCGATCGACAGAGGACGCCATAGCAACAGCACTCAATGTAGCATTAACACATCTGGAGAGGCAAGGAAGCTATGTGCGTATGCTCTTTGTGGATTATAGCTCGGCATTTAATACCATTCTTCCATACAAACTGGACGCCAAGCTAAAAGACCTAGGGCTTCCTCACAGCACCTGTAAGTGGATCAATAGCTTCCTCACCGACCGCAGACAGAGAGTGAGAGTGGGACGTTACACATCTCCAGCCCTAAATCTAAGCACTGGGTCGCCACAGGGCTGCGTGCTTAGTCCACTGCTCTACTCGCTTTATACACACGACTGCACCCCCGCCCACCAGAGCAACGCCATTGTAAAGTTCGCAGATGACACTACTGTGGTGGGGCTCATATCTGGGGGAGATGAGTCTGCCTACAGAGATGAGGTGGAGCGGCTGTCTTCATGGTGCAAGGATAACAACCTTCTCCTAAACACGAAAAAGACCAAAGAACTCATAATTGACTACAGAAGACACAAGACAGAAATCCAACCACTAATCATCAGCGACGACTATGTGGAGAGGGCGGCAGACTTCCGCTTCTTGGGAGTCAGCATAGAGGGAAACCTATCCTGGAGTGTGAATACCTCTGAGCTACTGAAAAAGACACAACAGAGACTGTACTTTCTGAGAGTGCTTAGGAAGAACAACATCACACAGAGACTGCTGGTATCTTTCTACAGAGCCTCCATCGAAAGCATACTAACGTACTGCATAGGCATATGGTACGCTAGCTGCACAGTGGCTCAGAGGAAAGCACTCCAGGGAGTAATCAACGCTGCCCAAAGGACAATCGGCTGCCCTCTCCTCAAACTGAAAGACCTACACAGTTCCCGCTGCCTCAAAAGAGCCCATAACATCATAAAGGACACCTCACACCCTGGACACTCCATGTTCGAACTGCTGCCTTCAGGTAAACGGTACAGAACAACATACACAAGGACTAACAGACTCAAACACAGTTTCTACCCAATTGCAATATCATGTCTCAATGCTACTAAAAGTAGATGACTTTCATTGCCCCTGTTGTCATTTGTGCCCTTGATGTTGGAATGCTTTCAGACATGTTTTGTTGGATGCGCTAACAAATTGACTGAGTGATTGATTGTTTGAGTGATATATCAACTAGGTCGTATGTTGAGTGTCTGTATGGGGCCTTAGGCCTGGATTGCTTGGGTGTATTTACTGTATGAGAACACTGTATTTTATATGTATTTCTATCTTTTATATCATATCTATTATAGTTTTTAAGTATTTATCTTTCGTGATGTTGCACTGACCGGAGACATCTTTCAATTTCATTGTACTTGTGACAATGACAATAAAGAATATTCTATTCTATTCAATATAACAAAAGGATGATAAAGCAGGCATATCTTGGGTGCTTGACACCCTCTACTACCAGACTGACACCCCATTCCACCTCACGTGCTCACAGAGTCCCAATTGAAACATCATCACCAGTAATGGGAGGAATAAATATTCATAAGGGTGGGAATAGAGAAACCCAAGATTAGGGTAATATGCCTTTCATTGTTCTTTCCCTTTCCTTTTGCCAGCGCTTCCTCTATATCTCTGTATCTTGTTATGCATGTTATGGTGTTGGATAATCTTGGCTAATTCCTCAAGCTACCTCTGATAACTTCATCAAAGTGTGTCTGTTTGCTTGCAGAGAACGTGGCAGCATGCTACTCTGTTTATTTCTCACTTCTCCCAAATTGCAAATTAGCAGGTTTGATATGTGCAGGAGTTTGGGCCACACTCCAATTAAGATTGGATTGTTTTTGTGAAGAGGCCCTCCCTCTCTCCCCCTCCTGCTCTCCCTTCCCTTTTCTGCTTGGCACCAGGTCTACTGATATCTCATCCATAACAGGCCTGAACTGGGGCAGAGCATGGCTTAAACCAACAAAGGACTATATTGATTTATAGGGTCTCCCGTGATGGGCTTATTGGCCTACACCTCAAAGCCACAGAGGGCACAGGGCCATGAATCACAGCTTCAGAAAATACACAAGCGCACAACAGGTAAGAATATTACACTGCAGTGTTGCTAACAATGTGATTACAACTCTCTCCCGTTTTCTGTCCCAACCACATTTACTTTCATCACGTCTTAAAGGACGGAGTGGGTGGTAATTGGAGCTTATTTTGAATATGGCACCACAGAAACAAAGCAAAGACAGACGAACATGCCTATTTACATCGTGTTACCGTGCACCCAAACACAAGGACAGAGGGAATTGCAAATTGTGTAAGGAGGAGGTAAAGGAAAACAGAGAGTAACAGAAAGAGTGAGAGAATGAGCGTGCCTGGACAGAGAGAAAATACCTTGGTAAGGTTCAGGGAGTTTAAAGAGCTCAGCCAAAGAAGGAGCTCCTGTCCTCTCTGGCTCCAACACACACAAACACACACATACACGCACATATACCCTCAAGGCCATTCTGTTACACCTGGTCACCTTTATCCCTTTTAGTCCTCTACACCCCACCCCTGCTTTTGAACACACACACCAAAAACACATACATAACATCCATTCTCCTAATTCACATCACCACCAAGGCACACATAGCAGCACCCTGTGCCTAACACACAGCTCCGCTGGCTATCTCCCTCAGCAGATAAAACTAATTATTCCAAATCTACTCTGTCAGGTTGTCTGATCCTCTGGGGCCTCAGTTTAATTCTCTCTCTCCCTCTGTCTGTCTCTCTCCCTGTGTGTCATTGGTTCGCTCTCAGTCATAAGCCACAAAAAGACCAAGAATCTGCGCCAGATGACCTCCCAAGTAAAAACATAAACAGAGCGACTACCCATAAAAACACATATAGCATCACAACAGCTGAAGTTCATGACTTTCTTTGTGAAACCAGACTATTCAACATAACTGCCAAAATGTAAGTTCGATTTTTAAAAAAAAATGCACAACACAATAAAAATCGGGGATCGAGCCTTGCGCTCTGAGCAACTTTGAAAAATCACAATTATTGCATGACATCATCCAGCATACAATCCAAGGGACTTATGCACCTATTCAAATGCTTAGTCCCTCTGTTGGCACTTGATGTTGGCACCCATGTCAGGCTTTAGAGCTAAATAACAGGCCAATATGCCAGGCTTTCCAGCAGCACACCCTGAAAGCCTGTGGAGAAACTATTCGTCCCAATGAGCTCTAAAGGCAAATGGAAGCTCATAAACAGAGACTCGACTGTATAGACTTTGCATTTTATCTTTCAGCAGTTTCCCCCTTTTATGAGCCAGGGATCTCTATAACAGGAGGGAGAAAGGGAGGGATAAGCAGGATGAGAGGATGGCAGAAAGAGTGAGAGAGAGAAAGGATGACAGTAAGGATGCAAAGAAAGAAGATGATGGCAGAAAGAGAAGAAGAATAAGAATGAGGTAGAGGTTGGGAGAATGAGATAGAGGAGTGCTGGGGTCACAAATCTTGCTGCTATTCTAGTACGTGACATCTTCGCTCGTTTGCGGCTGCTCATTAACAAACAATACTGCTGTGAAATTGGTTTAATGACAAAGTAATAAAATTGCTATTCTGCTCACAGATGGCCTCAGGCGCAGGGAGATTCTAGCAGGCTTACTGTGGCTGCCCGTGTGCATTAAGCTGCTTGTTCATGAAAACAGCATCCTACACTTTCTTTCTCACTATCATCAACCCTTTTTTTCTTTTTAAGTTCTTTCTCTTCTTACAAATGAAATAAATTAACCTACTTTTCTGCCTTGTTTTCTCCTTGAATTCTCCCTCTCCCACACTCTCACCCTCTTTCTCTCTCTCTAGTGGATTCTTTTCCTCGCTCTTTCTCTCTCTCTTTCTCTCGATCTCTCCCCAGTTCTCACCCCTAGTACAGAAATTACCATCTTAAAATAAAAAAAGGGGGGCCTGCCCACGCAAACGCAGCTCGACTTCATTTCAAAAGCAGAGCCCTTGTTATTAAACGACCCACCAATAAAAACCAAGCCGTTGAGGAATAAAAGAGCCAAAAGGAGCAGAGAAGTACAAAGACCTCCCTCCTCCCATCTCTCTCTAATGCTTTCTCTGTAATGCCTCTTTTAGCTCTTTGCCGCTCTATCTTGCCTGGTCCGGCTTCGTTCTTCTTGCATGCCGTCTGCGCTTTGGAGAATCTTGAGCTTGCAATGGGAAAACAAGTTAAAAAAGGCATTCGTTTTCGTGCACGATCAGCCGACATTGCCAGTTTTTGTGAAAGTACCACCTGTTTTCCATAACTCATACAGAGGTGGGCACTGGGTTGCTTCATAGCCTCGTTGGGTGTCCATACCATGCTACGAGTCAGCGTGCCCCCAGTGCCTGATAAAAATGTTAGTGAGCCCTGTTAATCACAGTGAGAATTTCAGCAGGGCTAATGTACTCACATATACTGTGAGAGCACGGTGGCACACATTAGTGTCAGCTGTTTAAGACTCCCATGGCTTAAACTGTGAGTAAAGCATGTGTCTAGATGGTGCAGTTAACAGATATTTGGATCTGTAACAACCGCTGAACAAAATGAAAAAGAAAATGAAACCTGCTACGAAAAAAGAGCCCGTTCTGTTCTAATCTTGCCAATAGTGAGAATATGTTTTTCTAAATGTGTTTCTTCCTCCAAAACAGATGAAACAGGATTATTATTACAGCATCAAGAAAGCAGCCAGATCAAATGAACTTAGCGGGTAGAGGGTGTTGGTAGGGGGGATGGCACTTGGGATCCGACAACAGAGTCAATTCTGCTAATTAACTGCCAATTAGCGGTCCCTAAATGAGAGGGATCATGATGCCTGTGTTGGCAGCACCCCGATAGTCTCTCTTTTTAGTTAGACACACATATACACTCATGCTTGCACACACAGATACACCAGAGAGACACACACACACACGCAGCCACAACCTCTCCACACTCTGGCTGTATATTTAGAAAGCCAGGGGCATGAGATGGCCACTGCTGGGAGTCCCTGGTTGCAGCCAAAAAAAGGCATGACATTTCCATCTGGGTCAAAGTTAGACAGATAACCAGCAACTTCAGTCAACTAGCCCACCAATGTTGTAGAAAAGAAGAGATAGAAAAGTAGGGAGTGGGCAGTGAGCAGAGTACGGGGTGGGGGTTGGGGGGACCTCAAAAGCCTCTGTGTGAGATTCATGAGACGTAAATACTTATAAAGAATGTGGAAAAACAGGCGGCTAGACCAGTTTCATAACTTTATGTTACATTTGGAAAATATTAGTTATTATTTTGCATTTCATAATGGGCGTCGCTGCCAAACCAGAGAATCATAAAATCGTATAAAATCGTAAAAGGCAGTGTTCCTAAGTGTCTCTTTGGCCCGAGAAAGGGGGATGGAAAATGCTTTCTAAGTGGAGGAACAAATTTGCTTTTGCTTTTTCTCTTTCGTGTTTTCAGACACCACAAACAAATGTTAACATTTTGCACATGAACCTTCAGTGCAGCCACTTTGTATCGCCGCCGAGTGATTTAAAGTCTGTAAAATCTAGAGGTGATCCAGGATGAGTTGATCTGAATGGGAATGGGGAACCTGCTGTGAAGAGAGCTACAGATCAGTCAGTTTAGAGCCATCTAAATTCAGTTTATCTGCATGCTGTGCCACAGCAGAGCACAATCGGGGGTCATAATCGGGATTCTATATAGATAGGCTAAAGTTCAAAAGGCATATAATTGTAATGACTTTTGATTTTTTATTTGCTTATTTATTTAATGTATTTTTTATTTTATTTGTAGCATTCTTTCAAGATCCTGTTTCAGTCCTGTTTAGCTTATTTCCCCAGTGCACCTGCCTGCTCAGTTACTCGACATATGAATGACATTGGTCGCACATAACGCAGTTTGCTGGCTTAGTCAGAGCACATCCTTCTGTTCTTAAAACAGAGTAATTAAACATATTATTGCTAATACAGTACATGTACAGTTATTTGTTGGCGACTGTTCAAGGTCAAAAAAAAAAAGAGAAAACAATCAGTGCACCACACTCCACACTGAACTGCCACAGAGATTGAGCCTATTTCATCTCCTCAGTGGGCACAGGCTGCTTGGCGCCGTTGTCTGGCGGATATCCTTCCCTTATCATGTGACCTGTGCTCCGACAGGGGGCAAAGGTTGGCTGCGATCCGCCTCTGTGTCTTAATAACTCACTCATTGTATTCCTTTCTGCCGCTAATTGGAGCCTCTCCTCACTGTGTGTGTGTTTGTGTGTCTGTGCATGTAGTCTCCCCTGGGCTGTAGAGAGGAGGCAGACAAGTAAAAATAGAGTGTGGCTTAGTGCCCTCTTTATTGTTATTAGTGGTCCAGTGGCACAGCAGTCAGTTATCATCGATGCCAACAAATGACATATTCGCTCTCTGATTTGTTCTGCACCCCCACCCCCACCCGACTGCAACCCAACCCCCCCCCCCCCCTCACTCAGCCATGGAAATGGCCAACTGGCTGCCTGCGAGATGAGGGAATAATGACGGGCCGATTTCCTTCCTTTTTTTAGATGCCATTTCTTTCAGTCATCTGTCATCGGCATCATCTCTCAGGCCCATGTAATAACCCTGTGTGTGTAGTTACATGCCGCCTGTGTGAGCGCGCGCGTACCCGTTGGTGCTGTGGTAAATAACGGCAGGACAGTCGGTGTGTGTGTGTGTGTGTTTATGGCAGAGAGCGAGGGCACATCGTGTTGGGTGTGATGCTGAGACATGAAAGGATTCGGTCAGGCTCCATTTAGTTCAGAATGATAGCAGGACACTGGGAGCTGCTGAGGAAGGCAAATTTGCCGCCAGACACTGTAAACTCTAAATGCTTCTTTAGCTTATGAACACCTGTCTGCCATTTCACCTACTTCGCTATCCCAGAATGCCATGTGTGACATGGCCCTCACCTTTTCCTGCAATCTTAAACAAATGCAATTACATATCAGACCACTCCCACGTTCTCTTAGCATGACGCCTGCTGTCTCAAATGTAAGCAGGGCAAACAAAACCCCACACTATCTAATGGTCAACTAATGGTGTCCTGACACACTGTATACTCATACACATCTCTGAAGTTCCCATTAGTAATAATGCACATACAAACACACCTTTGAACGCAGGGGAAACTATTAACAGGATAATCAAGTCTTTCCTCTCATAAGCTCAACACCAGAGCAATGAGATTGTGGACTTTAACCCTTTCCTTTGCCCTTATTAACATCAAACAGCTGTTGGCATGTGGGCTACAAACAGGTGAGGCTGTTTTCTAATTATATATTCTCGAGTTAGACTCCGCCGGAGTATCAGAGTGTGGCGCTGAGACAAAAGGGTTTAAACCAGTTGAGTTTTGCTTTCTGCCTGCACAGGTGAGCTCCAGGTAAATGTAAAGCTAGGTGTCATTTGGAGGGGATGGTGCTGGGAGGTTTGATGGGGCAAAAGGGGAGAGAGTGAGATGCACTGTCTATTGACTATCACACAGTGCACCGTTGTGCCCTCGCTGGGCTGCGATTGTGCCGGCGGACAAAGCCCTGATTCAGCACATCCTTTCCCCGAGGGAGAGCTCTGGAAACCGAAGACGGCGGCCATCCCCTCCCTATTCCCCCCAATCATCCTTTGCTTCTTTTCCCCCCTGTCTGTCGCTATCTCTCTCTCGCTCCCTCTCTCTGGTCAGTAACATGGCAGTAACCATGCATCAAAGGGAATAACAGAACAATGCAAGGGACCAGCCAGGAATTTGAGGGGGTTTTTTTGAAACAGGAATTTCATATGGCTAAGTTCTGTCATATCTGGGGTGAATGATCTGAGCAGCCACTGGACCAAATATCAAAGAGAAAAACAAAAAGGTCAGACATTTAACTATAACTCGCTACCTAGCCTAGATAGTAAAAAGTGGAAAACTTCTGCACCTTCTTCTCACCTTTCCCTTACTGTAACATAGCCAGTAACGTGGCAGAGTCACCCAGGCCTCCCGACATCAGCCGGGATGCACCACAGACACACTAATGGACTCCAAGCCTCTTCAGTAACTGGTATGTATTTTATAAGAGGCCTGGTGTAAAGTTAATACAGCTCTGTGATCATCTGTGATTATGCATCTGTGTGCGTATGCTCAAGGATGTTACACAGTGCAAGATGCTTTCAGACCAAATGGATGGCTTGAATTTCATGGCCAATGAGAAGGCAGGGACTCGTCTCAGATCTATCTCTGTCTATGTCTCTGTCTATTTCTCTCTCCTCCCAGGTTAGCAGAGTATTTCTGCATTAATCACCATGACACAGGCAAGGCAACTCAATTTTCTGCTCCTGTAGGTAAGGTGCATGGCGTCCCGAAACGGTGGCACGAGGCATGAAACAGGCAAGCGGGGGCTAATCTTTGGTTACTAGTGTAATTGAAATGCTATCCACACTGTAGGGTGCATTAAAGTCTGATAACACCGGTTCCTGTGGCCAATTTAAGTAGCTTGACTTCCCCTGGCTAGAAGGGAATAAAGCAAAGGGTGAGAAAGAAGGGGAGAGAAAGAGAGAGGGAGCGAGCGAGAGAGAGAGAAACGAAGGAGACAGAGTATGTCAGATAGTGGGGGGGAGCACGAGGGAGGGGGCTGATAGATAAGGCCGACAAACCAGGCTAATTCTCCAGGCATGTTTCTCATTGTGATCCAGGAAAAATGAGAAAAAAATGAATCACAGAACCAAAAAATCAATTGACCCTCGGGTGGCTTGTCAGGCTGCGAGTCTGATAAACCTAAAAGCTTCGTTAATGTCAGCCTGCCTGTACCCAACAGATAGAGCACTTTGTAAATGAACCCGCTTTGATAAATATATTAAGGAAAGCTGTGAATAAAAGGCACAGACTTGTCATTTGTAAATAGAACCCCCGCTACATGGAATTAGAATGATAAAATGGGGTTCCATATAATTAAGTTTGTGTAAGACCTGAAATCCGTGCAAATACCTTCCCGGAATTTTGAAAGGAAGCTGTCAGTTCAATTAATCTGAACATCACCCTGAGAATGTACTGAACAAAATTAAGCTGCAGATAAAACCTGGGCTAGTATTTTGATAAGTAATTCCTGTATCATTTCTTTGCTTCTGTGATCATTTTATTTAATCCACCACCCCCAGTTATGTGCTAAGCCATCTACAAAGGCCCTGCTGGCCAGGCCACCAAAACCTTAATCCACCATATAGCTGGTGTAAAATGGGGAGGGGGTGGAAAGGCAGTTTTGCCTTTTGTGGGGGCACCAGTGGCGGTGGTAGGTATGGTTTTGGATGAAGGGGTGGGGTGGGTGTGGGGGCTGTAGGGGTAGCTTATGATCAGTGCCTGTCTCCCTTAAATATATCCCAGTGAATACATGTGCATCAAACCACAAAGACCACTGACTTAGCCGCGGAACACTTTACAGATAACACCGGAACATCCTGGTAGCTTACATATAATAATGTTACAAAGGTTGTCTGTGTGTATGTCTATGTGTGAACCTCTGCATGTGTCTGTGAGCGATGGGGAGGGATGTACATAAACGGTTTTCACACTTTAGGAGCATTAGCCGTCTTGGCTGATGGGGAGAGGGAGGCGAAGGCTTTTGAAAATAAAAGGCAGAGCGATGCTGGTGGTGGAGATAGGGCAAGCGGAAATCTTGACTCACCAGTTGTTTACTTGCAAGATGGTGAGGCCCGTGTCTTGGGCTAGCTGCTTCTTCTGCTCTTCAGAAGGGTATGGGTGCTGCAGGAGCAAGCAGAGAGAGAGAAACAAACACATACATGAGCCTCTTTGACATACAGATTAGCATAAATATCCATGCATGTAAGCACTCGTATAGCGAAGCGCTGGAAAACGAACACGTGCTTCGAGTCAAGTTCATGGCTGTTGCTTATTACTGTATCTATTCAATATGTTCCTGTGTTTGTTGCATTGTGTAACTTAAGACTGGACCTTCTCATGACCTCCACCCAATGCTGCCTCTTGCACATTATAGACATTCACACCATACACGTGTCCACACCCACGCATACATACACACACACACACACACACCTACACACACACACAAACATACACGCACAGTTTAGTGCAAAACCTGTAGGAGCTGGCCAAACAAGTTTGTTAACACTGTCACCAGTGATAACCCCCATTCTTTATCCCCACCCTGCCTACACAAAAACAACATATAGCACACCTCCAGAAAGAAAAGACACTTATGACCATACACACTTTGACAAACATGACTTTCCAGTAGGCCTAAGCCATATATTGTGGTGTCTGAGAATCCTTTTATAACATACCGGCACAGCAACAGATTGAGTGGGTGAAGATTTGTGGAGAATACATTTATCTTTCCTTGAATGTCTGACATGTATCCCGGTGGTGGCTCTTTCATAGAGAGCAGCTGAAAAGAGACTAATGCTAAAAGAAGAGAATGCTGTGAAATGTGCTCCACAGATATGCCAAGATTTTTACCTGAAAATGTAATTCTCCAACAAGGTCTGCAATGATACTATTTGTGTCAGGTCCAATCTAGAGAACATTGGCTGATATAAATGGCAGACCTTGGGCTGCCTTGCTCCCCCTGGGCCTGCTATGAAGCATGACAAAACAACAGTGATCGCTGGTGACAGATGTCTTTAAGGGCCAGATTAGGAGTCGGGGCGCACGCAAACGAAACAAATGAGACACTATGTATTTCATTCAGCCGGTGTAAACAGAAAGCATGCATGCACACAAGCACGTGCAAACAGAAATGCAAATAGACAGATGAAAATTATTCATAGACCTGACACCTACAAATCAAAACACACACACACAAATCCTTTTTGAGGTGATGTTTATAACTCCCCCTCCCCCCAAAAAGAAAAATACCTTAAATCTTCAAAACTTTAATTTGATTGTTTCAGTTCCTTTCTGGGTATATGCTCATTGAGCACATTTCACAGCTGGCAATGTATGCCCAGCTCGTGTTAATTGAATTGAATTTTAACTTGAAATGATAGCTGTTGCTCAAGAAGCATTTTCTCATTTACCGCTGTAATAATTTATATGAGAAGTCATATCAGCAGAGAAGGAGACTCCTCCTTTCAGGTAGCCCTGCCTGTTTAAATGTAGTCTGTTTTAATTAAAGAAGGGATGAAAAAATGGTTTGAGGAATGTGCACAATTAATAACAAACAAGGCTGAGATTGGACAAATAATGACTCCCGGCTGCAGAGGGGGATTAATCTGATTTGTACTTGTGTACTTAGTCCCTTTTAATATGCTAAAATCATTAACAAAGGAAAGATGATAATGCTTGCATAGAAATACATTTTTTGATTGCCAGGTGTTGACATTTCCTTGGCTACCGGAGACAGAGTTGCCAAGGTATTGTGTGTGTGTGTGTGTATGCACATTTGTGTGTGTCTCTGTGTAAACATTTTCAAGAGAAGCCACAGGGTGCACAAGATACAAGCTCTATTTTATATATATATATATATATATATATATATATATATATATATATATATATATATATATATATACATATTATATATATATTCTTTTTTTTAATCCATTTTTCCTTTTAAGTATACACTATATAAACCTCGAGTATGCAAATGCGCCTAAAAACCTACACAAGTAGAGAGCTGGCTAAAGATGATGTCGTATGGAAGTGTGGAGATAGGAGCAGCCTAAATTGGAAATGGGAGTGGGTCATTTACATTGTATTAAGGCTTCCTCAGCCTCTCAGCCCCAGACCCGGTCATCAATCGCCTACTGTCAGCCAGAGCGCGCTATAGCCTGGTGATAAATACGCTGGCCAGCGGCACGGCTCGTCCAACAGCCACCACGTAATGAATGGTTTGAACAAACAAGAAAGATGTCTCATCAAGGAGAGTGGGGATGTTAAAGCCTCCCTCGCACACAAAACCCCTGAGTAAGGAGATTTACTCTGACCGCATAGACAAGAAAAAAAAAATCCTATTTCGTTCAGCTCATACCTCTTCCCCTCCTTACTTATACCTCCCTGTGTCAGATGATCACCCCCTGCAATCTTAATACTTGTAAGCATTCGCCCATAGGCACTGCTGAGCGTACACACAGAGAAACAAATCTAAACGCAAACAGACTGCAACATACAAACAGCATGAGTACATAATCAGTCTCTTCTCTTCATCTCTGCTCGGCATTCTTTGTCTTGCATTTGTTGCTGACCCTCCATGCCCGACATATGTGTGATTTTTTTATGAATTAGAATGCAAACCAGACCTGGCGACACACACACACACACACACAAACATAAACACACAGACATAAGAAACAAGCTGACATGGTGGGCCTAGTGGTTACAAGTCTGGAGTAGCTGTGAAATTGGAGAATGGTTGATTGTTAACTCCCACAAAAAATACATATATATATATATATATATATATATATATATATATATACATATGGCAAAATCTTGAATGCAAAGTGATTGGAAAAAAAAAAGTCCAATGTGTATCTTCCTGGATATGTCCCTCTCTACCATCAGGGGACGTATGACATGAGTATTTAATGGAAGGAACACAAACACAGTGGAAGATCAAAGATGGTATTGATAACTTCCCCACTGGCTTTGGAACCACTCAATATGTTCAGTTACAAACACCACAGCCAATATCCTTAAAAGAAGATTGACCACAAAATGTAAAGCAGTCTATAAATAATTAGAGGCAGACATGAGCAGTTTCAATTTGTTGTCCCGGCAGCGCGAGTCTCGGTTCGAAACAACCCCGTTAATTATTCTGAAACCTGTTAATGGAACAGGGCACATTATCCTGATGGGCACATGTTGTCTAGCTCCTGCAGTCTGACCTTAAAAAAAAACCCCACTCAGACAAACATCAACACAAACACCGATGCATACGCAGGTGGACCAAATTCTGTCTTTTCCTAAGAATTGAGCTGTGCTTGTACTTCTGTGTGTGTGTGTGTGTGTGTGTGTGTGTGTGTGTGTGTGTGTGTGTGTGTGTGTGTGTGTGTGTGTGTGATCGACTGCTGGCTAAATTACAGGGTTTGATGTGCTCTGTGCTCTCTGATAGTGCTGGATGTAATGGCCCCTGTGGTTGCTGAACATTACAAGCTGAGGTAGCTCTAGCATCTGCTGCGTACGGTCCTTGACCCCACCCTCACCCCCACCACCACCACCCGCCTGAATCCAGCTTAGCAGCTTGGCATTTCATTGTATGCAATAACCACATCTACCGCTGGACCCGTCTTAACTTGACACCACACCTTTTGCACACCTATCTACTCATCCAACATCCAGTTTGTCATATATCACTTTTGTGCTCTCCTGACACCTATATGCACCCATCATCAAATCCCGTGGCCCGGTCATTATCCCGGCTGTTCCGTACAACCCCCACCACTTTTCCTGCTCTGCGGCTTTCACTCTTCCCCCTGAACCTGCAGCTCCTTGCATGAGCTGCAGTTGGACCCCATTGATGAATTACATCATCAGTGTGTGACATGAGTTATAGAGGCAGGTCACAAGGTTACAGTGGCTTGCAAACCAATTCCATGCTAATGACTCACAGGAAATCAAAGGCCATTGGCTGTTTACCCTCAGTGCAATGACAACACAAAGAATATACTCGGGATCAATGGGGTGATTTAGCTTAACCTCTTTTTGATTTTCATGGTAACTTTAATTAATTTTTTAAAAAAAGCATTTGCTACACAGATACAGAACTTTTTCATGTGTTGGAGCCACTGGTGGACTTTATTGTGACTCTTCTGTATCTAAATTTACGGAAATATTGCATCTCAATATTTCCTTTCATATACGCCTTCCACACACTGATTGGAATCATATTTGTTTTTAATCAAAGTGACTGGAGGATGATAATAATATTCACTGTCAGAAATAAACGCAATCAAATATAGGAATGACATTTTAATATGGATTTGGCATTGAGCTGGGGTAAGATTGGCACATTTTAAATATCAAGTTGGCGCTGTTAATAATGTTACAATTGGCTTCTTTGACAAATGACAATGAGATTGAATGCATATCAGCATTACTGAGAGATCAAACAGATATGACAAATAAATCCAGTTGGAGTTTTTGAATCCTCGCGAGTGTTTACTATGCACACAGCCTACCTAATGGTTGGCTTTTTAGTCGCAGGTTTCTGACAGGTTTTGTGATTTATATTGAAGAATACAGTTAATTACGTCCATCTGTAGACATCAAATGGACGGGCACATGACAATTAAAAAGAGAAGTGCGTTCTATTTCTGAGAAATCAACTTTTCAAATTTGTCTGAATAAATGCAAAAAAAATTATTTGTGGTTGAATTTGGTAATAGTGAGTAGAAATTTGCAAGAAATTTGCAATTGGTAAATAATCCAGCTTTACTGTTTAAAAGATCAGTTTATTTATGTAACTGATTCTAAATAACTGTGATGTTTTTAATGGACTCTGAAGTAAGAATAGCAAACTTGGGTATACATATGTGGGACTTTTGAAAGTTAAAAAAATGCTGTTGTCCTTCCCTACGTTCAAGCTCATCTCCAACTTTCTCTACTCTGTTCTCTCTTTCTCCCTGTTTTTGTGTGATTTGAGGGAAATGGAGGTGGGAGGCAGTTGAGGGTTATTTGGGTGTTTGCTTTATTTCACTGGGAACTACACTGCTTCCTGACAACAGTCTGAAAACAGGCAAGAATGCCACATGACTCAATGACTCAACCCTGCTGGTTTCCCTTTCTCTCTCGCTCTTGCTCTCACTCGACTACACACACAGGGATACTGCCAGCTTATAAACAGAACTCACATGACGCCAAACAACAAACCGCACGCACTGCATGCCAACCTCTGATAACAGCAAATAAAAGTACATCCATATCTACACCTCATACGATCTGCATTCAGAACATACCACTACACTTGTCTTGCTCTCGCTGCAAACTCCAAAGCTTCCACAGTAAGTATAAGGGCTCTCAGTGGACTGCCCTCTGACAGTAAAACAGTGATGATTGCAAATACAAGGTGGACTGGTGAGGCCTGCGGCATCTATTATAGAGCAAAAGGGCCCCCAGTCTGTCTGTCTGCCTCTCTGACTGGCTGGCTGGTTGGCAGTGTATCAGTACTACTACTGCTGTTGCTGCCACGGCCCCCCACAACAATCGCTGGCTGGGCTCCTGAAGCCAGCTCCTGGACCTCTGCCAGCAGCCTGTTTGCTCTACACCATTAATTTATGTTCACTGGAGACAGTGCAAGGTTGTAGAGAAGCTCTACGGCATAACTGCCCCGTTTGCCTGCCAAGCTCCAGCAAGAGTAAGAGCGGAATGAATGGAAGAGAGGGTGAGGAAATAACCCTGGAGGATGTGAAAGATATAGGCATCTGATTGTACCAAGCTCCATGAGGCTAAATAGCAATCACTCCCACACAATCCCAATGCACCTCCAGACTTAGCGATCGACCAACAAAAAGACTGCGATGTTTTAGGGTAACACCTCCAAATTCTATCATGCATAATGAAATGAAAGATATCATTTTATCCAATAGAGGAGATAAAAATGTTTTTAAAAAATAAATAAAAAAAACCCCTGCTCATTATGTACACAGAAATCAAAATGAAACTCCCAGATGAGTTTCTGTTGAGCTCAACCACAAATCTATTAGTCGTTGCCAACAGTTATATCTACAAACTGCATGTGTGCTGTGTTGCAGACCCCGGTCCACTTGTGGCCGGGAGACATAACACAGAAATGCGCCTGTCTAATCGTCAGATTGAGATCATGGCTTATTTTTTCACCGCATGGCTGCCCCTGTGCTTTCAAGAGGAGGAACGCGATCCTTCCATCCTTGCAGTGTGGGCCCTGGTTTTCTATCTCTCTCTTGTTTCCTTCAATCTCTCCTTCTCCCACTGTACTCTATAGGTCCCAACAGCAATACTTCTCTTGCTATACTCACTAACCCCTTTGCCCTCATCTCGTACCCTCTTTAGTTCACCTCATCGCTTCTCCTTTCCTCTCATCTCGTCTCGTCCCCCTTTTTCAAAGTTTCCGCTCAAGCTTTAAGCCAGGTCCTAGAGGGCAGGAATTTGGCCTGGTTTTTCAGTCCAGGCTGCTGGCTTTGTTGTGGTAACTGCCTGCTCAGGGGCACCCAGCTCTGTTCTGCTCTCCTTTCTAGCTTGCATGATGTCAACACACAGCCACGCTCACTACTTGCTCTCAAGAAATCTTTAAAACATGTTCTTGCAATGACTACAGCCGAGCCAAAGGATCATCCTACAGAGGGATTTGTTCCTATTAAAACTTTATTGGTATACATTTTCCAACCTTTGGTGGAATTTTTAAAAAATAATTCTTAGTAATGACTCTCCTGTTCCATTTTGTGCTATGATGTTGCTTGTTAAATTGTGAAATGACTGGTGTTTTGCCTTTGCACGGTACTTTTCAAACCTATGAAGAGATCATTAGAGGTTTGCTGGGTTGGTCATAGCAGTCGATCCAGTCACTTTGCCTGCATGAGACAGCTCAATATTCGCACCACGCGTTATTGTTGCCAGTCACAAAGTCATGGCAACGTGAATCTCTGAATAAACATCGGCACTGGTTTAGTAACACGCAGTGTGCACATGCTACAAAGGAAGCAGTTGTTTTCTGGGGCTGAAACATGACATTTTTTTTAGAAACTATGAGCAACTGATTTAAAAAGTAATTTGTAATCAATTAAAAATACATTGTATCAAAGTACATTTCAGACGAATGTATACTACAGGAATACAGAGTGTTGGAAACCATCCCATAGAAATGTCAGGAAAACAGGGGCTGGTGTCAAGACAGTAAAGCACTTACAACTAAGAGCTTGTTGGAAAAAGTACTTAATATTAACATACAGAGTCGCTCTACGTTTACCCTCTTACTCTATTATGTTCCTTACACTTTGTTTAACTTCCTAAGTCAAAGTAAAGTGGGGCTGATCTTCAATTGAAATAGAAACAGATTCATTTGGTAAGATGGACAGATTGAGCTACAGAAAAAAGGGGGGGGGGGTGTTCGCTCTTCAAATAGAAGCTTCTGAGAGTTTCCACTTGACGGATCTCCCTTTCACTGTGAATTAACTTAATGAGAATAAGTATTCAAATACACATCCAGCACCTCCTTTAGCTCTATCCCTCTCTCTTTCTACTCTCTCCCTCTGTTTCTTTAAGACTCCACATTCTCAAGAGAAAGGCCAGTGCGTTCTAATAGTAAGCCTCAGGACACAACAACGAGAGCACAACCACTTACAGAGGACAAACAAGAAACCCCCAGGGCCCACTGTGGAATGTCAAGCCAATTTGGAAGATATCATAGGACATTTGTAATGTCAATTTTTGTTTTCAGGTCAAGAATCAAAGGCAAACACGGTTGGTAACATTTGTCCATTACATTGCAGTCAGAAACAACCCCTCCCCTACCAAAAAACAGCTGCGGGGGACACTTCCTGTTTGCTAATGATGCTAAATGTGTTCAAGTCAACCATGTCAAATTTTCTCCCCCTCCAAATGGACAGCTGGGGTGGAAAGAAACATTTTATCTCTTTTCCTTCTCTGCCTCCCTTTTTCTCTACCCTCTGCCAGTAAAAGAAGGTCCATGGCAGGAAGACACTTCAGATCACATCTCTGTCAGTGAGCCGGACGAACATAGCCGCTAGTAAGCATAGGTGCATTCATCTGAGATCACAAGTACTTCCAGGGAACAAAGTCAGCCAAGCCCTGATCAGTCACCACCCTGCCCCTACCTGTTGTGTCTGTTCTCTTTTACTGACTACAATTTTTGCCTTTCAGAAATGAAAGTCTTCTGAGCTCCCCTTTCATCTAGGAGTGTATGAGTCAAGGAGATATCTCCTGTCATTGCTCAACACCCAGGGGCGGCTGGCTGCATGGGGCTGTGTGGACTGACAAATGCCCTCAGGATCTTTCACTTTCTTAATGTTTCTCAAAGGAGGGTCGGCATGTGACAGGAGTTAAAATGCCTTTATGAAGTGCTGCCAAGAGGAGAAGAGAAGAGAAGAGAAGAGAAGAGAAGAGAAGAGAAGAGAAGAGAAGAGAAGAGAAGAGAAGAGAAGAGAAGAGAAGAGAAGAGAAGAGAAGAGAAGAGAAGAGGCTTGTGTTGCTTTTAGTCTGGTCAATAGCAGCCAATCTTTAGGTGCATTCTTCCATCCCATTTTCTCCCTGCTTGTAGTGCTCTTAGGCTCAATCCTGCCCGCAGGCCGAGGTGACCTTTGCCCTGGCTGGCCTGCCTAGCTACAGCCCTCTCGTTTGTTAGCCGCTTTATCCACTGACAAAGCAGGCAGGAAGTTGGCAGCCACCCAGCAGCCCCATGGGAGGATGACCATCAGCTAGCTCAGCTTACTGCTTATTACAGGATGCTGGGGAGCATGTGTGTCTGTGTGTGTGTTGGCATATGTGTTTGTCCTTATGCTTATGTCTTATGCATTTATTGCATGTTTGCATGCATGCATGTTTAGAAATGTGCATATGCAGACATGTTTAACTGAAGGTTTTTGTGCAGGAAATTCTTCCATAGAATAGGTCATGTCTCCAAGTTAACCAGATCAGCTATACATGTTTGCAACAATCAGGCAACCTTCCAGTCGCTGGACTCAGGGGACCCCAGCACACTTTCTCTCTCCCTCTCTCCACTCTTTCTTTCCTCACCCTCCTCCTCTCTGCAGCCTGCTCATCAGAGCGCTCAGAACAGCTCACTAAAACATTATATCATAAGACACTCTAGTTTCACTCTCGCCACTCCATAAAAGTCAGGTAATTCATACTTCATTTATATACCTTCCCATTAATAAAGCTGATGAACTTTTACTCCTTAAATCTAATGGGCCATTTTAGCACGACTGCCAGCGCTTGCCGTTTTCTCTTTCCTTTTCCGTCTGCCTCTTCTCTCCCTTCTATTCTATTAGTACTTTGAAGAAGGATAATCCGCAGGCACTCAGGCACTGCACACGTACAGTGGTATGTGGCTGAGGATGCAAAGAGAAGGTTTAGGAAATTTTGAGACTTTTCACTGACCTCTGTCACAGACAAGCAGTGACACATACCATCCATGCGGTTGTTTTGTTTTTTTCTTTTCACTGTTTTCCCCTACCTCTCTCTATCTGGGCACAACAGAAGGTCACTGACCTGCAGGCCTGATGCAAGGCATCATGGCTCCTCAGCTCTGAGGCTGTTGACAAGCGACTGTGTTCTTTTCAACAACTCGTTGAACCCCCCTCCCAACCCCACCTCCCTTCTCAGGAATGTAACACAACCGCTCACTGAGGTAACCCAAGCCCCTCCCCTCTCCCATCCTTCATTTGCGGAAAGAGAGAGAGAGAGACAGAGACAGAGAGTGAGACCGAGACCAACTGGGGGTGTTAGACAGCTGTCCCCCATCTCCCCATCTAACTCTTGCTCACTCTCTATTTCTCTTCCTCTCTTTAGATTTGCTTCTAGCCCACTGCCTGTGGAATAATTAATGATGCAATTGAGCTGAGGAGAGGACTCTGACCAGCAGGGGCCATTCCTGAATGCCCGGGTAGCCGTTTTATGGAGGACCGGAAAATAGAAACAGAGAAAGACATGAAGAGACAGATAGGCAGAGGAAGAGAAGGATATAAAACAGTCCAACAGCGAGAGGAAGAGATTGTTAATAGTCTGTTCCTCAACGGTCTTCTTCCCTGTTTTCGTCCCCTCTAGTCTAATCCTACATCCCCATCCCCCTCTTCTCTCTTCCATCCTCATGGCGGGATTGGGGGGCCTGACCTGTCTGGTGATTGATGGTAATGTCTCAGGAAGTCATTTTCCCCGACAGCACCCCGCCGCCTTTCAACAGGCCTGGTGCAGAGGTGAGCCCATCACATAGACGCTGTTAACTCTTTCCTCACTCACTGGCCCAATCTTTCATACTGATCTACTTCACACCCTCATCTCTGCACCACCTTCTACCAACCCCAACCCAAAGACTTCAAGTTCTAAGACCATGGCAAGGATGAGAATGGGATCAGTGAAAACAAGTCATCTTGACATAAAAGCCACACAGGCCATCTTGAAGTGGATCTGCCAGGCAGCCCCTAATTCAGGTTGCTGGGGATAGATCCCCACGATTCCATTACTGTCAGTGCTTACCACCTCCATTATGGCAATTAGGACATGGCTCTAACACTAGGAATGCTTTGCTATCTTCTGGAATTGCAAACATCTGCCATGTCTCCGCTCCATGTGTCGGAGTGGAGTTGTCGTTTCTTAAACACACATCTTTTTACAGTCACACTCTCCCCTCTTTTTTCCCTCTTGTTTCTTCAACACTGCTCTCCACATTTATTTTCTTAATTCGACTCAAACTGTGCCTTAAAGAGATCCTTCTCTGTTTGAGTCCAAATAACCTAAAATGATCCGTGAAGAGACTTGCGGTTCCTGATTTCAATAGGCTTCATTAGTTTTTAATATCTAGCCAAGAAAAGGAGGGGAAAATGGCATGGAGATAATCAATGGAAAGGGGCTGGTACCCTATTAATCTCCCCCAAAGGATTGTGGGTTAATACACGCTCTTGCATAGGCAAACATGGCTGTGTGGTGAACACATCTGTCTGCCTGGATGGGTTACTTAATGAAAC
Organism: Maylandia zebra; assembly: GCF_041146795.1. Lineage (NCBI taxonomy): Eukaryota > Metazoa > Chordata > Actinopteri > Cichliformes > Cichlidae > Maylandia > Maylandia zebra. The sequence continues at coordinate 24,127,293 of NC_135185.1, forward strand.
AGCCAGCGTTTGGCTGCTGAGATGGATGTCATTCCCTCAGTGAAAAATGAGTTCTCTCTCCTACTATGCTGAGGCAGAGCCACACATGATAGGACTCCATTCAATTCACTAGAGACCTAACTGTGCCCCTGTGTGAGAGCAGCTTGTCGGGCTGGACAGGCAACGCATGGGCACTCGAGCAAGTCTTCATGGAGATCATATCAGGGAATCCTAATGTGAACAAGACTCAGAGTGATCTGGGAATGAGAGAAGTCACGGAAAGACTAGATGAATGGTATTACAGTAGGAAGATAAAGAAGAACAAGAAAGAGGGGAGATGAAGGTTGAACCACCTGGGCTAGATAAGCAGGCTCAATGTGTGTGTGTATTCTAGATTGTAAGTATGCCTGTGTGCATGCATCTGCCAGTATACGAGTGCATGTCTGTTTGTGCATGTATCAGTGCGCATTCTGACAGTGTTGGAGGTGACCCCTGGTCAGGGAGTCCTGTAACAGGAGCTCACCTCCGGTTCTGCGAGCTCTCCTCTCAGTGTGCTAAACAGCCACCTGAAGACAGGATTAGCTATTGTGACCCAGCCCCAGAGGTAACTGAGATACACCTCCGGGGACAGACATGAAACGCACACTGTCACGTGTTGCAGAGACGCAGCCAGGTGGGTAGAGACTGACACAGACGAAAACAGCCGTTTAAAAAAAAAAGCTGTAAAAGGGAGACAAGATAGGACAGGTGGTGGGAGGGATTGTAGATGCAAACAGGACGCTTATAAGAGGATGATTGCAAGCAGGATACAGTGTAACGTAAAGCAAGTTAGGGTGAAGGTGTCAGTGGTGTTTGCTGTTGTGTAAAGACAACAAAGCTTCAGAGCATAAGAGGATTGGGCAGCCTAACTTACTGCCTTCGGGTAGCTGAGATTTGTGCCTCTGTGGAAATTGATGCCTGTCAGCCTATCTATGACTCAACTCTGACAATATGCATGCATGTGTGTTTCTGTGTGCATGTAAAAGTGTGCATGCTGTGCTATGACAAATGAGCGGTGCCTAATTTGTGACTGATTATGCAGGCTGCGGGTGCCCTAAACCTCTTTGAACTTGTAATTGCCCCTGGTTTCAGTAATGAACATTAAGGAGGATTCAGAAATGTGTGGCTAATTACACATTTGCCCCCTCCACACACGCACACACACTTGCACTCTTTTACATTTCTTCATCCTATTGCTGGAGAAGAAAGAGGAAAAGGAGGAGTTGGAGAAGGAGCATGAGAGCCAAGGAGGAGGTGCTGGTTTGGGAGGCATATACTCCTGTTGTTACCCTCTTTATCTAAATAATTGTACAAGCGGGTTTATTGGCTTTAGAGAGGTGCTTTGTGTGTCAGTTGGTGCAGCCCTGGGGATGTAGGGGACTGGCTTTCCCCAAGATCAATATTAAGAGAGATTCACATCTGGAGCCAAGGCCTGTTCTGCTTAGATTTGGATTTATATATTTGGGGGGTTTTTTTCCTATGTGATTTTTCATTGGTTCTCTTCTTCCTCTATCCATCTGCTTTTTCTTATCAGTGTGTGATAAAGCCTACTTTTGATAGAGAGACTGTTATCTATCACACATGCTCATTTGCTCAGCCTTACATGATCTTGGAGGGACTTGGCTACAGAGAAATCCAGAGTTCTGGAGTGAACTACATCTGCTCTGTGTGGAGAGCAGACACAACACATGGCTCGGTATAAGCGCTGAGCAGAAATGCTTGAGCAATGAAGCATTCTGGGTAAATGGTTGCAGTGCAGGGAAGGTCTACTGTGGCTAGTGGAGGGGGAAGAGTCGGGGAAAGGAGCAACAAATTGACCTGCTCAGCCTGGGTCTTTGATGTGGACTGAGCTCTCTCTTAAAAAAAAAAAAAACAGTCCATATGTTCAGAGAGGGAATAGCGATAGGATATCAATGGGGGAAAATGAAAAGGTGAGGAAGTGGGGGGAAGAGGTGAGAACAAGAGGCATGGCTCCCAGTTATAAGGACCCCACTGTGCAGGAATCCCACTGCCTACCCCTGGACTAAGAGCCGGGCAAAACAAAAGCATGCATTTGAGAAGAGTTGGACGGGAGGGGAGAAAAATCACACAAAATGGCAGGAGTGGGATTTGGTGCAGCTAGGCTCCCATGACAAACCAAACAGTGAAACTCATAGTCTGTTTTTGATTTATACTCCGTGCCTCCATCCATCTCTCTTTCCTTGCCTCCCTCCCATTTTTTAGCCCGGCTTGCCATTTCCATGCCTGTGCTGCTCCTTTTCCCTTTTGCATTTTCTCCTCTTGGTGTGAGATGAATATCAAAGCAATAGTGGGGCAGCTTGGAGGCCTGCAGCAGAATCTCATTGGCCTCCATGGTCCCCAGCAAGCAGCCGCCACTGCTCTAACAGCTCTTGCCACAACCCTGCAATCAACCGCGGGGGCAATGAGACCAGCCTCCCGGGTGGATATTCTGGAAGGGTAAGGGGTAATTTAAGGGAACTAGTTTTAAGACGTCAAACCAAAATCCTCTTATATATTTTGTTTTGAATAAGATAACCCGAAAAGTGTCAAAGGGAGGAAAATCCTACACAATCAGCTCCGACCATCTTAATAACCTTGTTTTTTAACCAGGGGCATGTTCACTATCGCAGACGCTGGGCTCCCTCACTGCATATGATGTCATTCTGTCCCATGTCCCGCTGAGCTGGCTCAGCCAGGTCCTAGCTTGGATCAGTGTTATTACTACATAAGAAATGGACAGCAGTGCTGAAGGCAGGGAAACGTTACTGAACTGGGGTCAATTCTCAGTGGAGCACACAGACGTAAAGAAGCATCCTCCTTTCTCTGCACGTGTGTTCTTGGAAGTCTCTCAACTGTTGTGAGCTGTAAGTTTATAAATCTGAGCAGCCTTGACAGGCTGAGTTCTGTTTGTAGTCTGCTGTGGTCAGGGCATGTGCAGTCACCTCCACAGGGGCCAGTCAAAGTCATGCTGTGCTGGAGCTCTTCGCCCGGGACACCTTATTTAAAACCATTATTTAAAGAAATGCATATAATATCACCTTTCGTGAAACGTGTTATTATTACTATTATTATTTTATTTTTGCTGGAGGATAATTTGTAGGTTGCTCTCTCTTTTTTCTTTTGCAAACACCGTGGAATTTCACGCAACTTAATCACCTCCATGCAGTGGGAATGTACCGTAAACAGTCCCTCAGCGAAAGCACTCATTTCTGCTACTTCATTAAACAACCTGCATTAAGATGCAAGCAGCAGGAGTGAAAATTAACTGGAAGGGATGGAAATGAGAGGAAAAACGGAGGAGGAGAAGTGGTGTGTTTGTGCAGGTATCCCAGCGTTAAAAGATACACAATATAATATGATGCTCATTTTGAGAATAAGCAAGCTATGGGATTAAGAGGGGGGAAAAAAAACTACAAAAAAACATGCCAACAATTTTTTTCAGCGTATAGTGAACGCGAGGCTAATGTGCCACGCTTTATATGTCAGTAGATTCCAAGTGGGGTTAGTTGGCTTTGAAGTGGAACTGTGACAGATCTGGATTAGAGGGCAAAGTGTAAAGGTCTGATGTTGGAGCATGAAACGAATTAGGGTTTATTACATTCTAATACAGCACTAAATCTCTAGAAACACCTACCATTTATGCCAAAGCACTGTAAACAAAGCTTTTGTCAGTCATAAGAGCTGTGACACACTAGCATTTGAAAACAATGCCATAGTTGCTCTGCAATGAAAACAAAAACTTGATTTATTTTACTCATTTACTCATTCTGTTTTCTTCTTTGCAGATTAACATTCTTGAGTAAAATAAGCCTAATTTCTCTGTGAGGGTCTGCCACTGCTGCGTTAGGCCCTCTGTGGTGTACTGGCTGGGGAAGAACAGATGGCAGACTGAGGTGGCTTGTGTCTGTTTTCCAGGGTCGCTGAGCAGCCAGCATTAGAACACAGAGGCTAGACAATAGCTAGGCACCAAACCTCGAACCCCCCACCCCCACCCACCCCCCCAAAGGTCTCTTCCACACTCATTATCAATGACTTTCAATTACCCCTGTGCCAAACATCACCAAACTATCCTGTCATATTGTCACTAACATCTGTTTTGCAAACACACAGGGAGCAGTGGGTCTTGTCACAAAAGTAACCATGTGATGACTCTTTTTCCTGCGTTTTCCACTGATGATCACACATTCGGGCAGTGGCAGTGAACCAAATTGTCGCCCGGGTTGCTACGGGTGACTGGAGGACTGACTTTTGAGCTCCTGAGGCAAACAAGCACATGACAGATTAGTGTGTGGGCCTCCTCCAGGCGTCCACCTCTGTGACCCTTAGGAGTCCCCTCCTTACACCCCCTGCTCTTACCCCTAAAGCCAACCCCTGCCTCTCCTTTGTTCATCCAAACTATCAACAACCTAGAGAGATGGACAAGCAAACAGATTTTTATGTTTTGCAGTCAACAAAAGAGGCTAAAGTTACTTTGAATAATATTTTCAACGTAAAACTTTTTTGTCTGATCTATTATCAAACACAATTTTTTTTTTTTTTATTGAACCGCTCAGTTAAATGAAATTATAGGTAAGTCGACTATTTGTTTATTGAAAAAAAAGTACTGTGCCATGTGTATGGGAAAGAAAAAGTAGGCACCAACAAATATGGAATAAATAGCTTTTGGCAGTTCGATGTAAAAGGAGGAAGGGCTATTTCAAACTGTTTGCAGATGTGTGTCTGCACCAGCTAAATGCTGCTTGTACTGGAACAACACACAAGGATTAGAAGGACTAGAGGAGCTTAAACAAAACTGGGGATACTACAGGGCTGACTGTTTAGTCTACTCAAACAACATGTCCTCTCTTTTTGAGGAATGGACTTGTACACTTGTTTATCGTATGGAACAAACATCCGTTGCCAGGTTTGGCCGTGCCTGCATCCATGTCTTGTGAATGACCCTAGCCGACTCTTTTATGTGCGTCTATAAAGGGTGGCAGAGAGAGCAGCTCCCATAGGAGGGCTCGACCTGACGATGACACCCTGTCGTCATGGAGACTAATGCTATGTTGGGCTTGGATCGGGAGTGTGCGCATGTGTGGGTGGGGCAGGGGGGATAGCTACTGTCACTAGTGTACCTAATGATGTTTTCAGCACAATGCTCTTAACTCTAAGACGCTCCTCGCTCTGGTGAACACCTGTGTTATCTGCACTGGTATCTTTACTGTTCTCGTAGGTACATTTCACTTTTCAGTCAAAACATAGCTCATTAGTCAATACTTGTACTGGTGTTACATTTAGGATGATAAAAGCCAATTATACTAATAGCTACATTTAAATACCATCTACCCATACATAAACATTTCAGAGCTGAACATTTAGTTCTACTTCACAGTCCAAGGACTCTCTAAATGACTAAAGGATATATCACTTCCCTTTCAAGGAGCCCAGGGGACCAATACACCTGGCTTAGCAGCTTAACAGCATTTCCCAAAACACCCAGGCCAAAGGGTGGCCCAGCACAGAACTTGAGACGCTTGATGCTCTAGTTGGCTACCTACTTGCTCGTCTGACTGACCGCTCTCCCTCTCTCCTACGATCCCTCACTCCCTTGTTTGAGTGCACACACTTAAGGAAAACTTTCAATTTGGCCCCGATTGCTCCTGAGGTTCCTTATTTATTTTCATAGGTGTTGGAGACTTTACACTAGTCAAAAAGACAAGGCCAGAGCCCAGAGAGGTATCTTTGCATCTGAGTGCTTCCTGTTTTCATTGCTAGGCCAACCCTTGTCTTTACAGGGGTTAGTAAGGGTTAGCGGGGGGTTAGCAGGGGTTGAGAAAGAAGGAAGACCAGGGGCGCCAAGGGGCTAATTGTAAAATTTAAAGTTTGCTTTTGCTGAGCACAAAAGGGCATTACCATTGCAAAGGTAGGAAAAAACTCCCATCACTGCAATTTTACAAATCTGACACGTTCTCTGAAATCTTTCTCTAGCTACTTATCTGACTCTCTCTTCCTATCCTGAATTCTGTGGTCCATGCTTCTGAAGTGCAGCAGAACATTTTACCCCTAACAGTGAAGTTTACCTTTCTGATAACATAATCTCCCTGTAGTATTGAAAAGCTTATACCAACAGTCTGGGATTTCCCTTCCCCTAATGTAGCTGGAAGACATCCAGAACCTCATGGTGAGGGAGGGGGGGTATTAGAGAAAAAGAGTGGGAGGGAAGATAGAAGAAGGGAGTGGAGAGACAGTCTGACCCTCTTCTGCCAGCTAACACCAGCTGATCTGTTCAACACTCTGCCAATTGCATATGGAGCATTTAAGGTTGCCAGCTCTGCAGTCAATACGCATATGGCCTCGACATAAAAGAGATCAGGGTTATCGCCGCCTTCTCTGATTGTGCAATTGTGAAGAACTGTCTCTGAGATCAATATGGTGCAAAAACTGTACTTTCCCCTTGCCTGGGAAATTGGCATACTGAGATTAGCGGTAAATATGACTTCAAGTGAGGTTACTTGCTATATATGACCGTCATGAAGGAAACAATCTTGTGAGTTCTCCCATGAGAGTGTGAGGTCAGAGTAAAGCAAGGGAGGGTGGGAGGGGAGAGGCAAAGGGCAATTTTGTTATACTGAATCTAAAAGCCAACAGTTGTTACTACTGGCCTGTGTTGTTTTTTTGTGTTTGAAGGGGGTCCTGTCCTTTTGAGCTTTTCAGAAGATGTGACAATGGCTGGATGTTGAGAACATATGTAGAGAGACCCCTGCGGCTCATGGAAGAGGAGCTCCATGCTGGCCCCTCAGTTTGAGAAAATACAAGCCCGCTCCTTTCACTCCTCACCCCTCAGTTAATGAATGCGTGAATGGCAGAATGCCGCTATAGGCCATTCAGGGGCCAAAGTCCCCAAGAATTCACCTTTGCACAAATGCATCCAGCTATGGCAAATACATTTGCTTAACAAATTAAAAGAAAGAAGAATGGTTAATGGGTGTGAGTGTGTGTGTTTGTGTGTGTGTATGTGTGTGTGAGCAAGAGAAAAAGAGCGAGAGAGTTTATGGGTGGGAGAAGTGGATGGTGAGAAGAGAAGGGGGATAATTCAATTAGCCGTCTTCCTCAGCAGAGAAATGAAGGCAGGTTAAAAGGGAGGGATTATTATTTGTACAAGACTGGCCAAGGCTTTGCACAAAAGAAACAAATAAAGATTGGATAACATCTACAAGCAGGGTTTGTGATAAAGGGGTGAGAGGGAAAGGGGAAAAAAGAGGGTCTGAATTAACCAGCGTTCTGAAAAAATGTGCCCCTCCTTTGCTCACCGCTATTTCAATTCAAATTTAAAACAATTCTAAAGATAATTGGCAGGGACTCTTCCAAAAGGTCTGTGCAGAAGCTGTATGGGGCTTTCATCAGGAAAAATGACCAATCTTGAGAGAATTTCTAGCCTTACCATAAAGCCTGTGTATATAATTTGTTATTTTGTTGTGTTTTAATGACACAAAAAAAACAGGTAATCTTAACAGTATTTGAACATTTTTCTTTCAACTAACAGTTAGTGGTACTCAAAAGTTTAATGTCTGATTGAAGCCTGGTCTGTAGCATTTGGTGAGAGGTCTCCAGTCAGAGAGCGATGGGAGCCGCGAACAGCTGTGAAGTCATTTTGATAATGATGAGAATAATAAGCGTGCAGACTGGCGTGGTGGAGCCGCTAAGGCCTGCGAGGCTCAGGGCTTTGCTGTTGCAGCTTCACTGCTCCTGAATAGATAAAAGTGATTAAAGCACTCCTGATTATCCCTGACCAATATGTAATGGATTTACAGCCCTTTCAATTAGGCTGTATTTGCTGGCTGCTTATTACTTGGGCTTTTGGTTAGGTAATCAGGGTACGGGGCTTTGAGCTGGGAGTGGGCACTGTGGTGGTGGTGGGGGCTACAGAGTGCACAAAGGGCACATGACCCTCTTAAATGTGCGGATGTTCTAAAAGACTCTAAACTAAGGCTCCTTTACTTTCACATTCTCTCTCTCATTTCTTTTTTTTATTTTCCCCATCCCCCTAAACTGTCCATCCATCCCTGGAACGGGGAACCGCAGCCTCAAGCAGCTTATGTGTCCCGGCGTCGCCACCTCCTTCTGAAATCTGACCTGTGTTGCAAAATCAATACAGCCTGATGTTCTGATAATGTCCTGACATTAGAAAGGGAGAGGGGACATGTGGACCACCCCGTTTCACTAAGAAACATACTCACGGGAAAATAACGGTTGTGATTTTACAGTTTACATTTAAATTACTGTGACATTTAGACATATGATCCAAGACTCTGATCAGTCATTGTCAGAGATTTCTGACAGAATTGTACGGTAAACACTTTCCTATGGAGCTATGGAGAAGAAATAAACTAACACATGTCAATTTTATCGAGAGATAAGTAGATTAAGGTTCCCTTATTCCACAGAAAGACTGATTATGTAAAGAGGCCTTCAATTCCACATCCTACTTCTTTACACAGCTACACAGTCACAGTCGTTCTCTTTTATTCCCCAGTTGTTTTTTTTATCATGCTGCTTGTTCAGGCCAGAGCTGCAGTGCATCTCGTACTAGAATAAATGTCTTGGATTGCTGGGTCTTTTCTTTCTTTCTTTCTTTCTTTTTTTTTTTTACAGAAAGTGTGCTGAGCAGAGTAAACAGCCCAAACTGATTAGATTGACCTGGTCACTGTGTCCCTTTGACATGTGGCTGACAAGTGAGCATCGCAGCAGCACCATCACTCTCTCCCCACTGCCTCAGTAGCTACTGTGTGACAGGTGCGTGTGAGTATGTGTCTTGAATGTGAGTGTCTCTAAATGTTTATTTGGTTTGTTGTGTGTTTTTTTTTTTAAATAATATAGACATATCTCCAAATTATAATGGTTGTGCTTACCGTGAGATGCTGGAACAGCCACGCCCTCATGATGTTTGTGGCCACCTTAGGGAAAATGCCACGCTTTTTCTGCCTCTTCTTATCCTTGTCTGGATCATCGTCATCCCCTGTGCCAGGCGATGCAACGCTGTTGTCTAAGCCATCTCCTGGACAGAAACCAAACCCAGGGTTAAATAACATCCCCGACCACACCACAGGCTCAGAATACAATAGCAAAAAAAATGGAACAGAGGTATACAGTCAAAGCTGAGTTTAAGGCTCATGAAAGATGGATAAACGGACAAATACCACAGATAACTTTGAAAGAACTGGAAAGTGCTGCACTAAGGCCAAACGAATTTCCACAGCAAAGCCAGTGTTGTGTAGTGAATATATGGAGGTAGGGGGATTTAGATGGCCTTAGACGAAGGGCTGTACAGAGACTGAGAGGTTTACATGGAAGCCTCGCAGAGCTGCTCTATACCCCAGAGCACGGGAGGGGAATAGGGGTTAATGACTCTAATGTTATGGTTGGACGCTGAAACACTGGGTTCCTCATTCCATTTTTACAGTAGGAGGAGATGGAAAGAAAAAAAATGGACACAGAGCCTTCAAGTACAGAAGAGACATGGACTCATGTCATTAATTCAATTAAATTTGCATGCTTGACATAATGTAGAGCATTTTTTCCCATCTTTTGATGAGGGCCAAAGGGGACAGGATGGAGTTATGCAGATATGTACTGTAACACACAGAAATTCATGAATTTAGGACATCCAGTTAAAGTGCGTGGAAGTAAATGTTATTTGGGGTGGTTCATTGTTGCACTTTGATGCACATAATGGACTCTTCATCAGCTTCCCGAAACCCTGAACAACCCCACCCCCAAGCTTCCGCCACGAGATTAGCATGACCGGCCAGCGGCGGCTTTGCCTGCATTAATGTCCATCAGCGTTTGATTTCACAAGGGAAGCGTGCACATACCCGGGCACGATTTCTCCTTTAAATTGAAGTTTCCATCTTTGTCCCTTGCCTTTTCCTTGTTCGTCTTCCTCGGCATTAATTGTGCATTAGCAAAAATGATTTACTTTTAACAGTCATAGTTATTTTTTCTTGCCCCCGGGCACAAATGCCTTGAAAGCCTTCCTTGAGGGCATCTAAATTATGTATCTGAAAAACTCCTCCACTAAGGAAGAGAAGGACCCTGACATTCTCAAAATTCAGACTCATATGTCCTCCTGTTTTTGGAGAGGCATCAATCACAGCCACCTATACAAGCCTTAATCTCGCATAAATATTTGAACTAATAACATTAAAAAGGGGGAAAGAAAAAGGATCCGACTAGTGGCGTAATCTAATGCAAAATAAATGAAGAATACAAGGACAGCGGGGGCCCGCACTAACTACTTTTCCCAGTTTTTTTTCTTCCCCTTGTTTTTGCCTCTCTTTTTCTTCTCAGTCTTGCACAGTGTTTTCCTTCCAGATCATTAGTGGAGAGCCACACGAAAGAGGAAAACAGAGAAGTGCCGACTTTGCGCTCCCTGTGTGAAGTTAAAGAAGCAACAGTCCTTCTGAAGGACACATGGGAATGGGGACACAGGCTAGGGGTGTTGTAATTGTAGAATGGGCATTCATTAGTGGCAAATGCCATAAATCCCAGACTAAGTACGAATCCTTGTTCAGGAAAGCTTAAAACAATAAACTTTGGTCTGGCCATAGCCCTACCCTGACTGTGAGGGGCTTCCTGAGAAATGTGACCCAGACGGAAGCTAAGTCTAACTCCCTGAGTTTGCTTCCAAACTTCAATAAAAACACAACTAGTGAGCTGTGAATTTTAACCAACTCCCTTTTGTTTCACTGCTTTTGAGCTTCACTGAATAATGTTGATACACAGTTTGCTGTTTGTTTGTATGCCGCTAGGTTTTGTGTTGATTTTCGAGCTACTCTCCAAATCCCTCTCCTGCTGTGAGCAGTCAGGCTCATCCAATAGAACCACACAGTGGCCAAAAGGCTGGCAGATTAATTTTATTGACGTTTCCATTTTCACTGCAATGCGATAGCCTCCCCCCCGGACAGGGCCAGAGCGACCCGTGCGTATTTACAGACTGACCTGTCACTTCATTACCCAGCATGCTCGCTGCCTCCTGCCCTAGCCCGCAAGGATGAAACCAGACTCCGGTGCTTTTCAGCTCCTCTCTCTCTTACATGTGCACGGATGCTGACATGTGTCCACAGATCAGGCATGTGGCATTCGAGCATTCATTCTGTGTACAGTTTAAATACAAACTGTGTACAGCTTTTGTATGACTTCAAATATGTGAAAATGTGCACACAGTAAATAAAGAATAAAGAAAAATCAAATGTGGACAGAACATGAAAAGAAAGAGCAAAGAAAGAAGAGAAACAAGAAGACGCAAGAAAAAAAAGGAGTAGAAATAGAATAAAGAAGATCCAACTTGCACAACCTCATTACATCTAAAGGAGGGCTGGTGCTTTGCATCCACCCCCACTCCTTTCTTATGAGCGAGAGAAGGAACGCTGCAGGGCAAATTGTCCCAAACGCTAATGGCTTCTGACTGTTCCCTGGCAACTCTGCCATTCTAACCTGTGTGGATGTGCACTCTGAAAAAAAAAATCAGGAAAGAAAAAAAAAGTGCAGAGCAGGGGGATGAGTGTCCCATCATCTGGCCATGTGACACAGATGGGGGTTGGCTATTAGGAGGCAGTCGAAAGGCCTAGGGGAGCTGAGGTGCTGGAGTGTAGCCCCAGGCACTTTTGGAAAAGCAGCGCCCTTGGAGACAGAAAAAAGACAGCCCCCCCCCCCCCTCTCTCTCTGTCTTCCCTCAACCTTTCCTCCTCCCTCCTTTTCCCTCGCTCACGCTATCAAGATCTTGACTTAAAGTGTCTGCAATGAAAGTTTCTGTGCAGATTTTCAGATGCACGCAAGTGGAGAAGGTGTAATCAGGCAAGATGGAAGACAATGACCGGACGCGATCAGGGCGAGAGAGTGAATGAGTGAGCGCACTAGCAAACAAACAAGCACAAGTCCAAAGCACATTACGCTCGCACACATTCCCTCTCTCATCACCAGTGGGTGGTTATTAAAAATGCATTCAGATATATCTCCTTGTGAGTAAATTGGTCTCAGGGCTGAGCTCATTAACGGGTCGGGATAGGACTGTAAACACACTGCAACTTGGCTTATCTAATGCTGGCACATTCAGGGTCACTTCAGGATTTCTTGCATCGAAAATTGTAAAGTACAAAGTGTCCTACAGTCTCTGCTTAGAATAGGGCAGACTTCAGTGGACTTTTAATGACTTTAGAGCAAAAGTTGTATTGTGTCTAGTAGGTATCCTGCCCCTTAGGGACCCACTAAGGTCGAGTCTGTCTTGTGTATATGACCATGAGTAACATATACTGCAGCTATCAGTATAACAAGAATGCCCTCCCTCTGCTGCTTTGCCGTTTTCATATGCGTGAATAAATAATGACTTGTCAATAGCTGGAAAACACATTCAAATCCAGCCATGTTTAGTTATCACATAACACTCCAGAGTGGTCCATATACCATTAATAATAATACCGTGGAGCCTCTAGACAAGCTTTAGATGTTGTGTGTGTGTATCATTGTAAAGGCTGTGCAGTGATTTTGCACTAGGAAGTCTGGGCGTTTATTTCAGGGTAATGAAGCAAGAGTGTAGAAGCAGTGGCTTATGGAAGCTGTGGTTAAAGTGACTAATTACAACAGACCCCCCACGCCCCCTGTCAGCCCAAACTAGTGAAGCGTGTTCACCCAAGCTCACCCAAAAAAAGGGGGGGAAGAGAAAAACTCATGAGGAGAGTTAGATGGAAAGAGGAGCAGATGGATACCAGAAGCTTGGAGTTTTGCTGCTTTAGGAGCTTCGCTGGTCTTAGCACACCATAGTGACCGGGCCCTACACCTCTCCCTCCAACACCCTCCTATTACCACCACCTCTATCCATGCAGGCTTGGCCGCAGAGAATGAAGTGAAAAGAAGAAGGGGGATTTAGAGCCTCCCTTTTCCCCCTTTTTCTCCTCAACTTTTCAGCCAACATAAGCGGCGTTTAGCACATTCAGTCCCCCAAATGGCAGCGAATGAGAGAAGCAGTGGGGGCTCCTCTTTTGTCCGTCTGGTTACCCCTTTTATTTACTCTGGATTTACGGAGGGGTCTTTGCTGGCTCTGGGACCACATGCTCTTGACGCACACACAATCTCTCACATAGGCACATACACAAACACATAGAAGCTCTATTCACACTAGTGGAATGGCTATTTCTCTGCTTCTCTGTGCCGACTAGGGATTACAGATCATCTTGCTATAACTGCAAGCTAGCAATATGGTTTACATTCATGTGAAACACAACGCAAGTGCTAACAAGTAAAACACGACTGCCATACCGGTTAAACACACACACTCAAACTTCCAACTTTTAGATAAAAGTAAAGCATCTGTGAATTTGTGTCTTCATGTGACCACACACCACAGACGCCATATGGTTTACTGCACTCATTCAGATCCATACAGTAGATGAGGGCTCTAAACTGAACTGTTTTAGTGTGGCTGCACCACTGCAGCCAGTGTTTTACGCTGATTATTTCCTGATCTGTGCTTAAACAAGCAGCAGCCCTTGCACTGGACCATAAAACAACAGCTTAGTAAACAGCAAGCATGCTGACAAATTGGTAGCGCTCAGGCCGGAGTCATTAACAGCCTTAAAACCTGTCAGAGCAATTACAACAAACTCTCTCCTTCAGCAAGTCCCCCTGCCAAACTCAGATGTCACCATCCACCTCCTCTTTACCACCCCCCGTTACTGCCAGGACACTGGCTAAAGGTGAATTAGAAAGCACTACCATTTTTCCCCTCTCTTCTTCTCCAACAGCCATGACACCCCAGAAAAATGAGAACAAACCTCCATCTCAAACACAGCTGTATCTGCATCCTGGGGGCTACAACTGAGTGGTTCCTTTTGCATGAGAAATAATGTGTAGTTGTCTCCCCTGAAAAACACATCATTAAGTGTTCCCTTAAATGAAGTGGAATAAGAGCTTCTAATTAGATGTTTTTTTTTTCTATGTGTGGGGAAGCGAGGCAGTCAGGCAGTAAGAAAGGCATGGAGAGAAGGAAGGAGGGAGGTGGGGGCGGGAGGAGGGATGTCAGGGAGCGGTTGCTCAACAACTCCTGTACCTCTTCCCCTCCCTCCCATCTCTGCCCCCTTCTCCAAGCCCCCTAACACTGCCATCAGGCAGATATCTCTCTGTCATCCCTGGAATGCTGGAGATAACTATCGCCTCTCCACCGATAGAAGGCCTCTCTCCTCTCACAGGCAGAGAGTTGACCCTACTCTGCACATCCCTACCATAGAGGGTGAAGGCTGAAAAGGGGGGGGGGGGGGTAGGTTGGGAGGTAAAACTTGTTTTTAAAAGCCAGTTAGACTATTTTACCTTTTAACCCAAAATATGGGCTGTAGCAAAGCCATTCCAAAGCCTTTTCAGCCTTACTTCTATAGCCAAGGAATCATAGTTTGTCCAGAAGCAAGAGGTAGGAGGTGGGCCAAGCTGCCTGATTACAGCTTTTTTTTTGTCTATATTCGCTGCTTCCAACAGTTTTTTATCATTTCATAAAATTCCAATCTGTTGAGAATGTACAATACAACCTGATACCTGCAACAACAATTAACTTTTTCCCTCATAAACCGGGACTGAGAATCATACAAACAAATTAGGCCTCCCTCCTAAACTCTTCAAGTTCTCTGCATATTTATGTCTATATGAACACACAGCAAACATGCTGCCTTTACATAGATGTGAGTTATATATAAAAGAACGCATGTCAGCTGCGACGAGGCTCTGCCATCCAAATGGGGCTTTGAGGAGGAAAAAAGATCCGAAGAAAAGAGATGGAATAAAGATGTATAAAAGAAAGGAGGCAGGCTGTTGCAGATGTCAAGACCCAATTTGCATGAATGGCAAAGGGCTAAATTGCAGGGGATGGGGGGATCTACCCTCCACCCCCTCACCCTGCTTTTTTTTGGGGGGGGGACTAAAAGGGAGTTGTGATGCCCATGACTGCCCCTCACTCAGCAGACAGGGATCAGTGGCTAATGAAGGGCTTTGGGCCTCCACCAGATATTTCACACTCTCTGCTTCTCTGACAACTCCACCCTGCTCCCCCCTGCACTCTAACACTGCAGAAGAAACTGCTGCTGCTCTTCCCTTACATTCTGACTTGAATGGGGCTAATTGGTCTCACAGGTAATCTCGGTTCATCACTCGTTTCTTCATAAACAAATTTACAAACCTGCCACTGCATGAGTCCAATTCTCGCTTATGTCTAACCAGACTGCTTCTGTCTTATCTTCTTCTCTTATTATGATACACTGAAGCTATTGTTAGTCTTGGGATTGTATATATTGACAGTGCTCAATAATTTATCATTTATACAATAGGATGCACCCAGAGAAGCATACCTGCATCTCAAGATTTGATGCAGCATTAAATATTAAAGAAGAAGTGTTTACCAAAAGTAATTAGGGTACAGTGAATAGAAACAAACATGAACAGTAGTAAAATGAGGTGCCCTCACACATATGCTTCCTAAAAAAATTACTAACTTGCTCTATTTTGGAATTTAAAAAATTTAAAAGCAGGGGAAAAAATGAGAAAGAGCAAAATGAAAAAAGGAGGTGGAGACAGTGCCGATACTTCATATGGCTCTATCTGCTAGTAAAGAGTAAATGAGTAAATGCTAGTAAATAGATTTCTAATCCCCTCTAGGAACTATTGTATATCAAAGTCTTCTACATAAACCGCAAAGAGCAGCTGTATGCTGGTTGCCAATTTAACTGAGTGTTTTTCTTTCTTCCTTTCTTTTTGTTTTTCATTCAGAGCAGCTTACATCGTTTCAGGCAATGCATGATAACAGCATAAGCAGTGATTCTCTACCCTCAATTACAACTTAAAACCAAACAAACTTGCTGTTTTTAAGCTGAAGAGGAGGTCAAGTCCTTGCCACACCTGATGGACAGTGGCATCAAAGAGTTCAACAAAGATTGGGGGGGGGCTTGTCTATATAGAGCTGGGGGTGGGGATGGAGGGTGGAGGGGTTGGTAGAGTAAATGAATTAAAAGGTTTATAAATCAACAAGTCAACCATCAGATTGCAGCCTCTGCTCAGCAGCCCTCTCATCAGCCAAATGCCAAGTTTTTTTTTCTTTCCTCCTCGCTCTCTTTTTTTTTCCACACAAATGTCCTGGAGGCAGGGAACAAAGCGAGCAGAACTGATTACTGCACTGTTGCTCCGCTCCGACAGTCTAAACTCTGTTTGGCTTCCTAATGAGCTCACTAAAAACCCAATTCATCACCCATAACCCCTTCTCAACCTGCCTTGAAATCTCCCATTATGGGGAGTCAAGGACAGTCCGTTTACAGGCTTTGGACCAGGGTCAAGGGCTGCGATGGGTGGATGTCAGTGGCAGCGACGGCAGAGCTGCCAAGATTATTTTGAAACAGGGGATACTTCCTGCATGGCTCCTCTTTCCATACACCATTCATTTCATTCTAATTCACCTTCTCCTTTGATTTTTATTCTAATGTTATACACCAAAAATATATTTTTTAAAATATACAACAAGAATGTGGTATGCTGTTTTTCAAGTCTTACACCAACTTCTCCCATCTCTTATTCCCCCCTCCCCATTTCACAATACCAGTGGTGTCTCAGTCTTAGTAGAGGAATGTCCGGCTTGATGGCTGCAACAGCGGGAATGTCCCGTTCTAGTCGGCTTTCGCACCAGAGATTTCAAATTTAATACCCTTTCGTCCCATCCCTGCAAAGACAGGAATTTGGTGGGAAGGGAATGTAGTGGGGTAGGGGTGGGGGTATAAAAGAGTGCAATACAGTCAGTGTATTAAGGGCAGGGAGAAAGGAGTGAGATGAATATTGTAGGTAAATGACAAAGAGCTGAGAAGGTAAGGAACGGGGTAATAAGGAAGCGTTTTGGTTGGAAGGAGGGGTCAGAAAGAGAAAGGTGGAGGAGGAGGAGAGCAGCACAGGGCTGGGGTAAACTCCCACAGTTCCTCATTACATGGAGCTGAAATGATCCTCCTGACACCTGAGCTGTAACCAAGAGATTACAGAATTGATGAATCCTTGGTTTAAAATGCAGCTGTTTTATTCTGCTTTAGTAATTAATTCTTTTTCCGATAGTATATTGATTAAGCGTAGCCCCTGATAAAGTTCAAACCGAGAGAGATCCCTCCAGGGTTTTGGGTTGGCCTGCTCTAGAGAGCCAATGAAAACTTCCTCCCTTCACCTGCATCTCTCTTTCTGTCAGAGCAGTTTACCCTCATAAATTAGTCAGATCTTTGTGGAGTGAAGATCTCGCTAAGTTGATACTTGCTTTGTCTGCCTCTTGCTGATACTTCACTCTTGTTATTATCCAATCACACCAACACAAATGCAGATGCCCTTACAGACAAGTATATATTACACAGCTCACCAAAACGTTAATTTGAGAGTTATCTTGTGCCGTACTGAGAGACAACACCTGTCTATTGATTACTTAGGTTCATTTGCCCTCCTTCCTTGGCTCTCACTCTCACCGAGCGAGGCACTCGTGGCATACTGAATGTAAGTATTTTTTTGTTTTGTTTTTCACTTTTTCGTTTTTTCACAAAACTACTCTTTGATTTTTTTTTTTTCATCGCTGCATTTTCCATACAGCTGTGAGTGAGAGTGTGATCAACAGAGGGTAGAACGGATCTCTCCGGGGAGTCAACTAGCAGAGAAATCAGATACAGCTTTACAAGAGACTCAGCCGCTCATGTCTTGTCAAGACCCCTCACCTAACGGCTTCTTTACAAGTCAATAACCAGGGCCTAGTGTCCTCCACTGGGCCTTGGCACACATTCACCTCATCCTATAGGAAGCAAAGGTGGGGAGGGGGAGGGGGGTAGTTTCAGAGCCTTTTTTTATTCTTTATTTTTTGCAAATTTTATATGAATAATGCTAGATTTTCAATTTGAAACTCATACAGACAGATGCTGTGGTGGAACATAAAATATAGACCCCCTCCCCCCAGACAACGGCGTAATAAATAGTGACAAATAATTGGTGATCTCACGAAAAAAGAACAGACAGAATCCTTTTTTTTAATATTAAGAACTAATGAATGACTGAATGAATTATGTAGGGAGGAGGGAAAGATAATTAGAAAATGGAAGTAGTGCTTAATACATTTACAGACTATTTCCTTTTGTTAATGGGACCGCAGCACGCGCAGAGAGGGTTTTGACGAGGCTAGTACTGACTGTCCGCCCTGCTCCTTAAGGTAAATCCAGCAGGTCATTTCATTAAGGCCCAATTCCATGGTGCTAATTTTGATTTTAGGGGCTTGACAGCTGTTGGAAGTGGAAATTGCGATGGTACGATGGTTGAGAGAGGAGCCTATTACGGCAGTGAAAAATACAAATTGCAAAGCCACTTCAAATTGGTGCCAATCTGCAACGCTGACCCACCAAAAGTCGCACTTCATCACAGTCTACGTGATGTTAGCTGCGTGTAAAGACAGAATAAGAGCCAATTACTGTTTTTTTTAAGAACCCCCCCCCCCCCCCGAGAAAACAAACAAACAAACAAACAAACAAACAAAAAAAACCCAACCTACATATACTTTTCAACAGTAATGTTTTCCTTTGTTCAGTAATAGTAATAAGAAAGGCATCAACATATGTATTTATTGAATGTGTGTCCCACAATTTTGACATATAGGAACTGTCACAAACTATAGCTGCAGGAATTACTGAAATGAACTACTATCACAATTATTGCTGATTCAGCAGTTTCATAAAGGTAGGGTTGTACTACAGTGTTTACGCGCTTTCTATTTTCCTTGAAGCTCAGTGCATACTTTTTGTTTACCTATCAATTCTCCCTCACATAGCATGGTCAACAGATGGACGTGACACATGCTTTGAGCTCCTAATTGCCTTGCCTCACAAGTTAATATGCAGCATCAGAGCTCCAGAAGGAAGGAAAAAAGCTCTTCGTCTGATGCTATTAATTAGCAGTGTTCTATAGCTCTCAGCTTTTTGAAGCTCTCCATCTCCTTTTGTTTTGCACTCTTTTTTTCTTTTCTTCTTCTTTTTTTTGTGGGGCCTCGCTATTGACTTTTCAATTTTCCCCTCACATCCACCCACTGCAATAGCAGTAGCGCCAGTGCTTCTAGTGTGGTAGCCAACCCAACAATACCCCCAAGCCTACTCTCCGAGACGCTGGCTGGGGAGCCCTGAGAGCCGGGCCAGGCCTACAGCTCCCACCAGCCCACCACTCACTCCCCATGAGACCAAAATCAAAGAGAGAGGCCCTTAAAATATAACTATGGGTATAATGAGGGTGCTCCAAAGAACAATAAGCATATACACCAAAGGAAAAATGAGAGTAGGAGTACAAAAGAAAGATGGAGAAAACTATAGGAATGTTGGCTCGCAAGTGTTCTTGAGAAGTGAACAGCATTGAGAGGATGAGGGGGGGAAAACACAACGCGATAGTGTGCTGTTGGAGAGAGGGCAAAGGGCCACAGCCAGTGGTGATGGTAGCCGGGGCCACGCATCTATCCAACCATGTATCTGAACCCGAAACAACAAGGGGGTTTGCCGCATGCCTCTGGAGCCGAAGGGAGCCAAAGGGAGCACGACTAATTTCTGCACAACAATAGGGCTGGATGAGCGCCCACACAATGGCAGGTGCTTTGAATAGCAGCAGGGCCCTTGCAGCGGGGATCTTCTCCTCTCTCACTCCGAGGGCTTGGGCTCTGGCTTGTGTAACCTTTCATTTTCAACCAGGCTTCCTTTTGACTCATAAAGGATGAAAATGATCTCATGGGGGGCCAAAGGAGTAAGAGACAGCCAGGCCTGTGAGGCACTATTCAGACCAAGTCCATCTGTGTTTTCTCTAACATCTTCTCTGCCTCTTGTTTCTTTCCCTCCCTCTCTTTCTCGTATTCAGTTCCTTTTTTTTCCAGCATCCATCGCTTCCTTACTTGTTAACTTGCCTCAATATAAATCACACTTTTTTTCTGCCTCATTTTCTTTCTTATTGACTGTATGTTGGGTTGTTCTTTTTCTGTGGTGGTTGTGTTTGTTGTGCTGCTCCTGGGCTGTCCTGTAGGCCAAGATGCAGTGGAAAAGGCAGTTTTACCCCCACCTTAAGAGCATTTTTTCCAAGGTCACAAGGTCAGGCTTCACAGATGTCTCCTGCAGACACTCAGTTGTCTACAGACTGTATCCCTGGGAGTAAGCATTTGTGCTAAACAATGCAGCTTTCCCTTCACTTTGGAAAATATTACAGTTCTTTCCTTTTTGTCTTGCTTTTTCTTGCCTTTCTTGTTTTCATTGTTGTATTTTTGAATGAAGCACCAAAGTGAGTGCAATTTTTTCCAAGGTGGGGGTTTCTGTCTCGAGATAATGAACCAAAGCACTGGTTATCACAAGATAGTGGTGTTTTCTTGCTGCTTTCATTCCTTTAAATACTCCCCGTCTCCCTAAGTTTCCTCCAATTGTTCTAATGGGGCCTTAGTCATCCTTGCCTGATGGCAGAGGGAAAGATGCTTTTAAAAGTCTTTTTCTTCTCTTCGTATGTGTTGCCAGGAGAGAAAAATGAAAACATGTAGTAACTGTCCTAAAATCCACACCGATAGACAGATACAAAAAAAACCCTTGAGTAAGCAGGGTTGAAGGCAAACAAAGAGAAACCCTAAATGAACAGAATGACAATATTTGAACTAGAACATCTCTGTGTAGCCTCAATCTTGCAAGAAAAAAAAGAAAATTCCTGAGCTAAACAGCTTTCATTAAAGTCAAATCAGCTTGTGCTTTTTTTAGGGGGTGGAGCGTGACACTGGTAAAAGGGAAGCGATTGCACCATTTACCATGCAAGTTCTGCCTCAGAACATGGAACTGTGTGTAATTGGAACAACATTTTAAAAATACAGGCACTGAGCTATCCTTGAATATCTCACTCCTTTTCATCTCGCTTTCCCTTGTTCCTTTTTCTGTTCCTTCGTTTGATATGGTGTTCTTGCTTCCCCCTCCAAACATCTCCTCTGTATTCTGCAAATTGATAACCCTCTAAATGAATTATGGTAAATGCATAATGAAGGTTTTCTCAGCTTCAGCCCTGCAGCCAGCCAGGATGGAGCATCTCGTTTGGCATGTTTGATTCGTTTTGTTGCGCATTTAGCCCCAGTGTTCCTTCGGAGTGTTCACTGCTTGGGGCATGTAAATAAGAAATTATCCTTGCTGACTAACATGGCTAATACCTCCTCTGGGGTAATCAAAAATTATTAGACGCTTGCTTCCAATAAACATTAGGGCTCATGGCACTAACCACTGTCAAATCACTCACCTCCGCCTGCTCCCCAATAGCCATAAAATGGGTGAACAAAAGTGATCAGGTGTGGAAAAAGCACCCTGGCTACACGGAAACTGAGAGACCGCAGGACTGCTATTATGCCTAAAAAAGCAGCCCTTGGCTTTAAGAGTCATTAAAGCATGTACTAGAGTGGGAATCAGACTAGAAAATGAGCTTATCTTGCATAAAGCCCTCAAAAGCTTTGCATAAACGTGAAAGATGTGTGCGTGAAAATCAGCAGCAGAGAGGAAGAACTCGGATTGTAACACACTTCCTTTATCATCCTCCCACTCTTTTGGATGGTGGCAGCATGGTTAAAGCACTACCTGTAGGGTATAGCTGCTTTGCTCGGTTCCAAATATGCTTTAGTGTCTAAACCCTGGTTTACGCAAGAGAAAAAAAACCACACAGCAAGTGAACAAGCTTTAGCTAGCCTTGCTAAGCCACTCTACTCAACCATGTGCTGTCTTTTGGAGGGACCTTTGCTGTGATGTGCAGTTTTGACATCAGGGGAGGAGAACTGGGAGGGTGGGGGTGGTGAAAGAGATTAAAGAGCCAAGGGAGGCAGAAGAAAGAAATGAAAGTAAAAGAGTGCAAGGCCCATTGGTCAAACACAAAGGGGAAGAGAGGGAAAGGACATTTGAAGTCGGGGTTAAACTCCAAATAAGCACACCTTAAACTGGCTCATGTAAGCTAGCAGTCAAGGTTTTTGGAGTTTCCCTGCAGGTGTGCCTTTGACAGACTTGGCCCCCATAACCTCTCTCTGATCTAGAACGGGGCCTGGGGTTGGACACAGAAACTAGTGGCATCTTGCTGTCTCTCTCTCTCTCTCTCTCTCTCTCTCACACACACACACACATGCTTACATTCTCTATAAACACACACGCACACACCAACACACCGCCAGACAAGGGGAAAACAAATCTGGTGAGGACTAAAGCAATTGGATTATCACCTCTTAAGGGTGACTTCTTGGCTGACCCCCTTCAGGCTAGCCTGCTGAAACAAGACTGAAAATTTCCTGGGAAAACACTCTCTCCCTTTAAAGAAACGAAGCACTGTCGTCCTCATGAAAATGCAGCAGTGGCAGCATTAATGGACATGGAAATGCCCTTTGGGGCATGCGCTCAAATCCCTTTTAGCCATATTACATCAGACCCCTGTGCACTTCTCATCATCACCACATGCGCTGGTGTAATCAGCAATGGAACCCACTGTATAATGAACTGATACAACAGCATTGCACTGTCTTTGTTTTTGCCTAAAGCCTTTGGGTAAAAGAATTTAAAAGCCACTCCCCTCCTTTTACTGGAGTTCAATCCTGATTACTTCCCTGCAACACCGTTTCCTCTGTGCTTTTTAGCTATGCTCAGCTCACTCCCAGTTAAGCTGGCCTTCATCTACTTCTCAGAGAAACAGAGGAAAAGAAAGAGAGAAAGAAAAATCTCCCCCAAGTTTCCCCTTAATGGCGTGAAACAGAAATTCTCCTCAGCTGCTGTCAGAATAATCTGGATAATTTTTTCCCTATGTTCTCCAAACATTAGTTTGCACATTAGGCTGACACAGTAAAGACGTTTTTCCTGTGGCGTAGGCTCAGTACCTGGCCAGGTTGGGCTGGGCCAAGTCACACCAGAGGCCTGTTTGTGATTATGGATCAGAGTGAAAGGAGCCAGCACAGTACTGAGGCAGAGGTCAGTGGATAGAGGGGAAAAACCAGAAGGAGAAAAGAGATGCTAAGAGAAAAAGGGAGCATGGATGGAAGACCAAGAGGTGGTGATGGTGGTAATACTGTGGGAAGCCTATGTTACTGGAAACTGGCTG
The DNA here is from genome assembly GCF_041146795.1 of Maylandia zebra. NCBI lineage: Eukaryota > Metazoa > Chordata > Actinopteri > Cichliformes > Cichlidae > Maylandia > Maylandia zebra. The sequence continues at coordinate 24,150,438 of NC_135185.1, forward strand.
TATTGACAGTTTTTATTCTTTTACATTACCTTTTTTTCCAGTCTTTTAAGCTATAGCACAGGGTCAGAAGAAAGACAGAGAAACCCAAAAAAAAGAACGAAGAGAGAGCGGAAGGGAGGAAGGAAAGTGGGAGCTGAGGGAGCTGATCATTCTCTTTAATCACATTTTGGATGAGGGCCAGGTAGTCTGCGGAACTGAGAGCGAGACAGAGAAGGGTGAGTGAGGAGAGGAGTACGAGCGAGTCAGTAAGTGAGGGAGGGGGTGGGAGAAAGAGAAGAGGAGAGAGATGGAGGAACAAATGGAAAGAAAGGGGGAGAGAGAGGATGGGAAAGGGACTTATGGAGAGAGGGGATGAGCCTGAGAGCAGAGACCCTTGAAACAGCTTGAAGTGCAGCAGTGCTTAGGCAAGTGTGCACATATGCCCGCACATTCTATGTCTATGTGTGTGTTTGTGTGCAAGAGAGAGTGACAGCCATTCCCGTAAATGCCCGCGAATGCTGAATCCAGCAAGAATCTGGTGTTAGAGCCGAGGCTAGGAGAGATCCATTTTAAAACTATGTGCATTAACTATACTTTTCCCCATAGATTAAGCACTCCACATGAATAATTTAGTCTCTTTTATGCTAATGGGATCATGAAAGTATCCCCTCTGTACCATGTTTTCTCCCCCCGCACAGCAACACTTCTCAGCTTTCAACAATGGCCCTGCCCCTTCCCAACAAACCATCAGACAGACATGTTGCACTCTTTCCATAACAGACACCTGACTAACATGTGACTGACATGCAGTGGCATGGCTAAAGCTGAGCACCATAGCTCATTGAGAAACATTGTAGCATTGTTTGTTTTGTCATTAAGCAAGTATACCATTGGTTTATGTTAAGTGCGGGCTACTGACTGAGATATAGCAAGCTGTATGCGCGTCATGGCTGCACATACTCATGTTTAAGTTATCTCCCTGCTGATCTGGTTTTGTAAATGGCCACAGAGCCATATTACTCTTAAACTTTCTTTGCTTTTTCTGTGGTTCTCTGTTTTCTTTTGAGAGAGGAAGTGGACATATCCTGTGTGTTTATGTGCCTTTTCAGCCCTTTTTGTTCAGCCTCTGCCATCGCACACTAAAAAACACCCATGCGCACATGCGAAAACCTTGTTGCTTCAGTATTGTGTTGTGGTGAGGTGGGGGCAACTGTGTAAAAGATTATCAGTGCTCCAACAGCTGGGAGTGAGAGCCATGAAACAGCAGGGCTTGGGCCTGCATTATTGTTTATCTGTTGTTTATGGGCCAGTGTTCAGCTTTAATTACTACACTAAATTAAACTCTAACAGGCACTTAGAAGAAACCAGCTAACACATGCACATGCATACAACCTCCACCCCCCAACCAAATACACACACACACACGCAAATTATGCATTGTAAATACACAGACACACCTCAACGATCACTCCAGAGCTGGAGTATACGCTACTAAAATGCAACAAGGTTTCCATCTTGTGTTTACCAAAGATTGCTGTGTTTTTTTCTAATGTGATTACATGTTCTTTCTTTTTCTACCTGCACATTTGCATCTTCTTGAGCCCTGAGAAATACTGTATTTAAAAAAAGCAAAGCCAAAGGTCTGGAAACTATAAGATCCAACAGGGCTTGTTCATGCTGGGACACAAGGAGCTGAGTCCCCAACAGAAATGACCTCTTTCTAGTGAGCTCAACCACAAAGACCTTGCTGATTGGGGCCCCTAGCCAGGGCCAAAGGAACTCACCACACTCCCTACACATACACATATACACACACAAACACAATCATACCACAACACCATCAAGCGCAACGTGCTCCCTTGGAGCTGAACACTCAAGCTCTCCCTCTCTTTCCTCCCTTTCTCTCCATCTCTGCCTCTCTCAGTCTCTCTGGGGAGTCGGTCTATCCGCAGAGCGTGGGGATTGTTCAATTGCTGAGAAAATGTACAAAATGCTTTCTCCTCTCTTCTGTTGAGCCTTGTCCATCTACAGTAGAAGCTTGGAACAGTACAGAAAGCCCCTTTGCTCGGCACTCAAGATGTCAACGTGGATTTGGTCTTCATGCATAGCTAATAATTACAAGTGTGGACTGGAGCTGCGGCATGCTCAAACGCACACACACACACACATATGCACATACAGAAGGAGGACAAACGCATTACCTACCATGCTGAATCAGTGTTGGGGATTTACTGTTCATGACTGAGTGCATTTGACTTTACTGTGTTTGGTGTGGGCAAACGTGTAGAGTATTTCATCACACTGCTCCATCACACTTTGGATGCTTACCATATAACAGACACCTGCTTGGAAACGAGTGCTATCTTAAGGCACGCACATTCATCAAGTTTACCTCCCTGCAACTGATGTCTATGATGTTTCAAGATAAGCTTGGAAAAGCTCCAAAGGACTGTTAATCAAAATGATGTGAATGCAGAGCCAGTGTAGTTATTGTGTGTTACCTTCTGAACTGGCTCCCCTTGTATTTATTTATCTAGCTAGAACATAGGGAGTCACTCTCTGAGAGTCAGAGCGTTGATTTTGCCCCGAGGGCGATAACTCATATTTCCTTTTTTGGAGGGAAATTCTGAGAAAAGTATTTTTTTTTTAAGTCTGTTAAGCGGAGGGATTCGGGTAAGGATGCAGATCTGAGAATTGTACAGAAAACTTTTTTTTTAATATGTGTCAGAACCTTAGCTGGCACTCTTTACTGACAGCTACGAACATGCTTCACCTTGGTTTTCTGCTTGACAATAAATTATTCCACACGAGGGATAATACATATTTGCGCACTTGTTAAATTGCTTTTTGGCGCAGGTTCAGAACAACGCTCAGCACTGAGATACAAGCCAAAGACTTTAGAAGAGGACTGTGTTCAAAGCGACCCTCTTGAGTCCTGTATGACGGTGCTTACAGCACTTTAAAAAAAGAAAGAAAAAGAAACGGTAAGCAAGTGATACAGACGTTTATTCTCGTGTACATCCCCTAACAGGGAAAGGCAAAAAAAAAGCAAAGTGGACTTGGTCACTGTCAGAGATCCTTTGATATTTCTGGGACAAATGGACTGGTGTCATATTTCATGCAAGGATGTTTCTAGATTAAAATTTGATTTCAGTGTTTCTCAAGCACGGATAGAACACACCTTTTAAGAGGAAAGACGGCAAAAAAAAAAAGTTGATGTTTTTCTTGGCAGCCGAAACCTAAAAGCGGCGTGGATCTCACACGCTCTTTTACTGTGCTCCTCTCTCACTTTCTCCCATCTATTCTGTCTTCCTCAACCGATCCACATTGTCACCCCTTTTAACAGGGGCCAAGCTGTTAAAGACCCCATTACTGAAGTGAAGCCCACATTTCACATTTTCTCTGTGGACTTGAGAGTGCGGACTACAAATTTTATGTTGAAATGTATCGAGATAGGAGGCGAGATCATGCATGGAGCGGAGTGAAGGAGAAGAGAGTCGAGGCGGGAAAGGTGGAGAGGTTGGAGAGGGAAGGCTCTGTCAGAATGGAAGGGCCAGAGTCGGGAGTCAGCGAGCGCTTCAAGCGTTAACGTAATTGCAAGAATGTGAAAAATGAGGCAGCGGGGCTCCCGAGCGAAGCGAAAGGTCAGAGCATGCCTCACACAAAACAACTGGCTAGAGGACGGCCTCATTAGACCATTAAATCAGCTGCCCTTGGTCTTTTTCCCTTTTACTCTCTTAGTCATTTTTCCTCCCTGATCCTACTTTTTCACCTTCTCTGCTCTTTAACCTTTGTACTTCTGTGGTTCTTCAGCTTTGTTCAAATCTCCACTTCTCTTCTAAGCTGCTTAGTTTGTGTTTTTTCTAGCGGCTAAATATTTTTGAGCTGGTGGATTTTGCATTTAACACTGCGTGCAGGTCAGGCTGTGGACCTGATCTAGTCTAGGTCTATCTTGGCCCAGAATGCGGTGCTATACCGTAACTGTCTTTGGCCCGTATTGATTGGCTGTTACTGGATACGGTGGGGAAAGGAGTCGATAAGTGCTCTGTGGATTACAGGTCACTTGTACTTATGTGTGTAAGATAATCAATAGGCAGTGCATTTCTTTCTCTCATCCCCTTCCTCTTTCGGTTGCTCTTCATCTCCCGTGCTTCTTTTGCAATTACAAAGAGGAGTGCAAAAACTCTACGTGTGCTCTGTCCTCTGATCTGTCATGCTACGTTTTTAACTAATACTATGACTTCAAAGCAGAAAATCCATTTAAATCACAGCAATTTCTTGGATTTTTCTTTTCTAAAGTTTTAAGTATAGTTCAACTCATACATCACTTGGCCAGTAAAATCGGCCTATATTGGTCGATGTCGAATATATTAGTACTGTCTGATATATACGTATATTTTTTTGCATAACATAATGCAGAAAATGTCATCACATAGTTTGTTGACAGAGCAGCTCTGTCTGCATTGCTAATGCTCTCAGCACTGTCTGCGGAGCACATGTAGCAGATTAGCATTAGAGCTGAGCAGACGGTTTTGCAGAGTAAGTTTCCACCTAGTTTGCGGTTAAATAAATAAACAACAATGTCATCATTTTCAATATAACCCTAGCATACTGTACGTATACCTACGTGTATGAAAATGAAGTATGTCATTTTCAGACAGATACTGTATTTGTATGATCCAGTATCAATCAGGTCCTAGTTTTAAGACATTTGAGACATTTAAGACATTTGTTGCATAACAAAATGTCCTGTTTATGCTGTCTGTGAGCATGCAGGGCACTCTGTAGTGTCTTTAACCAACAGATAGTTCTGCATCTGTCACAGGAAGAGGAAAAACAATGCCTAAGTAGATTTATTAAGGGTCGCATTATGATCAAGAATTCTTTCCTTGAACAATGTTACTGAGACATATCCTATTACTTTACCAGTCTTAGTTATTTTTCCAACCAGGCTGTGATTCAACTAGTTCTGACACAACTGACCACAGATGTCTGCTGTGGTCAGTAATGTTTCAGGGGCTTCCGTCTAAGGAGCAGGAGATGATTTAAATAGCCCCACCACAAAGTACACATCATCAATACATTTGACTGCTTATTGGCAAAATGATAGCACAGAACAGGCAGAGCGAGCAGCTTTGCTCTGTGAGCGAGCTGGTATCGGTGTGTATCTGAGTCTGCTTCTGTGTTTAGACAGCGTGATGAAATTTCATGAAAAACTCTGGACACTGCCAGAGGGCACCCATGGATACAGAAGAGACCCACAAAAGCACACATCTCTGGTGCATTCAAAACAAGATGAAGACAAGAGAAGTGGGGTCAGGAACTCTTCATCTGCTCTCTCGGTTCAGGCAGCAGATTTCACTTTTAATCGACTTTAATTTTACACGAATTTAACGCTCGCTTTCATATAGAAACTTACCTAACAGCACGTACATTTGACAATTTTCATGTCAAAACTGATACCGACCGTGACAAAAATACGAGGCAGGTCGCTGTGACTCAAACACACTATCTGTATTAAATTCAAATGCATTTGTTTTGAAATGCATTATAAGTGTTTGGCAGGTCGTGTAGTAGATAACACAAGGCTCAGTGAGACATAATTAGGGGCTGTTGTGCAGGCAAAGTTAATATGGTTTAAATTCAAGAAAGAACTGGCAGAAATATACTATTAATCACCAGCTTTTGTTCAGCTCTCTAAATAGCAACACTTTGGAAAGCCTTTTACTAGGTTGGTATGGTATTCCTGTGGCTGTTGCTGGTATTTCAGTGCGAGTACAACAGTGGATAAGCATGTTCATTTTTAGGTGTGACTGTGTTTACATGGATGCCAGTCAAAAAATTGGATAATCCAAAGTGCAAAAGGAAAAGGACTGGGACATGTGTAAAGAGAGATGTGCCACCTATTCACTATAGAGCTCACATTAGACAGGGTTAAAGTGAAGAGTTGGCAAATCCATGTGTGATGATTAATATGTCCTGCATAAATCTATGTATGTTTATGTGCTAGGGCTTGAGCGCAAAACTAGACCAATGTGTGCGCATGTGTTACGAATGTGCATGCATGTGCATGCCCATTTCTGTACTGACTCACCTTGCTCACTGCTGTTGTCACCGCTTTGTGAAGCATGTCCCCCGCTGGAGGGCCCCGGTGTGCCGGCTGAGTGTGTGGAGGTGGCGTCATCGTGGTCTCTCCAGGAAGCTGGGTTCTGAGGTTTGAAAAAGGAGAAAGCGAGCGTGGGATCCATCCATCCATCCGTGCATCCAACCACATTCCCCATCCAAACCACAAACCAGGAGCAGAGAGAGAGCAGGGAGGGGGAGAAGTTGGAGGAGAAGAAGATAGAGAGGAAAGGAACACAGAGAGAGAGAGAGAGTTCATATGAGAATGCTGGAAATGTGAAAGTGACATCTGTAAGAGTCTAAATGCATCGTGAAGGTCCTTGGCCTGTTTGTTTCCGCAGCTTTTTTTCTCCTTTATTTCCCAGCTAGCAGATAATCAAAGTAGCTACAGTGATTGAATAGAAACAAACGAATACACCAACGCAACTGGCTATAAGTCAAAACGCTGTAATCAAAGTGTTTCATTAATGTATGAGGGCAAAACAAAGCACCGTTAATGTGGCATTTGATTTTGAACATTGCAAGTAGAGCGCTTGTGAGTAATAGTCTAAACACATATGGCGGAGCCCAGTGCAGTTCATTTGTACCATAACCAATTGAGACTTCCGTGTCAAGTGAGAAATATAGAGGTAAAAAGTCCAAACACACCACAGCCGCCATTAATCATTACCACTGTCAGAAATGAAAATAAGATATGACAGTGATTCTCCTGCTAATCTGCCAAAAATGTGTACACGCCCACACTGACATACACACACGCCCACAGAGGCTTGCTGAAATACACTTATGCACACATGCTAATGACATAATAGAGCAAGAAGTATAAACACAGATGCACGCACACTCACTTTCATATATACAAAGGCATCGTGAAAAGAAGTGTTAAAATCCCTGCTGGCTAACTTCAAAGAAATAACCATAAACAAATTCATAGCTTTTAAGTTGACTTTATTCTCTCCTGCCCTACGTCCAGCTCAATTTCTCGGCTCCTCTTCTCTTTCCTGGTCATTCCCACTCCCCTGTCAGTACACACAGGGAAACAGGATTTTCTACTGTACAGGAAAGGCTTTATCAGAGCCACATGAAGGCAGACTAGAGCTGGAATTTCCTCTGCCATTCAGGCAATAGAGGGACAGACTGATCACGTCATATACTACATCTGTGCCCACAAACACAGACTCAATCGGCTACGCACTCCAAACAGCCTCTCGCACAGAGTTGATACGACATCCTAGCTCACGCAGCCCTCGCTAGTCTTTCCCAGTTTAACATGTCACCTGAGTATGATGACAAAATGTTGGCAAACTTGAGCCTAACGTTGTCTGGGGCCCGAGAGAAGCAGCCCCTTGAGCAGAGCCCAAGCCAAACAAACACAGGCCTGCACCAAGGCTTCCCACAAACCTCAACCCACTTCTCAGTTCCCGCTACGTGTTTTTTTCTCCCTCAAACACACATAAACACATATACATACATATGAAAGTAGAGGGAAAACGTACATGCCACAGTATATTCCTAGAAACAGACCGTTTTTACCATTTTGTCCAACTTGAGCAGAGTTTCTGATGAACTTTTCCCTCAGTCCCCACCAGAGAGGAGCCTGCCTGCTTGCCTTTGTGCCCCAGTCAGAGTAAGCTGTACTCGAAGAGGACAGACAGGATAGAGCCTGGAGACTAATCGAGGTTCGCAGGGAAACAGAGACTAAAGACACGCCGCTGCCGAGGTCCCCTGGGCACACAGTCCTGATGTGCTGGTGCTTGTTCTGCTGCGGAGGCGAGGCTGCTGCTATGCCTGTAAGCGAGGCCCTTTTATCTGCTAAGTTTTTTGGGGAAGGCGGGCTGTTTTCTCAAACAGCTTGGAGCTGAAAACAGCAGACAGAAACACACAAGACCCTTCAGACCCCGCGCTCCACTCAAGGCCCTCTCAGCGTCAGCTGTTCACCGGATGGCAATCAGATAAAGAGCTCAGAGAATTACTCAGAAGAGGGGTAAGAAGACAACGTGAACAATAGCCCGTGCGTGGGTTTTAGCCCTCCAGAGTGAGTGAAGGGGAAAGTGTCCCCGTACTGAGAGCGATGGATGATTACGATGTGTTCACTCTCTGGGCCACTGATCAACACATGGAACACTTCATGGGAACGAGGTCTGTTGTTATAGTAATTCTCTGTTATTCTCAACACAGCGCAGGCTAAGTAAAATCCCTAATGTGGGAAAAGCCCATCAACCCCCTGAAAGCAGTCTAATTTTGTCTTTGTCGTGTTCAACACAGAGGGAAGGAAGAAAGGAGAGGTAAAAATCCCAGACTCCCAGAGTGAATAGTGTGTTTAAGCAGAGCTGGGCTCTGGGATCTCAGAACGGGCTGTTGTTGTTCCAAGAGAAGAAAATGACTGGGTTCTACTTCCTCACAATGAGACACCCACTGCCGGCGAGACACAAGACAGACCTGAAAAACTGTGCTCACTGCTCTCACACATGCCTGCTCTCTCATTCTATCTCTCCCTTTAACACTTGCCAGCCACGGCCACAGCCAGCTATCGTTTTAATGCAACAGTGGAATCGATAGGACTTAATTTAGCTATCATTGCAGAGTAATGTGTCATTTTTAATGGCGCTGGCACTAAATTAAATTCAAAGACACCTCATCTAATGGTGTAAAAGGGAATGATATTTTGCTGTGATTTGCTACCCTGTGGATTTAATGGGCCTTTATGTGGGGATGTAGATAAAGCTTTGTTAGTTTGGCTCTTACAGTGGAAAAAGAAGACTGCAGCACTTTATATGACCTAATAATAATAATAGAGTGCACACAAGACCAATGCATATGCAGTGGAGCGCACACTTCTCTTTTAGTACCTGTAAGTCACCGCTCATTCATAAGCGTGTGTACAAAACAAGACAACGAATATCAAAACAACAGTGTTAACTTTCCACACTCAACAAGGCGACAAAAGCAACAGCCTTTCCTCCCTATGAATAATTTAGTGGGTCTCTCTAAGCTATGGCGGGTGCATCATCAGACACTGCGCCGTGCAACACAAACACACACAACCATTTTGCCACAACCCCTGTGGGTCTGATAAAGTTCAAACAAGTTGCAGGAAAAAAAATCATGTCACACAAACAGTCTTCAACCTACACAAAAAGTGCTCGAATAAAACAGGGGAAGATGCAAAAGAGACAAAAAGGGCCTCCAGCCCATGTGACTATTCCCTAAAGCTGGGCATAATTAGGAGTCAAACACGGTTCACTCCATGATCCTCGCTAATTGTGTTAAAGAGCAGTGTTACCAGGAGGAAGAGGAGAATGCCAGCAAGCAAACACACATACATGTGCAGGAGGAAACGCGCACACAAATGTACACAGCAGGACTAGATAGAGAATAAGATACAAAAGAAGAGGGGTCTCTAGAGGCAGCCTTTTCTATTTGCTGGGGTTAGCAACTGGCGGCTGCTAATACAAGTTGTAATTAATATAAAAGCAGGAGACAATATGGGAAGGAAGGCTCGTAGTGCAGCCAGGCCGCAGGAGAGTGGGAGAATGCTGCCGTCTCCTCTGCCACTGTCCCCTGTTTCTCATTTACAAACACCTGCCTGGCACAATTTCACTTCCCTCACTGCACTCTGCCTACATCCCTAGGAATTTCAAATAAAATTGATTTAGCAGCATCATTGAATTTCCCTCAAAAATTCCCCAGAAACCTGGAGGGAAAGGGGGAAATCTGGTGCAGTAGCAGCAGTGTAACACAGGCTGAGAACGACTAACCTTGTGAGTCTGTGCGTGTGTGTGCGTGTGTGTGCGTGCGTGTGCGCGTATGTTGAGCTATCAGTACGCGGAGCAGCTACAGAGATCCTGTGCCGAACATGTAAGGAATCGCTGACGCACCAGAAACACACGGCGCCGTAAATCATGAGGCGATGTGACATTTCAAGACATCTTGCCACATGGCATAAACAAAGAAAGAGAAAAACTTCTCACACATTTCTGTTGCGTTGAGCTCGTAATTATATACAGCCACTTCAGAAAAGTGTAGGTGCACTTCCATTGAACGGCTAAGCATTTACAACCCCCTCAATTACCCACAATATAAAAAGTCCTTAATTTAGCAGCTAATAATTCACCACAGCATGTTTTAACAGACAAGGAGGATTGTCTGATTGTATTTATGCCTGAAAACTTTCTCTGAGGCAAAAGCTGTTTTACTCGCTGTAGTACATTATGTGTGCAAAGAAAGAAGAGATTACGTTTTTTTTTAAAAAGTGATTCATGGGTTTGGCACAGCTTAATATGATATATCCCAAAAAAATCAAATGGCAAAAAAAAATGTTATAAACACTTGTGCTTTCATTCATTCCTTTAAAATAACAATGTACAAGTTAATATAAATCTCCTGATCACTGCAGTCATTTACACCATGCTTTCAGCCAAATATAGGGGAGTGCGGAAGATGCAACAAGTTAGCATAGCCTCTCTTCAGCCACCATACCGATGATTAGATATGCCTGCCAACAAGGCCCTGCCACTGAACACAATTCAAATAGGAAATGTAAGGCCAGACATCCCACCATCACAAAACAATTGCGTAGAACAGACAGAGCGTCCCAAGTCAACAATGCACTGTTTTCATGATATCCAAACGTAGTCGGCCCTCGAGGAGGACAAAGCTAGTAGAATTAGAACACCTCCAAAACTGAGAAATTGCATGGTTCAGCAGGCAAGCTTGGCCTGAGGGCTCGCTGTCCACAGGCAGAGGGCTGCGTATGCGCTGCACTATGCATAGTGACGTACAGAAATAGGACAGGATCTTCCTGGGCACGCACCTCCACAAATACACACACACACACTTATGCACAGGCTCAAGATGAGCTATTGCATTACTTGATTAAACCTGTGACATCAGTGCATTTGACCATTGGTCTACAGCGCCCAGAGCCTTTATCAGAGCTAGAGACCTAAGCAGAAAAGGCTTTTCCTCCTGTTTTCTACAGCCAAGCAAATTGCAAAATAAGCTATACCATAACTATGAGCACTTTCACTCCTTGAGGAAAGATCTCCAAAACAAAGCAGTGGGATCTTTGAATGCAACAGAGTTTCTGTCTGGCAAATCTTAAACTATGCAGAAATTCTACTGCAGTCGCAGCATTATAATGCATATGCATAAAAGAAATGAGAACCCTTCTGCTAATAGCTTGACTAAAGAAGCGGCACAATAGCACAAGAAGACACAAAGGCTAATTCATTAGAACAGATAATACTCAGACACTGTTAATTCTATTTGTCTCCCTAATTGGATGTAGCATAGAAGAGACAGAAATTTTATTCATTAATTAAAAGACGAGAGCAAACCAGTGACAAGTGCACACACATACACACACCAACCTTTTGCAAAACTACACCACTGTGTGTGTGTTTTTTTTCCTATCACCCTTCATGTGTAATACAAATTCTATTTTTCCTTTAAATATGATTGAGTCAATCTGAGGAGGGGCAATGAGTTAGGAAACACTGGGTGGGCTACATGCTTGAGATAGTCACCGCAAGCGAATGAGGGAAATCAACAGTGTCAGTGAGGCCTTATCCTGATATATGCTGTAAGCCAATCATCTCTAAGACCACGCTGCATTCAAATGTAAATACAACTACACTTTAAAGCTCCGCAGTAAGGTATGAGGAAGGGACGGGAACGAAAAAGAAAGCGATAGAAAGGAAGGGGTAACACAAACATGCACACATAAAAAACAAGCTCAACAGGCTGCCTCCTCACTGAAGAGCCTGATCTTCTCCAGAAAAACCGACTTTCACCAAATGAGATGTAGCCCAAGGCTATATATTAAAAATGCATATCAAAGCAAAGAAAAATGGACGTGTGAGATTCTAACTAAATAAATTAGCATATCTAACTATCAAGCCGCCTTCCTCTCCTCAATGAGATGCGAGGACAAAAATGAATAATAAAATAGAGCCCAATAATAGAAGTGAATAGATAGAATAAATAAATCAGGACAAGAGTGACAGAAATTGTTTCCCATCCATCGGCACAGTTTGGCAGCCAAATGCCTTTTTTGGGGGAGGATGGGGGGTGTATTGTGTCCAAATACTGAAAACACATTTTCGGCATGCAAAGCTGGACGCTTTTCAAATAGATGTGGCAATGACTGCTAGAGCAGTTAACTATTTATTACAAGGTTTTTAGATCATGGCTGCACTATACTGTAGTTTCGCTTTCTTCCCCTTTCTGCAAATATTATTCCCACTTAAGCATCATGAGGTGCACACATGTTCTCACACACTGCCCTGCACCTCTATTTATTAAAAACAATAAGCTGGAGTATGTATGCTTCCATAAATTGTAGCCATTATTTTAAAAAAAATCCCTACTCTGCACAGACACAGCTCTGAAAGCAAATAAGGAGAGAGAGGAAAAGAAAAAAAGACTTTCTCCTGCTTTAGTAAAATCCAGCCCAGCAGTTAGGTATAATAAAAAGTTCATTGGTGCCACAAAAGTGAAATAAATCCCTCAAACTTAAATAGCTAATGAGGTGGTCATTTCAAACAACCCCGAGATAAATGGCTTGTCATGCAACCTTCTTTGTTTATTGCTGCTCCTGATTTGCTTTATTGGCATATTTAATTTTCTAATTATCAAAATATTTCTTACAAGTGGACTGATGACAAAGCTGGTGTCTGAGCACTGGAGGCACCATTGGAAATTGGCTTGAGTGCCAACCATCTGCCATGAAACTAAACAGGCTAGTTTATCTAATCTCTGCACTTTAAACAACAGCATGCCTCATTTCTACACTTGTGTTGGAGGGCCACAATGTTGCCGTTTTGACCGTTTCTCAAACCAGCATCGGCATCTTCGGGCTAAACACGCTTCGCTTCACCTTGTGTGACGCGCTGCGTGGCCCTGCACAGGCGACGGGCTTTCAAAGGGAATCCACTAGGCCTATAGCCAGACCCAACAGATGCAGCGCAGAGACTTTGCATAACACTTAAATCTGCTTTAATTCCTAATAGGCTTGGCCTTGTGCTGCGCAGATATTAACTAGTCACTTTGTTACACTAGCCGATTTCCCTCCCAGCCCGCCACCCCCACTAAAACATTAGCTTTATCGCAGACATAGAAGACGCAGTAATTCACAAATATGAACTTAGTACTACACTGTCAGCTCTATCCATACTGCGGAGGGGGGAGTTAGAATCTGTGTTTATTACGCCGAAAATGTACAATTTAAAGCAGACAATCGATCTTCAAATTTAAAGCTACTGTACTTCAGGTGCATATAATTGAATTTAGCATTATGGAGCCTCCAGCCATAAAGGGGGGGGGGGGGGGGGGGTCACAGAGGAGAAAGCAACTGCAGAGCAAACCACACGGCAATCAATACGAAACAATTAAACACATTAACATCAACAGCAATGGAAGGCCTCCAGACGAACCATCATATGCCTTGTGAACTTGACATTGATGGTAAGCCTTTAGCTCTGAGATCTCTTTCAATAGGCTACCACTTTCTCCACCTCTGCAGCAAAATCCACAGCTTTACGCGCAGGCCATATTCAGCTCCCACAGCCCCCAAATATAAAGCCTTTTTCTTTTTAAATATTGGCCTAAAGCTAAAGCTTACCGTTGATACCCTGCTTTAACGTTAAACCTGCGTAACAGATAATTGCCTCGCGTTTTTTTTTTACGTCTTTTTTTCAGCGTGCCACTCTCCACGAACGCAGGGCAGCGATTTGCACACGCGCACGCGCACCCTTTATCACGCGCACGTACACACCCACTCAAGCCTCCAGCACGCAAGCAAGCACGGACGCGTTATGCACACATGACTGCCCCTAATCAAAAGACTAAAACAATAACTCACTCTATTGTATCACATCTAGCTTTTGACCTTAGAACATCGATCGGCAGATTTTCCTTGCAGAACAGAGCATGCTCTATTTACTGATGGCACAGCAGGGTCACACACACTGAGCAGAAGCTAAGTAGCCCCCAAAGTTGGCTCTATTAGATAAATCAAACAATGTGATTATTATAAAATTATTGTTTTAAATATATATATATTTGAATATGGTCGATTGCTACTCAAATGCATTGTTTGCTGAAAACTAAGGGCTCATGTGTCCCTGGTCTTTTTCAGCAGCAGATGCGCATGCAGACAGACAAAAACAGCACATAACAAATTACGAATACAAAAAAAGCTCGTGTTACTCACGTGATCTGCAAGATTGGTCGACGATCCCGAAAGTTCTTCGTGATCTGATTTTGAGCTGCCATCCCGTTCGTCAATAACTAGATCTATTGGCATTTTTCCTTTCAAACAACTGATGTACCGGTGGCAAAAATTGTCGCAGAGCTCGTGCACCTAGAAAGGGGAACAAAACACCTTTTCTCAGGATGGGGAAACGCTTCAGCCAGGTCCAAGAATAACTTCAATTAAGAGGCATTATCGGCGGCGAGGAAACAATAGTGAAATTGTTGCAGAGCTTATTATTCTCCTGAGGCCGGAGCAACAAGTTGAACGACGAAAAGAAATAATAATAAACAGCACGCCGTAAGCTGGCGAAATAATGAGTAGCTGAAACCAAATCTGCAGATCAATAACAATGAGCAACGTGGGCAAAGAGGTTCTAACATATTTTATCAATATCCACTTCATCTGCATCGATAGTTGGCTAAATAAAGCAGCATATTTTATGAAAATGAGCATCATCAGAACGTCTCTCGGTGCATTTATTTTCTTGTTCTTTTTCATATCCGTGATATATGTACAGCAGTGATTACCTCTAGAGCACATTTAGTGATATCGCTTACACTGCAGTCATATTGTGCGTGTGGTAGGTGAAGTTTAGAGAGCGTAAAGATATATAAAAAATTACCTTTTCTAATTCCAAGAGGTGAAACCGTAATACTTGTATGGCTTGTATCATCTGAGTGGAAAAAGAGCAAAAATAACAATTAAAATTACAAAACTGACAAGATTAATGTATATGTACATTTTTTCGCCTCGGAAGTGAGAACGGGCTGTTGTGTCATAAAATAGTTATGAGTGCACGACAGTCAGCGAGAGCATGCAAATATTATATATTTTTTAACTTCTTACACTTCTAATATGTGATTACACAGTGGTCAGCTGGGTAAGTTAGATGGGAAGATTGAACAATGACAGCGGCCAATGTGGTCACACAGCCTCAATTCTAAACTGATCTGACATCAGTGCGGAAGTCTAAATCATATGTTCACATATTTACTTCGAGATGCTGTGGACATTTCAGTATACCGACGGAGGGAACTGGAAGTGGGAGACAAAGAAGTGCGCTTACCAAATTGTCCAACTCTGGATTTGATGAAAATAAAGGTTTTTCTGCTCGGACCTAAAACAATACACCAAATGTCAAAGTTAGTTTAGCATGAAATGTGTGGAATGTGGCCCACAGCTACAACTTTAAATTGAAAAAAAAAAAAAAACAACAACAACAAAAAGCCAAAAAAGAAGAAGCAAAAACTTGTGTTTTAAGTGAAAATTCTGTAATTAACAACAGTCACAAATAATTAAAAAGGGAACTTTTTATTGTAAAAAGAAAATAAAGCAAGCGGGAAACTATTTGCCGTGACGCAGACACACCATCCAAAAATATTTTTTAAACTGCAAAATTGACCTGTTTGGCAAAGACTGCAATGTCCTCATTGAAGGAGTCTGAAGAGCAGACATCGCCGCCTGCTACGCCGGGCTCCCTCGGAGTACACGTCGCCAACTCGCACTTCTCAAAAACCAGTGCGAGGAGTGGAAATAAAGGGTGACTGCAAGAGGGGAAACACGGCCTGAGTACAAACAGCACACCGGCTCTACAATGCCCACTGTAAAAAATGTCCAGTCTACCTGCGTATTAGTCGGCTCCCTGCTCTTCAAATTCTTACTGCAACTAATAATAACAATAATCATAATTAAAAAAATATTTTATCTCGATTTTTGTTTTTACTTTTATCCCGCTGTCTAGTTGTTTCTTTGTTTTTTATTACTCTACTATCAAAACATGTCTTAAAATATGTTAAAAATGGACGGCGACAATTAAAACAGTGTGTCTGATTTTAGAAAAGTCTTCTTAGTCGTTTTCTAGTAACACATGCATGTGGACAACCCCGTTTGGTACATTTTCTTTTACCAATTGAGGTCTCATATGTTATTAATCGACTCGAGACAGACATTTCTTGCAGTGCGAAAGACAAAAGACTGAGAAGTGAACAAAACTTCAAACAAAACACAAAGCTGACTGTCGACAGATTTCAGTGGAATTTTAAGAAATTATACGGTCGCCAGGGATAAAAACAAAAACACAGAGTTACACTTAAGACGTCGTCACCGAAGACTTTAATATTATTATCACTGCTGTTTTAACACAGGCCTACATCTTCATCGTTTCACAGAGGTGAAATGTGTAAACTCTATCTTCCAGTTGTTACAGTCATCCAACATCTTGAGGCAATCGCCCAAATCATTTTAAAATGCAGATTATAATTTCAGCAAACTCCTTATTTCTATCACCAGCGATAACTGGATAAATCTGACAATGGCTTTTTAGTTAATTGTGATAAGTATATATTTAGGTATTAAAGAGAATAGAGTCAATTTCCCATATGAAAACGCAAGAAAAATAGAAATGATGAGCTAGATTTACTCTACACCACATCCCAGATTATATCGGGATTATAGCACTTACTGTGTACGTATTAGTGAGCATTATCTGTAATCATTTTTTTTTTTAGTTTTGCCCTCAGTAGTAAGTAGCCTGCCAGTTCTTACATTATTGTAGATTAATGTGATAAAATTATAAAGACATTTAATGTGTTGTAACGCGCTGGCTGTGTATGTGTGTGTGTGTGTATGTGTGTGTGTCACTGCAAACTATTTTTGAAACCCTTTACAATATATTTGCATGCAGGAACAAGAACGTTTTAATAAGTATAGCCTGTGTTTACGATGGAGGAATATTAGTGTGCAGCGATATTACAAGGCACACTTTGCACTATGGAGCAATTGCAATGATGTTAAAAAATAATTTTTTATCATAATTCTTTGCAGTCTCTGTATTTGGAGGTTGGACTATGAACAGCGAGCTTCCATGTTATTCTACAGCTTGTATTTCAAGCTTAAGGCTCATACTCTTACTTACTGCAGGCTGCTCGATGCCTTGTACAATGAGTGTAAAATTACACATCAACAAAACTCCCCTAACCAACAATAGAGGTCCAAAATTGCGGTCAAACCTGCACAAAACACTATTTAAATTTAGTAGTGGGAGAGAAACTCCAACAAAGCAAACTTAAAGAAAAGCTGCAAAGTTGAGGGGGGGGAAAGGTGCGTGAGCGCGTATAAGATCCGTGTGTAAACCTTACCCATAAATTTGATCTTTATCCCTCTTTAAAGCGTCGTTGACAGCGGAGCCCATGCTGGTGGGCATAACGTTCGGATGAGGAGCGTGGGCTCCGTAGTGCTGGCTGGCGTGCAGCGGCGGTCCGTGGTTCAGGTGGTGGACCTGGGGAAGCGGCCGGGGAGCATGCGGGTCCCCGTACATCGACGCCGGGACTCCGTCCATCCCACCATAATGGGCCAGCTCATCGTACTAGGAATTAAAATTAGAACAAAAGTCAGCCGACTTTCCGGTTAAGCTACTTTTTCTTTTCTTAACAAATGTATAAAGTAAAGCATGCCGTGTCATTCTGAACAAACTCAAAGAAGAAAGTAAAAAAAAAAAAAAGCGTTCGCAGTGGAAAATTACGCTGCAGCCAGGGCAGAAAAGTGTGATATATTATATCTGCTACTCGGTGTGTCATTACCAAAAACATAATAAGTTGGGAGCTCCGCGGAACAGAGTTTGGTGGGCGAATAGATCGAATTAGTTTGGAGTCCTCTGTGAAACTGCTCCACGGCTGTCGTGGAGGCTGTCGGTAAAAGTAGAGGCTGTCACTTTGCTTGAAGAGTGAGAGCGCTGCAAAAATGTCAAATATAACTGCTTTGATGGGAATACTTTGTAAATTTGCCACCACCCGACAAGAGGTTAGCGATACGATGGCCTCCCTACAGTGGATTTGAACAGGTAAGTGTAGCAGATTTAAAAAACCTACCCTTTGCGCCATCAGGCTGCGCTCCAATAAACTCCTGAATCTGTCGTATATTTAATATCCCAGTCCCGGTTAGAAAGTGATTTAGTGGCAAGATTCCTTTTTCAACCAACTTTGCGAACTCTCCTATTCGCCAGTGTGGTTCAGTTGAAAGCGTAGCATCAGGGAGTTTTGCAATTTTTCTTGTTTACCCTCTTTCCTGGAAAAAAAAATAAAAAATGCGCCAAAGTGAAGGTTACAATCGGCCCATCAACAACCTGCATGTAACTAAACTGTCGTGTCTCATGGCTTTTTGCCACTCCAGCTGTCAATCAAAGCCAGAGGTTGTCAAGGTAATGAATGAATGACGGTTGGTGATGATGTTCAAGAGAAGGACGAATCTTTTTAGTCCGTTTTCATCCCGCAAGTCCGCGTCTCCTTTAATGCCTCCAGATCGCTATCTTGTTTTATTATCACTGTAAAAAAAAAAAAGAAGAAAAAAAGAAAAAAGCAGTCGAAATTAAGAGATTGCGATTCAGATCTCTCCTTTCTTTCCCCCGTAGGTATTTCGTCTATCTGGCGAGACTGAGATGAGTGAGTGTCAGCGAGTGTTGGCAGGTTGGCTGCTAGCTTGCTTATAGAAACAGAGTCAGTTCGCAGCGCTGAGCGGTGGGCGAATGAAATGACGGATCCCGGAAGTAGTGGTGGCCATAGCCAGTCCTACAGCAGCTCCAGAAAAGAGAGAGGAGAGACCAAATCTTGTGATATGCAGAGTATATGCGAGGCACAGGGACGACTTCAACTCCACACTGGGGGTAAAAAGCCAACGCAGAACAGCTCCAACTCCCACCCAATTCTTCTTCGCCGATATGCGTCCTAAAGAAACAGCAGAAAAAGGTTGAATGAGAGAGGTTTACCAGAGCGGGCACTTGTAAACACTTCGGCTACAAATGCTCCGAGCTGAACTAAACATAACACCGACTGAATGTATCTGCATGAATTATGAAAATAATAATAACAACAATAAAATGCTACATTTAGAGCAGAATTGCGCACTACGAGTCCAAACTTTTACGCACGGCAAAATAAATATTTTACGTCTTTATTTTCATTGATAGAAAGCTATTACAACGAGATCTTATGAATGCTGACTTTAATATATGAGCACGACGCTTACTTGTTTTCTGTTTTGTGGTTATAAGCCGGTGTGCATACTCAGTATCTCAGTAATACCTCCTAATCTCACTGCTAATTATTGCTCTGGTCTTTTTAGCAATTAAACGGCGCGCAGCACCCCTCTAAGCCCAGAATGAACTTTTCCAAGCGGAAAAAAAGCTTTTGTGGAGAAAGTAATTTTGTGTGTTTCTTTCGTCCAATCCCGTCTCTTGATAGAACCTCGTTCCTTACCTCAGAGTAGTCAATTATCAAAGCTCCCCGAGATCATCAATCATGTGTGGAGATTGAAGTTTAGAGGAGGAGCAACGCTCCGGCCATCGATTGCAGTGAAGCCCTCTTTGGAGCCTGAGCACTTTTACGCTCAAAACAGAAGCAGGCCATCTATCCCCTTTAATATTTAGCTCCATCAGTGCTAATATGGCATCATGGCTGTATTGATAGGTTCTCACATAAAGGCTCCATTTATTGCTCCGTGACATTTTTTGATGGTGGGAATTAATTATTCACAGGTTAGGATTAAGGTAGACACACGCTCAGGGAGATAGGCTGTGGCTACTGCTGGAGGGTCAATAAACTCTCCCAACAAACAAAATACAAAGCAGAGCTGTTCAGGGTCGATTACGGAAATAGAAGGGTTTTTTAAAAAAATGAAAAAGATTTAATACATGAAAGCGTGACAACAGTTATGTTTGTTGGCATAAAGGGGGGTGGGAAGTGCAGGACTGCAGGCTTTGACAAACGGCTGTGTGGACATTTCAACGTGCAATACCCCGGGAAGGAGCAGCAGAGCAGTGCGCAGAGAGCCAAGGCATTCACCGTCTCCAAGTCTCTCTCACACTCTGTAAACACAACCAGCCCGGCAGACTCTGCTATTGAAGACTGATATTTTCATAAGCTAAATATTGTCGTTCATATTGATTTGTGCACTAACGCTTGACTTTTTTTTCATCCTCCTTCTTTGGACAACCATGGTAAGTAGCATAAACCTTATTGTATCTACTGCTTTGTTGTGAGCGCGCGTCCTTTCGGGGCGCAGCATGGGGAAAGTTGTGAGGCTGGACTAGACAAATGCAGACAAAATTCTTTCTTTTTAAGCTTAGGTGACGTTTGCACTATACAGCTTAGCAAATCCGAATCTTATCGTTATTCTTTTTTTCCTATTTGCATACTTTTAGATTTTGCGAATTTCATATTTTTTGTTGTTTTTCCCCCCACATTTATTCAGCAAAATATGTGATTTGCCCCGGAGGAGAGTGATGTAAACACCCGAAGAGCGTGTGAAAATAGGAGAAGCTAATTATGCGTGTCCAATGTACGGCTCCACAGACACACATCCTTCCCTATAAAACTTGCGGCAATGACTCCCAACGACGTGAAATTTTAAGCTCTTTTCTTCTGTGATAAATTTACTCGAGTAATTAATGAAAGCTATAAACACGAGACTTCATAAGTGACAATATTTAGGTTATTAAATCTGCTTAATAACAACTTTTTTTATGTGGCATTACACAAGTCGGTGTTTAATTTTCCAATTTCATTTTAATCATCATTCACTCAATGGTTAATTAAAATTAATTTTCCTCATAAACAAGACATGTGCCAACCTAAACTCCCCAGCTTATAACCTGACGGCGTTTACAAGGAAGATACCTCCAGGAGGACACCTAACACAGACAATTAGACTTTTTAAAGTAGTTTTATGTTTCTTCACGTTAAAGCTCTTTTCAGGTGCACAACTCCCGCGCGTTTGAGGGAGAAAAGAAAATCAGTAGATGGCATTAACAGGCGGTAAAATTTCATCTGGTGGTGTCAAATTGAGGTCAGTTTAGGGTTAAAGCTCTCGGTGTCCGTGTGGGACATGGCCAGCTGCGTTTGGATTCATTAGGGGGGGAGAGGATCCATTTCAAGGAAAACACTACTGTGACAGTCACCAGGCTAAAGATCCACTGCATGTCACATCCCAAGGTGCACCAGGACCGCCTGCGCGCCACCCGAGCACCAGCACTCCAAGTCCCACTCCTCTGTTTACTCTTTGCGGGACTTACAATCCCTCTCCCCCTCTCCTGCCCTGCAGGGCTCGGTTGTTCACACACACAAGCCTGTTGCTAAATATGGAGAGAAATGCATTGTTGATTTAATTCCCTCAAAAAGATCACTGATATGAAACGAGCTTCAAATCCTCTTAGTGACCTTAAACACTCCCGAAAAAACAATTGGCCCTCAACCGCAGGAACAAATAAAATCGCCCTAATCTTGTTTGTAACTTTGTTCTTTCTTTGGCCCACTTCAGTATTTGAGATTATGCAAATTAGGAAAGCTAATGTATAGAGAGGTTGAGATAAGACAGGCTCATGGACTGACTGAAGGAGGAGCGCGGAAAATAAAAACCTTGCAGTGTCTTTTTGTTTGTTTGCACCAGTTCCTAAAAATTATAATAATAAAAAAAATAATCACGTAGTTTGACAGAATTTTACTTCAGCATTTAATTTTGCGCTCAATAAAAACAAGTCAGTTCGACATTTTCTTGATGTCTCCAATTCCACAGAAGACTGTTAATTAATCCATAATTACCAGCTCCATATACTATACGTTTATTTATTTATTTAATTATTACATATTTTATAATATTTTATTCATCATTTGTTTAGAATATTTTGCCCCCTTTTTTGTTTCCTTCTTTCACAAAACATTACCTCAGTCCTCTGCGTCTGAACTCTTTATGACCCCGGAGTGAAATGTGACTATAGGGTTTCAGAAAGCGGAGTGAGCAACTCAAATACTTGTAAAAGTTTCGCGACTAACTGTAAATTCTTCAGCTCCAAAGCCTCATTTTCCCCTCCACCGATTCTCGGAGCCTGGTGTCAGAGGGTTAGTAAAGGGTGGAGGGGAGAGAGAGCGAGAGAGAGAGAGCGAGGAGACCAAGACAAAACGTAACCGCGGCTTCCCCCCCCTCCCTCCTCACAGGCTCGGTATGAAATATGCTGCCCTCTAGCGACACCTGGCGGCCACAGCGAATTCCGAGCCGTCGAGAGATTTGCCACAAAGGCAAGAAGGCCCACAAAATACGCCAATCTTAATTAAGCACATTAACACGAAATAAATCCCCAGAAAAATGACCACGCAAATGTGTTTTAAAATTAAAATTAAAGGTAGCTCCATTAAACTGTTTATTCTTGAGGTACCG
Source organism: Maylandia zebra (assembly GCF_041146795.1). Classification (NCBI taxonomy): domain Eukaryota; kingdom Metazoa; phylum Chordata; class Actinopteri; order Cichliformes; family Cichlidae; genus Maylandia; species Maylandia zebra. Next base: position 24,172,999 of record NC_135185.1, read on the forward strand.
GAGGTCATAAATCAAAAACTGAACTTTATAAAATGCCTTGTTTTTGTTTTACTGATTTAATCTAAATAGTGCACGCATTTTTTATAATCTGCCATTTGTTTTCTTGTGGTGCTTCAAAAATAAATTAAGTTCAAATGTCTGCGCCCTTTATATTTGATTCTATTATAAGACGGTCACTGTGTGACACAAAAGAGGAAAAAAAAGTTGGCCTTTATCAGCCCTAGCCTGCATTTAATTTAAGGCACCGCGTATATTTTGTGTTATTGAGTTTATCTGATTTTTTATTTGTTTCTTTTTTTTAGCCAATTTTGAAATCAATTCTGCAGCCACATAAATCTAAATAAACTGGACAAAGAAAACCAACAGCACTTAATAAGAACGCTCACGTGCTTATTTTAATAATAATCTGAAAATCCGGGTTTTTTCTGTTATGAGCGATTTTGAAATAAACTAATAAACAAATTCAACGTTTTACAGGCTTTTACGCAAGAAAGGCACAAGAAAGTCAGCAAATCGATTCACATCACGATTCTGGAAACAACCTCAGCACCTAAAAAACTATTTATAAAATATTAATGCTGGAAAGTGATTTAGTTTTTATTCTTCTTTTTACAGGAAAAAAAATCTTTCACGTATAAAATTATATATTGATGTATTTCCCCAACGCATTTTCCCCATACATTTATAAAAAAAAAATTCCTTTCCCCCCCTTATCAAACTACCCAAACTACTAATATTTCCCCTCCTCAGTGCGTGCAGCCGCTCTGCAGAGAGAGTCTCAGCTCTGCTCGGCTGTGACACAGTTTGAGCAGGTCACTGCCGAGATTAGAGCCCGTCGTTAACGCCTGCTCGGATACACCAAATGCTGATTTAATGAGCTTGCATTGGGTGTTTGTCCAAGAATACCTGGTGTGCATGCGTTAGTAACGCCACAGACCGTAATCCCTGTGTTTTCCCCTGAACACGTGGCTTTAGGGTCAACCTAAAAACACTGCAAAGATTTGACTATGATTTCTTTTTCATTTCTTTCATTTTATTTTATTTCAGTCTTCCTGAACAGGTCGAAGCCTCTAAGTCCCGTATCCAGCCACATTACCACATGTAATTGAGAGAAGTTTAAGTGGAGGCCGGGAAACCGAGGAGTTAATAGCGGTGACCCTCTTGCTGTGCCTCTGTCGCTCATCATTTATCAGGCTTAAGGGGCTTAAACAGGCGACGCAGACCCACCTTTTATTACATATCAAACCCTCTCTCCCTTATCTGCATTATAGGAAATACATGCATCGTTGGCCGTTATGCGGATTTGGAAATAGAAACACGTCCAATAAAGTCGCCCTCCTCCGCTGATCAGAGGAAACGTGTCTTTAGGCGCCACAGAGACACCCCAGCGGTTTAAGTCTTTATTAAATTATCTTAATTCCCCTCTCCACTTTGAAACGAATATAAATGCGGCTCTTCTGTTGTTTGTCCAGCGCGGAAGAGAGGAAACGTGAGTGCGGAGGTCCGCCACGGTTCAAGATTAGGAGGCGAATAAAACTGTAAATGCAGACTCCAAGCGCCTGCAAACCTGCCCAGAGCGGATATAACGCGCACGACGTTAAAACTCGAGTGTGGCAGATTTTTCTCTTTCCCTTTTTTAAATTTAGATGTCAAAATATAAAATATCACAAATATAAATATATATTTGTGTGTGTGTGTGTGTGTACACAGGTGGCAGCTGCTTTATTGGAAAAATTAATTAAAGGTGAGAAAAAGGCAAAAAACTTCCCCAAGACAAGATATATTTAGAGGCTCACGTGACTTCCGTCATTCTTCTTTATTTATAGCGAGCTTTAATGAATTAGTACACAGGCAAACCATTACAATACCTGCTCCCTTTATCCGGTCACGGCTTTTCTTGAGATTTGTGGCGCGCGTGTGTGTAGAAAAAAAATGCATTTATTACTTAAAATTCTACCGATAAAAATCCTCTTTAATATTCCGGCATCCCTATAGGAAACGGATTAATTTTTTTATTTATTTTTATTTTTATTTATTGCTGGCACAGGCTTTCAGTTAAACTTCAGGTCCATGCCTCAGTTGTCTGCTGGTTTCCTCTGAGGAGAGCTCAGTTAGTCAGCCTGAACGCAGCTGCATTCACGTGGTGCGAGGGGGTTTGATATTCCAGTCACACAACAGAGTAAACACTGCTCTCTTATTCAATAAACATCATTGATAAGGACCCCATATCAAAGCCATTTGAAATACAAAAACTAAGCATCAGCATTTATTTTTTACTTTGTTAATGAAGACATTGCATTTATTGTTGTTTACACATATATTTTAGCCTGTATCATAAATAGCCTTTATTAAAAAATGTTTTGTTTTTTTCTCTGAAAATAAATGTATTGTGTATTTTGTGATTCTTATGACTTAATTATAAATTCTTGAATCTAAATGCAATTAAAATGTTTCAAAACTCTCATTTGATTCTCTATCTTTTTAAAAAAACATACTTTCAGTAAGTTTTCACTGACTCATTCCCCTGTCTGGTACATATAGCAAATGGCTTGCACAAGTTGAGTTTTGCTCTGTTGCCCAAAGCACGTGGAGGGGCCAGGGATCGACCCTCCAACCCCGGGATTAGCTGACACCCCGCTCTTCCCCCTATGCCACAGCGACTATAACGAATCAAATGACTCAACCCATGAGACAGCCCTATTGATTTGAATGGTGGTAAGCATGCACTTAAGTGCATCTGTTTGTAACCTGCACGGTCTGACCTTTTGCTTACTCCCTTCACAGTATGGGCCAGCCCCACTACAAAAAGCACTGCTGGACAATTTAAAACCAAATCGGACTTGCTTAACACAACACAGTTCAGCTCTTACGCATGCCCCCCCCCCCCCTTGTGAAACAGTGCAGGTAAACAAATGCAGATGGTTTGTTTGTGTTTGTGTGTTTTGTTTTGGTCCCCCTGCTTTTTTTCTGTTTATGCATTGCCATTTCCATCTTCTCTCACAGCCCAGTACACCCCCCTCCTTCCCAAAACTCCCTCTGTTCCTCGCTCCCTCCCTCTGCTCTGGTTCTGCAGGAGTTCACATGATCAAGCAAGGTACCCGAGTAATTACCTGGCATTGTCAAATAAAGCGACCACTGATTCAAATGAGGAGTGAAATATCAAAGACCGGCATTGCCTTTGCAGCCACTACTTATCCGCACAGGAGACAGAGAGGAGATCTGAGAGCTCGGGGACCTGCAGGGAGGCAACAACAACATTCAGCCTTCCCTTCCTGGATAAATATCACCAATGGGAGCAACAGAGCCAAACATGCCCAGGTTCACTAGTAACAGCATATTTATTTGTATAACATATCCCACTTATCCATTATTAGCTTGTGTATCCTTTAAAGTGGCCACAGTGCAACTTTAACAAGATGGATTTTGCTATATCCCCGGACCCTCCTGATGTGCATCCTGCTGAGTCTCCCTCAGAGGTCAAAGGTTGGAAATTTATGAATGATATTGTACTCTGAAGCAGCAGTCACAGGCAGCACGGTTACGCCGTGTTTCCAATGTTCTGCAGCAGCACTTTTTCTATATCTCTGGATCACATACAAAGGGAGGAATAAAGAGAAGGTAGTCACCAGGATTAAAACTGAATAGTGCATTAATGTTTGGCAGTGCAAGTCCTCAGCTGCAGAACCACATAATCATTTATAATGAGCAATATTTGTTTTTGATTTTCTTCTTGCTCAAAGTATTACAGTCTAAAACTTTTTTTCCCCTTTTTTAAATCAGCACACACGCTTTTTGCTCCCACCGCACGTTTCTGCTTTCACTACATAATTTAATATACTGTGTAATTTCTTCTACACCTCAATTCAATCAGCACTGACAATGGGACCTTTGACATTTTGACACATTAAGTGGAGGTCGGCCTCAGAGAACAATGTCATTGCTCTAGAAACAGCACCTAAAGAAAAAAAAACCTCATTTCTGATCCCTTCACATTCGAACTAGACAAGCGGCATCCTGGGATTTCTGTTCAGCATAGAGAGAGTACCTGTAATCTGACTCTCCACGTCTAAATGGGAGTTGAATAGGTTACATTGTGCAACACCAAATAAAATGCTTGCAATGCTTTAGTGAGTGTTTTTCATGGTTGGAGGCGAAATGGGGTTTGTGACGATATTTGAGCGTTTAATGCTATAAACACACAGACTTCCCTCCCTCTGGCATATGGATGGCTCCCAGGGACGCTTTGCATGTAAATATTCATAGTGTGATGGGATGGGCGATTAATTATTAAGCACAGCATAGAACTGTAATACTTGAATCTTGTTTTTTTATTTGCTGTACCTGAGGATGAACATTTTGAGGTGAAATGGGTCATATTTCAAAAAAACATTCTTCCGGTGAGGCTGAAGAAATTGAAGAAAAGCTGTTAAGAAATAGAGAGCAATAATTATCAAGCAGAACATGCAAAATATGTATGAATATACATAATTAACATCATAGCTAAAAGGCAAAGAAAGTTGATGATAACAGCAGAGCACAGAAACGTTTCTCTTACATCAAAATCAGGGGCATGACCACTCTAAAACGAATAACATGAAAGTCTGAGCGCTTCCTGTTTAACTTTCCAGGTGAACTCCATTGGCACACATTCCTGAAGTGTTTTGGTTTTTTTTTCCCTCCGCTAAGCTTTGCGGCCTCATGACAAACTGTCACACTATGATGGAGCTCGAGTGGGGCCACCAGTGAGAGGTGGTTAGAGGGCCATACCTGATCTTCAAATTGCAGATATTTGACAACTAAGAAGAGAGCTGGGTCTGTATGGTTGGGTAAAGAACAAGGAAGGAGCAGTGAAGAGTTAAATAAAGTGTAATTTTACACTCATAACGTTTGCTTGAGTAGAAGAAGCTTCACTCAAGTAGAAGCTTTATATAGATTCAAAATGCAGATTGGCCCCTCCAAAAAAGAAAAAAAAAGGGAACCAGTGATGCACATCATTTGCGTTGACGTGACTCAAAAGCAAAAAGGACCATAAGATGCTTGCATCCTTGCCATTCAAGTCATTTGTGTCCTGAAAAACTCTGAGCGGAAATGAATTAACAATTTCCCTAGTTGCTGCGTCCTTTTAAAACCCTCATTACGCAAAAGCATTGTATATATTATTCAATCCCTTAGAGGAATATAGAACGAAGACTATGTTCATCTTATCATCACTGGGTTGTAATATTATAATCAATTAGCATGGATGAACTAATTGTCCAATCTCTCACTTGCTAATTAACCCAGGAAATATAAATGGGACAAACTAATGCTCCATTTTTTAAAAAAAAGAGGATACACAAATTGAGCTCATGCTTTAGTTAACACGGTTGGTTTCTTGAATGGGTTCGTCAATATGTATGAGCTACATCAAAGAGCCGAGATAGAAATGGGGCTTGCACAGATGCAAAAAAAAAGCAGAACACATTTAAGATCCAGAATATGCAAATACATCGATTCTTGTTGAACTCTGGTGTTTGCATAACATCGAATGACACAGTCTGTGAGAGCTCTTGTGTGCCACTTGTGTACAGACTACAAAACACACTGTCCTCTGGGATATTTTATTTAAAAAGGCACACTCGGAGCGCGGCATAAATACACCGAATTTCAATGCGCTCTTATTTCCAAATTGCAGCTGCCTAAATGTGGCTGAAATTATGTAATTGAATGTAAAGCAGGATTGGAGTTTAACGCGAGCTGATCGCTATCACTCAGTCGCACGGATGTCGTAGGTGATGTGGATTCGCCACGCTGCGGTTAGACAAAAGGTTGTCAACATTTCTGGTACAGTGAGGCTGATGAGATTAGAGCAGAGATAAAAAGTTCACAGTGATAAACAGCGAATGAGACACTCGGAGAAAATCAGTGAGATATTTGCTTGTGTAACTCTAGACGTATGTTTCCAGGGAGTAGCCCTCGGCTAGATTACAGTACAGATGGTGACTAACTGCCCTTTAACAGAAATGAAAGTACAGTGAATAAACATATCTTTTAACCCAGGAACACTAAGACGGTTTATTACTTCAAATTTTATAGATACGGAAACTCACTATTGTGTATAAAATAAATGTATGTATAATAAATGTCCCATTTATGCAAAACTGCTATTTGTTTACACCAACACAAAATAAGGAATTGGCCCAAAAACGCCAGACAACTTTTTGTTTTTGCTCTCCGGTCCTTTGTTCTGTGCTGTTGTCAAATTTGAAATTTAATCCTGTTTTCACCTGACTCCATCTGTAGAAGAGATATCCCACATTCTCCTTTAATATTCACTGGTGGTTAATTATTAAAGGTATGTATTTGAATTATAAATATACTAGTTATACAGAAGTAGGCAAAGCAGGCATATAGCCTCAGGCTAAATTCTTCCATTACCCATTATTTTCCAGTCTGCCGTCTCCATATGCCTGCCTCCTTTCCCTATGTCATCTCCAAAAACACAGAGGCATTCCTTTGTACTTACCTACCCCTCCCCACTTTGGCCACCCGAAAAATCTCCCCCTCCATACATATGTGTGCTGTTTCCTTGAAGTAGGATGTCACACTTGTCTTAAATATAATGAATCACTATCTTCAAGGCATCCCTGGATCCCAAACACTCCCCACAGAAACCTGCCTAGTCCTCCCTCGTTTCGAGCCTTCCTACATGTCACAAATCATCCGTTGTGGAGGGCTCTCCACTAAATCATTAACATTGTCAGAAATGACTGGGCCAAGAGTGGGAAGAGCCCAGAGATGCAGCAAAGGCGTACGTGCATGTGATGGGAATATAGAATGGTAAACAAAGACACAGCCTTATACCCAGTCTTCCTTTTCCTTGCTGTTCCCCTTTGCCTCCTCTTTGTATTGTTTTTTTTTTTTTTTTTTGCTTTCCCCTTTCATGGGATTTTCGAACAAGAGAGAGTAATACAGTATGAGGAAAAGTAAAGAAACTGTCAAAGAAGTTTAACAACTCACGTGAAATTGCTAGCCTCCACTCTTGAAACTGCTGTGAGTTTTTCCTGAAGAGTTTTTTCTTAAAACTCTTCTTTGTAAACATTGTTAAAAAAAAATATGTGCAGTGCGATTATGTCTCTGGGCCATTTTGATAACCGTATTTGGAGGTCCAGCGTTGAGAGGATAATCAAAATTATGACGTCTTTTCCTCGAGTGGGTTAACTTAAACTGTGACGGCTTTGTTGTCACACAACGATAATTCTCCTGTCATACAGCATTATAGTTTGTTCCATATACAGCATATGTGCCATCTAATGAAATGCAAGCTCCTCGCGTGATGCTTCTTATCAGCCGACTTCCTTTTAATGCTATAGCCATACTCTCATCTTAAGTGTACACTCCTACCTATGGTATCATCCATCAAAAGGATTACTAATTTTCCTTCAATTTCCGTTGCTCTCTTAAGAATCTAAAGGATGATTGATAACAGATGAAGGAAAAGCACAGTGGTACTGTTTTTAACCTTGCTCAAGTCATTAATCTGCTTTATACCCATGAAGGTAGTAAAGGAGACAATGAATTAGTCATTAAAGCACAGGTCAGTTTATTAGAATTCCTGATTGAACTGTAAAACGACTTCTCCCAAGATGCCCGAGCAGAAGGAGGAATCTGCAAAACTGGGGAGAAAAAAGGAGCTGAGGGAAGCAAGCGGAGGAATTTGTGCAGGAGTGCATTTTCCCATCGAGAAAATGGCAGAAGCCATCGCTAATCTGCCAAAATAACAGCTAATTAGCACGCAGAGTGTATCTGCACACAGTTTGGTAAAAATCATGCACAAACTGCTACATGAAAAATATCAAATGGATTGTGCTAGTTAACATGCCCTCATATAAATGCATGTAACTACACTAAATCATGGTATTTGGCCAAACCTCGTGTCTGTTGTTGACGTGAGTGCTGGCTTATGTTTGTGACTAATTATTAAGCCATTTGGTTGCTGAAGCAGCCTGAGACATTTGCCGCTCCCTAAAACAGAGTAATCATCAAATGACTGGCAAAGGGGTCATGAGACCTGACTGAGAGGATGTAATAGATAAGATCGAAATCAAAACACAATGCAGTGCTGGCGGTGTTAAACAAGTGGATTTAATTTGTCTTGGAAAACAAATTTGTAGTAATTAAATCCTGCAGCTGCAATAACTGCGAGTGTGAAAATAAACGGAAATAAAATTCATCGTAACGATCAACAATTTGGTTTTTTAAATCTCTAAATCTGTTCCTGCCAGAGAATTATCAGAGGGGCAATGTTCGCATAAATCTGCTGAAAATAGCTGGTATTAAGCAGCGTAAAGTTTAAGAGTTGCAGTTTGCAAATGCTACATTCCACTCCCAACAGCCTGGATAAACACATTTCCCAGTTATGAGAATTCAGAATATGACAGCTGAGATATGCCATTATTAGCCAGCATTCTCAGGCATGTAAACATCTTAGTCCATTAAATGGTGATTTTGTGGCCTGCGTAAACTCTGTTTCCATGGCAGCAAACATAATATTGTTTATTTATGTAAACAAGGGTGTTTGTGGATGGGATATGAAGATCAATATAAACAGCCTACCCTAAATGACCTGAATGGGGTTGTGCTGTTGTAGAATATTCTGTTATCATCATGCATCACTTGCAGCATGGAGGATGGTTTTTCAATTTGCCAAAAAGTGTTTATTTTAGAACTTGCATGAACTGTGAGCTGTTAGATTGTTTTGAGACCAAATGCAGCCGGAGGGCTTTCAAGAGCTGATTGCGACGTGTCATTCTTACCAGGAAGGCCACTTATCACAGTGGCCGACTCCAGAGGAGCTGGCAGGGCTTTGGGGTTCTCCACTTAATGTTTTGTCTATGACACGAGAAGTGAACTGCATTAGTTTAAGGAATGCCTGAATCAGACGCACCAGGTGCTTTGAGCATGTGGGCACACAGGCTTGACTTACACTGTGGTGGTTTCTTGTTTACAGCCATGTCTACAGACTGTCACCCCAGTCTGTCTTACTCCGTAACTAAATGGAACTTTCATTTCCTGGTTTGTAAATGAGTCTCTCCCTCTGCTTTTGTTTGATATTTATTTATTCAGTTTATGTGACAGGAACAATGCACATTAATCAACATCTCAGCTTTCACGTCACTGTAAATGTGTCAGACTCTCTCTCCCCTCTCTCCCCCATCCCCCCCCCCAACTCTCCTCCCTCCCTCTCTCCTCTCGTTGTCGTTTCTCCTCTCCTTCCCTCGCAGTGCAGTAGCCTCAGCGTAACTCCAATCAGCAAATCAGCACAGTAACTCTAATGAGTGAAATTGCTTATGAGGGGAATCTGTTTCCGATGGCGGGCCCGATGATTAATGTGCACTGACAACATGTCTTTCCTCAAGGAGCTTTGCTAGGCTGTGGCAGATGTGTGACGCCACCTCCTCAAAGATGGCCTGCTCTTCCTCTGAAAGGCCGACATTCAAAGGGAGAGGGATTAACTGGAAATGCTTCTGTGGAAATTACGTAAGCTCAAGTGTTCAGGACAGCCCAGGACTGAAGAGTGATAAAATAGTATTAATATAATAATGATCACAATCACACTTTGGTTTTCTCGAAGTTATGATATCCATGTAAAAACTTATGTACACGCTGCACTAACACAGCAACAACGCAAAAGCCCACTGATCCAACTTGGAACTGGTGCAGATTGTCGAGACTGTTACTCTTGTGGAGTACTTCGGTTACCTAACCATGCAGTATTTTTAATGGTTTATATAGTTACAGAAGTTCATTAGTAAGTGAAATTGGATACACGTAAACTGGCTGAATGTTTTATGTTACTGTTTGACTTTTATTTAGAATAACCGCCAAGGATGCCAGTTGTTGACGCTTGAAGTCAGAAATTCCACATATCTCCAGCTCAAAATGACATCTCATTGGCTGGCATGAATATTTCTTTCTCCAATGCAGTTGCTTGTAATTACAGTGTGAGTGATACGACCTGAACCTGATAATATGCTGAGTTGTGGTTGGAAGGTAACACTACAGGCCACTTGAAGGTGGTAATTTGCTACAAGGTGTACGAAGCAGATCCAGTTTTACACCTACACTTAACCTTCCAATGCGAACAAGTTTCATGAAGCAATCATTTTATATTAAATATACTTTATATATATATTATAGTCTAGTATTAGGGTATGACAACATTTTTATTCTTACTTATATAAGTGTACAAATTAGAAATAATAAGAAAGGGCAAGTATTCTGTATTTGTTTGAAGACTTGATTTTAATGGAGTTCAAATGTGCTTTTTTTTTTCTTTCTCACAGAGCGCTTTGATTTTTCCCATATTACATCCACGAGTTGAAAAACAGATATTATCCATGTCATGATATAAATCTAGAATTACTGCCTTGTTGTTGTTTGCCTCTGCAAAACATTTCAGTTGCTTTTTACACGGGGCAGCTGTGGCTCAGGAGGTAGAGTGGATTGTCTAAGCTTTGACATGAAGACCGACTGAGGCGGAGATCAAACTATCAACTTTTCAACGAATAGATGGTAGAAGTGTGTAGAAAAAAAGCCCTGCACAGATATGTCTATGAACTGGTGAATGTGGCTTGTAGTGTAAAAAATGACTTCTTTTCAAGAGTGAAAGAGTATCTGTCCAAACTAATACATATGTAGTGTAAACTATACAGAAACTTTCAAGCAGGACATTAATTACTATCCCTAAACTAGTATAGAGTGAAACTTAGGTTACAAACTCCCCCTTCAGTTCCTAAATGACTGCACTGAAACGTGGCCAGAAAGGTTTATTTGCAGAACATTATGATTTCACAGTGAAATGTAATCACTTCTTCTTCTATACAGTTTTGCCATTATTAGTGTGAATTCTTGCGTTTTGGCCAAAAAAGTGTTGCGCAAGGTCACATTGACCTTGGTTTTTGTCTTTGCTCCACCAAGTTCTGCTCGGTTTGTGCCAATTTCTTAAGCATAGTGTCCATGGGACCGGGGTGGATGCATGGATGGACACGCTGCTTTTACCTGCACAGCCGCATAGCTACACATACAGTAATGTAGGACTGAATCCTCGTGATAGTGTTATATAGAACACAACCTTGGTCCATCACTTGTGATGCGATGGTGGTCTTACTGAGCTCAAATTAAGAAGTGTCACATGACACATTGTTACACATGAGGGGAATCCAGTGGCTGGAGTTCAGCCCTCCTGCTTCAGCTGCTCAGCTGTTTCCATTCCATCATGCGTGTACATTTCATCCGGCTCCTGTTAATGCTGAGAGATTGCTCACAACTAATGGCCGTTTCTGAATGTCTTATTAATGCTACATGAAATTAGCCATTTATTTGGACAACTGTTTTAAACAAGTAATATGATAGCAGCAACAAGCACACCCTTCTGCTTGCTGTGTTGGAGCTGCAGTTTAAAAAGTTACTGTATGCCATATATCATCTGCAATAAAAATGTCCATGATACATTTCAATCTTTTCACTTTTTAACTGTATTGGCTCAATAGCATGTGATGAGTTTAGATTAATAAGGAACTATTCATCTCCACACTTCACACTTCAAGAGAATTTCTTATCTACCATAACCATTCCCCAAATTACATTACACAGAGTCTGAAACACTTATCCTTGGTTTGTAAGGGTCTAATGTAACATGCACCATTATCGCAGAATTTCTACCTAACGACCCAACTAACCCGAACACTCCTTTCTTCATTCCAAGCTTGCAGATGAGATGAGACCCCACTGAGCCAATGAGCTTCAACAAAACTGACTTGATTGCCAGGGATTTAGCGTCAATGATCCTAGAATAACAAGGAGCATATTGTACCATCAGCACAGGGTTGCACAGCCAGGCCTGTTCCAGGTTAACAGGCTTTCAGATGCCTGGGCTCAATGATGGAGGTAATGATCTCATGATCCAGCAATACAGGTGAATAGATAACTGCATAGGCAATGGGGACTATAAAGGAGAAAAATTGCATAGTAGAACAAGTGGACACCCTACACATTGAAAAATGTGTAAAGATAAATTCAACGAAGGGAGATTATTGCATCATATCATTATATTGTTAAATATTTTTTAAGACTCACAGGGTGAGAGCAGTTAAATAACAACAGAGTTAAACATAACAAACTCATAAGAGATCATGATTAGATCATGAGGTACTAATAAAAAAATAACTATGGCATTGTGTCTATGGAGCGCATGTAAAGTATCAGCTTGCAAACAAGTCATTATCACAGTGAGACCACTGACGTTGTTACGCATCGCTGTCAATATTATGAGTGGAGCTTCAGTACTTTGCACAACTCTATATGAAGTGGTTTGACACTCCCACTAATTGTGTGTGACTTTTATCAAGCATTGAAAATTCATTTCTTGTAATTTCCGCTGCAAAGACACCTTGTCAGCCTGTCCCTGCCAGATGCCAAAGTAGTGGCGAATGAGTGAAAGAAAAAAAAACAGCTCATTTTGATTATTAAGATATGATTGACACCAAAACAAAGAGCAGTCATAGTGCATTGTGCATTTGTTTTTAATTTTCCACAAGTTTTTAATCACAATGTATGACATCTGTCACCGGGAGGCCTCTGTGATGTGACTGACGGAAAAGGCACATTTGTGGTGGAGGCACAACAGAGTGTTTATATATGATGCTTTCTGCATATGTGCATAAAAATATCTGCAGTAAAGACAAGCTTGCATGCATCTATATGCAGTCCTTCTTTGTCTGCATGTGCATATAGGAAACATGCACGTGAGTTGACGCTGATAGGACAAAAGCAAGGTAGCATTATCATTACTTAACATATCTGCCTGCCTGCGACCACCACTCATAAGCTTAGTCCCTGTCGCTAACCGCCTTGGGAGTTCAGATAATGTTCCGTGGCTGACAGAAGACAGGTTGATAGCTGTCAGGGACAGAAGCAAAATAGATGACAGGATTTCATTGGGGCACCTCTAAGGCGCATTAGGGACCTCAGGATCCCAATCCCCAAACATGCAATGAAGAATCATTTTGTCACAAAGGCACAGGGTCGCCTATCACTGTCTATTGCATGCCTTGATTAATCGTAGGGATGGATCAACATTATGTCCTATTCAGGGAGATGCTTAATTGCCTCTGCTATCCAACTCATCCATTGCCCTAATGATTGTGCGTCTGCTCCTCTGGACACATGGGTAGTCTGGCGGACTGTAGCTTAGCAGGACAGGACCCCCTTAAACATCATCACCAGCTGAGAGCTTACCCTCTTCAGACACCTTTACCTCCCCCCAACTGCGAATATGTGGATAAATGGAGCCGGCTTCATCGCCCGTAGCCCCGTGTTTATATTCACAGCAGAATGTCTGCGAGTGTTAATGTATGTAGATTTCATTTCTGATGAGTGATTATTTGACTGCTCATTTTGCCTAAGATTTATGGCACTCTCTCTATCTCCTGACTGCAGTGCCACTCTTATCTTTAATAAAAGAGATGAGGACATTAATCAGGTTTTGTTGGCGGCCCTTACTAAGACATTAAATGTATTGTATGGGGTGAGTAAACACGCTTCACATCCTTCTCTCTCACAGTAGAGAGAGACTGGAGGAAGGAGGGTGAGGGACAGGCAAGAGGCGAGTGAGAAGGAAAAAAAAAACCTCATTATATTTATCATAATTTCACATCTGCTGTTTTTGAAGCAATGTACCATGAGCCCATAAAGTGTATTACAACTGGGCATAAATTCAACTGATTTGTGGCTGGAGTAGCTAATTCCTTGAGTACATTTTAGAAAAACAAGCACTGAGCCCTGAAATTGCAATTCTATAAAGGCTTTAAATTACTGAGTACAGAATCAAGAACTTGCCTGATGTGCTGCGCATGGTGACCGTGTTATAGGGGAAAGCAGCACTCCCAAGATAGAGACAATAAAACCTGAGATGAGTGAGCCATATACTCAAACAAAATAAAGGAAGAGAGGATGGGGCTGGCTACAAGATGAGGAGAAGTGACTATCATACCCCTTCATCTCATTTTACCCTTTTAACCACAAGGATGCATTTGAGAAGACACGTTTAATTCTCTTCCTCTATAATATCAATCTCTCCCTGCTTCATCCAGGAGGAAGACCTAGTGCAGACGCTAGAACCGCGTGCAAACCCTCCTCATTCAGACGTAGTAAAAATGATACGAGTCTCATCATTAGCACAAAGGGGAGGATGTGTACTGAGACACTCCTGGCCAGCCAAAACAGAAACAGCCGCACGCATTTCCACCTATAATATAAGCTTGTGCACGCACAGTAACACACAGCATCCATTCATTAATTTCCCAGAATCACTAGCAGATATTTATGTTTTTCACTTTAACTGATTTGTATGACTATGTGATGCCTTCTTCACAAATCATTAAAAAAAGAAAAAGAAATCAGTTCCCACTTTTTATACAAAAGTATTATTTTGCTATCACACAAATTCAAGGCGTCACGATGTCTCACGGTGTATTAATATTTCATGTCATTCTTTCTCCTTTCCCTCATGCACTCCCATTCTATCACCTACCCTACCCACCTTCACTGCATCTCACCTCCCCGCGTTCTTCCTCTTCTATCTAGAGTCATTTGGGATCACCATGAACAAGATTTTCATATCAGGTAAATGAATATCTTTATCACAGAGGCAGAAGCTGGGATGCTCGGGGAGCTGGAGAGAATAATCACACAGAGCAAACAGTCTAGGGAGAAACAGAGAGGCACTCAGTAATAACAACCTCTCTCAGTCTCTGACACTGCTCTCTGTGTACATCTAAATAGCCTGCTTACTGTGGTGGATGCTGTGGGATCAATGGCTTTGCTGTGGCTTACCGCTGACCTGACACCTTGGAGGAGCCTACAGGAAAAAAAAGGATGAAAGGATGTAGTGATGGTACAACACGAGCCATGACACAATATTTGATATACAAGTTTAAGAGAAGTGCCTTTTTTCTTTTAATAATTGAGACATATTGGTCATATTTTTGGCCACTCTGGTAGTACTCAATCACTCAGTTCACCACTCTGGTCCTGACATAATTTTTCGGCAGCTGCTCCCAAGCAAATTTATCATCCAAAGATGAATAATCCTACTCACATTAGTACATTTTCAATTGGTGTGACAATCATTTTGTAATTTTTCCAGTAAAACATGCAACTATTGTACAGATTGCAGTTTAAATTTACCCAGACACTGATGGTTCCTTATGGATGACACCTAAAGATTATTTTAGGGATCCTCTGACTTTTCCACTGGAGCTGTACAACTCAACTAGTGTCACAACAACAGTAGGAGTAGCAGTAGCCAGGATTTGAAAACCATAGCTGAAGCTTAATGTAAAATCTACAGGAAGCATTTAAGATTACACTCTAAATGAATGAAGTTAAAGGTCGTATATTAAATATACAAATATTTTGTATATGTGTATTTTTTGTATCTATATGAACCCATTAATTGCGTTCTTCGTTAATTGTGCCATGAACGCCTCTGCAGGCACACACATTATCAGATTTGTTTGCAGTGTTTGGCTAACCGTAGCGGTGCTAGCAAAAGTAGCCTTTGTTTTTTCATGCTAGTGACCACATTTCACTGCAGAATGCGGTTACACATCACTTGGTTGTTTGGGTTATATCCCAATTTATTTGATCAAAGTCCACATACAGCGGGTATTTACTGCAGAAAAGCGTTAGCTTAGCTGTCATCTGTTTACTTCCTTATTTTCTCCTTTGCAACTTTAATTCACTGTCAGGGCTGGAGAGTGGAGCCCAGTAAAAAAATAGTACTGGATTAATACCCTGACTATAGTTTTAAAACAAAGCATAACATTTAAAATATTTGTGCAAATAAAAATAAAATAGCACTGATTAGCTAGAACAGTTTGTCACTAGTTTTATGCACTGTTACTAACAATTATGGAAGTTTTTAATAAATTAGATAAATCAGTCTGTTTCTGCATAACAGGTAGACTTTTCATTTACCTGTATGAAGACTGGGAACGCTTCATTCTTTTCTAATGTGGAGAGCAGAACAAAAAAGCAGCCATCTCTCTTTATTGCAATGCCCAATAACAGTTGATTTAATGGCTATAAAATGTGTTCATTAGAAGGTTATAGTTAAGAAATATTGAAAGTATACCTAAAAGTGTCACTTTTATAGTGAATGAACCGGATAATATAATCTAAAAAGGCTGTGATTATATTCAACTCCTGTCCTCCAGCATTATCTTGGAGCTCATAAAGGGATGAAATTTAATATGATGCTTTCAGTCAGTTTAATTGAATTTTAATTGCCACTTTGGACAGAAGGTTTAGATCTAATCAATAAAATATTAAACTTTTGGGGCTTTGAAGTGGAATGGTCTCCCTGTCGCCCTCGGTGCAATGCATCCTGCCGAATGGCGTGTATAAAAAGTCTGTTTATGAGATGAAGTAGCTGAGCCAACACCTTGCTGTTTTCCATAGAATTTCAACAGAATAGCAGAACAGCAGATAAATAACACAAGGCGAACAAGCTGAGATTCTATTAATTACGCTGGTGTGGAAGAGTGGTCGGTCACCTTCAAAGGAAGGCCTTTAATGTGCCAGAGCTATAAATATTTTGAAATGTCACACCTTGGGAAGACAGCATCAGGCCAGAGCCGTGGCGATAAATCAAAGCCGGAGAAGAACCAGGAAAGAAAAGATGGCTCTTTGGTATTTTAGAAATAATTACTAATACAAAAGAGGTAATGAATGAAGCTATAAATTACATTAAAACAGACCATTCGGAGAGAAATAGTTTATAAAACCCATTGCTGTTCCTTAAAATTACCTTCTCAGAATAGCGGCTATTTTACTTCATCCATCACTCATGGAGAAAAACATGTATGTATAATATAACTAACTCAGCTGACTGATGCAAAATTAATTGATTTTGTGCTGCTTTAAAATGGGAATATTGTTCTTTCCAAAATTACCATCACAGTAGTTTCTCCTTGCAAATATAATGCCTTACAATAATGTCCAAGGTCAACTTCTATGGGAACTATTAGAACCTTCCATGAAGTGCAACTTCGATCCAAATTGCAGAAGCTTTTCTCAGAGATACGACCTGGACAGACACCTGTGAGCTAGTGAGTGGCCTGTTTGTAGGCCACTCACTGACCGCCACTAGCATCACCAGCACACAATACAGTTATAAATCTGCAGGAGCCTTGGTAAGGCTGCTGCACGGATGGAAGGAATTTATCCTCCATCCCTATAGAGAGAGCTTGCGAGAGGAAATTGACATGGCCCATCCTCTAAGGCTCATAAAAGTCTAAATTAAATATCAAATGGAACCACTGATGGATAGCGTCCCTTCCATGGATCCCCAGCCCCGCCTCAGCCTCCACTCCCTGCCACGACAGGTGCTGCTCACATGACTGGAGAGCCAGACAACTTTGTTAGTGGGATTATTCTTGGTTCAGTGTAAAAGCCCCTGTGTACAAAATGAAGCAAGTGAACATAACAAGATGCCATTATTCGTTTCTGGTTTCTGCCAGTTAGATCCTCCCTTTCTTTCAGAGGATTCATAAATATTACACAGTGCATGTATGACTGAATGTTTTTTCAAAAGGAGCAATTTATCATCTGAATTACAGAATACATGATTCTCTACATATCCATATTTATAAACTCATGATTCTACAATCCTCAGCAGAAGAACGCTTCCAAAGATTGCTGTCAGAGCGAAACACCTCTATGGCAGATACACTAACACTAATGCCAACCCCACCACAATAGCAGTGGTAACACAAGGCTAAAACTGCACATTATGAATCATCAATTGTCGCCCTGCTTTGTATTATCTCCAGAGAAAATCCCAATCTGGGCTTGAGCCCACGGCTGATGGACACCCCATTATTCACTTGCGCTTCTTCAGCTCTGAGACAGGAGTGGGGATAGGCAGTAAAACGGCGGCCTTAAGATTAATCCTCCCCTCTTTCTCCTGCTTTCTGAATCAGAATGAAATAGAAAATTCCCTTCCCTTAATCAAAAAGTTTTTATCACCCCCCCCTCACCCGCACCCCAACCTGGAAGTGGAAGTGGGCATAATGCTTGTTCCATTGCTCATCCCCTGAATTGACACTGTAGTGTGTGATGAGAGGGATCTGCTAGTGCTGTCTTTTGTACTGTGACAAGCAAGCACAGCCCCAATCCCAAAAAAAGTTAGGATGCTGTGTAACATGTAAATAAAAATAGATTGCCATGATTTACAAAAATCTCATGAACCCACATCTTCACGCTAAAACATGGAAAACACACCAGATGTTTAAACTAACATAATTTACTATTCCATGAAAAAACAGGTGGGATCTGCTTGTCGTGTCAGTAACGTTGGAAACCATCAGCACCATCAAGGTTCATTTTTTTCGTATCAGGGAATAAAACTTTCTTCCACCTTTCAATGTCCCATGTTTGGTGCTCTCTTGCAAAGTCCAAATGGTTAGTTCTGCGGCGTTCAAGGAGATGAGGTCTTTGAAGACATGTTTGTTTTGAAGCTCTTCAGTCTCAGATGGTGTCTGATTGTTATGGGGCTGAAATCGACACCCTAATTTGGGTAGAGGATTGTTCAGTGTCTTAACGGACAGATAATTGGATCCTCTGGCTCGGTGCTGGTGAAATTTTTTTGGGTCTTCCACTTGACTTTTTTTCCATAACCCTCAGGATCATTTAAGAAATTCCAAATGACTGTCTTACTGCGTCCCACCTCAACAGCAATGGCTCGCTGCGAGAGACCCTTCTTATGCAGTTCAACAACACGACCACGTTCAAAAAGGGACCGTTTTTTTCCTTTGCCATCAGAACATCATGACAGTGTGACTACCTGACAGAAAATGACAATGAATCCACATTTTTTTTCACAGATTTGCCCTTTTAAAGGCATGTATTTCTAAATTTCTAATCAGCTGTAAAACAGCCTGTTTTACTTTAAGTGTTGTTCTCAATAAATTGTTTGCTCAAAAAAAATGTTTTCTCTCACTCCTATCTCTTCCTGTTGCACATTTGGGACTGTATATGCAGGTTTTAGACCACCATAATCTCCCATCCAGGCGTCTTTTTGAGGGAAGGCTTTGCATTTTTCAGCAAGACAATGTTAAACCACATTCTGCATAAACAGCATGACTCCATAGTAGAAAAGTTAGGGGGTTGAACTGGCCTGCCTGCAGTCCAGACCACCAATTTCCAGCTGTAAACATCTGCCACATCATGTAAGAAAACACATGACAAAGACGAACCAGCTGAGCAGCTAGAATCTTACATCTGATGAGAATAGGACAGTTTTCTTTCCCAAATGTCCAGCAAGGGATCTCTGCAGTTCCTAGACATTTACAGACTGTTATTAAAAGTAGAGTGGATGCTACACAGTGGCAAGCATTGGCCTGTCCAACTTTTTCCAATGTTAGCAATAAAGTTTTGTAAACTAAGGTTGTATGTCTGTGAAGGTTCTCAGTCATCCAGGTCATCGTAGTCAAAGGAGCTTGCAAAGAAAAGCGTCTGGACTTCTTTAAGTTGCTTGAAGACGTTTCACCTCTCATCCGAGAAGCTTCTTCAGTTCTAAGGTCAAATGGTGGAGAGTCCCAGATATAAACCTAGTGGGAGCAACCCCCCACGGAGGGACAAAAGGACCCCCTGATGATCCTCTAATCGCCTGAGCCAAGGTGTGAAACTGGGTGTGGGTCCCAATCAACCAGAGTTTCGGGTGTGTTCATTGTGAAACCTGGCCCCACCTTATCATGCGAATTCCTGAGGTCAGATGGCCCAGGATGTGAGTGGGCGTTAAGGCGTCTGGGAAGGGATCTCAAAACTGGATGATAGATGGCAGAGAGTTGGTGTCGTAAACCCCCGCCTCTGTTCAAAGATGGTCGCTCACAGTGGACATAGATGGCTTCTTGAACACACAATGAACACACCCGAAACTCTAGCTGATTGGGACCCACGCCCAGTTTCACACCTTGGCTCAGGCGATTAGAGGATCATCAGGGGGTCCTTTTGTCCCTCTGTGGGGGGTCACTCCCACTAGGTTTATATCTGGGACTCTCCACCATTTGACCTTAGAACTGAAGAAGCTTCTCGGATGAGAGGTGAAATGTCTTCAAGCAACTTTAAGAAGTCCAGACGCTTTTCTTTGCAAGCTCCTTTGACAAGGTTGTAAATTAAAATCTTTATTATTTACATACAGGTCTTAAGGGGCGATCGAAGCTCAAGAGTTGGCAGTTTGTCTTGTAATTGGAAGGTTGCCGGTTCGAGCCCCGGCTTGGACAGTCTCGGTCATTGTGTCCTTGGGCGAGACCCTTCACCCGTTGCCTACTGGTGGTGGTCAGAGGACCCGGTGGCGCCAGCGTCTGGCAGCCTCGCCTCTGTCAGTGCGCCCCAGGGCAGCTGTGGCTACAGTGTAGCTTCCCATCACCAATGGGTGAATGACTGAATGTAGTGGAAAGTGCTTTGGGTCCTTAGAGACTAAGTAAAGTGCTATACAAATACAGGCCATTTACCATTTAAGAACAGGGCAACCACATTTGAAATAACATGGTGGCAAATTTCGTGGTACTGTGCTGTAATAGAAGGCAATAAGGCATGGATATATAGAAAAAAGGCTAATAACATCATTTTAAATCTAATTATCAGAAAACTTATTCTATATGAGGAGTGTCTAGAGCCAATTATTTTAACTAAAACCGAACAATCACAATCATCTTTTCCTCGTGCTCACAGGTTGGTAATGTGCGGCATAAAGTGAGATGTGATTTGGCTCTCAGTGAGATCAAGCATCAGGTGAGCTGTGAAGTTGCGGTTGTAGTTGTCTCTTTCCTCATCCAGCTAAGCTCACCAAAGCCTCGATGCCATCATGCCTTAGTCGGCCCGCATCACTTAGCAGAGGGGTGTGAATTTGTTTTTACGGAGGCGTTAATGAACTGTGGGCTTTGCGGCCTTAATGAGAGTGTGCCTCTATTGAGCAAAGGTACCTGGGAGGATAATAAGAGTTCACAATTCACAAACGTATCCCTCGCTGCCGCTTATATGGTGTTTTAACAAAAGAGCTGTTGATGGCCGCTGATGCAGTTCATCTCTGACCTGGCAAATCAGCTGCGCAAGGAAACAAGACTACGGGAGTATTCGTCATCCATCAAGAACATGCAGTTTTGTACCACACCTTCTGGCTTCCAGCCAAGTCCAAAGCGACCCATTGTACAGCAGCCAAAAGACAAAGGCAGCTCCCCCTCTGCTCTGCGAGAACAGTGCGTGGAGGTGTGGGTGGTTATGCAGATCACTAATTGTACAGGCCACCGGGGAAAGAGAGAACGGAATGGCAGCCTCTCTGCAAGACATAGCGAGGGAGGGGAGGGACGGACTGGTGTGAGCCACCCTCCTTTCTCTCTCACTCCCTCTCTTTCTCCTTCTTTTTCACTCTCTACCCTAAATTGGCAGCTGGCAGGCAAATGAATGCAGTGTGAAGTGAGCCCACTGAAGTGCAGGGTCCTGCTGTTCAGGCAACAAAGGAGCTCCATGCGAGACATCTGCTGTTCAGTTATCAGAATACATTTAGTCACGTGCCTCCCTTCCCGTGCTCTTTCTCCATTCCTCTTCCACCAAAGCCATGCAACATCCATTCTGTCAACTGAGAACTGAGCCTTTCTTTCCAGCCAGTCCTCTTCAACAGCATTCTTCTTTAGATCACTCCTCCACTGATACTCCCCCCATCGCTCTCTCTCATTCTGTGACTTGCCTTTACAATCCCTCTCTCCACCTCTTTTTACGCTGCCTTTATTTAAACAGTTTAGGTCTGGCAGATAACCCTGGAGTGCTTCCTATCTGGTCCAGAATGCTTGAACTCTGTGTGAGTGATCACAAGACGGCCTGAGGAAACAGCAGACTGAATCTTAATGAGCCACACTCGCACAAGCAAAAGTAAATTGAGCTTACCACCATGATAAATTAAGCTAATGAATGCAATTGTTTTGTGGCACGCTAGCTTGGGCTGGAGCCAGATGGTCAATACTTAGTGCAGAGTTTTGTGGCGCTTATCTTACTTTTCCTCTTTTCTTGCTTTTCTGCTAAAAAACAAAAACAAAACAAACAATTTCTTCCTTCTGTTATATTACATTTTGCTTCTATCTTAGTTTACTACCTCTGACACGGTTTGCATGAATACCTTTTAGGTATGTGTCCTTCCGACACGGTTGACCAGGGACTTGCAGCTGAGTAAAACAAGCATCAACGAGGACATGATAGGGGTCTGTGGTGGAGACCGTGGTGTGCATTTCTCCCCATTTCCTGTCCTGACTCACGATATCCGTGTTTACTTTAACATTTAATACCCCTAAAGTGTGTCACTCGGTTTGCACGCTCTTCACTCTCCACTTTGTCCTCCATCCTCTCCCAGTGGTGCAGACTAGCATGAAGGTTGCACATCCAGGAAGGGACAAACCCCCTCCTGTACTGCGTGTAAACTAGATGACTTCCTCTAGGCAGGTGGCACATATCCAGATGTTCTCTCAATTTCCTTCGTGTGTGTGTGTGTCTGCTATGTGTATGCGTGCATGTATTGCTTGACACACCCCAAGACGGTGACCTCCATGCTCTCTCAACAACATCACCACTGGAGCAGTTTACACCATAATGACTTGTACTGCCCGAGGCCCCACCACATCTGTGGCTCCCTTCCTCCATCTTTGTCTCTCAGTCTTTACCTCTTTCTGTCTCTGTTTTTCTCTTTGTCTTTCGACCTCCCTAACATGCAACCTGTCCACAAGTCTTCTGCTTTCTCTGGTCTGTCATGCATTTTCCCACTCACTTCAGCCTCACTTTAGTCAACAGCACTATTACTGGGGGGAAAAAATTGCAAAGCTCACTTCGCAACGACTTAATGCATGTCTAACATGACACCTATCTGCCACAATAAACAAACACATCATTCATGTCAGTTGGCTCGAGAAGGTAGGTGCAGCCCCTCAGTGAAGGGCCGAGTGTCCAAGATAAAGCGCAGGGTCTGCTCTGCACTGACTGAGTCTAATGTCAGCAGGAGTGACGTGTACTCCACCAACAACAACTCAGCTCATTACACACCCAGGACGGCATGGAGGGAAAATGGTGCATCCAAAATGTGACCATGTGCTGACCAGGCATTCTGTCCCAGTCCTCCCCCCCGGCTGTATATGGAGAGCAATGACCTCTTACGCTGATAGTGCGGCATTCGATCGATCACACGTGACATTTGTGACACTGCATGCATCCTAGATATGCATCTCCGCGGTGTCAACTTATCAGTCAAACCATCTCACAGACAGGACATACATATCAATATACATGTTCAGCAGCTCCAGCAGGGAAGCTGTATGCGGCCTGACTCAGATTCTCTGACGATTTTACATAAGATCAACTGTGTCTCTGTGAATCTTGCCAGAGCCTGTTTCACCCTTACAGGTAGTAAACTCCCAAATACAAAGCAGACAGATAAATAATTGACTTCATCATCACAATACAGGGGGTCCATTTTTTTGTTTTTGTTTTTCAGAGATATATCTATATTTTTTTTCAAGATATACTGTACTAGAGCCACCTCTAAAAGATACTATAATGTATCTATCTGAATTTATGAGAACACACACACACACCAGTCACCACACACAGTGTCTTGTTTTCAGGTTCATTAAGCCCCAGTGTTACCCAGAGTGGCTGACAGGATGAGGAACAGTGCAGAAATCTCCCCCTGCAGGTATTCATTCACATTATCATTGGGAAAAAGCCTCTCTCGTCAGTGCCCTTGTTACGGCTCGAGGGGGGACCACTAATTAGAGAGACAAGAACTGCTTGAGAATAAGTCCATTACACCCATGTGGACCCAAAAGCTTAAAATACCTGGAATATCAGCAAACTCACAATATCTCCTCTAATCACTCTCAATCTGGCTGAGGGCATCTTTTAAAGCATGGAAAAATACGACCAAAGCATCGTAGAGATAGACAGGAATGGAGGGAGGAAGCTGTCGGCTGTTTGAGAGGCTTTATGAAAATTATCTTCCAATTAGAAGCGATAATCAAATCATACATGAACCCCACTCGTGAATTCTCAGCAATTTCTCCAATTTCTGTCTCTTTTTACGCTCTCAGTCTTAACCTGTGAGTAAATGAGTGTGTGTGATGTGGATCCAGCTTCAGATGAACTCACAGAAGAAAATGTGTTAGTTTTCTCATCAGCGGTATTTGTACTAATACACTGGAAATGCCTCTATCAAAGTGCAGGAGTCATGTGCGGCTCCTCATTGTAGTAATACAATTTAGGGTGAAAGATATCAAACTGATTATCACTGCTCATTTAGTAATCTCAACCCCACATCAACAGAAAAAAGCAGCTGGGATATAACAATGAAAAATATGATCAACTGAATTAGTATACACAAAATACAGTATACATGCATATTGTACTATACTACACAAATGTATCAGAGGAATTTTATGACAGCTTGCAGGTGCTTCTGCTTCACTTGAGCATTTACACTTTATGCCACATAATATTCTTGCATTTCAAAGGCAAATCATGCATTGTTAAACTGATGGACCCAGAAGCTACTACTTACAGCATACACTGCAAAACTACATATGTTGTCAAATAATCTTGTCTGTCATTACCTTTAAAAACTTTTATTTTCTAAAGACAGCTGACAAGATCTATCAGACCTCTGAGATCATTTCAATTTGTACCCAACAGAAAACAACCGCCAGAATCAATCTGGTGGCACTAGATGAGTGACTTTTCTCATAATGTTAAAGTTAAAGCTAAACGTGAGCTACACTATCAGTCCTGTTTGAAAGTGCAGACAAAGACAAGCTGAGCACCAACATGCCTCAATTTCAAGCATTTCAAGCTGTTAATATTTTACTTTTCTTACAGTACACAGGTACATGAAATCCCTTACAATACTGTGTCACATTGAGAACTAGTGCATAGGGAATATTACTAATTCCTACTTAACTTCATTGCTTCACATTTTCATTTCATTACGCTCCAACAAATGATCCATTAGTTTGGATGGAGACTCTAGTAGGCAGGTGAATTCAGCCTGCGTGCAGTTGGCAGTATTTATGCAAGTTGATTTAACTGCTGGATAGGGTCCTCTTGTGAAACATGAGTCAGTTCCAGCATTTAACCTCACCATACTAATTTATGCACCATGGCATAGGGTACTTTATCATCTGCTCTTTGGGGAGAGACAGTCATCTCATTAGGCAGGATTTAATGAAATGCAAGGATACACTTCTTAATTCCGTAGATGGCTGAAACAAAAATCCAGTGTAAATCCTGCACTCCTCTGTGGCTGTATAAATTGTAGCAGACAGAGGAGGGAGGAAGAGAGAGGGAGAGGCAGTGGGAGAGACTTGAGGTGAGGAAGAAAGAAGATGTGCCTATAAAGTCCAAATTTGTTTTGCGATGGTTACTTTCCTGGGTTGAAAGTTGGATAAAACAATGTTTTGGAAGCACGTGGCATGGAGATATACTGACTTATATCTCAGACATTGTAAGTCTAAAATATCTACAAAACAGGACGCAGATGCAGGATCTTTATTCACAGCAACAGACCAACATGTGCAGCGAAGCCACTGTTCTAACAAAGTCCCACTAGTGTTCTAGCCTCCAGCCAACAAAGGCATGTTAAATTCTTTTACAAGAGCAGACAGTCGATAGAAAGAAATAGGACAGACTGTTGACCAATCTTGGCAAATGTACTTGTTCATTTTCAGGCAGGCCTGTAGACAAGAGCCACCAGACAAGGAACACACCAGCTCATCATCAACTGCACGACACAGAACATTAACACCATAATTTACATAAAATTACTTACATACTGGTGTAGTAATTTAATTTGTTTGACCAGTACAGTGCAACTGTGAGGAATAGATTCATGCAGGCACTACGAGGGAGCTCTGCTTACTCTTCCACATGACTAATTCTATCACAAAATGTTATTTAAAAAAAATAGACACTTTAGAAAACCCCATTTAATTTACAACTCCCTCCATTCCTTCCCAGGCACACGCTCGCATGCGCGAACTGACATTCATGTGCAAATGTAGTTGATGCTGTAGTTCCGCATCAACGCCAGAGTATCCACTGGACAACTTGCATTGCAATATGAATAATTAGATGCTGATGTGTTTCATGCGCAGACTTGTAGAGAGACCTCAGGTTACAGTGACCTGGCGTAACACTTGAATAGCCCTGAATAAAACTTCTTTGAAATTCACAAAGGCAGTTTCACAGGTGGGACATTGTCAGTTACTGATGTGTCAGTTATAGAAAAAGTCAAAGCAAAATGTCCTTTTGATTAACACGTTTACAGTGAATGAAAACCATTTAAAAATCCTCAAAATAAACTGACTGTGACAACAAGCAACCTCGAAAGTTCTTTCAAAATATGCTAAACAAAACTGCCATTTCCTTAAGCGACTTGTATTGTGTGTATAGGTACTAGCCAGCACTGGCATTGCTTGGTATGAAAAGCACAATAACAAAGAAATATAATGGTCTGATGGTGATTTATCTTTAACGGCTTTGCCTAAATTCAAATGGTTTTAGGCTCAGCCCACAATATCTGTTGTCATCTGTTAAACAAGGTGTAGTGCTGGAACGGTATGGTCAGCCAACATTTCAGAGTCATTAGGTTCAGTGATCACTCTGCAGGGGACCATAACTGCAAAGGAATTGGAAGCCATTTCTAGACTAGAGGGAACAGTGGGTGCCAGCACTATTTCCTCACTGTTTCCAGACCCAGTAAGGCTTCATATGAGAATTTCAATGAATTGAAAACAAGGGTAAAAAACATCACAGAAACCGATCATTGATCTTTACACTAAACTTTGGTTTGTACTGTGTTTGTGTTACTGGCAGGTTTTAAAGATAATTTAAAAGAATAAAAACTGAAATGAAAGATACAATTTTCAGGTTCTTCTTCCTGTGTCATTGATTCAGTTTTCTCTGATATGTATGCAATATTGAAATACCTCTCTACTGTGTGTCACAAAGTATTAAAATGATCTCTACCACTGATTCCAAACATGGCAGTAGGGTGCTGGTTGAGCATCTTTTTCTTTTTCTCTCTATATATATTGTCCTGTCTAATAAAGGCGAAGATGCCAAAAACAAATCTTAAAACATGCTAAACATAATGTAACGTGAACATATGCATCAAATAAAATAGAAATTTGGACAAGAAGCTAACTTTCTCTGTGTTTCAACTTGTGTTTTTTGCAGGTATAATCCCATGAAATAGACTGTGCACACTCATTCTCTTGTGTAGTGCATGAATTTCAGTTTTCTCAAGTCAAGCACAGCAAGACACTTACAATACACCTACTTAAACCACAGGTTTTAGCTTCTGCTAATGCTTTAAGCTTGTTGTTTTAAATATACTTTATTGATAACCAATATTTACACACACAGACACACAAAAAAAACCCACAACACACATTAGCACATAAAAATCTGCTACCTTTACCTAGCTAGCTAGCATTAGCATTTAGTCTGTGCTTATGATATCGTCAATCCTGCTTCAGCTGGTTGAAAACTGGTTGGTGATCGCTCGCTTTTTGCACACTCTATGTAAAGGTAGTGTAAATGCACTACAAATAGGAACTTTGAATGCTGAAGTATGTTGAAGATACAGTATTTCCCTTACTACTGATTCACTGCTAGCTACAGACTAGCTACAGTAACAGAGCAAGACCATAGGGCAATAAATGAATAAATAAATAAATGCCGAATAAAAAGAATATAGTTGAAGTCTAATTCAGTCGGATTAGATATAACTAATATATTTCCAAACTCCTTCAATTAAATGCAGTTCTGAAACAAGGAAATCTATGAGGGAACATAAAACAATGCATCTTCAGCCTGTTTTCTTTGAACTTACAGGAGAATTACAGCAGCTCTTATTCAACATCAGCCATGGCTAACCTGACAGGAGAGCTGTCACCTTCCTGTCAACCTGGCTGCTGTTTCAACGTAAAACCCTGTCACTGTGACACGGAGAAAAAAAAAAACCTCACCACCTCTACTAGAGAAAAGAACTTAATGTCCGCCCTGAAAATTGCTCAATTCCTTTTTTTCTGTCCCTGTGACATATTATTATATATTGTTTCCAGGAAAAGCATTTTCTATTATTTCCATTAGAAATATGAAAGTTTTGGGGGGTGGGAGAAAAGCGCTTGCAGGATGTAGAACAACATTTGGGGGAGAGAGGTGAGGGTAAAATGCAATTGAAAGGCTGTAATTATTTGAAATAGTCTGCTAATGTGTATTATCATGTCATTAAATGTAAATGAGATGGAGCTAAAAGACCCAAAGCGAAGGACTTGTGGCATGCTCCACAAAGAGAGGAAAGGGTGGGGGGGGGGGAAACAACTCCATAATGCGGAAAAAAATAGAGGAAAAAATGTCAAGGCTATGTTCATTTGTGGGGACGTAAACATTTAATAAGCTGACCAACCCATGACAACGAACTGTGATGCATTTACAAACAGCTACTGGAACTTACCAAACCTTTGAGGCTGCTACTGACACGCAGATAAAGAGAGGGCGGATAGTGAGAGCGATTTAGTGGGAAGATCCTGATGCTATCTGAAGTCCCAAAGATAACTGTCTTGATTGTGAGTGGGTGTGTGCACGAGTGTGTGCGTGCATATGTGTTTACTCTTGCATTTGATCCCCGACGTGAGCGAGCATCATTCCACTCCAGCTGCTTAATAAGGCTGTCTGGGCCAGCAGCTCCTCATGGCCCCCAGCCCTGTTATCAGAAACATTAAGCTGAATATTAATGGCCTGGCTCGAGACGCATGCCATTAAGCTTGGTTAGCCATTTCTCTCTGTCCTTTCCCTACCACTGTACAGGAATTAATGAATCGTGGCTAAAACAGGGTACACAAAAGAACAAGAGAGATAGAGAAAGTGAAAGAGAAATGAGGAGCGTGGTTGGTGGCTATTTCTCAAAAGCAAAAGATAAATACGGGCGAAAATGTAACATGTCATGTGTGGACAAAGGGGGGAAAAAAAAAAGAGTAAGGTGGCAACATATCTAAAAATAAACTCCTGGTTGTAGTTCTTTCCCTCCCGCTACATTAATAACACACCCACGACAGACCTTTGTGTCTTGCTCAAAGAACGAAACAACAAAAAAATTATTTGGTAATGAGTTGTTCATCTTTATTTCCTCTGGCTGAGCAGGCACATAGGTTTACATTTAAAATGGAACAGAGAGAGGGAAAGCACTTATTACTCCCTAAGTGCTGTGCTGCTGCAGTCTAAGCAAAGTGAGCTGTTAACGGATATAATTTGTGCAGAATAGCCAGAGGAGAGCTTTTGATATGCAGAAGAGCTGACCTCCGGACTGCCACTTTAATTGGGTTTTTAATTTTCCAGGCCATCTGACAGTATCAAACATGATCCCTGAGCTTTGCCCCACTGATTGGAACCACCGTGACAAGAGGAGCCTGACGTTCCCTTCGCTTTTCACGGGAGGGAGGACAGCAGAAAGAAAAAGGAAAAAGAAGTGAGACGAGAGGAAATAAAAGCATGTGAGCCAAAGAAGGGCTTGGGATGGAAATTCGTCTTAATAGTGAAGACCTGAGTGCGGTATTGTGCGGGGGCTGAGGCTGTGCTAGTGATGGGATACCACCCTCAGAGATGGGGAGGAAAGTGCAGACTGCTGAAATATAGGCTGTCACTTCTGACTAGCGACAGTGCACAAAAGACCTAACCAGACTTCACTGCTTGAAGAGCTGAACCAGTTGTATACAGTATGCTAAAGACAGCAGGTCAGTTAACAGAGGCAAACTTTAGTTCTGAGCTCAAAAGAGTTTTGCCTCATTTCACAACAGTTTTTTCTGCTGTTGCTAACTAGATCGAAATCAGCAGGTGTAATGTGTATGCATTTGTGAGCAGGGTTGTCCAAATACTCTTCCACACTCTGCAGGAAAACTTCAGCTCTCATCTGGAAACATTATAGCGCAGCGTGGAATGGCTTTCAAATGAGGCTACATCATCAAATCCTAACATGGCCCATCAACACGCCAACCACCACAATTATCACCTGCGCCAGTCCATCTGGCTCGCTATCGTCACACAGACAAGAGTCTGTCTTGTGGTTTTTGGACAGGGGTTCCTACTGCAGCCTGTTTGTTCAATCTGCAAGACCACACAAAGAGTTTCAGCCCTCTAATCTCCTAACCAAACAAGACAGCAATTACACAGGCAGATAACTAGGGGACATTTTCATCCGTGGTGACAGTGCTGGCACAGAAGTGTGTCTGTTGTAGACAGAAGAAGAGAGGGAGACAGAGGGAGAGGGAAGAAGACTGTTGTCCTGTTTGAAGAAAAGAGAGGTTCACCTGCCAGTCAGAAAACACAACTGTGACACCCACTGTAGTCATTACAAATGGACAGTTATCTCAAGGAGCACTGGAGGTGGTTGAGCGGGTCACAACCTGCCAACAGGATGTGACAGTTATTGACTAACTGACATATTTAGCACTTTTATTTATGTCATGGAATTTATTTATTGCTGACATGAAACTCTGGATTGGATTTCCCTGAATCCAAACATCCGTGTTGAACTCTTTGTACACCATGAACGGAAAACTCTAATTCCAAGCTGAAACAAAATGACTCATGTCCTTGGTAAGTGTGAGAATGTGAATGAAATCGGTGGACAGGGTCATCATTCAGAATTAAGTCAGTTCCATGACATGCATTAGACAAATGTAGCTATTTTTCACGAGTAGTGGAATACATTACAGATGAGATTGAGAGTAATGTACCTTTCTTGGCACCACAGAGATTCTTCAACCTTTAGTCATTAAAAAGTGGGAACTTTTCCACCTTTTCCTTAAAGTTCATGTTCTCATTGAAGCTAAATTACTCTGTCCTAAGATACTCGTAAAAAACCTGCGATGACAAAACCCTTTTAGCATGTCATGAAATACAGAGCGGTTATATATTTGTACGTGTGAGGTGCACGCCTGCTAACCTGCACTCCTATACAGCGAAATCTGCATGCATAAGCACTCGCACACGAAAGCACACGCTGAAACGAGGCTCCATACACTCACACTCACATATACACACACACGGGCGTACACAGAAATCTCATTAGAGCCTTTGTTAATTGCAGTAGACAAATGCTAATGGTTTGGGCAACAAAGCAGCCGTGTGTATGAAAAATGAGAATCCACAAAGTAATTATTACATCCAATATTAATTTAATTATACCATTTTTTGTGATACAGTAATTTGAGGAGGGCTGGGGTTGGGTGGGGGGGTTTCTAATCACACTCACTCTTGAAATAAATTAGGAGTTACAGAGGCGCAGGGGAGCTGAGGATTTCTCCAAAGACTCACTAGGGGGGAAATAGCATCATTCTCCTTCAGAGAACTGGGATTTTCACATTTAAATTAAAACGCTACTGTTGCTCTCTCATCAAATGTGAGACTGCAAGAAAGAGAGTGGGATGCCTATGTGTTTTCTGTGCCAGAAAAAACACAGCCTTTTTTGTTTCCTGGTGGCCATGCCTAGCGTTTGGCTGATGAGAAAATGGTGAGACGGTGCGGCTGTCAGTGCATTGGCTGTGTCTGAATAAAAGTACGAATATTAATCATTTCTCCTGGGCCTGGTTTTGCCTCTTCGCCTCTGTCTTCTGAGCCCAGAAATGTAATTGCACTTGTTTTCTATATAATCAGTAGCCAGAGAGTCTGTGTTATTACAGACTCTCAACGAGGGAGCTTTTGTTTTAATCTTTTGATTCCAAAGTCAGGTTCTTTTTTATCAGCTGTGGTGTACACAAAAGAAAGTTTGATTGGCGGGGAGTTTGCATCTTTTTTCCACCACCACCCCCACCCCACCCCTCCTGTCTCTGTCATGTAAATTGTTATTGTCTTTTACCTCAAATTGCCTGAGAAGTTTGTCAGATGAATGGATTCGCAACGCTGCGCTTTCTTCTAAGGATTTGTAGGCTACATAACACGCACGGCGGCCAGTTATAATTCAAACAAACACACCTCAGCCCCAGCCTGTGCAAGGCTGTATCTGTGCATGCACAAATTGGACAGATGTATGTTAACAGTCTGTGCCATTGTACCTCTTTTTGTGCATGCGTGTCTCACTCTCTTTCCCGCTCCAGTCTTTTTTTATATTCACACTTTTTAATAAAGCAGAACATCTCGCCTCTGGACGTCACATGGATGGACAGCTGTGCCGGTGGTCGAGGTGAAAATAAACCCCAGGACATGTCAAAGAGTGAGATTTCCAGTCCTAAAATTAGATGAGAAACCTGGGTGTCTGTGAAGAGTGGGAAGAAGGAGCGAGGGGAGGGAAGGAGCGCGGAGGGGTGAAATAAAGTGTTAGAGAAGCACGTCCACCCCTGGTCAGTTACTGTAAATCAGGTCCCTGAATGACTAAGGGTTACACCTCAGGAAGTAGCTTCCTGGAGTCAAAAGTGCAATGGTATTTATATAATAACACTGTTTCATTCCAACATCCCCCCGTTACAGAGTAATGGGGCCTCTGGCAGCAGCGCCTTTAATGCTCTAATGGCAGAATTAAAACCAGGGGATGCCAATGAACGGATGTAAATTAACAATCACCTCGCTATAACAAACTCGTACACACGTACTTTATCACACACATGCACACAGGAAGTCAGCATGCCAACTTGCTCGCGTCCTTCAAGCAAATAGCAAATTAGGGGAGCATCTGATAAGAGTGGGCTATTGTTTTCTTATCTGCCTGGAAGCCTTTATAAGTTAGTGCCACGTGAAAAGAGCTGTTTAACGTGACTTTCAAACCAGTGGTGGACTAAACAAGTGCAATGAGATTTTTTTTCAAAGTAAACAAAAGTTGTGTCTGCATTTGTCACCAAAATGACTTGTCCAGGGGCCTACATGCAATAACCTCCTTTGAAGAAAAAAAAGACTGCGCAACACTATTAGTAGTCAGGAATCCAGAGGGTGAATTGCCAGCAAACATTTTGATGAGTAGTAACCATCAGCTGGCCGTCTTTTCTTGTTGACAAATAGCTCCAAAATGAAAGTTTATTTGACAGCACAGAAGCTACCCCAGTGTTTGCTCGAGGTATGCCTTCAACATCTCGCCTAGACATCGAGGAGGAGAAAGTCTGTTTTCTTTGTGGATTTGAATAAAATAACACACACAAAAAAATATATAATAATAAAATAGTCACTTGACTGATGATTCAAACTTGCAATCTCATGCTTTTATGTCCACACTGGTATGAATAACACCATTCCTTACCAGTTTACCATGCCACAGATGAAGTAAAATGTACTTCTAACAGGCTGTGGTACTACTACTCTATCTATACTGTATTGAGATGTGTGGACAAATCCGTTTACAGCAGTAGTTGTAGTTGAAAGGTTTCAACTGTTTTTGAAAAGGTAAGAGAAAAATTATTAATACCACAATTTAAAAATAGTAGACAAAGAAAAACGTCTTAGCAAAAAATGGAACTAAATATTATAATAATACCATAGCTAACTGTACTAAAGTACTGCAGTTTTCTCTAAAATGTAAACTAAAAATAATCAAGATAGTAACAGTAGCCACTGAGTGATGTTATACTGGGGTTGCTTTACTATATTTCAGTATATTAATTTTCTATTTTTACTTTTTTAGTAGATTGACTTCTCTTTTATCTCCCTTTACAAAATTAACTTGCCTCTTGTTTTTAAATAATTTATGACACAAAAGATCAGGCAACCCGTGCTGTTAAAATGCTTTGTACATAATTAACTTCAAATGTTATTGTAATTGGAGGAAATCCACACATGGGGATTTTACCCACCTTTCACCACAGAGCCTTATGTTCTCTACTGGGACAGGAAATGTTTGAGGAAACAAACTTAGTTCACATGTTACAGGTGGTTATGATAGAGCGACTATTCAAACTATATTTCTCTGGGGAAACACTAGCCCTGGAGTATTTACACTAACAATGGGTCTGGCACGATGCCCATGTTAGTGCCACATAGCCATATGTGAGTGTTTACAGGAGGGCGAAATGGGGTTGTAGGAAAATAATGACAGTCAATGTGCAGAAGTTAGAACTGGCAGCATTTTTTCCCTGCAAAGTTTTAAAAAGAAATTCCTACTGAAACACATCGTGTCAATTTTTCAAGAACTTATCTGTACTCCCCAATGCTTCTTCCTGGCTTCATATTGCACCATTATTCACCAGCCTAAGTAGAAATAAATTGATGGATTATCATTTGAGTTTATTCAATGGCTCAAACCTTATGGAAGGAGAAAAGAACAGTCCTTGCCATTTAGGATAATGGTTAAAAATGTGTATGAGTGTTTAATGTCCCTGCAGTGTTTGCTCTGTAGGGGTCTCGCAGGGAGAGGAAGATGGCTGTTCTGGGTCACTGGGGTGGGGACGGCTAGAGCTTAGTCGATTAGCCAAACTCTTTTTAACCACATCAGGCCCAACTGGCAGGCAGAGAGGCTGCTAGGTTCAGGCACACTCAGGCTTTTTGTTGTCCTATTATTCCGCTCAATGATTGGGATAATAGGCAAGCCTTTCTCTCGTACCCTTTACACCCCCCGATTCTTTCCTGTCTCGTTTCTCCTTTAAATGCCCTGTTGTTCCACGCTGTCATTTCCCGTTGCTATTTGAATTTTTTCTTCGCTCTCTTCACAGACAAGGTCGTTTATGAATTTGGAGCGGCTATTTTTGTTTTTGTTTTGCATTAGTGCCTTTCGGTACTTTTTATATGATAATTGTGTTGCTAAACTTGATTTCATATATAATAAAGAGTAATATCACAAGGCCATGTGGACAGAGTGACCTACATGGAAGATCTGGGTAAGTACGCTAAAGTACCCCAGGTGACTTCATATGGTCTTCATTTTTGATAACAAACAGTCGGCATGCCACCACATATACGCAGATGTATATGTTACCCCAATCAGATCACTCAAGAGGCTTTTCGTGATATTGCAGTGACAGATGGACAGTGAAACCTAAACTGTAATTAAAAGGTCTTTCTGTTTAAGTGTTTGTCCTGTTTTGTTCTAAACCCATCCGTCCTCTAATACGTTGGTAAAGTAATTGGAGTTCAGATGGCTCCACGTGGGTATGGATAGAATATACTCAACCACCAGGGCACACCAGGGCACCCAGACCTCTTAACTGTAACATCAACATGGTAATGCTGAGCTAATAACATTACAAAACAGCAATTCAGTTAAACACACTCAAACAAACTTTGACACAGATCTGAGATCCAGACTACATATGTTGAGGGATTTAAATACAAGGTACTTTAGGGTTAAGTGCCTCCCGTCCCCCCAGCCCATCCACCATCCCTGCCACCACCACTCCCACTCTACCCCCTGCAATGCCTGATTCCCCATTTGCTTTTGTATAAACCCAAATAAGGAGATTTGAAGAGATAAAAATAAAGGGCACTTAAATCTACTAACACACTTATGGTATTGTTCAGTCTGGTAAGGTTAGGTCTATCAAGAGCCTTAGTTTCTGCAGCTGATAGCTTAAAGTTCCCATTAAAGTGAATTGTTCAATGAAAGTTTTTACCTTTTTGAACAGTCAGAAAATAAAAGTAGGATGTCTTTTGAACATTGGTCAGTACTTATTTACAGATTACAGAATTATGAGTCCTGGGAGCCCTGATTGCCAGAATAAAGCCCAATGTAGTGTTAGCATGATCACCTATTTATACTACTAAAATAACTACAAATGTCCAAGGTTGAGATAAAAATATGAGAATAATCGTTGCTTCTTCTAAAGCTGATGACGTGTTAACCAACAGTATCTGTGGAGCTAACGAGAGGCATTCATTCTGAAATTTTCTCCAATCTCTTTTTTTGGGTTATATTTAGTCACGTTTTTTATTTAACAACTGATCATGTGAATTTATCCAGATAAACAGTGTCAGGTAGAGTTGAAAGGTCAGCCGAGGACAGATGTTAAAGTAGGAGTCAATCCAGGTCTACTAGATTCAGATATCATCATGGTTGGAGGGGACCTTCATGTGACCCCAGCCTGCCATTAGGGACTACACAGATAGATGTCCTTATCTCTCCCTGCAGCTCCCCTGCAGCTAACTGACAGAACTGGGAACTGTCAATCAGTGCTGACATGTGATGTCTTACTCAGCCAGGAGATGGGACAACACAAGACGAATCACTTCTAAATGACAAATCACTGTCGCGGTGGTGGTTTATCACCGTTTTGTCTTAGTCCTGAGATATGTCTCTTACTGATTGAAGATAAATACACTTGTTTGAGAGTGATATTTCAGATTTTCAGAGGGGTTCGAATATCACCACAGAAAGAAATCTTTAGCTACATGGAAACAAAGAAAAGATATTAGGCCTTTATATGACGAGCCACATGTTCAAAATGCTGATTTCACAAACAGGTGGTATAGCAGGAATGAAAGGATTCACTTCACTTAAGTAGTGATAATTTAGCAGTGATCGTTGATCACCCCTTCTCGGAAGCTGACAGCCTCAGTGACATCCTCTTTCTTTCCCTTTCCCATCCTAGCTGCTTCCTTATATGGCAAGCTATAATGACAAATGCTGTAAAGTCTGTGTAAGCACTGCCTTCAGACACTAAAAGTGACCCTCAAGAGTGTAATGGGGCTATATTCCTTCTGGCATTGTGAAAAGGTGAGACAAAAACAATTTATAACTCCTTGTACTGCCACTTAAGGACTTTCACCACCAGTTTATTTGCAGTGAATGAGGAAGCCTTTAATTTTCAGTGTTTCATAGGGAAAATAGGTATGTTTAGTAAGGTGAATAACAGGTTAAGTTGCAAGTTCAGTGCTGGTGTTTTTTTATGGGTTTGGAGGGCATGTGTTTAGAGCAGGGATTAAAACACGTGGATACACAGCAGACACATATGACACACAAATGTGAGCATGACTTTTAAGACAATAATTCAACTTAAAATGAATAAAATAATTGTTTTCTTTATGTTAATGTATTATATATGTGTGTATGGCAAGAGTAGTTCATTTTTAGTCAACATAACGTGTACCCTCCTACCACCATAAGTAGTTGGAAGTGCACCAAAATATTCCTTAATGTGCAGTTTAGAAACTCACTGAGCTGTTCAGACCTGTTCTAGTTTTAAAGTCCTTGTGACATCCAAAATATATAAGTCCACAATGGCAAACAGCTCTGTCTTTTTAAATTCTAAATCAGCAGATTCCCATCAAAAAAGTCTCTCCAATAAGCCAAATCTTCTGCAGCTGCTGCGAACGCAAGTATTTTTTGCATGTCCCAGTGGAAGGAAGGGGGCCAGGGACTGGTGAGTGTCGGCACCACAGTCCAGGATGAGACAATGAACATCCGAGAATACATTGGGAAGATGGCCCCAACTGACCGAGTGCTCAGTGAATACCTCAGGCAGCAGAAACCCAAGAAAGAGGAGGGAGACGAGGAACCATCATGGAAGGACAGGCCCCTGCACGGTATGTACCACCAGCAGATAGAGGAGGTGGCTGATATCCAGAAATCCTACCAGTGGCTGGACAAAGCTGGACTGAAAGACAGCACAGAGGCTCTAATCATGGCAGCACAAGAACAAGCTCTGAGTACAAGATCCATAGAGGCTGGGGTCTATCACACCAGGCAAGACCCCAGGTGCAGGCTGTGTAAAGATGCCCCAGAGACAATCCAGCACATAACAGCAGGGTGCAAGATGCTAGCAGGCAAGGCATACGTGGAACGCCATAACCAAGTGGCCGGCATAGTGTACAGGAACATCTGTGCCGAGTATAACCTGGAAGTCCCGAGGTCAAAATGGGAGACGCCCCCAAGGGTGGTGGAGAATGACCGAGCTAAGATCCTGTGGGACTTCCAGATACAGACGGATAAAATGGTGGTGGCTAACCAACCGGACATAGTGGTGGTAGACAAACAAGAAGACGGCCGTAGTGATCGATGTAGCGGTTCCGAATGACAGCAATATCAGGAAGAAGGAACACGAGAAGCTGGAGAAATACCAAGGGCTCAGAGAAGAGCTCGAGAGGATGTGGAGGGCGAAGGTAACGGTGGTCCCCGTGGTAATCGGAGCACTAGGTGCGGTGACTCCCAAGTTAGGCGAGTGGCTCCAGCAGATCCCGGGAACAACATCGGAGATCTCTGTCCAGAAGAGCGCAGTCCTGGGAACAGCTAAGATACTGCGCAGGACCCTCAAGCTCCCAGGCTTGAAGGATAAACCGCCCGCAGGGGCGTGCTGGGTGGTATATATATATATATATATATATATATATATATATATATATATACATATATACATATACACACACACACACACACACATACATACATATAGATATATATACAATGGTGCGTCTAAGGCATAGGTCTCAAACTCTGGCCTGCGGGCCAAATTTGACCCGCAGCCTAATTACATTTGGCCCACGAAGCCATACCAAATTACTATTAGAGCTGGCCTACTGGTATTATACAGCTAATATATATATTGTTTAGTATTAAGCTTTGCTTGTTCCATATTCAGTTTTTCAGCAAAACGTGTTTGAGTCCATAAGAAAAGATTCATTCTTATATCTGGAGGAATAGAGGTATAGACGATTTATTAAATAGTTTAGAGTCCTAAGTAAAAGTTTGGAGGTAAAATAAGAATAAAATCAGCTTAATCACAAAGTTGATTCTCCTAAGTTTTTCTACAGTTCTTGGTATGAGTATGCCTACTTAACTTTTTAAACTCATAGTAGTGCTTTAGTCGTGGCCATTTTTATACTCACAAGGCTTCATCATCTCCAAAGCAGGTTTAATTCTTGATATTTCACTCCTGTGCTCACAAAGATTACATTGAAAGTACAAAAATACAGGAGCTGTTGGTATTAGCAAGCCGGGGAAATTACATCTTCTCTGTTCAATAAGTGCTTGGGACTGTTAATCGGTCTGAGTGTAAGACTATGGTCCACAAGTGAAGTGAAAGCCTCTGAAAGCCTTGTCCACATTTTTGTGTGCGAGAGAAGAAGAGAGGGGGAAGAGAGAAAAGACTATAAGCAAGTTGGTAAGAGAAAAGCTCCTCACTATCAGCCGAGGTTCCCATGTATTTATGTGAAAGATATTTATTCAATTTCTGAACTCGAGGGACGGCGGATGATAATCCGTTAAATGTCTGCACACACCTTCCCCGCTACTGGCACCTTATTAAAATATGTAGATTAATTTGCGACTGGTTCTGCATATGATTAGAGCAGAAGGACTGAGTGCTCGAGATTCAACTCATATTTGTAATCTTCTAAATTTAACAGCGAGTGAGAGCTTGTCAATTAAATAGAATGAAATGATGGGGAAGAGCAAGATTCATCTTCATCTCCTTGTTTTATGCTCGAGTGGCCACAGAGTTATCATTTACAGGGCTTCAGATAATTGGCAGCAGTTTTGTTGAGCACCTCCGATTTCAGGATGAATTTGTATTCTTCAACCAGACAGCAGCTCAATACTCTTTGGCAAAGTGTAGCCAGGCTTTGTCAATTATAGTGCGTATCACAGGGAAAAATATCATGTCATTTCAAATGAGAGAAAGGCATTAATAGAAGAGTGAGGTGAAATAAGATCTTATGGAATTTCATGGTATTTATGTCACTTTATTTGAAGGTGATTGACTTGGACTTTTCATTCTTTATGTGTCAGACTTCACTGTTAATTTGACTTGCTCTGGAAATTTGATTTAAAATATAGGACACTTATGTGACAAGCTAACAAGACCAGTTAAAACTGTATAACTGCTCTATATACATTGTGCTACTTTACTTGGCCTAACAGCGGGAGCGAAGACACAAAAAATCTCTCTATATATATTTACTGTATTGTAGTTATGTTATACCAGTTTAAATACCTAATTTAAGAATGAACTCAATTAAAAAGCATTCTTATATTTAAAGCTTTTTAACCCCTAATGCACTGTTTCCTATTCTGGTATCTGGTGCACATCCTTCATTAAAGGCTAATGTTTCTATATCCTGTGCATATTGGCAGCTGTTTTTTGTTTTTTTTGACTGAGTTGAATAAGACAACAGAAAAATGATCTGACAATGAGGTTCGTGCACAAAAAAACCTTTGTCATCAGACCCAATAACACAATTTGGGTTAATTAAATAGGCAGTGATTAAGCCCAACATTTGGTTTAAATCAAATTAGTTGTGCCTTCAGACAATGCTAGTACACCATGATTGTAGTATGGAGAGGTCATGTAGGTCTCTGGAACAGGTTTGAATTGATCTGCCCAGAGGAAATGAGCTCTTGCTCAAGCAGCAATCAATGCAATAAGATCTAGTATATTACGACAGCAGCACACTTGTAATACTACCATTGATATTGCTCATTAATTATATTTATTGAAATTAGAAATTTTTCCACATCTTGTTCCAAACTTTATCCACAAACTTAGCAAAGTTCTCAAGGAAGTTAAAGTTGCCTTCTCGGGCTCTATGGCAGATATAGCCATGGGGCTTTCCTTGTCTTTGACCAGAACTCAGTAAAGACCCCAGGGCTCAGGAAAGACAGAGGTGAATCACACACACACACACACACACACACACACACACAGTTGTCTTGACAGTTTCTTGTTTCACCTCCCCTCAGCACTTTTCCATCCCTCCGGCAGGATTTTGCAGTGCCACTTTTCACCCACTTTGACCGTCAAAAGTTTAATCTGAAAACGAAAACTCTGCTGCTGCATCATTCTGTTAGTGCTATATAAAACTATCCAATTGGTTGAACTAGAATTCCAGCAGAGTGAGGAGGTGGTCTTCGCTCCATGCAACAGAGCCTACAGCAGCTGAGCTAAGGCTGGTTTGGCGGTAGATTTTTCTGGAAAGGAAAGGTAGTCTTGTGCTGATTGTCCAGCCAGACAGTGAGACAGGATTAGAGACCTCTCCTGACACTTGGCACAACACACAACTGGGGGCTGAGTTAATTTAACAGTACAGAGTCAGGGGGTCACGTCCTGACCTAACCACTACTGGCAGAGTGAGGAGAACAAAAGACACTTTGAAAAACAATACTTTGGCCTCTCATAATGCACACAAATTTCTAAACAATATGTTATGAATT
This sequence comes from Maylandia zebra, assembly GCF_041146795.1. NCBI lineage: Eukaryota > Metazoa > Chordata > Actinopteri > Cichliformes > Cichlidae > Maylandia > Maylandia zebra. The sequence goes on from NC_135185.1 coordinate 24,214,193, forward strand.
CACCTCATATGACAACATGAACCTGCCAGATATGTAATAAATAAGTTAAACTTGATCATTGGTTGGGTGGAAAGGAGAGGACTAGTGTGTGCCCGTGCATGTATGTGCATTAGTGTTTTTCCCAGCTGGGTGTATGATAGGTTCAGAGGAGGAGCGGCAGGGCCTCCTTGGTCCTTCAGTCCTTCAGTCACTCAATTCCTTTTGCTTGACTGCTTTGCTCAGCCAGGCTGAAAGCTGCACTGTTGTCAGGTTGGAGTGTGCTAATTAGGCTGCAGTTTAATTTTCCAGGATGCTCTACTGCCCTTTAAATGGCCATTTCAAATTCAAAGTGATGGTAATTGTACTGTGGCGTGCTGATCTTGTAATCACCCTGGGATTTTTTTTCTGCTTGTTTTTTTTTCTTGTTTTCTTTCTCAGTTTATTCCATCTCATCTTATTTTTCGGGACCTTTGCTGCTTTCCGTAGGCATCTTCGATTGCACATTGTGTAGACTCTGGTAGGTCTAATCCAGGGTCAAAGCTACCAAGGTTAAACAGGGTCTAAAACAAATAACATCTAGTGAAAACAGGGGAATTTGGTTAAAACATGGACCAAGTTAAGAGATTAGCGGGGGGGGGGGGGGGGGGGGGGGGGGGGTTGGAACGTGGGACAGTTTTCCCTGTCTCCATGTGAATGTATTTCCCAAAAGTCAGTGGGTCACAAACTTCACTAATCTCGCTACAAAAAGGAACGTCTAACTTTTAATGACAAATTCAGCAGGGTGGGAGTATGAGGAACATAAGAGAAAAGGCAGAAAAAGGACACATTACATTACTTAGAGGCTGTATTAAGGGTGATTAACCTCATGTAACATTTTTTCATTTGGCTTACATCCCAGTTTAACTCACCCAGATTAAACTGGTTGATGAGGAGACCAGCTGGAGTTATTAGAACACTGGAAGAAAGAGTAATTTTGATAGCCTCCTGGAAGAGTAATTGGGGTTAATGAGCTGTACTGTATAAGGGGAAATTATTACATTTTGCCAAACTAAAAATCTCAGTGGCAGACGTATAAAAAAAAAATCCAAAGCAACCATTACTGTTACAAGATTTGAAAAATGCACCAACAATCATTAACCGTAGGATAAAATACCTCTCATTTCAATAATGAGACTGTTATTGATTGAAATCACCTCAACTTTTAACCGCGACTGCCTCCTGCATTTGCACACGCAGAATTCCTTTTGTCTAGTTTTATTTGTTTAAAAAAACATGCACAACAGCACACATGCCTAATGAAAATTCCTTTGGCAAAAACAGAACTTTTAAGAACATAATCAATTTCACTTCCTGAATCTTAATTAATTCCAGCGGGTGCATTTCCTTTTGTTAAAAGTGGAAATACCCTTGCTGTTTGATGCTATTTACTCTTGTCCTGGACTAGCTTTGCTTTGTCAGGTGAGGTTTTATTTCTTCTTGAAAGGGATTCCTTGAAGTGACTCGAGTGTCAGGTTTGTGACGCTTCCTCTTTTCAATTGTCTTTGCACTCTGAGGAGATGTGAGGACGGGTGGCTCCTCAGCCGTCACAATATTGATACTGTACGATGGCTGTCGAGGCACAAGCCCCAGCTTCTAATCTGCCCTGACAGACCGTGCAGCACATGAATGATAGCAGGTGTGACATCACAAATAGGAAGGAAATCAAATGGAGTGAGTAAAGAGAAAACTGAATAAAAACAGAAAAAGTTTTGGAGGAAGTTTTTTTTTTTCAGTTTAATTTATTCCTTCATGGCAAAGATTGGTAGATGGAAAAGAGATGCTCCTTTCTGTGTCTCTGATCCAACATCCATTATCTTTTTCTCCTACTGTTCTGAGCTGGAGGAGATGGTTGATGGGACAGTGGCCTGGGCCATTCATTGTAGCAGTGTCAGCAGTGGATTTATTTTCTCTTTAGTGTGCAGAGGGAGGCACAGGACAGGACGCTTAAGACTGTAGAACAAAGGCATACAATAGACTTCTTCAAAGACACCTTGAAGACACTGATTCATCAGTCAGACAAGAAGCCTGTGGGCAGGTGTCTGGTCACAATGGGTCACTCACAGATACGTACACAGACACACACAAGTACACAAAGAAAAGGCATAGAGGAAAAAAAACAAAGGTGGAAGCTAAATCAACTGCTTGCTTTTTACTGTGATGCTATAAGATAGATGGATCCTAGATGACACCTTTGTCCCAGAATGCAATGGGCCTAGCAGCTCTTTGTTAAGTTGTAGATTTCAGTTTCAGTATAGCCAATACTGTTACTGTCTCTCAAGAGATTAAACACTGTGAATGCAATTCCAGTTAATGTCAAGGGATTTCTTTACTCTTTAATAGCTCTGTTTTGGAGTACAATATGCATAAAAAAGCAATGGCAGAATTTCCCAGAGCCCCATGTGTTATTCAAGAACTTCATCAATGATAATCCATTATATGTCTGATTAATAACCCAGTTATTGATCAAGAAAAGAACCATAAAAAATAAAAACAGTCATTATACATTATATGTTTTTAAAAAGCAACAAATCATATATTTGAAGCTTCAACCAGATAGTGTTTGCTTTAAGAATAACTTGGACACAATTCATTAATTTTCTATTGTTTGAGCTCCAGTAAGACTGGATTTTGCTGAACATCAGACTGATATATGATAGTATCGCAGTTTTTAATTTTGTGAGGCCAGGCATGTGTGAGTAAGTCATAAATATCAGCAATCACTATTTTCTAGGTCCACTGAGAGTGTGAGGGCCCAAAATAATATATGTTTGTACACGGAGAGCAGGTGAGTAAATGCAGAGCAAAAACATATCCAAGCGCTGTCACAGTTTGATATGACAATAAGAGGTTTGCTTGGTCATATCGTGAGCATCCGAGGCTATTGTGGGACTAGAACTGGGTGTGAGTGACAAGGTGAGAATGGGGAACATATGTCTGATCAGGTAACATTTCCATTTCAGGCCACTGTGAATCTGATGGCAGTTTTATTTTTGTTGTCTTCACTGGACACCTTAAGGTCACTATTATTTGCAGACTAATTTACTATACACGTATAAAATAAATCCAAACTTATCTGTATTCATAGTTTTCGCAAGTAGTGAGAAAAGGTGAAATTGTGTGTTTACCACAGAAATGTGGGTAATATTTGATTGAAACTTGTTTTTAAACTGTACTAGGGTGACATACTAATCACTTGCATTTCCAGTGGAAATGCAGACATTAGGTACTGTATAATCTATATGGTTTCACTAATAGCACCAGAACCTTATGAGAAAATTATGCTGTTTTTCCTCTTAGTTGTCTCGTTGCCAGTCTTTTTTTCTCCCCTTGTCCCACAGGAAAGACTCTTGAAATTGTTCATTTACCGAGAGGAAGAAGTTGAAGGCCAGGACATTCTTTTTTTTCTGTCAGATTTGCAAAGATTATTCCCATCATGATCCTATTAGCCACAGGGAGAATGTGACTACTTAAGATGGATTTATGGAAAAATAGTTATCCCCCAAAAAACATTGGTTGGTGGATAAATCCAACCCCCCTCCCAGCCACAGAACTTATTCCCTCTGCAAATTCGATTCAAGAGGCTACATTTGTGTTCTCAAGGCCAACAAGTCTGAAAGTCATAATCCCAGACCACAAGTACCACTTCACGTTCCCAGCAGGCTCTTTTTCCTGGAACTTTGAGATTGCTGAGGCGGAGCTGATTTGGCAAGGGATTAATCAGCCCCAGCACCTGCAGTCTCTGTAACCAGCTAGAGACCCCAAAACAGTGGGTTAGCAGAGGTAAAGAAACAGAGTAGAACTTCTGATATCTTGGAAAATTCCATTTATTTCCTGTTATATGTTTTCATAAAATGTCCTAATTATTGTAAATTATTGTAAAACATAGATTGTTTAACAAATTCTTGTAACTTTTTAGGCACTCAAAGTCAAACCCCTACAAAGTTTACTCTCTGTTTGCTAATGAATGGATTTTATTTTTGCACTCATCCTAATGAGTGAGGCTTACCTTCCCTTGCCCTTCCACAGTTTATTTTCCTCAGGTCAGAACCCCAGCTAAAAGACCCCATAGCTGGCGCCATATGTGAGCAAAGCAGGGGGTGGTGCAGTGGAAGCCTGCTGGTCATGCCACTGAGCTCAGGTAGGTTCCCCAAGCCGGATCCCCCCCACCCGAGCACCCAAGGGAGAGGAGGTGTTAAAACCTGAAGGGCCTTTGCCTGGTCCCCCTGAGCATGCAACCATCTGCTCCCCGCCCCCACCCAGCTGGCCACCTTTGATCCCACCAATTTTGAGCTAAAATGAGGATGATGACTGAGGTCTTCCAGTTTGTTCTAGAGAAGAGGGGGGAAGCAGGGAAGAGAGGAAGAGCAGAAGTTCAGGGCCTTGAGATGGAGAGAAACTCGGCGATGACATGGCTACAAATCCCATGGACGTGTTTCCGCCTAAAACTACATGTTACTGTGAATGTGCAGGGACAAGCATCTGAATGTGTCCTCAGCTGATCTGTTAAGAAGCATGGTAGCTTCAAACTGTTGAGCCACACTCATTGTTGAGAGAAAATACTTAAAGTCTGTCGCATAAGACAGCACAGTGAACAATGAAAAAAAACTTGCAGGTAGATTGCCCATTATTACATGAAAATCTCGGAAATCCTACCATTTATCTCCCTTAATGGTTAGGAATTCACTGCGACCATGGCAAGCAATTGCAACATTTCATATCTCTAATTAAAACTCGTCTCTCAAACAGATGTAAAATGTGACCCAGGGTCAATTAAAATTGATATCAAAATGATCAGAATTACTCTTTCACATGAAAACATATGGATCTGAGCCAAATGGCTTATACTCCCAATGATTAAAAGAGGATTTTGAACTGGATGACCAATTCAGTGATGAATCAGTGAGTGAGCCCACAATCAGCATTTTGCTCTAACGACCCAGGACCAAATTGATTCCACAGAAAATATCATGTGAATAATTAAACGCATTGATTAAACAGTGAGATAATATTTAATTAAGGTGGCTCATTAGAATTCCTGGTGCCTCACCATTAATGGGTCATTAACACAATTAATTAATAAAGCACCCTAAAAGGAATTCAATCTATAATGAGTACACGTTTTTGAAGAAGTTAATTAGGTAATCCCAGCTCACATAACGTCTTGTGAACAGAGTCTAATGTGAACTACAGTTACTGTTGAAACTTGCTGAAGTCTTTGTCAAGAATGTAGCCAAAGAAGTTGGACTAAAGACAAAAAAGGGTGTTTTCTATAGCAATTAAATAAATTAAGAGAGTTTGTCCACTTGCGATGAACAGCTCTAGAACTTTACAACCCAGATGGTGCATCGTTGTATTTCCATGGGGCACTGACAAAGGTGATTTCACAGCTGAGTTCACAAAGTGGAGTTTAAGGATATCTGATTTTTCTTGGGGTCCCTGAATAAGGGGTTTTGTTAACTAAATAACAGAAGTGCAATTGTCAGCCAATTAATTGTGCGACTGAAAATGAATCAGCTATTTTAAAAACAGTTTGGTCTATATCTTAAGTAAGATAGTGTTTAACTTTAAATGGGTAAAATGCCCAGCTTGCTAGCTTGGAGACGGATTGGAATTGCAAGTGGGGTGTTTTCGGTAAACAGATGTGGCACTGGTGATTGAATGTTTGGCTGCTCCTGATAATCGACTAAAGATGAGCTTATGAGAAAAGTCCTAATCAAACTGTTTGATTGGTTGACTGGTCACCACAGGAAGTGGCGACCATTAGCTGTTTAGTCCAGCATGGATGGTTGAGCAGGAAATCCTAAGAGTTGGATCTTTTAAAGAGGAGAAAAGAACATCACATGTAGGTACCACACAAATGTTCAATCAACCAAACACAGTTTATCTTTTTCCTTTTTAATGTTAGTACCCTAATGTTAAGGACTTTATAACTATAGCTGGTTTAGTAAACATTTTAAAAAGCACAGTATTACTTATTGTTATTACTAGCCTTTTTCACTTCACTCATCAAGGACACAGGCATATATGGTTGATTAATCCCATTCTTCTTGATATCTTTGTTTATTCACTGTATATAGACAAACAACAGAAACTTGGTTATTTATATACAACAGATTGATATATACATGTAAAACTGATATATATTTGTCTTCTTTTCAAGCTACATAGAAACATGTCTGAAAGACAAAAAAATAACCTGTGAATCTTGGGTTTGATTGTTAAGTAGAATATCATAATGTTTGTATGACCACTGTGAACGTGCACCTTTAATCTGTAATTTTAAAAGAGACAGCACAGGCATTGATTTCATTGGTCAGTAATTTAAAACCCCAATTGTAATAATCTTGGCTGTTGATGTAAATTTACCCGCAGGCTGATCATTTAACCTCAAACTGCTGTGGTTATAGTAATTGACTTTTGTTTTAAACGTGTGTGTGTGTGTGTGTGTGTGTGTGTGTGTGTGTGTGTGTGTGTGTGTGTGTGTGTGTGTGTGTGTGTGTGTGTGTGTGCAGGAATGATTAACAACAGTCACATCCACCCATAAAGTTTTACATAAAATTTAGCAGTTCTTGCAATTGGCTTCACACAGTCCTTATGGTCCTAAAAAACATCTTCAGCTTTAGCAGAATGAAGTTTTGTCTGTTGTCCCAAAGACATATATTTTAATTTATTATATATAAATGACCAATCAAATTTAAAAATAACCTTTAAATATTAAAGCAATGTTAATACTTTTGTATTTTTGACTGCTGCTCAGACAACTCTAGACTCAACTTGAAATTGAGGAAAATTTATTAGGCAATATATCTGTCTGCTGACATTAAAACCATCAAGCAATTAACCAAGTTACACAGCACCTTAAGCACAAAGTCAGCAGCTGCAGTGATTTATTACGGCAGTTTGGTCTGTTAGATTCTGCATTTTTATTTGGAAATTCTTGACATGAAATATTTTGGGAATGCTTGATCTATATTCTACAGAGGAAAGAAGGCAAGGTGGTGAAGTGACAGCTAAAGCAGCCCTGTGTGTGATCAGGGGTGAGCTCCCCTGGTGAGATTCCTCACCCCTGTAGCGTGAACAATCCTCAGACGTGATCTGGCAGGCTAACCGGCTTGCATAAATAAAATCGGTTATCTCCCCATCCCTTTGCTTCTCTGTCCGCACTCGGGCTGTATTTAATCACACGGGGGCCGAGGCAATGGGGCCGTTTTTCTGCTGGAATAATCAGACAGCCTCCATGTGTCCTGGTCATATGTATTAATCCTGCCTTCCTATGGTTGGCCTTATCAGCTCCCAAAGCCTACCTCTCATGGGATCTGGGCTGCTGTCTCAGTGCCCTCTAATCTGCCCTGAGAAATTGTTAACAGGATGTAAATGCGTCCAGGGATGATATATGGCTTCGTGTATAACATACATGTTATTGTTAAGCATTTTGCATGCAAGCCCTGAGATTATGCACACAGAGAATAGAAGAGATGGTATTGATTGATGGAATAACAAATGTTGAATATCGTTTTAGATGCAAATGATCAAACAGGGTTATGGGAGAAATCTTTTTTCTTCTTCTTCTTTTTTTTTTTTAGCATTTTATGGATATAGACAAGGATGAAATAGTAAAGGGATTGGAGGACTTATCTCAGGCAACAATTTTAATTCAATGGAATGAAGTAAGGAGAATCTAAACATTAAGATTATTTTATGATTTTATGGGTTTCACTGTAGCTAGGTGAAAATTTGGATTTTCTTGAATTCACTAAAAACAAAATCTCAACGGTACAATGTGAGTCATGTTTCATTTTTTTAAAACATCATAAGGTGTCAACTGCAATTAGTGTCTGAGACAGTGAAGGAATACATGTTTTGGGTTTTTGTCACCGATCCAGAAATTTATTCACGGCTTCTATACCGTGTTTGAATTTTTTCCTTTTTTTTTTTCTTTTTTTTTTTACAAAAACATCATCTTGTCATTTTCAGTCAGAACCTGTTTGGAGTCAAAGTCAACTTCAGCTTACTTTCTGATGCATTTATATTTTGATGTACACTGTTTCATCTTTATTCTGTCAGCAGGCAGGGCGTATTGCTGATGAGCATTGGAAATATTCATACAAAGCTGTCAAGAACTGCATTTTTAAAAACATCAATAAAGCATATAGCGGTGTATATGCTGTCAACTCTAAGTAATATACTGTATTTTATCGAGACTCATAGTTATCTATACTTTCCCCCAAAAAAGAGAGAGAATCAGTGATTCGCTTTGATGAGAAAACTATTCACTCTCCAGTCATGAATCCCCTCAGTTTTGTTATCTTTTACTTTTCTTTTTCTCCAGTGCTCAGGCTAGAGAAAGTGTTCGTTGTCACTTCCTGTCAAGGTTCGTTAGGACTCAGCATCAGTTCCGATGGACAGGAAGCTGTGTGATTTTTCTGTAGTACAATAATTAGACCCCCCCCCCCCTTTTTTTTTTCCCATCCAGAAACTGCGATGCAAAGCATCTCAAAGTACTGTTTGCCATGATTAAAGACGGCTCATTATCTGTGGCTAGTCCCCGTCTGATTCAAGCCCCCATAGAGGAATGAGAGCAACCCAAAGAGAAAGCACAATTGTCCCTGTCACCCAAAAGGGAATCTGCTTTTTTGTATCTCAGGTCCTTCCCACTCTAAAACTGGATGTTCAATTTCAAAGATTAGCTTAAAGCATTAGGTTTTCTTAAGTTAAATCATACACCTTAATAATTTACAGTATGAGCTTAACGAAGAAGAAAAAAATAACAAAATATAAACTAAATCTGCCTGCAAATAACTGAAACAGTTAATTGATTAAGGTGTTATTTCAGCTCTTCACAAAATCAAGCCAAACATAAAGAAGAACCAGATGAAAAATGACAGTATTCCCAGCATTCCTTCATCCACTGATATAACCTGAAGGCATCCTAAGACAGCATACCTGAGGGAACACGCAGAAAGTGGTAAGATGGAGGTGAGGACCACCACAGAGATGCAGCAAAAACAAAAAAAAAGGAAGAAAAAATAAACAATACATTTGTCCAGCAACCATAATTATGAAAAATCAAATATTGAGTTAGTCTGCGTGGTGGCAACCTTTGATAGAAATGTTACAAATTAGGTCCTCAAATAATGAATAATTTGTGACCACTCTCAGTGGTGGCTCCCAGCAAGAGAGTGCCAAAACGTGGACATTTTTCAAGCTGGGGACTGATTAGGCTAAGGATGGGACTCGGCTGGAGGACGGACATCGCAGCGCTTCCCCAGAGAATAAATTTGCACCTGCCCCATCCGGAAGAATGGACCTCTGCGTTTGTGCAGTGCACGGGACTTAATTATAAAACATGGCTAATTTGCACACTGTACTCAGCTTCAAAATTGGAATCTAGTTCACCACTGAGTCTGTTAATTTGCGCAGGAAACTACCGACTGAGAGGGGATGGGGCTGTGATGGGTTTGACAGCAGACTGGACAAAGAGCGGACACAGTGAAAACATCCATATTGCGGGCCTGGATGTCTAGCTCTAACTCGCTATCTCTGTCAACACACAGTGTTCAGGGAGGGAAAAACTAACTTTGATTCAGCGTACCAGAGGAATAATCCTAACTGCTTCATAGTGTGGGATAATCTCCATAAAGTGAAATCACAGAAGGGCGGATGGTGGAATACGAATCCTTACACGTCTCTTCTGACAGGTGACCGGATTGATGATTCCACGAGAAAATGTATATTGCTGAAAAGGCGGATGAATTATGACAGTTTTCATATTAAGCAGACTTATCTGAAGCAAAGAGCATTAAGAGTGCCAAGTACATCGACCGATACAATCACAAATTGACCTGCCAATCACCTCGCTCTAGCTTCAAAGGTGCAGATAAAGTATTTAAGGTCATTGAAAGCAGATTCCACTGTCTGTTGGCCTCCCTCTTTACTATTATCACAGCCGTGTTGCTACCAATAAGAAAGCGCCTTGGTCTCTCTTGCAAAATGAAAAAGATCTCAGATAATTCCCCCGGGCTCAAAAATGGGGGCTATTTTACAGCTAGGATTTTAAACGCAAACTGAAATAGCCCTTTAATACTTACTTCATGTCTGAGAAGACTTGGTAGCAGCGAGGTCGTGGGGTGGAACTTGCCAAGGCTTACAAGGTAATCTCATTGATATTTATTCATCTAATGACGACAAAGAATGTAAACTAATGGCTACATTCGTTCCACGATGACCCCAATGAGTCTTTTACATATTAAAGTAATGAATTGTACATAAAAAAACGGCTCAAAATCTTCAAGTCTAACATAAAATAAGCTCTAGCACAAAGCAATCCCAGCAAGGTATTAAAGTTAGCAAATGGCAGATAATACCACAAGATTCTAAAATGTATGTCCAACAATGATCCTGTAAGGGTGAATTAAAGCTACTGACAAATTGGATGTGAGACTTAAAGACTCAGTTTCTGTAGACAGAAAATTTTAATGCTACCCTTACGTTCCTTATTTGAAAACTCTCGCATGAAATTTGGATAAAGACTAAAAACAAATTCCATCTGCAAACAGCTTAGTGTACACCGAGTAATTGCAAATGGCACGACCAAGATGATATAGAGAAAGGAAGTGGCAGGAAAAGTGAGTTCTTCCAGGGAGATCGAGGAGGTAGCGGGAGGGGATACAGAGTGCTGGAGACAGAAAGTCGAGCACAGGGAGAGTGTTACTTTTTGGGGGAGATCACTCCTCACAGTGAGCTGGAGCTGTCGTACCTGTCGCTGCGGTGCTGACAGGCGGTTTGTTTGAATGGGGGGTCAAGCAAGGAGCAGGGGAAGTGAAAGAATGCTAAGGACGCTCAAAGTTACTGATAGCATGAGGGGATCAGGCAGCAAAGGTGACACTGTGATTTATTGACTCCTCAGGGGGTCATCTTGACCTAAGTTTGAGGTCACTGTAACAGCCTCTAGTAATGGGAATTTTCTTGTCCTTATCTTCACTATAAACAAACACACATTATTTAAAACAGGGGGAATCAGAACAACTTTAATATCTATAACGTTCAGACTCTTTATAAGAATTCCATTTTATTATATCAGAGTTATTACATAAAAAGGCATCCTGAAGAGAAGATACTTAAAATTTGAAACAGGATACTGTTTTAGCTTCACATGAGTAAACAGCAGGCTGAAATGATATTCCAGTGCGTAAAAGCAGCACTCAAAGCACTGCCGTCTGCTCTCCTTCAGCTGTTCTTTTTGCCTTGTTTACTCAACATTCACCGGCGTCCATGTTGTCATCACCTGTGAAATGACTAAGCTTGGAGTATAAAGCTCTAATGAGAAAACACACAATGGCACTCATTTGGTATTGCAGCATTACACAGAGATACAGTACGAAGCAAATCCCCGCAGCTATCCAAACATGTTGCTTTTCATATTGCCTGTTGTTGCCTGCCGTTTGGCTTGCGTGGCCATGGGGGCAGCTGTTGACACTGTTACCATTGCATTTCCTGTTAAGCCTACCAGCTGCCTCTCCTCTATTCTCCATGGCCCCCTGGAAGGGTGGGTGAAGCAAGTGTTACCAGCCGTCTCGACGACAGACAGCTCCTTTCTGCCTCTGGCTGTTACTGTATCGCCAGGCTTTTATGGCACAAAGAAAACCAGTGAGCGTGGAGACCACAATGGCCTCAAACACACCTAACAAGCCCTCTCTTATTAACACACACTTTTGGTGCTGCAGGTTCAACCTACAACTGGAAAGGGGCGTTTAGAGGGTGGACTGTCTGCCACAAGCACAATGATAACATGGCTGCAGATGAGCATATGTCAGCATTAAAGCTGAACACAATTGAGATGCAGCTGAATACACAGAGGTTCATTTAAACTGAGATGTTAATCAAAAAGCAGGGAAATGCATCTTCGGCCATATGTTTGTAAGAACATCAGTTTAACTGCAATACAAAACACAGAGCGAGATTTCCACAACTGAGAGAAGAAAACATTTTTAGAGTTTTAGAGACACGGTCAGACTGGAGATTGCTTGGCTGATTCAGATTTCTTTTTTATTTGTTTGTTTGTTTTTTCGTATTTTTTACACTTAACGGTTTCAGATTTTTAAAAAATGTTATTATTAAAGATAGCCAATGTACAAAATTCAGTTTTACATAATGGTTTTGTCTATTAAGTGGAAAAAAGTTATCCAAATATACCTGGCCCTATGTGAGGAAGTAATTGCCCTCCCCCTTGTTAAATCATGAATTAAATTTTTTGGAAAGCTGGGTTCAATTTCACTAGCCACCCCCAGGCCTGATTACTGCCAGACCTGTTGAATCAAGAATTCAGTTAAAGAGAACGAGAAGTAGGCTGATATATCTCAAAAAGTAACACATCCTTCATTGATCTATTAGTCTGGAAAGGGTTACAAAGCCATTTCTAAGGCCTTGGGACTTCAGCAAACCACAATGAGAGCTGGGGAAAAAATGGGAAAAATTTAGAAACTTGGAAGAGTGGCAAACCTTCCTAGAAGTGGGCGGCCTACCAAAATTACTCCAAGAGCGCATCAACCCCTCACTTAGGAGGTAACAAAAGTAGACTGAACAGCATCCAAAGAACTGTAGATCTCACTTTCCTAAGTTAAGTTCAGAGTTCATGATTCAACAATAAGAAAGAGACTAGCAAAGAACACAAAATGTCTCATAATTGTCAAAAAACAGCTTGATGATCCCCAAGACTTTCGGGAAATACTTGTGTGGACCGACGAGACAAAAGTTGAATGTTCTGGAAAGCCATGTTACATCTGGTGTAAAACTACCGCAGCATTTCATAAAAAGAATATCACACCAGTCAAACGTGGTAGTGATTGTCCTAAGCTGCTTTGTTGCTTCTTTTGCTAATACATACAAATCTCTCACAAGACGACGTCCCAAAACTGATGGAACCATAAATTTGGCTCCACCAGGAATTGCCGAAGGAGAATGTCTAACATTCAGTTTCACACTTGGGGTTATGCAGCAGGACAATGATCGAAAACAGAAGGCAAAAAAAAAGGCAAAACAGTCCAGACTTAAATCCAATTGAGATGCTTTGGCATGTTCCTAAACCGGCCCTACATTCTTGTATGGCCCCTTCAGGAAGGGGGCAAATAATTTTTCACTGCACTGTAAGTGGGAAGTAGAACTCAGGAAGTAGAACAGGTCATCTACCCATCAGAACATTGGTATTGAGTTTCCCCTGATGCATTCATCGGCATGTCAATGTTGGGTTAAAAGTGCTCATATCATTGGAATCAAGTATACTATCTGAGACTGAACAGCTCAGTTTTAGTCTCTGACTGATGGACCAGTTCATTTCTAACTTTCTATCATCAACAGTGAAAAGTTGGCAATAGCAATGTAATGTAACTATATGCAGTACAGCATGTAAAAGAAAAGAATGCAAGAAATACGTAAATGCATTTGTAGGGCCTCTCCATTCTCCTTCAATTTTAAATATTAACTGTCAAACAGAGGATACACATTCAGGTAATTAGTTTATATGCATAAGAAAGACACCAGAGGACCAGTGATGTAAATGTGTCAATGCAATGTTTGGAATGTATGCATAAGCTTTGCAAGCAAAACCAAAGCAATCATCCCTAAATGTGTGAAACAGTTTCTTTACAATGCACAATCGATAATCAAATCTGACCATTTTGATGGGACTGGGGCTTTTAAGAGCAGACTTTGAAAAAGTTCTTGTCGTTATTGATGGCGGCAGTATTCTCATGTGGATGTTGATGGGGGGGGGGGGGGGGTTAGTTGTGAAGATGTCACATGATTAAAGCAGCAATTGGAGATAGCGATGATCGGTAGGGTAGGAGAGGAGATAAGAGGAGAGTAACCATGTTTAAAGTGTGCTGTGATCAGCCATTGCATGAGGGAAAGCAATGACAGGTGTATTGGAGATAGGCTTACAGCGAGGAAAACAGAAATGGGTGACTCCTCCAAAGCGCTGCCGCTAAAATTAGAATATTTTAGAAGATATGAACAATGGACAGTGAGATTGGGGAATAAAGATTCAAAAAAGTATTTTTATTCCATCTGAAAATGACCTTTCCACTATGTGTTTATTGTTAATTCAACGACTGTAGACAATATAGCTTTACCAAGATAGAAGACCTGGTCTGTCTTGCTTAAGAATGACAAAAGTAAAGCCAGGCAACACTGGAGGACAAGGCCATCCATGAAGTAGAGAAGCTGTAGGAGAAGGTGTTTATTTCACACTTTATAGACCTGCCTTGTCAGCATATCAGATTCCTAGCCAATGTCTCAAACATAAAGCTGCGGTGCAAGAGACACCTCAACCCAGTGCAACATTCGATAAATATAATAAACATCCCTGTGAAACAAATTGTTCATAAGATACCTGTTTAATTTTTCAGATCTCCTTGAACCATATATTTCCTTATTAGTTTGGAGACATTCGCTTGGCTTGAGTGGATGGATGATGCTGTCAGGGGCCTGGGCATTATGGCGGCTCTGTGTGAGTGATTTCTACCAAGGAAAGCCTATTAGGCCTGACAGGGGGATGATGATATTAGGCCATCATCATTCAGGAGACACCGCCCCCACCAACCCTACTACACCCTCATCCATCAGACAGCCCAAAACACCCAGCCATGCTCCCGCCTTTCTTTGCTCCCCCTCACTCCCTTACTCACTTGTTCTCCCTCTTTACTCTTTCCTTTGTTTTTTTCTTCTTCTTTTTTTACACTCCCGCCAATTTCCTTCCTTTACAGACTGTCTTTTGCTTTTACGGTATTCCCCTTGCATCCTTATTTTCATTCTTTTAGGTCTACCTATAATATCCCCTCGCTTTACCTTTCCTTTCTCTCTCTCTAATGGCAAACACAAAGACAAATTCTGCCCTTTTCTTAGCCCATGAAACATTTAACATTTCATTCCAGATCTTGGCAGACGAAAGTAAAAAATGACCTAATGAATCTTACTTATTGTCTACCCTGAGTGCAATCATGAGCTAAATATGACATCCCTGTCCCCTGGCCTGTATCCATTGTCTTCATGGCCTTCCCTGTTCTTGCGTATCTTGTGTGATTTGAGATTTTTGACTTTAAGCTAAAAACCGTGCAAGCCAGATCAGCAAATCAGTGTACTCCATATTCCTTGGGTGCTTGGGTGTAGGTAAGAAGAGAAATTTTACCAATATACACGAATCTCTCACAACATTAAAACCACGAGTAGAGTGAATAACATTGAGCTGCTCAATATTCTTTTGCGAATCCTTTGACCCTGGCATTCACATGGATGCTACTTTAATATGTACCACTCACCTAAACAAGAACACACTCTTACTCCCCACTTTAATCCCCTTGCAGGACAATTTGCCCAGTGACATCACAAAAACTACATGCAACTCCTCAAAAATGTATAGAGCTATACCAGCAACTGAAACAGTATATGTAAACTATAAAAACTCGCCATGGGTTGCCTTCTCCACCAAATTTCATCAGGAGAGCCTCTAGCATGCTTATAGTTGTCACTATATTTATGTTGGGTGTGTGAGGCAGACTCAGCTTGTGTTTAGATGGATTAGCACTTGGGAAGCTTTAGACATTAAGTACCTCCCAAACCAGAGATAGACACACATAAATTCTTCAGTGTTGCAAGTGTTAGCAATATAGATTTAAATATATATATATATATATATATGTGTATATATATATATATATATATATATATATATATATATATATATATATATATATATATATACATATATTTTGATAATATATTTCACATGAATAAAGTAAAAATGTATTGTCTTGATTGTCAAGCCCATTTAGCAATTAGTCTGAACACTGCTGATCCCCAAAGTCATCATCTATATCTTCACAAGTATGGATGGTTGAAATCCAGCTGGTGAAGTATGAACTATCTACAATTATCGGCTACAGGCAATTTGATTTGATTGATTTTCATGTAAGTCACTTCTTCTAACTAAGCCATGTGCAATGTATTCTTGTTTGCTTTCAACATAGAAGGCAATGTTGACCATTTTCTTCTTTTGTCAGGATGAAACAAGAAATGGTAAGAGATCTCTTTAGTAATCCATCTGACCCATAGTCTCTTTCTTAACCCACAGCCTTTTGTTGATGTATGATCCTAAGACAGCCTTACGACCTTAGCTTTTTAGTCCACAGTTCCTAGAGTTGTGACCCTCAAGACCCTGAGACTTGCGGGGCCCAAAGCAGTTCCATTGATAAAAAAATTAAAAAAAGCTTAGTCTAAGCTTGTTTCACATGGCGATCAGTTGAGCCAATGGCTGTCTGCTGGCCTTGACAATGGATGGTTTATATGCTAACAGTCAAATGGTGTCAACAACGCACTGCTCTTTCAATCTCTATTGTCAACCTCTTCTCATTGGGTTTTGTCTAAAGCCTTGATCAAACATGCCTTTGTCCTGCACTTGAATATCAGCTCTAAAAGCAGCAGATATGGCAACATCTGCCTAAAGTTGTATATGTGTGACTTTAAATATAAATACACTAGCATATATATATATATATATATATATATATATATATATATATATATATATATATATATATATATATATATACACACACATACACATATATAGTAACAACCCAATGCATTTAGGCACGTTGAAATGATGAAGACAACCTGGATATAGGAAAGGTGATATAACTTACTTTGACTGCGGTATGGCTGATCTGAGTATTTCAGAGACTGCTGAACTACTAGGACTTTTGCACACAACCATCTGTAGGGATTACAAATAATATTCTGAAAAATATCCAATAAGCATAAATTCTCTAAGCAAAAATGCCTTGTTGATGCCAGAGATCAGAGGAGAATGACCAAACTGCTTTGAGCCAATGGGAAGGCAGCAGTAACTCAAAGAACCACTTATTACAACCAAGGTATGAAATTGCTTCTACAATTGACATGGACTCACCAAAATTTGACAATAGAAGACTGAAAAAAACGTTGCTTGATCTGATGAGTCGTCCTTTGGATATGACACCATCCTGCATTGTATCAACACGTCACGCTGGTGATGGTGTGTTAATGGCTTAGAAGGTATCTTCCGGGCAGATTGTGGGCTCCTTAATAACAACTCTAGAATCATTTAAACACCACTGAGTTTTTTTTGCCTAGGACGCCGATTACTTTATGACCACAGTATCTGATCTTCTGATGATGCTTACAGCACAATATTTTTGAGTTCAAATCATCTCAAACTGGTTTGTTGAACATGAGTTCACTGCACTCAAATGGCCTCCAATAGAGTACCTGTGGGATGTGGTGGAATAGGAGATTTACATTCATTTGTGCAGCCAATGAATCCAAAGCTACTGTGTTATGCCATCATATCAATATGGACCAAAATCTCAGAGGAATGTTTCCAACACCTTTTTAAATTTATGCCATGAAGAACTAAGGCAGTTCTGAAGACAAAATGGGATCCAACCAGGTACTAGCAAACTCTCTCTAACAAAATGGCTGGTGAGTATACACGATTTCTTACACAGTCAATAGACAAAACAATTTCCATATTACTTTTTCATCCTCCCTCAGTACAACAAAAGAAACAGCTTCTATGTTAAGTGAAGAAAGACTTTTTTAATTGGACCTCATTATGCACCGCATACGCATACATTTATAAGGCTGATTCCAAAACATTCAGACCAATTTAAGACCATCTGAATGATGTTATTAAAGAAAGGTTCACCACTAAGGCAGCTTTCTCCCAGGAGAGCATTACGCATCTTCAAACAGCATTCATGGTTTACCGCTTTCCATTATGTTCACTTTGAATACTGTCAAAAAATTTCATTATGACATGATGGGGTTTGGTATGTAGATGCAGGTCAGATGCTTTTAAGAAACTCCACCCATAGATTCTTTTTGTCAGTCATCCTATGAAAAATGATTGCTCAGTAAAGACTCCAGGCGTTAGTCATTTGGATTCCTGATGTCTTCATGTATTCTCAGTGTCCCTCAGGCCATCACAAGAGGGTTACAAAAGGCTTACACCTTTCTGTAGTTAGTGTGTTTAAACCATAGCAGAATACTAAAGATATGGATTTGTTTTCCTCCTATGGAAACCATGAGTATATCATGCTGTGTTGCCATAATAGTTAACATTGTATCAAAAATATTTCAACAGTGATTGGGTCACTGTGATTCTATCTACTTACACGATTAAATGTAACTTGATACATTAAATGCTGGATTATTATCAGGATGAACAAATAAAATAACACGCAGATAGTCTATAACTAATAATATAAAAATATTATAGTAATATTATTATATAATATATAGTTATATAATTATATAAAATAATAATAATACTATAATATTACTAGGGTTGTATCCAAGTATTTGACTATGTGGGTATTCATTCACTTGGTAGAAATTCAGTTTTCAATTTGGGATTTGTTTTAATGTTTTCTTTTTTTTTTTTTAATGAAAACCATCTCAGCTTGTCTCTCTACCCCAACAGAGTTGTTGGTTTTTATTTTATTTATTTTTTTTTTACCTACATGACCTTTTCATACCTTTGTGGAACTTCATACCTAAGTTTTGTATAATAAGAACGATACCTTTCTGTCTCATTTCTGTACAGAGACAACCCAATTGGCTCAGTCACAGTAGAACAGAAACACAATGGCAACCTCCTTGTGACTAGGAAAACTGGTGGTTTCCAATTTCCTATGTAAGCAATTTCTTCAATTTTTTTTAAATGTGAATTTCTGTGTATGTACCGCCACATATTTGAGGTGTTGTCCAATTTTCAATTAAATTCGATCGCAAACTAGTTTGAAGCTGATAGTTAACTGTCTCTGTTTTATTGCTGTTTTTTTGAGAGCTTGACACACTAAATTTACTATAAAGACAGGAACTGACTGCGAGTGGTCACAGATCGGGTCCACATCTCTAACGCAACCATTTCAAAGGCAATAAAATCACAAGTTAATTGCAAACAGTTGCAGTGATTTTGGTCATGCCTTGGTGTCCAACCACTGTTTTCTCTAGTGTGACTGTAGCACAAGGCTATGAGATCATCTGTGCTATGAAAGTAAATGCAGAACTCTTTAATGTGCATATAATTTCATTTACAGTACTGGATGATGATATAGCTCTTTATTCTTCTATTATTCTCCTGTTAGTTTGTCTGCCAAATCTAGCAGAAATTGTATTTTGTAACCCAATGTGACTGTAATAGTAATTTCATATAGTAACATGCACTAGACCTCTTAGACAGACTGATCATTTTCAGCCACGGCCCCAAAATAGATTGGGGATTACCTTGGATGTGAATATGTCATGTGAACAAAATGACAGAGGCAGACCATGGTGAGAAGCAGTGGCTTTAAAGGTTTTATGCAAAACATGATATCTCTGCCTGCATTTCCATTAACTGGCTGTACTGAATTACTTAATATGGTATAGACATTAATTGAGGGATTACTCTAATATAAATCACACTGGCTGTTTGCTGTTGTGCACAGAGATTCAGGTTCAGAGCTCCAGCTGAGAATGTCTGCTATTCCTGAGACATGCAAAGCAGAGGAGAAAAAGCACTCATAATGCTAATTCTAGTGATGGTTGGTTACTGTCACAAAGAAATCTACATCGATTTGCCCGTACATGAATGTTGCAGCATTTCCAGACAACGTGACAACAGAATTTAGCCACTGCAAACAACTCAATTTGATCAGCTTTATGTAAATCAGTCATTTGAGGAAGGAAGAGGGGGGCTGGTGAGAAGATTAATTGCAAATGTTTACAGTGGAATTTGGACTGTGTGTTCAACATGCTAATCCAGCCAGGATCCAAACACAACAGAAATAACAAATTAATAACAATTGAAGCGTTTCCTTATCACAGACAGCTGTCTGTTTACTGTGTTAAAAATCCAGACGTCTGCCAATCCTGAACACTTGTGCGTACTGTGTAACACTTTTATTAAAGACCCAATCTTAGTTATTGGTACCATGCAAGGAAACGCCTTTTTAAAGTCAACACCTGCCAGAAGTTCCTGACTAGTGTATTTTTTCTTATCCCGCCACCCCCCACCCCCGTGCTCATGTGATTGCTATTAATAATTAGCTACGGGCACTCTGCGACGAAGGCAAAAGCAAATGCATTCTTGTGTTTTCTTTCCATCAGTTTGGTTGTCATGTCATTAGCTTTGCCTTACATGGATGAAATTATTAGGGAGTTTTGTATGGAAAGCAAGCCGACAGCATCGCCAACTTCTGACTTGACCTCTTTATCCCTTTAAAGCCTGAACCATGAAGTAATTGCCAGATTTATTTGTGTTTTTTGTAATTTATTGCTTAAAAATTTACTGGGCAATTTATTTAGGTTTTTCAGGGGAATGTCACAAATGTTTTATCACAAAAAAAGAAAGTACTGTGATCTTAAACGGTTACTTAAGTGAAGTGAAGTACATTTAAGTTAGGGTTTTAATTATTTTCTGTAGGCACTTAATTGCGTGTGTGTGTGTGTGTGTGTGTGTGTGTGTGTGTGTGTGTGTGTGTGAGAGAGAGAGAGACAGAGAGTGAGGGAAAACAGCTTTGCATCTTTAGTGTTGCAGATCTTTTCAGCCATTGAAACAAAGAATGAAAAGGATTTTTTTTTTTGCACGTTACATCCATATACACGCATGCGCACGCACACACACAGAACAGATGTATTCAAATTATTGTACCTTGACCCTTTATTGAATATCTGAGTGTGCGCATGTGTGTGAGTGTTTGTCTGTTCGTGTCACTGGCAGAAGATGGTGTCAGTCCTTAGCCAACCCCCACCTCTTTAGCTAGTCCTAATGCCCCTTTTACCTCCCCATTTTCTCTGGCCTATTCAAAACCTGTCAGTCACTACTATGAATTCCATTAAACCGAAAGGGTGCCGTGTATTTACCTGAAAGAAAGGAAAAATATACACCAGCAGTTTGTGTCACTTTGCGAAACACCGAACTTTAAATCTGCAGTTTGTCCTTTTTTTTTTGATAAAAGTAAAGATTTCTCTAGGGCTGTTTGCTCACACAAATCTGAAAGTACCCTCTCACTGTTCTTCACTTTTTCTTCACCTGAACACTGAAACTAAAATCCCAGTATAAGGTCACATATTAAAAGGAAGCAGAAATGTGGAGTCAGCAGAGCTGGCTGGGAGAGAAATGTATGTCTGGGTCTGAATGTGCTGAATGAATGAATGCAGGTCATGATTTATCAGGCCCAGAGAGCCACTCTCCGCCTGTCCTGCTGAGTCCTGATGGCTGCAGCCTTTATGTAAAACAAACCCAGCCTTTTCATTCTGCTGCTCCCATCGCACCACTTTGCTGTGGCTAGAAAGCCAGACTCTGCATTCCCCAAAGCAGCCCAGCAGCCACAAAATGACCATGGGCTTCTGTTTTTATTGAGGTATGAGCTAAAAATCCGCTCCACATGAGAGGCAGTTATTACGCAGTGAAGAGCAGTTTGGATTATAGAGCAGGCAAGCAGTTATGATTGAAAACAAAGGGATGGTTCATTCCGAGCTCTGTTTAACTAGAGGGGGTTGGCGGATTTAGCTGACTGCACTAATATTCAGCAGGTATCTGTCATTGATCATGATTCTGGCAACATATTAATACTTTCCCTACAGCTCAACATTTGTAAAGTTGAGTTTATGTGCGGAATAATTGGTGGCTACTGAAATCTTAATGCTCTGATCACCATTTTAGTAGCATTCATCAAAAGTTCTAATCTAAAGCGATGAGACAACTTCTGCAGGGAAGATTATGTATGGTTTTAAATACATACATTCTGCGCTGATCAAGATCTCCTTTTCGAAAGACTGCTCAAGCAGTGCACACCAACCTACCACTTAAACCCCGAAGGCCTTCCTTCAAAGTTTGAACTGAAAATGACCCCTTTCAGTTTAATTACCGAGAATCTCAATGACCCGGCATGTCCTTTTTTTTGTCCAACAAGGTGAAGGAGGGGTGTTTATGACCGGCTAAGCCTAAGAACGCCTTTCGGTGCTGGAGGTGTCAGTGGTAACCCCACAGTGGTAGTGTGGGCCTCTCCACTGGTCAGCAGTATTTAAGGGATTGACAAGAGACCAGGACAAAAGCACTCAGTCAACAAGCTGTTTAATATCCAGTATTATGGAGTGAACATTGTGCCTCAAGACAGGTAAACACATCTCCATTGATCCATTGATGGCAAGATAGAAATATTTTCTCTCGCCGCTCACTGCTATAAAGTGCCCCCTTTCACAAAGACAGGGAACAAACAATACAGAGGAAAAAAGCAAAGAGGCATATAGGAGGGCTGACATTCTGCTCCATTGGTAAATAATAGCATCAGCAAGCTGGCCTATCTATAACCCCTGAAACCGCTGTCTGCCAAGATAAAACGTTGGGCCTGCTACTCCAGAGCCTTCGAAAAAATCAACACGGCTGATGGAGTTTTATTTGTCTTTAATGTCACACTCAGTCTGGGCTCTCTAAAAAATAGTCTCGAGTAAACACTAATGACAAGAATGCTCTTACACACTTCAAATTGGACGTAAAGCACACCACTGAAAAGCCATTGCACCTCAGTGGACTGCTAATCTGTTGAACCTCTGAAGTGGATAAGACCGTGATGAAAAAAGCCTGTGGAGCTCTTCACAACACACACCGATGATGAGTAGAGTAACCTTAGGCCTGCTCGCACAATCAAAAAGAAACCAGCTCTGTTTTTCTTTTTTTAAACAATCAATCTTGACTCACGACTGATTAAAAGTCTCGCACGCATGCCATTTGGTGTTGAAAAATATCAAATTGCATGTTTTACCATTGTAATTGCACATTTTTATGTACTGTTGACACCCTTTCCTCCTCTGCTATCTTTTAACTGTGCGCTATTATGACTTCTCCCTTGTAAGCTGTGAATTAGATGCCTGCTTTTAAGTTTAAATGGAGGCGTATCCTTTCCCACAGGCTCTTACATATGAGCCCTCTGTCAAAGAGATGGGGACAGACACTTGGTATGCTGTTATTTTGTG
This sequence comes from Maylandia zebra, assembly GCF_041146795.1. NCBI lineage: Eukaryota > Metazoa > Chordata > Actinopteri > Cichliformes > Cichlidae > Maylandia > Maylandia zebra. The sequence goes on from NC_135185.1 coordinate 24,237,263, forward strand.
AACTACTCCGCTTAGTGTGAAAGCAGAGGGCATCTCGTCCCAGCAGGAAGTGGACAGCTCTTCCCCCTGTAATGATGCATAACTAGCACACTTCCATTCACTCTTGCAATCCTCAATGAGGACGGCCTCTCAAACCTAACTATTATAGTCTAGCTAATGTCAGAGAGTCAGCCGCATTCAATATTATATTTTGGTCTTTTCTGCAGTTTGATTACTCTCCTTTACAAACACAGACCACCCCACCGCTATCACACCCACAATGGCATCCATTTCCCTCTATCTGGTTGTCTGTCTCTTACCAGACCTCTCTGAGTTTGTCTCTGTGATTTCATCTTTATTGTCATCTAGGCTTAACGCTGATATCCAGTCCTGTTCGGTATAAACAACCACTGTGGGTAATTCACACTATATTAAAAACTGGCGGTGCAACAAAGAACTCTTAACAGTAGAGACCTGCACAAGCAAATTATCACTGCTAAATTAAAACTCTAAGCACAGTCTAGATGGTAATAATATAGTAAATCTCCAGAGCAATCACAACCTGGGTGCATAAGTTTACTTATTTTTTCAGTAGTCAGCCTATCAGAGTGTTTTAGGGGCTCTAATGGCCTCATGAAAATGTCTTTATTATGGTATACACAATAAAGGTAATGTAGATTAGTATCTGTTGAACCGTTTGGATGAGCACAAATGCGTGGTAGTGTTATGGCTTTTGAGTTTGTAGTAGTAGAGCACCCATATTATTTGGAAGATGTATGACAGCGAAATGGCTCTTGATTTTCCTGGATTATTATATGTTACAGTTGCTATGTCTAAGTCACTTCCTTAGCTGTTTGTCAGAAAATTCTTTGCTTTGTGGTGCAACATTAAAAACCCATTACTAGGGGTCTCATTTTAGTGCATGATAGGGTTCATATTTCAAAACATTTCTTTGTTCCCTCAACTGTTGATTGTTATTCATGCAATGCAAAATATAAGCTCCGTATTCCTTGCAAACCCTACCGTGGCGTGTATCAAAAAACTCGTGTTCGCCTCCCACCTTTCAAATCGCAGCTTAATGTGATAACATCAGGATTATTTTGCATTTAAACTTATGTGCAGAAACAAGAAATTTGCATAAGCATCAAAAAACTCAATTTAAAGCATCATCTCACGGGTCAGTGGGATTTATATATGACCTAAAATGTTCTCTTTTATATACTTTTGTAACTCTTACGTATATATTAACAACTAAGAAAAAAAATTGTGGTTTAGTGATTTTATTAAAATCTTGCAGTGTTTTTGTCAGTCCATATTTTAAACGCTTTGTCAATAGTGGCATTCAGGCTGTTTAGTTCTGGTCGCTGTGGGCATAAGTGGCATATTTTTTAATGGGAAGACAGTCGCATTTTAATGTTCCACAAGAACAGGCTACCACTGTACTCTTTTCAGCCGTGGCCCTCCTGAATTCAAGCCGATTATGGATAACAACCACATTACAGCACGATGCATCAAAGACCTAGCTTACTGCTCAGTGGGGAGCCACTCTGGCACATTTCAAAAATCCACCCATTCAAGAGCTCTCACTGGAAGCATGTTATGCATTAAATGTGTCACACAGGAAAGTGTCTTCTGATCCATCTGATTCCAGTCCTCATTGCTGATGCTATGCAGTTGTGCTGGTTTCATTAAAGGAGGAAAAAACAAAACAGCGAGACAAAGAACAAACAGCAGCGTAAACAAAGGCTCACATGGAAATAATGACAACAATGAATTTGAATTTAAAATAAAGCTCATTAACTATTAACTGCTTTTCACATGGACTGTCTGGTTAATTACAGATTTTTCTGAATGTTATTTTGCAGCTTAAGCTTTGAAAATCTAACTAAAATTTAAGGAACACTCTGCTGTGCTGTTCTGCAGCACTTTCCTAACAACAAAAATTATTTCAAGAACAACACAAAAATCAGGTGAAGTCTAGGCTGTGACATTAGCAACAAAAAATTATGCACTATAATGTGCGTTTACTGTATTTCCTACTTCACGCTTAGCTCATATTACAAAGATCCATACATCCTTCTGCACATTTATGCAAAATATCACGTCCATTATAATTGAATCTAATTCATCTAAACTAATTGCAGGCTTGTTGTGTTAATAAGCAGATGTTTTTCACGCGCAGGTGTGAGGACCCTGGACTACCAGGGTGTGTTTATGTATTTGCATAGCTTCACACCTGTTAATGAAAGTGCTTGTTTTTCCAATGAATTTCCATGTTCCTCTAATAAGACTCAGTGTCCTCCTACAGCTACCCTAATGACTGTTATCACACCACCTTCACAGAGCCCAACGCAGGAGTTATAATAAACTGTGCACCGTAGCAATGCTTTGTGTGTATGTGTGTGTGCTTACACATTCACACAGGTGATACATGATCCATGCAAATGGGTGGAAAAGGGGAAAACCAGCAGATCAACCAGAAGAGAGCCATAAAAATACTCAAACAGGTGTTGCATCGTCTTTATACATTCACACATAAAGGCGAAGCATATTATCATTTACCTCGATTATTTTAAGGATATGACATGTGAAATATATTTATCTATATTGTACAGCACATTCAAAGTTTTTTCCTTTTACTTGGTCTTGTTTTTCCCCCCTTTTCTTATCCCATTGTCCTGCTCTCGAAAAATCCAGCCAGCACTGACATTTTGCGGGTGAGAGCTGGTGAGAGCCTGCCAAACCTTTACCTACACCCATCAACTTTTCCTGAGAGCTTGAAAACATGCCAAGGCTGCCTCCGATAACAAGCAGAAGATGTGGAGATGCTCCTCTGGGCAGTAACAGAGGTCTGTGAATAGCTTACGAATTTTCATCTTTCCTCAAAAATGCCCCTCAGCCTTTTGTGACTTTCTATGCCTGGAACTGTAGATATTTCCAACAAGCAGGCTTCTCCATTACCCAGAGCTAAATTAACAGCATTTAAGTGTCTATTAAAACACCAGTGCTTTGCTGCCTCTGGCTGACCTCGTCTCACCCTTTTTCCATCCGCTGCTGCTCATTAAAATGGCATAATTGCAGGTAAGCATCCTGCTGTATCAACACGCTTAATTACCAAAGTGAGAGAGGTTCATAGTGCCACATTGGCCCAAATAAACCTGGGTAGCACAGGAATAAATAACAGTTATCATTAACAGTCCAAGCCTGTTTCATTACTGAGGGCAGGGCCTTTATTGACGCGTCCTTATTAGCTAAAGAGAAATTAGGTGATGACAGTGTTTTTGGACAACAATAATAACATACTGTCATTCATATTTGTTGCTTTTTTTAAATACTAATTAATCGGGCAAGCATTTCTAATAAGAAACAATGTCTTTCTTTCAATCATGACATGAAAAAAGATCTAAAAGTGTGGAAAAAAAGTCAATTAAAATGGAAGTGAGGCCAGTAAGCAGTTGTGCTTACTGTGGAAGATATAAGGCAGTTAGCCGGGTTTACTGGGGTTTGCTTTCCGTGGTACACTTATCAAACTCAATTAATTTTCACATGTTCACACTTCCCTCCTTCGAGTAGTGAGTGGTGGTTTAGTTAAAGATTCAGGGTATAGTTAAGCTTCACACAAAAATCTGCCTTTTTAGCCTCTGTTTACAAAAACAATGTGCAATATGGTTTTATCTTATTTTACATCTACTTTGACTTCACTTCTAAATCGGCTTCCATCATGCCCTTCCTGAAGCTGGATTTAACCTCACTTCATTGAAGGTTTTAACTACGGTGCTAATCGGCTCTCAGATTCCACTTTTGTCATCTCCCGTCCCCTAATATGCACTAACTGGATATATATTGTATGGGAATGTTCTCACTTTTTTAACCTGCCTCTGAACCGTCAAATTTCTGCTTGCTCTTGATCCGTCTATTTTATACATTTTAGGTCCTTTAAAACCCTCCTTTAAAGCTTCTTAGTAACAGTCGGTCGATCAAAGCCACCACAGCCTTTCCATCCTCTCCTGAACTGAAGCACAAGTTTAGGATTGTCTGAAAAGGGACAAGGGACAAGCCGAAATGGTATTGTTTGCCACTGACCTGACTCAGTAAACCAAAATGTGGTACCCTTACACACATCATGTTGAAAAGGTGCTTATTTTTATTCAACAGTGCTGAAATGTTTGATTTTCAACAAGCATCTTGATTTAAAAGTCACCGTTATTTTGTAAGTTAAGCAGAGGAAAAAATACTTTTACCTCATTTATAACTGTGATACAAAGCGAAAGGGTTATCCATATGTGCTATTATGCTGTGAATAACACAGACTGCCTGTCTGCATTTTTCAAAAGAGGATACTGCAGGTGTTTTTTCCTCTTCTGCACAAACCTCAGTAAGGAAGCACAGGTGCACTGTGTCTGTGCACATATTTCAGAGAGAGAGACAGCGAGCGCGTGTGAAATCCATTTGTGAATGTGTGAGCATGGTCTGTTTGTGTGTGTGTGTGTGTGTGTGTGTGTGTGTGTGTGTGTGTGTGTGTGTGTGTGTGTGTGTGTGTGTGTGTGTGTGTGCAAGGTATTATTTGCCAGTCTGGGTCAGAGGAGGTGCAAGGTATCAAAGATCACAAAAAGTGTATGACAGCTGACAATTTCAGGCTTTTGATTAAGATTTGTTGATATGACCAGTCCCTGGGTCTCTCCCAAACTCACTCCAGGGATTCTGGGCTGCCTGGCTTTACCGCAGACGTACAGCCCGTCAGCTGATAGAAACAGGCGGCAGTTCTCCTCATCGCCTGCCTTACCTCCCTGCTGAAACCCCAGTAATTAGAGTCTGGGCAACATGCAGAAAAAAACACCTACAGAGAGCACAGTGTCATGGACATCACCAATTATGCAGCAATCTTGCTCATGGATGCAACCAGCTCTTGTTGTAACGACGCACACACACACACACCGATGGGCATGCATAGCCAAGCCTACGTACACACACACACACAGTCACTCACATACACAGGGAGATCATTACAGGACTAAATCAGGTTTAATCTTGACATCTGCTTATTATTTATCAGAGTGTCATGTCAGCAGTAAAAGCCAGAACACATGATGTTGCTTATTATTGCTATTTTGGTCACTAATCCCTATCAAGGTCCTCACCTATAAGCTTTGTATACACCTGAGATTCATTCACACGCATTCAATTATAATAAATTGCTACAGTCATAAAACGGGTATCTGTTTAAAAGGAAAATGAGCAATGGTGGATTTTTAGGCATAAAATTGAAAAGAAACTTGCTGAAAGCCGCATATGCATTTTATCTGATGACAGTAATAAGTTCTAACGACTATTATCCTTTAGATTCTTTGCCATTAAATCATCCTTGATCCATTATCTCCAGCTGAACTGTTAAGCACCACAGGAAAAAAAATGGCTTAAATTTCACAGCAGCCATAAGATGCTGTTGACTCGAGGCGAGTGTCTTTAAAACACCTTCTCTCTCTAGAAAAAGAGCAGGAAAAGTTAATTGCAGCATTTGCTCATCGGGGGAAACAGAGGGCCACTCAAAACGTCCCCTCATTTCTGAATTAGAGACACACATTTAGCCACAGGAAATGTAAAGTGGGACTGCGCTCCATGAAGAGGAGGTTAAGTGCACTAATGGAAAGCAGTTAAGTGTTTGTTATTGTTGCTCTGTTATTTCTTTTCTCGTCTGCATTTATGGTTTGCAATCACAGATGTAAATTTTTTATTTATATATGTTTTAACTGTGCGGATTTAATTCATCATCCAAATATAACATCCGTTGTTGCTAAATGCATCTGACTGCTTGTCCTTGGTTTTGTGAGAATTTTTAATGTCACATAAATTCAAATACTTCATGTATATATCACACACACAGTACAAAGACAGCTTGTCAGTGGCCTTTGTTTTTTACATGCTACCTTCATTTTGATAACACTACAGCTAAGAGCCAGTCCTCCCACCCTATGCATTTTTGGCCTTTGAGGAATTTGAGAAAGAGACTTTTAGTAATTATTTGTGCAACTCTTTCCAGTATAACTTGACATGTACATTGTTAATGTAATCCTGCTGATGATGTGCGGCGGAATTAGGACGTCAGTATTTTATTTAACATGGTTAATAGTATTTCCCTTGGTAGAGATTTTTGAGGGGAGGGAATTAATGGGTGCATTGTGGCAGCTATTGTTAGCTGTACCGAAGCACACGGACATAGTAAAATGCTTGAAATTGTATTTGTCATGTTTAAACTAAGTCAGTGCCATAAAAAAAAGTAGGTGTCAGAGGAGAGAAAATCCTCAGTATTGCTCTGAGCCGGCTTTGACACAGATCTTCAGCATAACATGCTGCCTCTTCCAGAACAAAACAACCCAGGCAAAGCTCGCAGACTTTTGGAGCAACCCCTTCTAATGAGAATTTTGTGTAATTGATGTCACGCTATGGCAAGATTGGGATCATTTCTCAGTTTCGTCTCTTTGTTTGCTGCCATTTCAGAAATACGCCCTGTGAACTTTAACAGCCATTTATTCTTTCATTTCCTTCTCTAAACAAAAGCGGGGCCTCTTTCTGCTCATCACCGTGCCAATATGAGAGAAACACCATCTTGTCACGCAATGTAACAAAACCATTAAATGTGCAGCATTAAAAGGAGACGAGATGCAATTAGCCAAGAAATTACTCTGATCTTGGTGACATTTGGGAGAAATTGTAACACAATATACACGGCCAACGCTTGATTGACAGCCTAATCCAAGTTTGATGGGCGCGGGTCCACATTCACCGAGCAGAGCGGGTCGTCGAAAGATAACGAGTACAGCTGCACACCCCTGATAGCTATGTCCGCCACGATTCGTCACCGGGCAAATTCCTCTGGTTTAAACGATGATGAAAGTATCGACCATTAATGACAGGATCATCTCCCTGCCTGAAATAAATGCTCTAATCCCTTTTGCCAGGTCCATGAATTCCTAATATGAGTTATATAAACTGGAGCAATAAATCAGTGTTAGCTCAGTTGTATTTGGAAAATTGTACCAAAGCTCTTTGCCCCCTCTTTAAAATGCAAGACAGGCAACTGAGGATGCTTAAGCTGTAACATCCAATGAGTTATTGCAGGGGATAGATTAACTTTCTTACAGCAATAAGAATTGCAAATAGGTGAAGAATGAGGTGGAATTTCCCTCCGCTATTGTGATCTGAAAAGCGTGTTTGACTGCTGTCAGTGAATGTTGATGAATTTCAAAATCGGCTGGACCTTCCGTAGGTTGAACATGCGTGATGAGACCAGCGATTGGAATATTCTCATTGTATTATTAAAGTCATTAAAAGATGAAGCACGGACAGCTGGGAAAATTATTAGTTTCTCTGAACCAAACAAATCAGTTTTTCTTTGCAACTTTTTGTAACACTGCATCGATAAATTACAAGCTCATATGTATCAACTGCACACGCTAAAAAGTACAAAAGGTTTTGCTTATAAAACCCAAGTTGTATTTTAAGGTGCATTTGAAGTAAATTAAGAATATATGCTTTTGTCAACACAACTGGTTACTTAAAGCACATGGGAAACCATCCCTGAAAACATGAGGAACATGATAGGAGAGGGGAGAAGACTCTTGACTGACATTTTTATACTAGAACATCCACCCATGGGATGGCTGACATAAAAGCAGAAACACATTGCCTAATTCACCTCCCCTCAGTAAGATGATTGTAGCCTTTTTTTTAAAGAGAGGTGACACAATGCTGCCTAAAAGTAATTATTAGGGTGAGTGGAAAGCAAAAGTGAAAGGCTGATGAATATTTCATAAATGTTAGCAGCACTTACTGGACACAAGGCCTGATTGATGGCAGAGTGGCTGTAAAGGGTTGGATGTTGAAGGGCTGCTGCCTCCTTTCACACCAGTGCTTACTTCAAGCACCATCATCATTAATCGCAGAATAAAGATGTATTTATCTGAAGAGCTCTTCATTAATGGCCTGCCTTTAAACAAAAGTAGTGTAGAATTTGTTTCGTTTGACTGACGTGCACAAGACTGTGTGATGGAAAGCAGGCGACCAGTCTTTACATCATTAGTAGTGGCGTGTTTACTCGAAAAATATATAATTAGTGTGACACTACAGATTAAGTATGCTAAGAGTCAACTGCTTTAACTTTTAGAAAATGTACAGAAAACAGTCTGGTTTCTGGTTTCACAAATGCACACACATTGTGTGCACAATCATGTTTGTCATAAATGTTAGGATGCTGTCTAAAATGTAAATAAAAATCAATAAACTTCTGATTTTTTTTAAGGAAGCTATATGCTCAGTTTGAAGGGACTGTTTTATCACCAAGTTGCATCCCCTTTTCTTCTTCTCAGTATTTAGGAGCTGAAAAAACTCAAGGGATGAACCAGTGTTGTGTGTACACAAAACAACTTTGCAAAGAAAACATTTTAAAAAGGCACTTTGTTATGTGTAGATTTCTGCAAAAACAAACAATTTGTTCCAATTTACATGAAAAAAGGCATAAAATAAATAGTATTAGGCATAAAACAGTCATTTTGCACCAACAGGCTCTGTCACTGAGCCTGTTTCTGCTGTAGGTTTCTTCCTGTTGAAAGGGAGATTTTCCTCCCCACTACTGCCAAGTGCTTGCTCATAGGGTAATGTCTGATTGCTGGGATTTTCTCTGTATTACTGTAGGGTCTGTACTTTGTAATATAAAAGCTCCTCGAGGCATCTTAATTGAATTTCTAAAGAGCTCAGCTTAGCTTTCCTTAAAAAAAAACTTTAAGGAAACTGGACACGTTGAGGACAGGCGAAGTGGCACACCAAAAAAAAAGTAATCCAGAAAAGACCTGACACAGGATAAGGAGAGATACATCTGGAACATCTGGACTGTAGGGAGTGATTAACACCAAATTATTGTGACTTTCAGTAAAGTGCTGCTCACAGGTCAGATAATCACAACCATTCAATATCACTGTTACTTACTAACTTATTCCACATTTGATAAAATGTGTTTTCTGTGTAAAAATGTTATTTAGATATAGGGTTTACCTCATATTTAATTCACTGTACTGTATTTACATTTCACACAGTGAATTCAATGCATGATGTGTCTTTTTTTAACCTCTATAGTTTACATATATGTGTGTCTTCTAGCAGCTTTCTTCACGGTCTTTCCTGACTCTTTACTACATTTTTACTGCATTGCTGCCACTGCATATTATTGAAAGATCATAAAACCAGAGTGAGACCAATAAATCAGCTAGGTCATTATAATATAAGTATTACCCTCTAAAATTCGGAATTGACCAAGCTATATATTCTTCACCGTGTATGTTTGCATATAAGTAAGTGAGTCATGCCCATGCAAATGAAACAAGTACAGACAAATACAAAATATCATGAAGACTTATATTCATTAAATTCTATTATGAAATAGTGGAAATGAGACAAATCTCCGGTCATCTATTAAACCCTAAATCTTAATAATATCAAGGTTACTACAGGAGACAGAGAAGAGTCAAAGGCAGCAAAAAAAAAAAAAAAAAATCAAATGGCATGTATTATACTGGCCACTTAATATAGCAAGCACTATAGTATTCAGGTGCAGACATCTCCCACTCTACTACTCACATAATAATTTGACATAAGAGTTTTCTGAATTTTTTAACAGGAAACGTTTGCTTATTCCACCTTACACCTTATAAACACAACTGTTATATTATTTCCATCATTTCATAAAGTGCATCAGTCTGGTTTACATTTTTGTCTATACGATTCACATGCAGTAGCATAATAGATATGCTTTCCTCATATAAGTTCAGTGAATGAGCGCACACGATTATTTTTACTGCCCTGTGCCCTCTGATGCATTCTGATACATAACGCTGCTTTACAGATATGGAGAGACACCTAAACCTACTTTGGATCCACTGGTCCAGCTCTCTTTAATTAAAGAGTGTGCATTTTTCTATTACTGGCAAGTACATTTGCAGACAACTATCCATCACACATTTGCCCCCTCTCTGCAGGGACGTAATGAATTGATCCAAAGTGATGTGTAGTAGTAATTCTTCAGAGAAACTGAATGAAATGTAAGCATTGGGTGTATTTTTTTTTATATTTCTCCCTTTATTTCTCTGGGGATTAATAGTGCCCCATAGGCATGGGTATCATATAGATGGCAGCGAACATTATGTTGACTAAGGTTTTCCTGCTATTACCATGTATTTCTAATAAAACTAAAGCCCTAAAGAATGAAGCGCCATCTCATTTTTCATTAGCTTTAGTGCCCTTTACCTGAAGTCTTCCTCTAGTTCTTTAGCTTTGCTATAAGCCTGCTAATAACTTAGTCAGACCATTAGGGAACAGAGGATTTGAGCAGTTATACATGAGATATTAATGCAGGGAAGGTAGATAGATATTGCTACTTCCATAAAAACTGTCACTGTTGGTTTTCTACTGTAGATTTCTCGCAGTCCTATTTGTTTATCTTGCTTTAAAACTTTTAGAATATCACAGGGAATATGGACTAAGCCCCAAAGTTAGGAGCTGCACAACTGCAAAATAACAGAAACCTGATTATTGTGGTCAGCACTGAGAATTGGGTGCTAAAGAATTTATCACTGATGCACCTGGAAGATAAACTAGAAAACTTTTTTAAAAAAATCACTTTACCGTTTGCCACACGACATCGTTTTCCCTCATTCTTCCTGTATGAGCACACCTGTGGCTCAGGAGAGTTAGGGGTCATGACAGCATCCCTTAGGGGGGCCAGCCTTAGACATGCCCAGCCCTGCTATATCCCAAAGGCCCTCCTGTCAGCTGTATGCCTCCACTACCGTCACTGATTTCCTGTGTTTGTGTGTGTGTATGGGTGGGTGTGTGCGCGTGTGTGTGTGCTCTAGTGTGTGGGTGCATCCTGCTGCAGAACAAGACCCAATTTGATTTGCTCCACTGGCCTGTGAAGCTCGGCTGCGAGGCAGCACCTCTCTTTATTCCTCTAATGGCTTCCCTTCCCCGCTGCTGCTTACCCTTCCCCAGACAGCAGTTATGTGCACTCTTGTAAATATACTGTAAATATACACAATGAACGGAGAAGAGAGGAAGCTACTGTGATGCACAGATGCAAAGGCAGACACAGAAGAGGGAGAAATGGAGTGAAAGAGCGTAGAATAAAAATGAGACAAAGGTCAAAAACTGTGTTCACTGAACAAGAAGCAACTTCCCTCAGAGGCTGACCTTGGTGCTGAGGTGTCTTTAATCTGGGGAATATTAGCAGCCTTAGATTGGCCAAAGAGGCTGAAGTGGTGGCGCCTGCCTATCAAAATAGGAGGACAAGCACCAGAAACAGTCCATTTTCACAGCTAGGGTACAAGCAGGGTTTGTCAATTTCTTAGTATTTCACTGCGGATGGTGTTCAGGGGCAATAGAGGTTACGCTTTCTCCTGCTATTGTTACATACTCTATACCACTGCAGTACATATGGTATTATACCAGTGCTATTCACCCTTTCCCCTCCCCTAAAAATGATCTAAATGGTAGCTCTTGTGAGTTGAACCATATAAGTGAGTGTGATGGAAAGACATGTAAATTGCATTGCACAGGACATGCAATTGGCTTAGTCTATAGCTACCTAACAGTATGGTTCTGCACAAATAGGTTTTTCAATGCGTCCATGTGTGACTTTGAGCCTAAATGGGTCATGCCATACAGGTACAATTCAATCATATATGAAATGAGTTTGCTGCAAGTAAACTTTGGAAATGATTTTCTTTGTCAAGTCTAATGTGCAGAGTTGTGCGGTTGTGGGTCTTGGAAAATTGCAAGGGCTGTGTGGGAGGGGGCGCTAATTTAAGAGGCTTAATAATGACCCCCTACTATTCTCTGCAGGAACTGCCTTCATTCGCCCATCACATCACATGCATGGCATGACATGGAAAGAGGAGATGCATGTCATTTTTGACACAGCTTGGCACTTACTGGCTGCAGGGGAAACTTGATTCTCTTGCTACAATACCTGACTCTTTTGGCTCGAAAGAATACCTGACTCAAAAGAAGAAAGGAAAAAGAAGTGAATCACTGATTTGTTTTTTTTTCCTTTCTCTTGTCTTCCTAGATTGAAATAAACAACACAATCTTACAAGCTTCCTTTCAAACATAAGAACACAATGCTGAATACTGAAAGCAGACAATGTAAAACCTGCTTTTTCTTACTGCAGGTGCAAAAAATGGATGAAATGCACAGTTGCATGACTGGATTAATTAATATCTTTGTAAAATTAAAGCACCTTTATTTATCTATTTTTTGCAAAGCCTTTTACAAAAGAGCTATTGTTTGATTTAAAGTAAATGTAAATGAGGTATATTTCTCCAAAAATACAACAGGGAATGTACTGTTAGTCGATGTGCTTCTATCTATAGAAATCACAGCATAATCTGACAACCCTATAAACAGACATTAGGAGTATGCTGGGTTTGCAGAAACACTCTAAATCTTATGGGTGAGAAATCATCATGAGAGCAGTTAGAGAATATGAAAGGTGAGCTGAGAGGCCAAGGTGCACACAGTGTTTAGGTAAATATCCAGGGATTTCCAGAGCTCAGAAATCCAACTGTGTGACCTTTTTTTCCGCCTAACAAGAATGCATCATTGCTAATAAAAGGCTGCGCTGAGCTTCCAGGGAAAAAATAGTATTCAGCACCCAAACACGTCAGACACCATGAATGAACCACGCGTGGAGATATAACGACACTGACAGGCATTAAAATGGTGAAGTGCATGACATAAACATCGGCTTCAGGCATGAATCGGATACAAAATCAAACTCACTGATACACAAGTGTAGTCTGCATTTTTTTTTTTTTACTATCATTCTTATTATTATTATTATCGGTATTTGTTTTCTTAAACATAAAAAATACAACATCTAAAATGTCTTACATTTTTTACTTTTTCAGCTTTTATTGTTATTTTCACTTGAAATCTGCTCTCTGATTCTATAACGTGAGTTATTAGCTCAGTCTTTACTTTGGTTGATTCATGTGGGGGGTTTTTTCCTAGAAAAGACCAAAAACCCTGGGGTTCATTGAAAAAAAAGAGGGCCCCTTGATGCAACAGTCACTATAATGCAAGTGGCATGGTGTGTCCGCTGTTAAACGATTCACATGAGAATCGCTCCCTCCTTCTTCCCTCTATTTATCTCTGTTCTATAGTCTTCCTGTCTTTGACCCATGTAGAATCTAGCTTCCCATTTGGGCTTCCATGCGTCTAGTCATTTACATTTCAGCACATTTAAACCCTTCCAAATAAGATCCAAAAGCGTGTCATCACACTGACTGTCAGGAGAGGCACTTCCCTTAATTTCATTTAAATTTTCATGTTTTTTTTTTCTTCTTTATTTTTTTTTGTCTTGTTTCAGTTTGGTAGGAGGCTTTCTCAGAGGTAACCGTTTGGAATGATTGTGGGCTCAAAGTGTAAATGTGAATCACAGCTTACAGCCTGAGAAAAACCACAGTGGAATACTCCAAAGTTATTAGTTACATTCTCTGAAAATCACTTCCTTCATCATAAATTTATAACTGCTGAATTGTAACCAATAGCTTTCATAGTCTGCCACCTAAAAAGGACCCAGCGCGCCAATTTCAGGTGAATTTTTGATATTTCATTATGAAATGAGCCAACTGTCTCATTTCTATCTCCCAAAATTCACTTTGCAAGAATTATTGCAACCCTCCCCGTGCCTCCATTTCCGCAGGTCTTGTCTCATCTTCCTGTAACCAACCCACGCTCATCTGATTATCAGTTGATAGGTTTCTGTCTTTATGTATTTCACATTCAATACCAATGATGAATTGAAACTCTGACAGTTAAATGACTCTGTTAGGTTCCTCTTAGAGCCTCCTAATTACTTAGACAGTACTTCCTGATATTTTTTTATATGGTTATTGTTCATAGCATTGCTGGTAATACACCTAGGGTGGTTCGTCAGTTTATATAAGTAGATAAATTGTATACTTGATGGCAGAAAGTTGTTCCTGCAGTATTGTTATACAGTTATTACATAAATAATAAAATATTATGTATCGATAAATAATATCGATATATTTTTTTTAAGTGATTTAAAGAAAGGCACTTTCTTAGCATCTATGTGAATTAAACTGAGGTTTATCATGTAACTTGGATAACTACAATTCTAACTTAAATTGCATACTCTTCTATGGAAGAGCATTTAATTATATTCAAATTAAAGCCTTAAACCAAATGAAAAACTTAAAAATGTACATATTTTGCTCTTCTACATGTAAAGACTATGAGTTAATACTTGTAGCGATCTTCACACCCAAACAACAAAATAGGTCATTTCCTAACAAATACCAAAAAGATGTGAGTACTTGCACAAGATTAGCGGCCCTGCTGAGGTAGTATGCTTACCTCCAGCTAGTGGAGGGGCTCATGATTTGTTATTAAGGAGAAGAGAGCCTTTCTCAATATTTACCTTATAGACATTGTCACCCAAAGCACCAAAAGCTAGTATTCTCTAATTGATTGAACATTTATATAATTGTGTCTGAGTGATTATATGAGCATTGTTTTGTACCTGATTGCAGTCAGACTGAATATTTCAGGTCTGCAGAGAACGAGTTGTCATTATAAATACATTCAAATTATGTATTTTGATGGACGAGGCCTGGACTTTTAACTATGAGATTAAGGTTTGTGTCCAAGGATGTTTTTAAATATAGTTCGCATATTAAACAGTTTATTGAGTTGTTTCTTTCTTTTTCAGTCTGCTTGTTTAGATTTCCTGTAACTATTTGCTTAAGTTTCAGGGGAAAAAATGTGATGTTGCTTACATGATACTATTAATCACATGCTAAAACAATATCATATTTCTCTCTGTGATAAGTCGTTCCCTAGTTTGTAAACTTTAGATGGACATTTACTCACACCAACTCAAGATGACGTCCACGTAAACAGTTTTCTATGAAGTTGGATTTTGTTCTGAAGCTGGACTGGATGCTGCTTACTCCATGAGGCATCATGGGATTTTGCTTTACAGAGACTTCACAGAAAGATAACTTGACACAGTTGATATTTTGTTTTTCTCATAGTTGGATTTTGTTTTTTCACTTAAAAAAAAAGGCACCTAATTTTGCATTGTTATGTTAACATGAACACACCAAAATGCATGTCAGCTGTCTGTTCTACATGAACACCTAGATAAAGAATGATTAAAAACTCCATGCTGGCAAATCACGGAGGATGTATTGTTCAGTATTTTTATTTCCCAAACTTAAGGTTGTGTGAGACTACCCTGAAATTTTTCCTTTAAAAACTTGCCAGAACCTTGCAGTTAACACGTCCTTTACAAACACACACACACACACACACACACACACAGTCACATTTTCCCCTTTGATGATATTCTGAAATCAGTTCTCTTTAATCACATGCGCCATGGTGTTCAGGTGTTGAAAAGCCCTTTTCCCTCCCATCTTCCTGAGGTTGTTGTTGTTGGAAAATAATTCACACTGGAAAGCAAACCCTGAACCTTTCCGTAATCCAAAGGGAAAGCATGGCTTGTATGGCTTGTGGGGGTTTTTTTAAATCAAGAAGCTTATAGATAAACAATAATAATACATTTCAACTAATGAAACCGACCACGATGTATGGAGAGCTTACCCGTAAGCCAAGCGCCTCAGCCTTGTCACCATTTGTTTGGAGCTGTTTGTTTTTAACTGCCTGCTATTGTTACTGTTTTTAATCCGAGAGGCAAAAAAAATTATTTGAATGCTCCATGGATTAAAGAAACTGTGATTTTTCCACTTCAAACACATGCAGTGTACCGTGTGATAAAACGACTGCAGCTCAGAGTTTCATTGTCCCTTTTCTTTATGCACCAAATGATGTTTATTTAAACTGTACACTCTCTTTTTTGGTTTCCAAGTGCCTGGGTGTCTCTATAAAGATAGCTTTTCTTTTGTTATTTGGAGACATTGTTTACCTTCTAAAAAGCTGGTCGGAATAATCCCAGAGCCCACCTGCTCAACCCAAAAAAAACCACCAGGAAGGTGTGTGCAAATGTGTGTGTAGCAATAACGCACAGTAAGTCTATACTTAGCCATAACTGCAGGGGAAGAAAACAATGGGAAGGCTTTATTTACATCGCACTGATTCCTTATCTCATCACAGCCAGTCGTCTATCATCTGTCTACCCGCAACTCCAATTAGCACCGTCCATTTCTTTGTGGTTTCAGGAAATCTGGTCAGATGGCTAAGGTAAGGGCCAACTTCGCTCCACAGGGAAACTCAACACCAAGGACCAAGTGAAAGATGGAAAAGAGGAACCATGTTTGTGAGAGAATGGGGGAGAGAAAAGAAAGCGAAAGGCCGACGTACAGGCGGGACCGTGCTAGTGAGAACGCGAATCAGACTTCAGATGCTTGTTTACGAGATGGTTGTGTTAGTACATTCATACATATTGCTGAAATAATTAATCAGTCACTGGACATATGCCTAACAGAGCGACATCTGTACAATGATGTAAACAGCTTGCACATGTTGAGCAGTGTGGTTTTGTTTGAAAGTAAAAGTGGAGGGATATGTTTTCTGTTTGGGCTATAAATCATCTGCACTTTCAAAATGTAAACCTGATATCATCTTAACAAGTGTTAGGAACCTAAATACAGATAATAAAAACAGACTTGTTTAAAGTAAATCAACTACAATTTTTGCTATATTGCTTTGAAAAGTCATTTATTATTTGTAGGTAGCTGCAGACCTCCTCTTGCCTTGTCCAAGAGCAGGTTGCATGAATGTGCTATAGGCTTGTATGACTGCACAAGCAGTCAAGTATGTAAATTTGCCCACGTTTTTTCAAGAAATAAAAAAAATAAAAAATCCTGCAACATTCTGACAGTCAGGTCTGTGCCTCCACTCCCGCCGACACCACCACCACCCTCTAGGGCTGGGGGCATTTTAATTGGCCCACTTCCGAAGTGTAATTTTTTTAATTGCTTGGAGACACTCTGCTCTCTTTAAAAGAATCAATGCAGATGTAATAATATCTGTAATTGTCTGCCACGCTCCAGGGACACCACAAAAGCCTTGGATCAATGGAGGAAAGCAGGGAAGCTGGTAGGGGTTAATTTTTCCCTTTCTGGAGGTAATGACAGGGAGGCAACGCTTGGCTCCTGGCATAGAGGCACAACTTGTGCTGTTCCTATTGTCTCTACAGCGCCTAATTGGGCCAAATGCAGTTAGTTCCCCTTGGCAGAGGCTGTCGAGGTGGTGATTAATGAAGCCTCCAGTCACGTAACCTGATAAAAAGAAAAGAACGGGATAGGAAAGGGAAAAAATATCAACCTGCTTTGTGTTCTTCATCCTTTTTCCTTTCTTGTGCTTTTTCACTGCCTTTGTCAGTTCTCCACAACTTGGTTCTTAAAGTAAACAGGTTAAGTAGTTTAAGTTTGGTGAGGTTTATTTTTCTTCGGGGAATAAAAGGGGGCATGCCCATTGCTACACTGTGGCAGTAATTAAAGAAAGAGAAACAGGGGGCTGGCTGAGCTTCAGTTCCAAGTCTACTTGCATTATATGCAATATCACACGTTCGCTGTTAAAAACTGTCTGGCCAAGGAGACAGTATTTGGATTTTGCAGCAGTCTTTCCTGTACAGTCTCCAGAGATGTGTGTCAGGAATCCAGGATCAAGAGGTCACAGGTATTAGCCTCCCAGGATCGTCATGGCCTTTGACTAATTACCTCATTAAGCTGCACTCCAATACTTTTCATGGTCTCTGCGGCCTGGCCTTGTTGCTTAGCGTAAAGAGAACAGAGTGGACACGGAACCCATCCAGAGTGACCTGAACGCAGCTTGCTGCCGCCTTGTAGGTGGATGGTGGGAGGGAAATCAATCCTCTGTAAATATATTAGATGCAATTACATCCTGCTGGACTTTGCCTAACACATTTATGGAAGCATTAGGCAAAGTCTTCTTTTATCAACCCCCTAGGGCCATTACGACAATGACATGTAATTTTCACATGTAGGAACCAGAAAAGTATTGGAAAGTATTGGAAAAAGAGCATGGAGGAGGAGTTTTGGGCCTGAAGTTTTGATTGCATTCAGAACAAAGCCATTTATTGGGTTGATGACAATTTGTGGGTTAGGTTTATCCTAATAACAAGGCTTGATGCAACAGTGCAGCCAAGCTTATGAAGAAACCTTGGATAAAAATTACTTTTATACCTTTAAAGCAGTGCAAGATGCAATAAATTAGCTTCACACAGTGAATAAACCCATTCCTTTTCTCGCTGATTAATTTAAGCACAACTCCATATAAATACGTCATCATCCATATAAATGAATTATTAATATGGCATTTCAGTTTCTCTCAAAGAGAAGTCTGATATACTCATTTTTCACGTGATAATCAGCAGTAGTTGCTGAATTATTTTGGGGGATTTGATTAATGTTTGTGTTTGTGTATGTTCATTTTGTCTGGAATTACGTAGGCACCTTAATTCCTCTGTGAAAAAATACCCAATTACCATAAAACGTATGAAAGATAATTGTGGAACAATGTAATGTCAATAGCCTTCTGATTAATCCCTCTGAACGCAGCCAAATGGCTGGCACAGTAACTCGGTAAGTGATAAGCAATTTAATTTGTTCCTAATTACTAAGAGACCCGTTTTGCCACTGTCACGATGAGATTTCTAAACCTCCTTAACCAGCCAAGCCTTATACATTTATAAAAGCATCTCTCTTCTTCTTTTTTTCCCCTCTTTCCTTTTTGGAAGGTATTCAAGTCTAATTACTCACAAGAGGGCATGTGTGCTTACAGTAGTACAAGAGGTGCTTGTCAACAAAGTTTATCCCAAACAGCTAAGACTGAAAGTACAATCAGGTACTTTGGAGAAGAGCAGCTGTCCTACTGGAAAAGTGTATTTGTTTATGCACGTTAACGCCTGCATGCTGTTGTGTCCAAATTACATGAGTTTTTTTTCACAGGGTTTCCGAGACAATAGTTCATTTGTGCTTATCCATAAAATAGCTTTGAGCCTACACGCCACAGGCTTTTCAAACTGCCTTTTCCCCACCTTTCTCTTTATTTTAGCAATGAGTCGGGGAACTGAAATGCATCATCACATAGTTTTACCTCAGGGCTTCCTCGCTGTCACCCAACAGCACCCTCAAGACCACTATTCTCCTTTTTATCCCAGACCTGAATTCTTCATTTGGTCACACTGTTTGCTCCTGAATAGTCACCTCTGAGGAGATTAACCCTTTCATTAAAAATGCCTGACTAGGGTCAACCTTCTGCCTGGCTCTGCAGTCCCAGTGCCTTGCTTTGATCTATCAGCTATGGTGAAATTATTAGCAAACTCTAAGCCATGCCATGTGATTTGTTTTTGGAAAATTTGTAGAAATTATTCATAATCCTATTATGTGGCCAAGGGGTAAACCTGCATAAAAAATATAAAGGCTTTGTCATGGGGAAGGCAGTAGGGACAAATGTTGAATGAGGGTAAACTGGAGTCCAGGAAAGCAGAAGGGTTGTGATGCAGTTCTAATCTGCCAGACCAGGTCTTATACATTTAATTAAAAACAAACTGCCTCTGTAACAACAGATACCACTCACTTAAAAATAATTGTAAAGTTACAAACCTTAGTCCCAACAGCGTGCATTATCGGGAGGGTAATGTATTGCGCATAAGTAGGGGAAGAGAAGAAATCACAATTTTTACACCGCCCATCTCCCTTTCAGGGGCCAATACTTTGCAGAACAAAAGTCAATGTCTCAGCCTAAATCTTGTCTGACAACGCGTAGCAGCCAGTGCTATTTTGGGCTCTTTGTGGTGCCAATCTCCTATCTCTCCTGTGACATTTTTTCAAAGAAAGAGTAGATTTCCTAGAGACTCTGCCCTTTGCAACTTCCACAGTGTATTCTTGCCCATAGAGTAAGGACCCACCTCCTCACTCTTATGCGGCTGCTCTCTGCAGTGACCTGAGAAAGGGAAAATTAAGACAGCGTATCAGGCTAAGAGCCCTATCTTTAGCTGGTGGAGTGAAAAGACATTATACAGATGCTTAATTCTCAGTTACACATTTGGACTGAAAGGTACTAAACCTGGGAAAATTTTGCCAATGAACTATGCTGAAAACAAGAGCCCGAAAAATGTTTAAATCTCTAAATAACATCTGATAGGAAACTGTTGCTACCGCTACTCAAATCAAACCTCGCAGGAATATTTCCTGACTTGCAATACAGTGGATTTATAATTGTGTGGAAAGTTATTCAGAAACCCCACACTTTAATCATCCAGTTCTCTGTTCAGCAGTAATTTACTGCTTATACAAAAACTTGCCTTCATGCTTTTAATGTCCCCATTTTTAGATGGACTGGCTAACTGGCAGGCCACCAACTTCACATTAATTTGCTGCAGTATCTGAGTGTACAGGTCTTATCTGGGCCTGCTTTTATTCGGGGTGAAGAGCTGAGTCGTTCTAAATAACGCAGGTCTAATTGGGTATGTTTTGCAGTCAATTTCCATAAAGAGTCTAGGAGACTGTCACCTCAGCGTGGGAGCACAAGGTGCTGGAGTTGGAGCCATGCACCTCAGCCAGCCGTTAATCAGGAAACGCACTTTCGACTGCTTAGCAAAGGGCAGAGGTCAAGGAGGAGGGGCTAACACCATATCTGCGCAGAGCGCTATAATTGTAGGAGTGTAAATTGCTGCAGAAAAATGCCCCATCTTGGAAATTCAGTGAAAATAAAAGGCAGCACTTTGACCAGAGGCCATAATGAAGAACCATGTGTCTCTTTGTGTAAGCAGAAAAGTAATACTTGGGAAACTTGGATATACCAATAACAGTATATCCAAAAACGCTGTCATGCCAAATCTAAAAGGATATACAGATCTTTTCTGGGTGGTGGCCCCAAGTCCTTTAAGTCCTGATTTTAACCTGTAGAAATATCAGCATCAGAGAGAATATCTCTGCTTTGGTCTTCTGTTTCTGCTGAACTGTAGCGTTGGCTAGGAGTGGACTCTTTCTCCTCGTGTGGAATGTTTGATCGCACAGCTGTGATATTTTTGCTGCCACTTAGCACCCGATGTCTTGAACAGAGGTGGTCTACACAGAGTTAGAGCTGCTTGCCTGTGGTCGGCACCACTGCAGTCCACAGAAAGGGGCAAGCTCGAACACATGGTCCACTCTTCATGTATGTTACATACATTTATGGAGTTGTAGAACAGATGCAAATACCTGATGTTTTGTACAATATTTATTACAAATAAGCAAGAATCCTGGCAGCAAAGAGTGGCTGAGATTAAATGCATGATGAATTCTTAACATAAAAACGTTACCTGACCCGTCAGATATAATCAGCATCTTCAGACTGCACAAAGACATGCAAATACTTCACCAAAGCACATCCAGGTCCTAAAGGTACAATTCTCAACTTCATAGCAACACTAAAAACATGAAAACCCACAAAATCTGAGAGCAACTTCCCCCAAAACAGGGTGCAGCCTATCTAAACTGCCCTTATTTATTCAGTTTAAAGCGACCATAATGGGTCCATGGAACACACTAAACCCCAGTGGTACACTTAAGTGGCTCACAAAAAGATGCAGAGGATGGTGCTGCCAAGAGTGGCTTTATAGGGACAATTTAACATAATGGTCAAATAAATACTGGTGTAAAAAAAACACCTGTGAACAGTGCTGGCAGGTTGATGCCATTACTATATTTTTTGCGTGACAGTTCAGCAGTGTACAACAGTTTTCATTCCATTTTGTCAAAGTACAAGGGTGCATTTTGGTTTTATACGTTGAGCATCATAAATGCACCGCGTCTCACCAAATGCGGCGAGGAAAGGACACGACAAGCGATCCTGTTATCGAGTAAAATGACTGAACCGTTTTTGTTTTTAGTTCCCAATTAGCTCCCATTTTTACGCAATAATCACTCTTCTGGTGAATTTTCAGCAACATCGCAATCGCGGAAACACCAAAGTCCTAAATTAAATTACAACGTGTATGCACCAATGGGAAGAAGCAAAAGCAAAGATCAATCTAATATTTCAGAATAATGTAAATAAATATTTTTTTCTTAAAACATTAAGCATGATTGTGATATTTCCTTTAATTTTGCAGAAAAGAATTACACACATTGGGTTTGTATACTGGTTAACAAACAAACAATGGTCAGTGGCACAGGCTCTGATTACTCTGTTTTTGTCACGTTTTTGGCACTTGGTTTAGTCTCGGGGGGGTCGGAGTGATGACTGGGTATCTACAAGCTGTCAAAGCTGGACAGCACTGTCAACTAAAAAAATGAAATCAATATAAAACCCAAATGGCAAGAACGACTGTGACGTTAAAAAAAATGTTCCTATCGATTAGTTGATTAATTCTTTTTAAATTAAAAATACTATACTGAACCTTCTCAAATGAATATCTGCAATTTATTCTTAACTGTGGATTTTCTAATGCTGGGCTGTGATGTTACTTGGAATCTGGAGACATATGCCATTGCGTTCTCATATTTACTCATGGATTTATTATGAAGAAAATAATTGATATGCTGGTTAATAGACATGTTGGTTTCAGCCACAGAGAGCCTTCTAGTCTTCTAATAAATTTTAGAGCAGAAGAAAACTTTAAATATATCTCATTTAAGGAGCTATGCAAACAAATGGCTTGCCCACAACCAAACATCCTTTATAACAATTTATGACATATGGATGAAACATCACCTTTAAAACACCTTGTTAGAAACCATAAAAGAAAGCGCTCTTTTTCTTTCTCCCTTCTAGTCTATAATAAAACATTGCATAACCTGACTTTCAGACTTTGTGTCAGCTACACAAAGATGCCACATAACCAGGCCCTGGTATTTTCTACGCATCTCGCACTACGTCTGCTTGTCATGCTTTTCCCTCTACAAGATATATGACCCCTGCTTCACCCTTGGCACAGGGTGTGAGCTAGATGTCCCAGTCAGACCTGTCCTGTTGAACACCTTATGGCAGGTTGTTTGTGAAACTCTTGTGGTCTGTTTGTTCCCGCTCCCCACCCTGCCCTTGTTGACAGTGTCTCCATTGTGAGGCTGAGGGGCCTCTGCTTAGCTTTGTCCGTGCCTCATTGGAGAAGGTGTTGGTCCAGAGAGAGCTCGCACACCACCTCTGCTTATTCTGTGGAAGCATCATTTGCGTACCTGCCCATTATTTCACTTTACACGCCTGCTAGTCTGCATTTGGTGACTCAAGAATAATGTGTAATATTACATTTATGCTGCTGATGTTAATGTGTGAGAAAAGCTACAGTGAGAGAGAACAACGGGTGACAGTGATAAGCATCAGTCAAGCTCCATCTCTAGGATCAACTCATTATATTTTAAATCTATGTTTTATGTATTTTAAGAGAAAATTTTATCTGCTATACAATTAATTATACAATTAAATATAGGAAAAAAAATATCATTTGAAAATTGTGTAAAACACATATTGTGTAGTATTGATTTGGTATTTCAGTATCTTCTAAATTACAACAAGAACTTATACATAATTAATTGAATAGGGTGCGTACAAAAACGAGACCTCAGTGGACTTCAGTGTTTTAACATGCTCTCTCACAGACACATAAAATCAATGATTTTGGGGGGCGGGGGAATCACGTTAAATAAAAATCCAATACAGTCAAATCCAGCCTCATGTCTACATCTAGTCATCTACCTAATCCCCTCCTCAGCAATCTCCTGTTCCCCTGTTCCTAACATCAGCGGGGAGCGTGGCTAATTTACGAGCATGGGCAATGCCAACATACTCTCTGAGGAGGGCCCATTTTAACACCTCCAAATGCTGTAATGCATCCCAGCTGACCTTAATTATAAAAGCATGTGCCTCCCCTGTGTTTCCCCCACCTCCCCCGTATACAGTCCACAAGGCCGGGGGTGTGAGCCAATGTTCTTACCTGCAGAGAACAACACAGCAGCAGCTACCGTAGCAGCTCAATGTTAATAGTTGCATCCTGAGAGGAAATCAATAAAGCTATAAAGGGTGATATCACAGTGTCTGGGCCCCCACGCACACATTCCTCTCATCTTCCTCCCTCCCTCTCTTCCTTCCTCAGTGGAAGCTGTTTATGAGGGGTTCTTGTGGTTGGTGGGAGCAACTGAAAGGTCAGTAGTATGAGGTTTTGATCCAGGGATGAGACACCCTCCTTGGGAGTGTGGGGTAAATGGTGGAGTGGGATCCCTGACTCATCTGGAGAAAAGTGGATCTTTTAAAGGGCTTATAGCTGCTGTGTGTTGTCAAGGTAGCGAAGCATTAGTGCTTGTAAAGGCCCATCGATGCCGCCTGGTTACGATCAGAGAAGAATCCCAGGAGGTAAAACGAGGCCTTGCTAAACTGCTGATGAACCGAGGGAGATATTAAAAGACCGACTCTCCCTCTTCTTCTGTCTGTACTGCAGATTTTTGCCCATAACATTGATATATGCACAGCACGGGGCTCTAGCATCATTGGACTGATAAACTGCTCATACAATAGATAATCTTTTATGTACCTCCCGTGCACAGCACAAATATTATGACTATTAGTACATTAATTAACTTGCTGGCCTGGGGGTCCTCTGCCCAGCCAAGGTTAAGAGCTTCTTTAATTAAAGATCAATACGGTTTTGCAGTATATTTCTACAGCTCCAAAAGAGACATGAAGCTCTTTAATGTCTACATGTCCGAATGATGTAAAACTTCACAAGATATGTATAGACAGAGAATCAGAGTGCAAAGTGCAACCATTTGTGAGCATAGAACAGTGAACAGCGTGTCAAAACAGCTGAGGTGATAGTGTAAATGATGTATTAACACCTCCTTGTGTTTTGTAACAAAAATGTATACAGTAATTTTTCGGCAGGTCTGGATTCATTCCCCCAAAAATGAACCCATTAGGATCGACACTAATTAAACTAGCAACAATATCCACGCAATCTTTACAGCCTTTGTTGATATTTGCACGCCTAACAGCACTTATTAATACACCTGTGTACTGAGCAAAGCAACGGAGGGTTGAGATCAAAGTCCACAGCACTCTCTCTGCGTGTACACCTGAGGATTTAGTCCTTGTTTGTAGAAGGAAAGATGGCGAGGCCCGAGGAGCACGCCTTTTTGTGCTAAATGCTCCAACGTCCCCCTTAGAATCCACTTCTAAGGGGGACTGTGTTTGACGGGACACCTCTGTGTGTTCAGAGTGCAGCCCACAAAGGGAGGCAACAGTCAAAACCCTGACCCTAGACCAAAACCAAGAACCAGCCTGCCTCCATCCGTAAGCTTCTTGAAAACACGGACCTTTTCATTTTTAACTTCTCACCCCTCTGACACCAAACCAGCCCATCCACGTGTACTACAGTCTTATTACATCATATTATCACATGTCGAGTATTATACCCAAGAGCTCTGGGTTCTAAGTGAAAAACTTCTTTCTCATTCATCGTCTCACACATACACTGCTGGACTATACCACCTCCACTGGCAATGTGATGGATAAGTCAGCCTCACTTATCAATGCTTAACCCACCTGGGTCTCTCTGGGCCTGTTGGCCAGTCTCTTTTTTAAACCCTGCTTCCTTGTCCTCCCTCCCACCAACGCCCACACCCCTTTGCCACACAAGACTAAGACAGGTTAAACAGTTAAACACCAGCAAATCCAGCACTGCCCTGTGGGAAATTTGCTTCTAATCCCTAACTTATAGGCACAGAATCAAAGCCAAAAAGCCTGAGCAACAAATCTGATCCTCCCTCTAACAATCTTGGGCCTCTTGGGAGGGTAGGGAGAAGCTCCACAGACTGGGCTGAGATGGATAAATACCTAAATGATGAGACAGTCAGGGGACAGGGGAGTAGTGTCTGGCTATGGCCGTTCACCTCCAATTTGGCATCCGCACAATGAAAGGCAATTGGGCAGCAGCCCCCACACAGTAGCCAGTCCTTATTATTATATGTTGAAGTGTGGCTTGGGCAATGATTAATGACAGTGTCAGGGTGAAAACAAAGCACAGCGCAAGTTATCTCCAATCCACCTGCTCCAGTGGCCCGATTGTAAGAGAATGGAAAAGAGTGTGAGAAGAGGCTTGATAATGGGGAAGAAAGGGGGAGAGAATAGAAAGAGGAGAAGGAAAGAGATGGGATGGTGGACTGGCGAGTATAGTGAAGGAGAATGGAGACTTCCTGACCACAGCAAGGTGAGAATAACTTTAAAAGACATGCCAAAAACGTATACCATACATATGAATAGTTTTTTCATAAGACAAATGACAAAGGTGCTGTACTGCTTATTACACATTCCATGTTACCTTCAAGATCAAAAATAATCCCTAACAATCTGGAAGGATTTATTCTTTGTCACTTGAAACCAACCAAATGCCAACTTGCAGGTAGTTTCCTCGTGAGGTGTGAACATGTAGCTTGTGGCTCGCCGCGGTGATTGATTTGACAGACAGAGTGGACTTTCATGCGTCTGTGTTTGTTACATCCAAGCCCACTGTCCCCCGCTGTATTGGTGTTGACATTTATGAGACATGTCGGAGGGGGCCTGCTAGACCTCACTAATGAGAGAGCTGGGGCTGACAGTTATTAGCGCAGCCTGACACTGCCATCCAGAGGACACACTTGGTAAAGCAGCTAGGGGACGGCATGGTCAATTACCATGTTTACAGTTGTTCCACTTCTGTGATTCTTTGACAGTGTACACTACCAAATTGCACTGTCTTTCAGATAATCTGAGGAATTGCATTGAAACTACGAATAGCTGCTGATTTCTTCTTTACAACTGACCAGTGAAATAGTATGAAGAATCTCAGAACTATGTGCTTTTATAAGTGTGAGCTGCCTAAATTGTGACCAGTGAGTTTATGCCCCTGTGAACTTGACTGCCACCCGGGCTATAAAGTTGCCCTGGATAATGTAACTGTCATGAGATTTCTCCAGTAGCCTATTTGAGACTGTTAAGAACCATTTACTTACAGTAACATAAGGCGGTGTCATCATTCAAGTAATTTTCCTTTGCCCGTCCCTCCTCTGCTCCAATCCACTTCCCAAGCACATGGCGAAACAAACACATGCAAACATGGCTGCACAGAGAGCAGACGAGAGGAGAGAGAAACATGTGCAACTCTACGTTATAGTTTGATTTGAAAAAACAGATGCAACCACCTTTACAGTCAATCAGTTAAACCACACAATCATAATGTAAACGACATTAGGATATAGAAATGCCCACCTGAAGAGCTAAACACAGCGTTCCTCGACTGCCAGGTTTTCATGAGGTTTAGCCAAACCCTTCCTCGCTCACTTGTGAAAGCAGAGAGAAAAATCACAATTAGTAGCCTGATTGCATACTGACAGCCCACGCTTAACTAAAGTTAATTATTAAGTGGTAGAGAAAGATTTTTTTTTAAATATGTTAAGCCACATCATATGACAATGCATCGATGGAAAAAACACCAAAATTGATCCAAGAATTTACTATGAAATTTAAAAGTATGTATTTCAAATTGTTTGTAACAGTTCTCCAAAGCCAGAGTTTAGTTCATAACCTTTTTTAAGGGGTGTTGAATAGCAATAAATGCATGAATGGATTATAAACAACAACTGAAAGATCTTTAAGCACTACAGCTTTCACTAGACTGTGTTTTGACTAGACATTTACAGTAACAGGAACGAGTACTGTGACACAATAGGTATTTGAATCACTGTTTTCATCTTTAATCATTAGTACCGACCAATAATTGCCAACTTAACTAAGAATTTGCTTTGTAAAAAATAAGCATTTTAGTCCATACTTTCTGGGCCCGGGGCTCCAAAGCTGCATAAAAAACAAAACAAGAAATGAACTCTCATTTTGACCCATGTGTGGACCTAGAGGCTCTCTCCATTAAAACCAGGAAATGAAAGCGCACCCCCCTGGCTCCACTAATGTATGTCTGCACTTTCCAAAGAACCCCTTGCTATATTACATACTCTTGCCATCCTCAGTGTGATATCTTCCCTAGAGTGGTACAAAAAATGTTTAACGTAGCATATGTCAGATAAAATGGCTTTATTTATATGCAGGCTACTTCATCATAAGTACAATCTCAGATTTGTTACTCAGCAGCATGAAAACTGTGGCATGAAACTCTTTATGCAGTGGGCAGCTTGACCATCTTCTGAGGAAGAATCACACACTCCACAATCTGAATTGCCACTAAAAAATTTGCTGAGCTCGTGATTGTATTATTGTCTGTGCATATGGCTACTAGGACCCAAAGCTTGCCTGGATTTAACTTCCTAATCTGTGTTTACTACTTTTTTTGTCCTGAAAGTTCAAAATCTGTGTTTCACATCTCAGCTAGTTTGATGCTTATGTTTCCAGACTATAGGAGCAGCTTTATAATCAGTACTGACTGCTACAGAGCTCTATCACACAGCACCAGACAGAGTTTAAGTTCTTGACTCAGGAGTTAGCAGTAGTAGTTTCTCAATTTAAAACACCCAGAAGAGGAACTCGCCTCCTCTCAGCATTAAAGGAGAAACATAATAACTGACAACTTTACCAAACGTTAGCAGATTACTCCTTTCTAATGTGTGGTCCTAATTAACCCCACATACTGCAACAATGATACCTAGTGATACCTTTAGCAAGAACGACAACAAAAAATGTATTAAACATTTGTTATCAAAGTAGAAATGATAGAAACAACTTTAAAATTACCTCAAATATGGGACAGAAAACTTTAGTTGTCTCTGACTTTTGAATCAATAAAGGGATTACGGATGAAAGAAAAAGCACCGGAGACAGATCCCCTTTCATTAATTCATACTGCTGTGTTAGAGTTGTTACAGGTGACAATCTCAAGTAAAAGAAAACTGGACCCCTTTACCTCTAGAGTGCTGGAATCTCACTTTGCTACGCTTAGAGGTAAAGGTCACTGCAAATCACCAAAGTTGGTTCTCCAATCGGTTTTTGTTGATTTGTTTCGTCACCCTTTCCCACGTCACTTTCTGTGACAACATGGACTTTCAGCATCAACATAAGTGAATAATACACAAACAGGGGAGATCTACTTCCCTTTATATCACACCTACAGGTTATGCGCTGACTACTTTAACCACACCTCCCATCTACACAGTGTTTCATTCGGCTTGTGTGAAATTACTTCAGACACTCTGCTCATTTCATTTTAGGGAATTAAGTCCTTTTTCATAATGTTTTGCCTTGATGAATAAATGTAAGCTAACTGAAAACTTGCTCAAGCTTCAGAGTGTTACACACCCAGCCTTAAACAAGTAGGGTGTCTGAACTAAACAGCAAATGCACAAAAACCACAATTTATAAATACGTTGTTACAAGTAAAAGTACTGAGAGTTCCAGCTTGGTAGGTCTAATCACAAATGGTATATCCTTGTTTTAGAGAATAAAAAGAAGTTGAATAAGCATGTGAAAATTGCTCTCTTTTTCTCTGATCCAGGTTGTTCAGCACTATAATTGACTCACAGCTCAAGACAGCAGCATGTTTTTTGCTGCTAACTCTAAGACTGAATCACATCCCTATTTAGTCATTAACCTACATCACAGAGCTGGGTACTGCTCCCAAAACTCAGTTAAGCCAGGCCAGCGCTTCATTTTCATGCCTATTTGGAGCCGATGAATGCAAGTGTGATTTTTGCTAATTCTTTCATAATGTAGGTTCTCAGCAATCTAAAAAGAAATGAATCAAATAAAGCTATATAAATTTACTTCCTGTTTTATTTATTTAACAGCTGTCTCCTGTGTCTTCCCTAGATTCAGTTCACCTGTGTCTCATTCCCCAGCTGTTTCCACTTCCCCTAGCAACCCTTTGTGTCTTTGTGTGTATGTCCGTATATCTGTTGTCCTCGCTGTATAAGCTTTTTGATGCCACTGAAATCGGATTAATTGGGATCTAAAATTTTAAACTTAAACTTTTGACCAATGTATGGCAAAAAAAAAAAAAAGTTTTTCGGTGGTGGAAGAAAAGTTTCTACACTTCTCTTGTGTTTTTATGACCCATTGCTGAGTTATTTGGATTCTATCACTTTGGATTTTTCCATTGACATGGAGATTCGGTGAAGCTGGTCTTGGTCATATAATGGGCCAAAATCTTATTATATAGACATTATGTCTTTATTTTGTGTCGTTTAACTTGTGTCTACAATGAGGCTGCACTGGTTCTGATTAATTCTAATAGTGCTTGTTTCAGTGCATTGTACTAATTTCTATTATTAATAAGTCTCCATTTTACTTAATCTAAGTCAAGTAGGAAGGTTTGGGCAGTGCTGTTACTTAATTTCTAATTAATAAGCATTCTGTCCTACAAAAAGCAGATCGATCCAGAAATTAAGAATTTCCACAATATCAAATTGGGAGATTGCTCGTGCCTAGGACCTAAAACAAGAAAAACTAGGCTGAGACAGAACTATCTAATTTTAAAAGCCTCACATTCACTACAATATTACCTCTAATAAGTACTATTTTAAATAAAAATGTGGTAACAAAAATTTACCACAAAATGTTGTAAAATTAGACTCATTCAATTCATGTTTTCTTTTTTGTTATCATACAATCTTGCGATGCTAATTCTGAACATGTGTGTAACTACTGCATACATCACTTTTCTCACCTTTTAAGCAACAGGATTTGTTCAGAGGCCTTGACCAGTTGTAAAGCACAACAACAACAACAAGGCTGAAGTAGGCAGCCCTCATACAAAAGCTAGACATTTCTAAACATCAAGAAAACTCACATTTCTTTGTAAACAACCTGTCAATCATTTCCATTAAAAATGTTTTGTCATTTTTTTTGAACACTTGTTTTGAGACTCCACCAACTGTATGCTTTATTTGACAGTTCCAATCATGTAACATTGCATCTTTCAGCTGTAGATGTGGCAAGGGTGTCTTCCCTGTGTAGTTTTCCCATAGCAATGTAATCTGCGGAGGAAACAGTAGTGCTTTTAATGAGAAGCCACGGTCTGCTCTTCTCCGTAACAGCGCTTGTCTGTCTGTAGCACCGTGCAGCAAAGCACAGCACAGCATGCTCCATTGAAATGTGGTCTGTCTATGTGGGATTGCAAGGGCCCCTTTGAAGTACTGAGTTGCGGCTGTTTCCTTTGTGTGTAACAACACTAAAAATCAAACCTAAAACCAAAACACCCATAAGAATACCTAAAAGGGGTACAATATAAAGAGCCGTATGTATATGATGCTTTACACATCTCTCCTTTGTTTCATCCCCTCCCTTCTGCCATGATTATGCATGTCTTCTGTGAAGAGCTGCAGTGCGTCTGGAGAGCCCCCTGAATGGAAACTGTGAGGTACAGAGAGGCACATTAAAATCCTCTAACGTTCTCAAACGAACAACCTAGGGACAAAACATGAATTCCATGTGGTTTCTCTCCTTGTAGTGCTGTAGCTCAGACAACCTCACATTTAGTACTGGCTGCCATCTCAGACAGTGGGTCCAGTGGGATGTGTAGCTATGTGTTTATCAGAGAATGAACTTCCACTTTTAATGTGGCATAACCGCCGCCCCCATTATCTCCTCCCCCATTTTCCTTATTCCTTCCTCCCCCTCCTCCCTCCCACTCCGGTTAGACTGTAGTTGAAGGTGAAGCACCAGAGTTCAGAGAGCAAGAGGAGCAACCGCCGCCTGAATCACACAAAGCTCTGCTCTTTGGGGGCTCAGGGGTTTTGCCCTAGTGTAGACGCTGTGGCACACTTACAGGAGTGACAATGTAGGATGCTTGGAATATAGTTTAGATTACTGTGGCCTATATAACATATGTGCTTGACAACTAAAACAGAATAAAAATAAACCTTTTATAATGGGATATGAATATGTGGACATGAATAGAGACCATGGATGCTCTTTTACATGTAATTCAAATATAAACACACAATTATGACCTTATGAAGGGAAGAAATAGTTGAGAATAAAGGGCACAAAAAGAGCAGCTAGCATATGCATAAAAGGCATGCTTGTGACTTTGTGCTGTCACCAATTTGTGTTGCACACACGTGTCCACATACTCAGATTAAATTAATACACTTTGTCAGTTAGTGATTCGTATCTTATTTATATAATATGTTTATCATAGTGAAACTAATTCAAAGGTTGCCAAAGAGACAAATAGTAAAAGCAAAAGGATATAAAAGATTTTACAACCATAATTCTAATAAAATATATTAACAAAAAAAATAATTGTGGAAAAATAGCACAATTAAAACAAGTAATCTTCCCGTACACATGCATGTATTTTTGAAGGATTTCCCACCTTCCACTCTGAACAATAACATTACGTATAATTAGTTTTAAACATCGTCATGGACAGTATTTAACTGAACTGATTCATATTTTCTGCCTAATACAGGAATAAATAAAGGAGGTCGATAACAAATTGCATTATCAACATTTACTTCAGTGTAGGTGGGCCTGATAATCGCTGAAGCTCTGAGTGAAACTGCTGTGGAGGATATTTAGGAGACAGCATTCTCAGTATATATCCGTGTGGTACAGCAGCTCCTCTTGCTTATAGCTTGACTTTTAAAAATGCTGGATTTGATGCACAGTACCCCACATGCCAGGTCACACATCAGTTGCCTGTAGTGTTTTACATTTACTGTCTCTCGGTTTATGAGTTCCCGGATTCAGTGTAAATGTATCTGCTATATAGTGCACTCTATGCCGTGATACACTGTTCTGCGTTACTTATACAATCTCTCAGTGATGTTGCAAAATGATGTAAGCATTTAAAATCTGAATTTACTGCTCAACATTGAGTACTTTTATGACCATCCTTTATACTGTATAGGCAGCAATGAATGGATGAAAAAGAACAAGATGTGATTTTGAAGTTATTACTTGTATACCGTCACTTTTTAAAGAACTATTGCATAACTCATATCAACTTCATATTGCCAAACTTTTTATTTGAATCAAGGCATAATAATATGTGAATGCACGGTACAAAAATATGTTACGTTTCTACAACTATGACTGTGAGAAAAAACAACAACAACAAGGGTGCAGTTCAATTCGATTTAAATGGTGCTCTCTAGTGGACACTTTGTATCACTGCTGCATTTATTTTATCAGTTTAACAGACTTGTGTACAATTAGACAAGTCTATTAAATGTGTAAGCTTTTTGTGAACTGACTTTTTACAGCCATTTGTGGATATTTTGGTCATTATAAATTCATCAAGCCAGATTTGTGCCATCTAACAGTAAAATTCAGTTGTTGATGCCTATTGTTTCTGTGGTTTATTCCAGAAAGGTGTTTTTGGAAAATCGACTCACTCACTATACATTTTGCAGTCCTGCTTCAGTTCTAAACTGGAAATATCAATTTTACTATAGAGTGCAAACAAAATATGGTTCCAATCTGTTGTTGGAAGAAAGAAAAACAAAGATATGTACCTAATCTTATTACATGCTGAGAATACATGGTGTTCATTATCAATGTCAGCCGTCTCTGTTCTGCAGTTGATTTCATTAAAATGCCTGCTGGAACAAAATTTAAGACTTTTCAGAATTGTGTAATCTAAACATATATTAATAAACAATAAATGTGTTATCACTATGAGTAGCTATAACAGCTACAAGAACAAAAATGCTGCTTTTGTTAAAAAAAATTTTTTATAATAGTTAAGTGCTTTGCATGTATAAATATCCTTAATTAACAATGAATATATGTTATATGTTAGTATCTGCTACCATGCAAATCTACAGTCTCATCAAGCTTGCGTAAGCTGATATAGTGCATTCAAAGTAAGTTATATAATAAAACACAGGTTTGTGATAGAAAGTAAGTTTTGGGGAGAGATCAGTGAATAAAAACATTTGTGCATGAGAAACACTGTAGTGTTATGTGCCCTATGTGAGACCTCTGTAGAACAGAGTGCTGAGACTTGCCTTGCTTGTTTGTGGCTTCCACTTTTCGATTTATATGGGGGCATTTAAAGACTTGGCACAATTTGGAGCACAATAGTCCTTTTGGGGTGGGCAAATATTATATAATAATATTATAAAAAAATGTATAATATTTGTCATGGCTTTGTGTTGTGCTTTCATTATAATTATTATTATTATTTATAAATCACATGCATGTTCTAGGTCTTTGATCTGAATAATGCTACACTATATTCATATTCTTACCATTTTCTTTTAATTTCTAATATTAAAAGTAATTCTAAATCAGTTTGGAGTTTTCAGTTTTTGTTATACTGTTTGTTTATTTATTTATTGTTTCTATGTTTTTTGATTTCTTTATTATAAGATTTTTTTTAATTGTCTCCAATAATCAAAATCCACAGGGCCAACTGTTAGATGAGCACACTGGCAAACCTCCCAGTGCAGACTGAGTACTGTAAAAGCTCCAGCTTATCAACACAAAGACTCTAAATGTAGTCTCACCAGTCACTTCAACAGTCACACCTGGCTAGAACCAGGTTGGCCTACCTTTGACATGGTAAGAAACAGTATTCACATATGCTGTGGGGTTTTAACAATGCCCAGTTGGTATGAAGGGGTCCATAACGTGCAAAGAAAATATCACCCACACCATTAGATGACTAGCAGCCTGAACAAGGCAAGAATCATCGATGCTTTCATGTGTTTTACACCAAATTCTGACCCTACCATTTGAATGACGCAGCAGAAATCAACAGTGATTAGATCAGACGATGTTTTTCCAATCTTCTATTGTGAGCCCATGCAAACTGTAGCTTCACATTTCTGTTCTTAGCTGAAAAGAGTGGCACCTGTTGTTGGCTTCTGCTGCTGTAGCCCGTCTGCTTCAAGGTTTGACATGTTGTGGATTCAGAGGAGCTCTTTTGCATACTTCAGCTGAAAGTATAAGTTATTTGGGTTACTGGTGCCATTTTCTCTTTTTCAGACCCTTTTCTGTAAACCCTAGGGAGTGTTATGCGTGAAAATACAAGTAGATCAGCAGCTTGGGAAATACTGAGATCAACCATAACCTAGATTAGCCATACCACATTTCATTCAATAGCCATACACATTTCTTCCCCATTCTGATGCTGAAGTTTGAACTTGAGCA
Source organism: Maylandia zebra (assembly GCF_041146795.1). Classification (NCBI taxonomy): domain Eukaryota; kingdom Metazoa; phylum Chordata; class Actinopteri; order Cichliformes; family Cichlidae; genus Maylandia; species Maylandia zebra. Next base: position 24,272,361 of record NC_135185.1, read on the forward strand.
GGTTGTCTTGATCATTTCAAAATGCCTAAATGCACTGAGCTGTTGCCATATGGTTGGCAAATTAGATATTTGCATTAGCAAGCAGTTGAACAGGTGTAGTTAACTATGTCTATGTTAGTTTATTTATCTCTAAACAGACGTCTGGCACCAACAGCCATGCCACATTCAAATTCATTTAAATCACCTTCCCTGTTCTGATGCTTAGTTTGAACTTTGTCTTGACTATGTCTGAATGCCTAAATGTATTGAGCTGTTGCCATTTGTATAGTTAATTAGATATTTGCTTACATAGCTAATCAAGTTGCCATTGATTATGTGTGTTTAATGTTTAAAACTTAATATGACAACCTTAATTATAGACACAGGAAAAGGCTGGCATATTAACGTTTTAAACAAATGCAGAAAATATTGAAAAAATAACTTACCAAACAAATTTTAAAAGCTTTAAAAAAGAACAAAAAAAATAGCTCAGTGCTAAATCGCCTATCTAGTAGTTTATGTCAGCAAGTCTCGATGCCCCAGGGGTAAACAAAACAGTTAAATGAATCCAAATCTCTCTTTTGATAAACAAATACTTGTCTATTTGAAAGCTGTATTAACTGTGAAGCCAAACTACTGCCACCCAACCGTATTTGCATATTTTCTTGGCAACCACATTTTCCACCAGAACCCAATAGAAATCAGAACAGTTTCTACTAAATATTCTCAAAGATGTTACATTTAATTCATCAAAACCTTAGAAAGTAAAAAGAAACATAAAAAGATGCCATGAAACACTGTTACCCAGTATAACTATTTTTACGTCACTAATATTTTAACGGACTTGATCATCTGAACTACATGAACCTTTAAAGATATTAGCATCAAAGTCCAATTAGTATAATGATAGTTGAAAACAACAACATAGCACATTTGGAAAATTTTAGAGTCAGAGCATTTTTAATAATACTATACAGGCATATTTTCCATGTTTACCTTGCTAATTTCAAATGTGCAGGCACTGAGATAGAGGGAGATGGCTCACAACTGGACATTAATAAAATGAAAATAATTAATTCAAGCTACAAATATTTCTTGGTGCTGACTAGCCAGCAACACTTAATGGCCAAGTAAACAGTGTTGCCAACTCCTCAGTAAGGAAAATCGCTATTGGTTGTCCTAAAAGTCGCTAGAAGTCGCTAAATGACGTCATCGCCTAATTTGCATAATTGGTCATGCTAATCTAATTGTAACCTATGTTGTTGGAGAGAGAAATAACATCGTGGAAGAGACATAAAGGGAGTAAAAAACGTCCTAAATGCATTTTGAGTTTATTTAGAACTACAAATTAAATTTATTTTAGCAATTATTGTTTTTTTAATGTCACAATTCCAACCCTGCTCCTTTACCCGGGCTTGGACCGGCAAAAGTGACCCGAAATAGGCACTCTGGTGGAGTTACTTTGTGTGTGTGTGTTTATAAGTAGTTTTAAACCTTGTGATCCACAAAACAGCATAAGAGTAAAAGAAGAACTGACTGCGTTACAGCACCCGCTGCTTGTTGAGAGTAAAAGCGATACGCGCTTTCACGTCTTTTTTTAGGGGTCTGAAAACTCGCTAAATATAGCGACAAAGTCGCTAAGTTGGCAACACTGCAAGTCAACTTATCAGATACATCCGCAGTGAAAGCTATCATACAGTGAAAAATAAAATCTCACCAAACATGAAAACTTCACAGGATGACTTTGGAGCTTTTATTTTTACCGAATCATGCTCAATTTTTCACATTCAAATGAACAGCTCTGACCAATCAGACCGCTGCATTTGGCAACAGTGGACTTGTAGCGCAAAACACACTGAATACACAAGGATAGGAAATAGTAAATAGAAAAAAATGTTTTACCTTAGACACGTAGCTAGAAGCTACTCCGGATCAGTGGGCTCTCTAAAAGTATTTCTCTGCTTCCTCAGATGTGGTGCCATCTCTGCCAACAACAGGGCAAACTGTCCCACTGACATCTTGAAATATGCAGGAAAGCAGTTGTGACCCACGTTAACTCCTGGATCCATGAAATTCTCCCTGCTGCTTCCTTCTCTTAAAAATTCATAGCTGAATCTTTTTTAAGTCACCGTGATTCTTATTGCTAAACTGACATGGATCCATAACCCACTGACAACATATTTCAAAAACTGTAAAACCAAAAATATTCTTGATAATAGCTAGCTAGCTAGCTAGCTAAGATGAGCAGCTGACCAGATAGCTAGCTGAGCAGCTGAAATCCTACATCAATCCATAAAGGGAAAAGGCCAGTTTCCAAATATTTTATAATATTTATTTTTGCATTGGTTACCAGATTTCGCTAACACGTGAAATATCCCTGACTCAAAAAATAGACACAAATCCCTGGGAGGGTTGTGTCAGGAATGGCATCTAGCATAAAACCCGAATACATGGATTAATCTGCCGATGTGCACCCTGTGGGGGATCTGAAAGAAGCCATCATGAAATGCAAAATGGTCTAATTATTTTGTGAGAGACTAAATTTCACATTTGCGACAATGGGCATGCTCTTTTTGTGCTATTTGTAACTTAGTGTAGGGTATAATTTATTTGCTAATCTTTGATTTTTGAATGCTTTGAATCCATTGTTTTTATAGTTTAAGAGCATGAACCGCATCCTCGACTATTAAAATATCCTTGAAAGTTCTACTTTGAGCTGGAAGTCCTGAGAAAAAATAAACAGCCCACTGTTCAAGGTAGCATAAAACCAAATCACAGCTGGAGTTTCCTCTGTGTGTATACACACTGGAGCATTGGTCCTACGATGGAAAATACTCATCCACATTTGTGATGAGAAAATAAATGATGGCGCAAAGTGCTGCTTTCCACTTGACCAAGCTTTCTGAAACACCTACAGATTGTATGATTTACTTCTATGAGACAAGGACCACAGAGTTAAAAGTTAAAAGAGTTAAGTGTCCACAGTATCTGAAATCTCAGGATAAATACTGATATTGACCTAATTAACTTTAGCAGTGCCTCCATATTCTTCTCATCCTAGATGTCCCCCAAATCAACTCTTAAGTGCTATTATTTTAAATCAGAATCAGAATCAGAATACTTTATTGATCCCTGGGGGAAATTATTTTTTGTTACAGTGCTCCATTTTAAACCAACATTAAGACAAGACAGACAATACGCTAACTAAGAATAGTACAATATATACATATATATACATACATACATACATAAGTCACTTATAAATAAATATTTGGAAAAGAAACATGTGTAGTTGTAGCAGCAAACAGTGTGTTAAGTGGATGCGTTGTACAGGGAGATGGCCACAGGCAGGAATGATTTCCTGTGTCGTTCAGTGGTGCTTTTCGGTAATCTCAGTCTCTCACTGAACGAGCTCCTGTGACTGACCAACATGTCATGGAGTGGGTGGGAGTGGGTGGAGTGGGAGTGGAAGCCTTTAGAAGTGAGCAATATAGTTTCAAAATTATATCACAATATTTCATAGAAATATGCAGTAATGTTATTTATGAAGATAGAAAAAGATACTGAACATTTTATCAGTGATTCCAGCTCGCAGGAAACAGCATCTATTAGTGCAAATAAAGTGAAGGGCATGTTTAGTTTGAATTACAGTCACTGATGACAATATACTTAATTTGTAGTGTGGATCTTTTGCCGTGCAAGCAGCAGTATTCTAAGGTAATAGTAGTGGCACAGCATTATATACAGTGATACTGCAGAAGTCAAATTCAAGCAGAAAGTTAGTCTTCTTCCTGGAAATATTAAGAAAAAGTATAACATAACAAGCAATTAAATCATCATTGGAGGGAGCTCTCACTCTCAGATATGTTTGGCCTTGTCATTGTTATCCACTTTAGGGAATATAAATGCACGGTGTCGCAATATATACTTGGTGCTGTGAGATAAGTTTTATAATCACATAAAAATGTATACCCACATTGGGAATCACAACAACTCATCCTCAAAGTAGCCCACTACATGACATTACAGAGCAGGGTTGCTGTGTAATATGCCAACACACACATATTGCACAAAAATCCCTAAAAGTCACCAACACTCTGCTGACTCAGTTCTGCTAAATGCAGAGTTCCAAACTTCATCTTGCATTAACATCAGAACAAAATAGTACGCCAGGAGCTTCATGGCTTGACTCCATGAATCCGTTTGTCCATAACATACATAAATTTTAATCCCACACCAGCAAAAAAAAAAAGAATTCTTTAATCCATAATTTTGAGTTTCCAGTTTATTTAGAATTTTAAAAATCCCTTCAACTGACAGATTTTAATAAAAATGGTAACTAGCCTATTCCCCTACCATCTCACTACTTCCAGCGTGAGAGCAATGTATTGAATAGTATTGAAAATGTTTTTCTAAAAGAGAAAAGATAATGAAGCAAGCAAAAGCATCAGAACAAGAAATGAATTATTAGTCAGCAAAGATAAAGAAGCACAGCGTTCTTTGTTTTTCCATTTTTTCTTTACTAAAATCTAAAAACAATATTTCTATTTTTGGCACTTACAGTCAGCCAGGTAGAGAATATAATACTACTTAAAGCATTGTGCAGTGCCAACCTCTGTAACCTCTAGCTCAAGCAAACACCAAAGGGAAACCAAAGAACTAAACAGAATGATGTTGATTTGTGATGACTCAAACATCAAGGCAGTCTCACAGTCAACAGTCGTGTCTGCATCTCCTCTATAAATAGCTCACCTGGTTGCATTTCTCTGCATGTTTTCACTGAACACCACTGATTGGTTATTCCGCAGCTGGCATGCTTCACACCCTCTTCAACATCATGGTTAGCAAGCTCAAAGAAGTTCACAGAGGTTTCAATCATCAAGCTTTAAAAGTACACTTCGAACAAATAGATACAGTAAAGGAGAAGTTTGGAAATTCTTTAGCATAATTTTGATGCCAGATATTAATTCAACTGATAAATATTCTGCCAAGAAGATGCCACAACCTGACAGCATTGATGGTGGAATCATATTTCCTGCGTGTGAATTCACATATAAATATCTGAGCTACACACTGCTGTGTTTCTTTCCAAGGTGGTGTGTTAAATGACAGTGACACTCATCCCTTCACGGCGACAGGATGAGCGGATCGCGGTGATCAAAGCACGAGTGACACGCCTTGAGGAGACAGATGTGCGTTTTACGTGGTAGGGTGTGGGCTTAGTATATTTACAGTAATTCATACGAAGTTTTCTCTCCATCCATAAACATCTGTTTGTCTCTGATAAAGTCATCTTACTGTGTTTCTTTCTAACAAGGGGCGATCGTGGCTCAAGAGTTGGGAGTTCGCCTTGTAATCGGAAGGTTGGCGGTTCGAGCCCTGACTCCGACAGTCTCGGTCGTTGTCCTTGGGCAAGACACTTCACCCGTTGCCTACTGGTGATGGTCAGAGGGCCCGGTGGCGCCAGTGTCCGGCAGCCTCGCCTCTGTCAGTGCGCCCCAGGGTGGCTGTGGCTACATTGTAGCTTGCCATCACCAGTGTGTGAATGGGTGGATGACAGGTTGTGTAAAGCGCTTTGGGGTCCTTAGGGACTAGAAAAGCGCTATACAAATACAGGCCATTTACCAATCTTTACAACTTGTCTATTTGTGTTGCTTCTCTACGGTAGGAGCTCTTTGCTTAATCTAGTGACTGAAAAACTGTTTGTCGTAAAAAATAAAGCCAATGTTGAATACGTTTTCAAAAAGTTAACTTTACTGTAAATTTAAGGAGATAAACCATCAAAAATCAAATACTTCTTTCATGTCAGTTTGAAAATTAGCTTTAACATGTCTGCACTTAATTCTGGTTTATGATGGAAAAATTGTTCAGCCCACTAGACCAGCAGCTGTCACAACTGGTGTGAGCTAGGCTACAGTGTTCAGTGTTGCACTTAATTAATGTGACACTATCCACCCTCTATGTGTCTTCTGTGGCAGGGATGGAAAAGCTGTTCTCTGCACACTGTAGAGGGCAGGGGTGGAAGAGAACTTTATTAATATAATAATAGGCTATAGGCTGTTGCGGTGGTTAGCACTGTTGCCCTACAGCAGCACGGTTTTCCATTCCCGCTTCCTCCCTCAGTTTAAAGACCTGTTTGTTAGGTTAACTGGTGATTCTAAGTAGACTGTAGGTCTGTCAGCCTTGGACCTGTGATAGTCTGACAATTTGCCCAGGGTGTACACCACCTCTTCCCCCGTGACAGTTCAGAGGGGCTCCAGTCACCACCATCACCAACCCCGCCCACGCTGCGATCCTGGACGGGATAAGTGGTTAAGAAACCTTACAGAAAGAAAGAATGGCAAAGGGAGAGAGAAAGGAGAAAACTTCCAATACTTTACTGTTATTTTTCTTTTCACAGCTGGCATGTTATGGGAAAATGGGAAATAGGTGCAGTGATTTATCAAAATATGTGCAAATATAGATGTAAATACAGTTTATAGGGCAAGGCCAGAAGTTAGTAATATTCTAGCAAGCTTGACAGTCAATGTTTGGTATGACCAACTTTATTCTTCATCACAGCTTGAACTTGTAATTTCTTCAAGCAACCATCAGGAATAATTCTTGAGGACAAAGCTGAAGGCTTTTCTATGGGTGCTGGGGCTCTGTTGAGGCCAATCCATGACTGATAATGTTTTGTTGTGTGTTTTATTATCTGTGTATGTCTTTAGATAGATAGATAGATAGATAGATAGATAGATAGATAGATAGATAGATAGATAGATAGATAGATAGATAGATAGATAGATAGATAGATAGATAGATAGATAGATAGATAGATAGATAGATAGATAGATAGATAGATAGATAGATAGATAGATAGATAGATAGATGCTTTGCTTCATAAAGCAGCTAGTAACTAGGAGTAGACCAACACACGTTAGGATCCTTTCTGATCATGTGAAATTTGAAGGAGGTGAGCATCTCCAATCTCAAGATATTGGCAAAGTTTATTTTTTAAAGGTAAATTTTTCACGTCATCTTGCTACTTTCAGATTGAATAGCTTCTTGTGCTTGTATGACTGTGAAGCTGAACTTGGATCACTGTCATCTGCCATGCTCTGAAAACTGACATATGTCATTAAATAATGTCATTCGAGGTTATCAGACATTTAACATTAACCGTAAAGAGGTGTGTTTAGACAATGTGAAAGGAAACTAAAACAACATTTAATGTTTGTTATAGTTGATGACTGGTATTCTGGTAGGTATCTGTCACTGTAGCTGTATCATGAAGGCTCCAGTGTTATTATTGCTGTTTTCTCAATAGAAAAATGGAATTAAAATGTAATGGAACATTTCAGGCTATTTGTAGTTGCTTTCACATAGTATTCACTGTAAATTACACCTTTGAGGTGTTTATTTTTGTTTTCGCATTCAAAATATATGGTTTGAATAATATAAATTTTATTTTATCATGTGATCACATATTTATCCATGTTTTAAATAAGTTGAAACTATATTCATATGCTATATAAGCTACCATATTTTTTTACTGTTGTATAATCTGTCAGAGAACACTAGAAAATGCCTATCAGATTTTCCTAAAGCGTAATATGAGGCTTTTATACCCAAAGATCTGCGATTTTCTGTCATAGTTTAACTACAAAATCCTTTTTTATGCTAGCAAAGAGAAACTCAGAGTTGTAGTCAATCATGATTACTAACAAGAAGTTAGAGGATTTAAGTGAGTGTATGTAAATATTTGAGCCTGTATGTACACTTTTGACCGGGTGTGGATCAGAGAAAATAAAAAATAAATTCTAAGCTGCGCAAGCGATTCTTGTTTTTATAGCTATTAAAGATCATCATCCCACCCTGTAAAAATAACTGTTCAAAGGAACTAACATTCAGGCCTGTGATGACTGCATTCAAACTTCTGACCACAGCTGTATCTCCACAAGGTAACCCTGGATCTTATTTACAGTGGGTTCTTGTTTACTGGTCATAGCTGTGAATGTCATCCCCAGTTTTTCAGTTTGGCTGTTTGTGAGTTCAACCTCCTTTCAAATAAGAACTATGGAGATAATGTGCTCTTGGGCATTTTAATACTGCAAAAACACTGTAACCATGAGTTGGTATTTCAATCCAAAATAGCTTTAACATTTTATATAGACAGGTATCCAGATTTCCTATTTATGTCCAGTTAGGCACAGCTGTTTATTAAAGACCAGTGATAGAAGCAGGATACACCACAGCTTGGTATGACAAAGTCTAAACACTTATGTAATTCTGATATTTTGTTTTTTTATTTTTCATGAATGGCTCAATGGTGTAGTGTTTTACATCAAAAGGTGTTTGGTTAGAAACAAATCCCTTTAGGGTCGCATCAGGGAAAGCATCCACTGTAAAAATCTGCTAAATCTATATATGTCATGATGATTTTTTCCCCTTACCATAGATGACATTATTGATGGTGTTAAACCTTGTTCATTCTGATCTCATTTGTTTCATTTGCATCCTAATACCGCAGAGTCTACCCCACTTCTGTCTGTTTCAGTCCATGTCCTGTGCTGTTGTTGTTCTGTCAAAAAAAAACAACAACAAAAAACCCCACAAAGACAAAGACAAAGACAGCCAAATAAAATATACAAGCCAACCTGTGTATTTTATTTTGCACAACTAGCTTCATATTTTATAAAAGGCATTTTGTTTTTTGTAATGGGATAATGTAATTCAATTTTTAAAATCCGATTAAAAATTAGAATGGGATATGGGAAAATATCCAAATCTGTCAGATGGATAAAATTAACAAAATATCTTCTTAGACTCAACCACAAGGGGGTGCCACTGCTTAAAAGTTGTTGAGACTGTTAAGCACTCTGGGCTTTTTCTTACGCTTTCTACGGTGCTCGGATGTAGACTTGCCCTTTCAGGCGATCGTGGCTCAAGAGTTGGCAGTTCCTCGTGTAATCGGAAGGTTGGCGGTTCGAGCCCTGACTCCGACAGTCTCGGTCGTTGTCCTTGGATAAGATACTTCACCCATTGCCTGCTGGTGGTGGTCAGAGGGCCCGATGCCGCCAGTGTCCGGCAGCCTCGCCTCTGTCAGTGCGCCACAGGGCAGCTGTGGCTACAATGTAGCTTGCCATCACCAGTATGTGAATGGGTGTATGACTGAATGTAGTGTAAAGCGCTTTGGGATCCTCAGGCACTAAGTAAAGTGCTATACAAATACAGGCCATTTGCCATGTTTAGATTTTTTTTAAAAAACAACGATGTCAATGTAGTGTAAACTGATAGGAGAAAATAAAGTTATCTAAGAAAAGAAGTGAAATTAAACAGCCTGGTTCACAAACTTGGACTGATCGTTGCGTTTTGTAGCGCATGATAAGCAACACTTGCAATTTTATGCGCAGCCACTTGGTGGCAGCAAAGGCCAAAAGAAAGCACTGCGAAGCGGTTTAAATCACCTAGCAACAAGGTTGCTGCCTGTTTATTCACACACCTACATTGTTACACATCCACATCTACTCACATGCAGAAACAATCCATCACAAGTACATACAATCAAAGGAGCTTAGGATCAACTGCATAAAGATATAAACACAGTACAAAAAGCCAGAATTTATCACAAAATAAAAATCTATGTTGTATACAGGTAAACATAGTAATCGTAATACACAAGGAGACATGGCAGAAGCTATGTCCGTGTGACCCCAGGGCCCTGTCACATGGGCTATTGTTACTGCCGGCCCACATCAAGTAACTTTCATTTTGAATGGAAACGCTCTGATTTTGGTTTCAGGCTGTGGTGAGAATCCATGCAACACTCTCTAATACTAGAACTATCCCCACCACTTTCACCCCTTCGTCTCCTGTTTTCCTCCATTCACCCTCATCAATGTCCCCCCCCCCCCCCCCCCCCCCCCCCCTCACACATTTCCTGTTTATTTGTCCCATTTGAAGAAATAAAAAAAGCAACGCAAAAATCAATTGGCCCTGCGAGTCTCAAGACTACCATGCAGTAAATGTGCTCTGAATGACAGCACTATGTGGACCATCTTTTTTTTCTTTTCTTCTTTTTAAGATTTCCTCTTTTTTTAAAAAATAATAATAATAATAATAAGTTAATTTTGAGTAGATGACTGTTGTTTTCCTTTTTCTGAAATCATGTCAAGGGACTTTTGACTGAAAGCATGTGATTGGTTTTGTGGTATAGTCTCTCCCCAGCAGCCAACCTTACTGGAAACAAAGCCTCTGAGGTTTTTGATAGCAGTACTGGGAAAAACGTTGTGCCCAACTAAACGCCAACTCCAAACCCCTTTGACACATTTTGACTACTTAGAGGACTGAACTTCAACGTGATAGTCAGGACCCTGTAAGGACCCATACCACTTAAGGAAACACTAATCAATCAATATAAATAAAGAGACCTAGTTTTCCAGTTTGCACGTGTGCTGAGGTGTGAAAGACATATAAACTATAACAGCCAGTTTCCCCCATACTTCCTACCTCTTTAATTAACTCTTTGATGTGAGTGCTATGAAGTTGGATCTGCCTGTAGGCATGGTTGAGGGCCAGGAAGTAAATGGGTAGGATTTCATATAGAGTACAACAATGTAGGTGCACTGTATATGAAGTCACTCCTGTTTGGACCAAACTGAAAGTTTAGATCATTGCTTACTTTCATTTTAATGTTTAGTTGTGTAAATCTTGTACAGCTGTCAGAGAGCTACACTATTTGCTGTATTATACATGAGTGGATGTATTATATAATGAAACTGATTGTTTCTGCAGCAAAATCAGCATTTAGGTTGGATTTTTCATCTAGATTTCTTTGCTCTGTAATAAAATGAGATGACACTGACTGTGGTAGTGTTAAGTACGTGAACTTCAGTGGAGTGTATAAGAATATGAGGGGGTTGAAGTAAACGGGCAGTGGATCTGGCAAGTTTTAAAAGGAGCAGCAAGCTTGCTTTGTTGGTTGGAATTTGCAGCCCCATGGAACGACTTAATAACAATGCGTGAAGCAATGAAAATTACACAGCTCCCGCTCAAAAGGAAAAATTAATTGCTCTCAGGTTGCACGCTAAAGAAAGTTTGTTGAAGTGAAACACGCACACATTCGTGGGAAAGCGCATTTACACCCCTCACCCAGCCACAACACACGCTCTCGGGCACATAGGTGCACGCGCAACCTTCACCGTGAGCAAAACCAGGACTAAGGATTGGACACGTATCCGTGTGTGTGAGCATGTGAACATGCAACTCTCCTGTGCAGTGAAGAGAAGAATTAGGGCCTAGGCTACATTCCAGCCCTGCCTCCCTGGGTGAGAGACAGTATTCAGCATTCCACTGCCTGCCTATCAGGGCAGGTGCATTCCAGAACACACACACTCACATTTAGACAAACACTACCTGGCTTAAAAACACACAATTACGCTCAGTCACAAACGCAGCATGCGTAGGCATGTGTGCATGTAAGTGCTTACAGGTGATAACAAAGTTTAACATTTGATGAAAAAAAAATTAAAATTAAATTAAATAAAAGCTGTGACAATGCAAATGTCATGGAACTTTGTCTGCATATGATAATAATAAGAAGAAGAACAGTGTTTAGAACAGACATGTGCTGCCTTGCCTACATGAACAAATGTTGGCTTTGACCAAGACAAACCAGCATTGTCTGTGCAGCACTGCTGCCGTGCGCTACACAATGTAACGACATTATCTCTGCTTCTTTAATTCTCGTGTGAGTCAATCATTTTTAATGCATGTATATTTCTGTTTGGAGGAGGCTGAGCTATTTAAAGAGCAGGGGTTTGAATACACTGTGAATGTACAGCCAGCCTCTTTTTGAAGTTCATACGGTGCTGCGATGCGCTGTGAGTCACTCATGACAGTGTAGACGGGGGTGGAGTGTGTGTGTGCATGTGTGTGTGTGCTTGTCCATCCGGGTATTTTCTTTATTTATCAGAGATTTGCTTCATTTCTGTCCTCTCTGTACTTGAGAGAAATCAAACAGAAAATGTCAGTTTGTCTTTAATTGGACAATTCCAGCACAGATTGGGGGGATGTGACAAGAATCTTCTACTGTCAAGGATGCGCAGCAAGTTAAAGAGTTAAATCCAGTTACTTGTTAAGAAACCGGATGAAGTCTTAAGTAGACTAATGTGAGGAAATGGAGCCTTATGATGAGGATTATTTTAATCATCTAGAGGCTTGTTCAAATGCAAAGGCACAACAACCTCAGGACAAAAGCTCTATTCAGTTTCAACGGGCTGCTTCCTTTATACAATGTTTCGCCCTCAGACAAAGAAAAAGGTTGTTTGCTTCATGCTGTTTGACAGGCAGAGAACTCCAGTGCTCGACAAGCCCTGAATCAGACCATTAGTCTTTGTGATTCTTCCCTCAGTGTTACGCTTACTTTCCAGATTCTCACATTCCCAATCACTACCCTTATCCTTTTTCTCATTCCCTGCCTTTCATCCTTCACCTCCCTCCCTTTCTTCCCCTTTACATCCCAGTTCATGTCTGCTGGTTGCAAGCCAATCCCCCACCACCCCACCCACCCTTCCACCCGCAAGCCCACTTCTCATCCATTTCCATGTGCTGACTTTTCATCAGTGAAGTGCCTTCCTGGCCCGACTACCCCAGACCCGCCTACTCCCTCTAGCAAACTCGCTGAATGGATGCAGCATTAAGGAGAAAGAGTAGGCTGAAACGATCCTTCCTTCCTTCTTCCTTCAAGCGCCACCCCCTTGGCTGTCGCAGAAGTGGTATGTTCCACAGCAGGGACTGCAGAAGTTGAGAGAGCACTTTGTTTGTAATCTTGCATTGCAAGGGTCACTTCCTGACTCGTGTGTCCGCTCCCCGAGCCCCACGCCGATCCCTTTTCCCCCCCCCCCTCCTGGCGTGTCCATCCATGGGCCTAGTAGCCGACGGCTTTGGACAAACCCTGTTCTTCCTCTTTTGTGTAGGAATGGTCCAACATCTGAAAACAATCAAATAATCTGGGCACAATACATTTCTTTATAGAGGAGTGCTGGTGGTTCCCAGATGAGCTTGAGGATTAAGAGGAGGTGGCCACAGGGGAGAGGAATGGAAGGATGGGGGCTACAAAGCTGAGGAGGGGAGGGAGGCAGGGGGGAGTTATTGTTACAAGAGTTTCATAGCAAAATGTGTGTGCGCGCGTGTGCATCCACGTGTGAGTGTGTGTGTGAAAAAGAGAGAGTGCACTTAGATATTTTGAGTGAAGGGATGTTTTAGGAAAAGACGAGATGTCTGAAGACTTCTGAAGAGTAATATAAGGAGTCATGTCTGGCTCAGAGTTTTTCCAGGCATCAATTTCTTCTGATTTGATGTGGTATGGAAACATTAGAGTGAAAACTAATCGTTACTTTTTTAATCACCCACCCTCATGAGACAGACACACACATCCACACACACAATGTTTACAACGTGCATTTTTAAGGTCTTACATTACCATCTTATGTAGCTGGGCAATGTCTGTCCAAAATAAAAAGGGGATGGTCTGCAGAATAATTATCAATGAAATCTGTCTTTAACTTTTGAGTATTTGATCCTTTAGGTGCAGTGATATTTAGACCCCGATGCACTATATGATTATTTCATTTTACTACCTTACATCTATGCAAGCAGGTAACAGTACAGCACATCCAGGTACTATGTGGAGGAAGTGTTTTGTTGTTTGTTTTTTGGCCTGTGGCAGATCTAGAAAATTTAAATGAGGGGCAAAGAGCTAGGCAGGGTTTCACATGCCTCTTCAGTGAGGTATGCGAAAATCCCCTATATGCAAATGGAGTCAACAAAATATCCCCAAAAACACTTTTAAACTATTTATTGTATCATTATCTCTTCTAAGAAAATAAAGACAAGGTGATTTTTATAAGCTTTAAATTAGAAAAACTCACACTGTGCAGTCCTCACTGGCAAAACAATAGCAATCTTGCACAGACGAAAGGGATTTTAAGGACATAAAAGTTGGGGGGGGGGGGGGGTGCAGCTAGGGGGCAAGGCTCTACAGCAGGGGGCAGTTGCCCCCCTGTACATCCACCCTTGTTTTTGGCAAATGTATCAATGTCGAATTAGTCGAATTGGTTAAGTGCCATCTTGAAATCCACTAACCAGTTCTCCTTAATGCATCCATCCATAGTGCAATGGGAAACTAGAGGGTAGTCTGGCTCTGTCTGATGATACCACAGTCCATCGAGTAGCACTTCTAAAGCTTGACAACCATAAAATCATCAAGTTGTAGTTTCACACTATGTGACTGACCTTTTGTCACCAGGTTACAGTTTCCCTCTATGCTGTGCTATATGGTTCAGGAGTGTTTTAAAAAGTTGAAGAAACCATTTAAAATGTAAACAGAAACAGAATAGAGTATTTACAAATGATTCAAACCTTAATCATGAACATTGTAGAGTTTTAAAAAATGCTTTGGCTCTTGGCTTGTGGTTTTGTATTGTATATTGTATGTTAACTACATGTACAGTTAAGCATAGTCATTTGAAAAAGACAGTTTTTACTGAACTCAATGTAGCCCTGTGAAAATTTTCACCATCACCTGATTGCTTACATAGAAATCAGGGGGGTAAGTAGCAGTTTCTGCTAATCAAATTCACTTGATTAACTGATCATTGGCAAGTGTGGCTATTCTATAAAAGCAGAAATTTTGATATGGAACATTTATGTGTGTGTTAAAACAATGCCTAACACTAACCCTCTTCTCAGGTGTGGATGTCCCAGCAAGTTCCCCCCAAGGATAAGCCCAGAAAAGCTCAGTAGAATGACATAATTCTGAAGATCTATATTACACACTCCTCAGGCAGCAGTCAGCGTTAAATGTTAAAGTTTATGACAGTACAATTTTAAAAAGACTGAATAAATATGGCTTGTTTGAAAGGGCTGTTTTCTCTTAACAACATCCCAAGTTCACCCAAGAATTGAAGTGTTCCAATGGTCCAGTCAAAGGCATACCATAAGGGCTGTGCCGAAACAAATGCCTACAAAGCTCAATGAACTGTAGCAAAACAAGTTCCTGAATCATGGGGTGTACTTAATTTTCACAGGAATGCACTGTGTAAACTTTTTCACACGATTGCATTTGTAAAAATGTTAAACTATTACCACTGTAAAGTGAAGGACCAATAAGATACGATAGAGAGGATTTCTCTTTTTACCCTTCCTTCCTATGTCTTTTATCGTATTTGCACAAACGCCCACATATGTGCGCTTGCTCAAATGCACCTTCTGCAACTTCTTCTTCTACTGTCTCTCATCCCGTTCCTTCTCATCCCCATGAGAATGATAAATAGTCATCTGTAACTTCCCCTCCAACATATTCATTAATCCCTTATATCCTGTGGGGCTGGGTGATGATTACAGGGAAGCCAACTGAAGCCGCCCAAATAAACACCCCTCAGGCAGTAACAAAGGCCTGTCCACCTCACCCTAAACACAGCTTCCCCAGCAAGATCAAGTTTCAGTCAAGCCCACACACAACATGCAAACAATAGGAAGTGACAGAGTCTCAAATACTGAAAAAGCGAACTGTGGTTGAAACTAATTTAGTTTCCCATTTTTGTAGCTGAGACATTACCAACTGGTGCATCAAGTTTTGAGAGCTGATGTAGTTTTAAATGTAATAGTCAGTCTAAAATGGAATGGAAAAACTGTCCTAGCTGCAAAAAATTGAATGCATAACACGTAAACAGACATTTAAGAAAGCAAAACAAACTATTTGAAGTAACACACTTACTATTTATTAATTTTTTTTTTCTGCACACATGGGACATATAACTTATTATAACACTCTTTATGTAAAGCACACAGTGTGGCCATGCCTTTCAGAAAGAAAGTTGTGTTGGTCTCCACATAGTTCAAATTCTGGTGATTTACAGAACTTTGATAACTCTAGAGATGTATTTCTCTCAAGGGCTTTGAATCCATACTGACCTTTCATATGAACATCCTTGTGCGTGGTCACAAGACCAGCTCTTTAAGCTTTACACACTTTACTCATCTACTTATCCACATAAATCTCTCTCAAAAGAGAGATGGATTTGTTTGGAGACATTCTTGAAAATCCCCTCATGCTGCTTGAATGTAGTCAGAGATTTCAAAACTGGAATTTTGAGGGTGATTAGGCAAGATAATAAATGTTTGTGTCTTTGGTACATACCGTATGCACATAAACAATCCAAAAGAGTGAAAGAGAGAGATGGTTCAAAGCACATCAAACACGCCTGAAGGCCTTCACACTTCCTTCCCCTCTAGCCACTACACCTTTTCTACTCACCACCCTGCAATTAGCTTGCCTAAAAGTTGTAGACTTCCGAGGCCAGGCCCACACTAATCATAGGTATGCATTGTTGTGTTCAGCTGCCAGGCCTTAAAAAATCAACACCTCTTGTGTAAGCCACACCTCTTGGCCTACATGACTGAGAGTCCACTGTAGTTATCGAGTGTGCCTCACAGACAAGCTGGAGATGATCATTTCTGGAAACTACACAATAACAAATGTGGCTAAAAGAGGTTAAAAGTTTAGTGTTGTCAATTAGTTACAGTTACAATACATATACAGGGAGTGCAGAATTATTAGGCAAATGAGTATTTTGTCCACATCATCCTCTTCATGCATGTTGTCTTACTCCAAGCTGTATAGGCTCAAAAGCCTACTACCAATTAAGCATATTAGGTGATGTGCATCTCTGTAATGAGAAGGGGTGTGGTCTAATGACATCAACACCCTATATCAGGTGTGCATAATTATTAGGCAACGTCCTTTCCTTTGGCAAAATGGGTCAAAAGAAGGACTTGACAGGCTCAGAAAAGTCAAAAATAGTGAGATATCTTGCAGAGGGATGCAGCAGTCTCAAAATTGCAAAGCTTCTGAAGCGTGATCATCGAACAATCAAGCGTTTCATTCAAAATAGTCAACAGGGTCGCAAGAAGCGTGTGGAAAAACCAAGGCGCAAAATAACTGCCCATGAACTGAGAAAAGTCAAGCGTGCAGCTGCCAAGATGCCACTTGCCACCAGTTTGGCCATATTTCAGAGCTGCAACATCACTGGAGTGCCCAAAAGCACAAGGTGTGCAATACTCAGAGACATGGCCAAGGTAAGAAAGGCTGAAAGACGACCACCACTGAACAAGACACACAAGCTGAAACGTCAAGACTGGGCCAAGAAATATCTCAAGACTGGTTTTTCTAAGGTTTTATGGACTGATGAAATGAGAGTGAGTCTTGATGGGCCAGATGGATGGGCCCGTGGCTGGATTGGTAAAGGGCAGAGAGCTCCAGTCCGACTCAGACGCCAGCAAGGTGGAGGTGGAGTACTGGTTTGGGCTGGTATCATCAAAGAAGAGCTTGTGGGGCCTTTTCGGGTTGAGGATGGAGTCAAGCTCAACTCCCAGTCCTACTGCCAGTTTCTGGAAGACACCTTCTTCAAGCAGTGGTACAGGAAGAAGTCTGCATCCTTCAAGAAAAACATGATTTTCATGCAGGACAATGCTCCATCACACGCGTCCAAGTACTCCACAGCGTGGCTGGCAAGAAAGGGTATAAAAGAAGAAAAACTAATGACATGGCCACCTTGTTCACCTGATCTGAACCCCATTGAGAACCTGTGGTCCATCATCAAATGTGAGATTTACAAGGAGGGAAAACAGTACACCTCTCTGAACAGTGTCTGGGAGCTGTGGTTGCTGCTGCACGCAATGTTGATGGTGAACAGATCAAAACACTGACAGAATCCATGGATGGCAGGCTTTTGAGTGTCCTTGCAAAGAAAGGTGGCTATATTGGTCGCTGATTTGTTTTTGTTTTGTTTTTGAATGTCAGAAATGTATATTTGTGAATGTGGAGATGTTATATTGGTTTCACTGGTAAAAATAAATAATTGAAATGGGTATATATTTGTTTTTTGTTAAGTTGCCTAATAATTATGCACAGTAATAGTCACCTGCACACACAGATATCCCCCTAAAATAGCTAAAACTAAAAACAAACTAAAAACTACTTCCAAAAACATTCAGCTTTGATATTAATGAATTTTTTGGGTTCATTGAGAACATGGTTGTTGTTCAACAATAACATTATTCCTCAAAAATACAACTTGCCTAATAATTCTGCACTCCCTGTATACATACATATATTTACACATATATATACATCTGTATAACAAACAAAGGGATGAATAATAGATTACTCATTCACCAAACCATCAGCCTACATGGGTCATTCGTTGCCCTGAGTGTACTGGAGACTGTATGGCTACTAGGGGTGGGGGGAAAAATCGATACTGTGTAGTATCGTGATATTTTGTTTGCTAATAATGTATCGATACAGGGACAGCAGAACTCGATATTTTGTTACAAAAAAAGTTTTTGTGGACTGGAACATGCTCTGGTTTCAGAGCATGTTGATCAGCTCCTTTTTCTGAGCAAGAATCCTGACATTCCTTCACTGTCCAAAAGTCCAAACTTTTTTTTGGGCAGCAATAAACATGACAGTTTACTTATTTTAATTTAAGACATGTTTTATTTTAATTAAGTTTAAAACTTTTTTATTTAATGTAAAATTATATTTTGTTTTAATTTACTTTCAAATTCTTCAGTTGCTGAATGGGCTGCATACTTTTCATAAATTGCATAGTTCAGAATAGCTATAATTGTACCAGATGGTTGCATTCAGTTAAGTTGGACTAGACTGTAATACAAACCGTTCAGTTTGTCAACAATAAAACTGACTGAAATGAGAGAAAGACTGATTGTGAGACTTTGATATTAGATAAAATGAATATTGATAAAGTTTACCTTTATGTACAGAATCTGAATATCGCAAGAAAATTTTTAAAAATTGCAATAATATTGTATCGTGCGTTAAGTATTGTGATAATATCGTATCGTGGGATGTATGGTGATTCCCACCTCTAATGGCTACACAGTTATAGTTCTCCATTTCTAGAAGCTGCTGTGCTTCTGAGATGATCAGAGCAATATGTTTGGGGATAGACATCTGATTCTCTCTCTTGGCCAGGCCAGAAACTATAGATCTGTGGTTTCCAACTCCAGGCCTCAAGGTCTGGTGTCCTGCAGGTTTTAGATATCACCCTGGATCAACACACGTGAATCAAATGATTAGTTCATTACCGGGCCGTGTTGAGGTGGTCATTTAGCCATTTAAAACAGCTGTGTTCGATCAAGGACACATCTAAAACCTGCAGGATGCCGGCCCTTAGGCCTGGAGTTGGAAACGCCTGCTATAGATGAATCTCCCATGCTCAGTGGTACAGTGCTTAGTATTGCTGGAGCCCTTTTTTTGTAGTGTTTTCAGGATTAGGTTAAGTGGCCATTCCAAAATTAGCTATATAGGTGCAAATGTGGGCCTATGTGTCTATCTACTTAGCCCTGTGAAGCATTAACAACTTGTCCAGGAAATGTCCAATCACTCGCCCAGTGTCAGATGGTCTCACTGTGAACCGGATGGATGGTACAGAATCACAGGTTCCCATGTGATCCTAGGTGCAGTTGATCACATTTTGCTGTCCAAATGCTTTCTGATGCTGCATTTTAAATAAAGGCATTCAAGGAGAGAAAATCTCTTTCATGTCATGAGCAAGTTTGTTTATCTACTGAAGTTTAGATTCTGATTTTTTGTGCAAACACGAAAATAATAAAAACGCAATGGAAACAAGTTTGTCTGGTAGTTTTATCATTTTTGTTCACATTGAATTATCACATTCTTTTCACATTACAAGATACATCAGACGCTTCAAGTAAATAAAAATTTGTGCTGCAAAGTCACTGAAAAATAAAGGAACATGATTTAACGGAAGTCACATCAGACTGCGGTATGTAACTCATTTCACTCCTCAGCTTAGATCTGATGAATGAGGATTGTATCGGGCTAAAAATATCATCCATTCTGTAGTTCCTTGTTGGCAATACAGGAACGTTATCTTGTTTACTGCCTTGAAGAATATTATGATGAGTCTGATTGCATTTAGTGAGTAAAGTTAAGGATGCTTCTATCAGCTAAACTTCCTGTTGGCCGGTTTAAATATGCTACATTGTGTGGTATGTTCAGTGTGAAAAACACAGGAAATGGACTAGGGTCATCCATATTTGTGAGATGAGAAAGAAGGCTGACTTCCTGAACTCTAAATACTCTAAAGGATAAAGGCATGCTAGTAGGAAAAATAAATCATGTTCATTGTTCTTTTCTGCTCTTTAAGAATCAAGGGACACTTCATTTGGACCTGATCATGGTAACTTAATCAGAAATAAGTGAAGAGGCCATGTTAAATAAAACAAAGATGCAGTATCCTAACCTGATTACCCCGTTTATAATACAGACTGCTTGTATAAACATTCATGTCAGCTTGAAATCTTTTTTTTTTTTTTGAGAAAACAATCCCAAGAGAGCTTTTGCTCTCAGGCAGTCTGTTTTGGAATTATGGCCATTTTTCTAAATAAAATCCTTAATTTTCAGAGGCTCACTGGACAATTGACTGACAAGCAGTTTCATGACAAAGAGAAGCCTAGTCCACAAATTAAGCAGATAAAAGAGTTGATTCTGAATTTTGAACTAGAATTTCATAGCTCTTGACATGACATCTTATATGAGGTTCAAAGACATGCTCATGCAAGTGAATGAGGCCAACACAAGGCTGGAAAAAAAGACAAAATAAACCGATTGGAGAGATAGCAAAAACGTTGGGAGTAATCAGATTAATAATTGGAACAATATGTAAAACAATTCATTGGCCAATAGACCTGGAAGATCACAGAATTCATTTCTAGGTTAAGAGAACCTCTTCAAAACATCTAGAAAAGTTAAGCACATTCTTGAGGTTGTAGGTGTATCCTTGTCATAGTCTAAAATCAAATGGAGTCTTAATGGATGTAAATACAGACGGTTTATAACAAGGTGCAAAGCACTGGTTGGTTACACTCAAGAACAGCACAGCCAAATTAGACTTTGATAGAAAACTTTTAAACAAGACTGCCCAGCTCTGGTGCAACCAAGATTAACTTCTGCCAGAATAATGGTGAAAAAATAAAATAGCTCATGAAGTATTTCACGTCATCTATCAGACATGGCGGAGGCAATGTTATGCCATGGACGTGTATGGCTGCTCACTGAATCAGGTTACTAGTGTTTATTGGCGATATGACTGCTGATAGAAGTAGAAGGAAGAACTCTGAAGTGTATAGGGGTATACTCTGATCAGGCGGTATTTCAGGGTATAAATAGATAATGACCCAAAACATGCCGCAAAAGCAGTCTTTCCAGGCAAAGAAATGGGATATTCCTTAGTGGCCAAGTCAGTCACCTGATCTCAGCCCAATAGGGCATAATTTTAGTTACTGAAGACAAAACTGAAGGTGGCTGCAGTAAAAGCCTGGCAGAACATCTCAAGGGAAGAAACAGGATTTGATGTCCGTGGGTTCTTCAGTCTATTTCTACAGGATTTCAATTCAAGTATTAAAAACAATCCTTGTATCCTAGGTTATCTTTACTTTTTCCCACAGTTCAGTGACATACCTGGATTAGATTAACGGGTGAGTCTAAATTAGACATAGTTAACTATTCATGAATAGTTACCTGTCTCTCTGGTGTTAGCCTTGTCAAATACTACACGCCCCCAAATTGGATAAGCAGAAGAAAGTAGATGAATGGATGGATATTTAAATTTTTGTCAGCAAGTCCAATAACTTTTAAACCAATCTGCTAAGTGAAAAGAAATGATAGTCTATCATTACTTTAAGAAGCAAATCTCAGTCAGTCTGGAAAATTGCAAAAACTTTAAATTTGTCCCCGAATTGCAGTTGCAAAGAGCATTGCCGTGACAAAACTGACAAAAGCCCGAGTGTCACCACTTCTGCTGAGGATAAATTCATCCGAGTCACCAGCCTCAGAAATCGCCAGTTAAAAGCACCTCAGATTAGAGCCCAGATAAATGCCACATAGAGTTCCAGTAGCAGACACATCTCTACATCAACTGTTCAGAGGAGACTGCGCGAATCAGGCCTTAATGGTCAAATAGCTGCTAAAAAAACACTACTAAGGAAAAGCAACAAGCAGAAGAGATTTGTTTGGGCCAAGAAACACAAGAAATGGACATTAGACCAGTGGAAATCTGTCTTTGGGGTGATAAGTCCAAATTTGAGATTTTTGGTTCTACCTGCCGTGCCTTTGTGTGACATAGAAAAGGGTGAACGGATGATCTCTACATGCATGGTTCCCACAGTGAAGCATGGAGGAGGAGATGTGATCGGGATTTATTCAAAACTGAAGGCATACTGAACCAGCACAACTACCACAACATCCTACAGTGGGATGGACCGCAGAGAGAATGCAAAAGGGCGACCGTGGCTCAGGGGGTTGGGAATTGCATCTGTAACCGGAAGGTCGCCGGTTCGATCCCTGGGCTCTCTGTCCTGGTCGTTGTGTCCTTGGGAAAGACACTTTACCCTACTTGCCTACTGGTGTTGGCCAGATGGCGCGATATGGCAGCCTCGCTTCTGTCAGTCTGCCCCAGGGCAGCTGTGGCTACAACTGTAGCTTGCCTCCACCAGTGTATGAATGTGAGAGTGAATGAATAGTGGTATTGTAAAGCTCTTCGGGTGCCTAGAAAAGCGCTATATAAATCCAATCCATTATTATTATTATTATTAACAAGTACTCAGAATCTCTGGGAACTCCTTCAAGACTGTCGGAAAACCATTTCGGGTGACGACCTCATGAAGCTCATCAAAAGAATGCCAAGATGGTCAAAAGCAGTAATCAAAGCAAAGGGTGGCTGTTTTGACCAATCTAAAATTTGAGTTATTTCAAATTTTTTTGGTTTACTACATAATTCCATGCGTTTTCATTCATAGTCTGGGTGTCTTCAGTGAGAATCTACAATGTAAATAGTCATGAAAATAAAGAAAAACCATTAAATGAGAAGGTGCGTCCAAACTTTTGACTGGTAGTGTATGTACAGTGACACAGAGGGATGTTTCATATGGCCGTCAGCATAATACTGTAGCACAAGCTGTATGAAAGCCAGAGAAATACAAAGAAACTTCTCACACAACATGTTGTCACTATGACAACCAGGCAGAATCATTTAGCCTGATCTCTTGCCTTTTCCACACAGCACAGAAATCCAATAGCATTTAAGTCTTATGCAACCAGGCTGCCAATTTGCTCTGAAAGGATTTTAACACATTTGCAACTAAGATTCATACTAGCACACATGGATTTTTCTGGCAACTTCTTTGACTGTTTTATTCTGGAGGGAGTTTTAGCTGCCTGGTACAGTTTTAGAAGCTAGGTAAGGCAGTTTTGGCAGCACAACTTTGAGCCATACGCAGTTGTTTTAGTGCCATACTCTCTAGTGATCACCCAAACCCCCTTTTTGTAGCTTATAGTGTAATCCTAATGCCTTTTATTTACATTTACGGCCAATTACAGTTCTCAAAAATCCCACACCGTGCCCTACTCAGATTTTTATTTCTACATTCCAGAGGAAAAAAATCCTCATTTTCTGAATTAGTCTTTACAGTCTTTCACTTTTCACTCTGCTATCACTGAATAATAAATAACCCTGGCTTACGCTCAGAGATAGAAATACCATCTTGATTTGAAACACTTAAATCGTGAAGAGGGTCTGATATAATTCCACGTGCTGCAGCACTCTCGGTTGTGTATATTTGCAGCACTTCCCCGCTATTTTGCATTGGGATTTTAAAAGCGGTTCGGAAGGGAGGTAGATCACGATAATACAACTGAAAAAAGAATATACCAGAAATTGTTAATGACCAAGTCTCCGTGTCAGCTCAGGTCCTTCCTCTAGGTTATTTTCTAGCCTACTTTGCGTGCTATCACACAGACGCTTCCCTCTTGTTTCAATGCGTGATTGAAGGGAAACTTCTTTTGGGAAGTGGGGGGACTACTTTAGGTCAACTTTAGAAAGAAATCTTACTAACTTATTGCATACGCTTACGGGGGAACGCGGTTTAGTATAATATACGCTACTCTTTAAGCATAAAGAGCAAAGTGTGAGCTGGGTTGGTATTTTTTCTATCACAAGTGTTATGTTTTTACTACGTCGCGGAAGGATCCTTTTTTCAAGCGAGGGTCGACATATCCGCCCATTTTTCCGATGTTTCATTCCCCCCCGAGTTGAAAATGGAGTTCGATTAAAGCAGATGTCCATCAAGTTCTCAAGGAAATTTCAAGTCTATGTATTTTTACTTTAACTGTCGGTGCTAATACTGAAAACAGTCGGACCATTTTGGGGGGCATTGGATGCCTTTACTGAAAATTACTCGGACACGTTGACGGAGCAACGCTGCACAGCGCTTTTTCAAGTGTTGTCCTGGACCTGAAGTTGGCGAATGGATGCTCGACAGCCAGCCATAAATAACCTGCCAAACGATACAACCTACAACGATTTCTACATTTTTTGAGGATCTATGCACCTTTTTGCAAGCCGGGGATTTGTGTCAGTTGAAGAGGATGCTCCAGATGGCCCATTTGTTGTGGTCGGATTTTACTTCCAGGGAGGATAAAATGAATCAACGATTGTCATTCCTCCTCGCGATTTAACGTTACAGCCCAGCCAGCAAAAGCTAACGTCCAGCTAGCTTCACTTGCTTTTCATAGGGACGCTGAGTTAGGCATGCCCCTTGTACGCCGTTTATTTACTATCCGAAATAGGGGTTATTTCTGTATGTGAAGGAAAATGGTGATATATGTGGTATTTTATCCCGCCGTCACTGCGTCGTCGATGCTATTGCTAGGATTTGGATCCCCGTGAGGAAAAAAATGAGTGAAGATTCAACAAATCCAAACAACGAGTGAGTCCTGTTTTACACACACATTATTTTATTATTATTTTATCATTTACATCTAAACACACAGCTAATCTTCAATATGTGCTTATATGTGTAGATATTAACACACCGAGCATCGAGCTACGTTAGTTCCCGGTGACATTTCTAACCGAGCAACGTTGCCATTACATCGTCTTGGTTTACTAATATCAACAATAAGAAACACGTTGTACTTTCCCCCCGTGTTTGTTTGTTTATCAAGCTAATAGAAAGGATTGCCTTGTGAGATTAAACAGAACCGTGCCGGGGAAACAGTGGCATCTATCCATAGTAAAATATTAATCTCGTTGCTACTTTTTTGCAGGCTTATGATACTGCTAACCAGTATATGCTGTGAGAATTCAAATTAAAGCCACAACATTGTACACAACATGTACTAATCTTTGCTCATTTACGAGGCACTTGCTTGGTGTATTATTATTTATGTTCGGGAAATGTATTCATTCACGAAGGATCGTTCGGAGCAGACGCATAGATGGCAGTAATCTAAATATAATTTTATGTGAGTGCTTTCTCAGTACATCACGATCTGAGTCCTCTGCATTGACAGCCCAGATCTGTGTCTAACTGCTGTCCGCCATGATTTCGGAACATAATCATCGATTAAAATATTGCGGATTGTATTTGTCTTTAAGTCTAGCCTTTCTTTAATGAAGGCTCTTCGCGGTTAATGCGGCAAAGTCGGCATTGAAAAGCCGAAGATGCCATTTTTTTTTCTCAATCATGCTCATTTACATATCACAATCCTCCATTCATAAAAACGCTTAAAAACGGCATCGCATTCACGTCCAGAGCCTCACAACCTACGGGCATCGATTATAATATGTGCAAGCTGTGTTTTTGTACACGTCGCGCCCATTTCAGGTCGCATTTTGGTATTGTTTTAATGGGCTGATCCCTTGTGTGCGCTTGTTGACAGTCAGTGAGAAATATCTGCTTCGGGAGGTGCTGCGGTCACATGATCCCCTCCATTCATAAAGTACCTGCCTGCCCATTCACAGCACTGTACACTGTTTCGCATTGCACCGACGGTCACACAGTGATCACATATTCTGCATTCTCGGTACAATACATGGCATATAAGCGCCTGTGCTCGTTTTCAAGTCGTTTATTTTACATGTTTTTTTTCTTAACCATCTCGACGTGATTTTTCTTTCACAATGCGTTTGTCATATGCTCTTTTCAGCCATTTACAGTGTCACGGTTTAATGTCTGAAACACACCCATGTTTTTTGTTGTTGTGGTTGTTTTTCCCCATTCAATCTTTCTGGCCTTTGTGAGACTGATTGATTTAATGCATGGAGGTTTTGTCCTTGAACTACACTGCTGTTTTGTTTTTATGTAACATGTGTCATGGATTTATTTATCTTTCCTCATGTCAAAGCACAGGAGCTCACACATGAATTCATTCCAGGCTATATTTGCTTTAAACCTTGATTCAGCTTGAATTGTGTGAATTTGTGAAACCTCATCTCCTAAATTTGATTCGGCTCCCTTCAATAATCTCGGGAACTCATCCATGCCCCAGATCCCCAATTTTTCAGAACTACTGCCACAGGCTAAAAAATAAAAATCCTCAGTTCCACTCAGCATGATGGCAGCAGCTAAAATGGCGAAGCGATCCAAACATTGTTGCTAAGATTTCACCACCTTTCCTCTTGTATGATTCATAGTAATGGAGTGAACGGAATACTGAGCGCTGCCTGAGCCATTTATTTTTGCTGAAAAGCATCAATTTAATGAAATATTTTTCATGACACGTCTATTGACCAAAAAAAAAGAAAAGATTTGGTGTGCCACTTATTTTATTTTATTTTTTTTAAAGAGTCAAGGATAATCATTCCCCCCTCATAGTAATCTTCACCATATTACATTGTGAAATAGAGCCACTTTCCACTGATGAATTAAATGTTGGTCTTTGAGCCTCTGAATCCTTAATCAAACTGCCTTTTTTCTCATATGTAGAACAAGCGTAGGATCATTTACAAATGTAACTAGGGATGTATTATTTATTTTATTATTAATTTCTTTTACATTTTGCTCTCACAGCCTCGATTTTTAAACATTTAATGTGAAAGTATCCACATGGTTTGTGAACAGATAGCCCTGAGGTGGTTTAGTCTAAATGATAGGTGGTAAGCCGAGCTGGTTTACACACAGCACGCCCTTTGCTGAGAACATGTTACTTGGCCTTGGTGCAACAATGTTCACATGGCTGAAATGACAAGAACGCACTTAAAGCCTTGTGAGATTTTGGTTTGCGTCTCGTCTGGGATGTGTGCTGTGATGTAAGGCTAATGTGAATTCTGTAGACGAGGACTGTGGTCTTCCTGGGAGACGTGGGAGATTTATGCAAGCACAGTATGTGCAAGCAGTCTCTTTGTGAATGTCACGTTTATCTAAAATATTCATCTCTACCAAAGCGGCTGCCTTTTGAGGTGTACTGTGCTTATATCTCTTGTTTTCCAAATTACCGTTTTTTATTATCCTCCTCCAGTTTTTAATAAACACATGCTAATATTGCTAATATAGTTTAGCTGGTCCAAGTATATAGTCTGATTCTTTCTTTTTTTTTTACTTAAAAAGGATGAAGGACTTTTTTTTTTTTTTTTTTTTGTCTCATCAGTGAAGGTCAGTTGCCTCCGTACCTCACCAAACATGTCTAGGGTATAGGCTCATTGTTTTAGATTCCTGTAGTGCTGTGGTATTGTCTGTTGTCAGTGTGATCTTTTAGTGATTCCTCTCCCTGTGTCCTCTTCCCATCTGTGTGATTGATTTGACAGCTCAGCGTTTTATCTGCCATTGTTGTGATCTTATCACCTGTGGGCTGGTTTACACTCCCATTCCTGTTGCGGAGCCTTCCAAACACATTCCTCCCAAACAACCCCCATCATGTCCTGAAACGACAAAGGGAGACAGCTACTTCAGCTGTTAGGGCTAGTGCTTTATGGCCTGGGTAATTGCCTATATCCTGTGGCCCTCATGTTAAGCTAAACAATTTCCTGGACCTTTTTATAGATAGTATTATTTGGGGTTACTGCCAGTTGTTAGTTCTGACCTCCACCACCTACTCCTCCAAAACCTTTGTATTACTAGTCTAAGCTTGCAGACACACCTTACCTTTAACAAAGTCTGCTGAGCTAACCACGTCTTTGGTTTTGCTTCTGTATTCTTTTGAGGAAGTGATGGTTGTGGCTGCAGTAGTTAATAGGCTAATGAAATGGTGTTATTTGACAAATATGTATATATAGATATGTAAGGGCACTTATAAAAGTATTGTACTTGACTGGTTAATGGTTGCATTCTCATATTTCATTAGATGCATGGCAGATTTAGGACGTACATATATGTCTTATATGTTAGGCTATAATGGGAAGTTTACAATGTCTTTCTACAGACTTTGACACAGTGTCCACCTAATAAAATGTTTTGTAATCCTAAAACTTATCTTGTGTAGAGAGTATCAATGTCTGAACGTCTGCCTGTTTTATTAGAACCTGCTGCTTTGTCTCAATAATGACAATGAACCTTTGTACAGTCAGTGGGCTTTGGCTGTAACCGAGACATGTTAACATACGAACAGGCCTTGTATAGTGTTGGGCTGTTCCATTCCCATGGCCAGATTTGGTCCTGGATTCTGTGTATTTAAAACCCAAGCCACTTCCCTCTTTTAAGTTTTTCATTTCCTCTTGAAGTATTTTAGGAGCACACATACACTGCTGACATTTATGGCAGTTTATTTGGAGGCTATTTCAAACCAATTTACAGACTTTTAAGAGAAAGACCTGATGTGAATGTATGCCATGTGTAGATATATACATATTAGGGCTGCCACAAACGATTATTTTGATAGTCGACTAGTCACCGATTGTTTTTGCGATTAGTCGACTAATCAGATCATCATCCATTGGACGTACAGCGTACAACTTATTGCACCAGCAGCATCTGCTCTTATATAACTATCATTAGCTTACAGCTGTGTGTAAGGTATGTGCTAACTAAAAATAAAGACAAGATGATAGTTTATTAAATTGTAATGAAATTTGCAGATTGTTTCGGTGAAGTTTAATAAACTCCTTGCTATCTAAAATATAACAGGACACCGGAGTAAATTCTGGAGCATCTCACACTTCTGATAATCAGCTGTCTGCTTGACGTTTATTCAGCTGAGTAAAAACTATAACTTTAATCTCAGCCAAACCGATTTACTCCGGAACAAATAAAATAGTAAAAAAAGCCAAACAATAACATTGTTAAGTTATCTAAGTGACCTATATATGTTTAACCTGAGCAGCGAAAGACTGCGGTGGGTTTGAAAACGATTTGCCGGAGTCCGGTGTTCTCACGGCTCTAGTGAGCCTAGCCCCCGGTTAGCTATCGAGCTAGTGGGTAACAGACGTCTCCGAAAACGTCGGAGCGCTTTTGAAAATATGTGGTGTCTTGATAAACTGAGCAGATATTTGAGGTTTACACAGCTACATTCTCGCCTGAAAATATCTTAAACGTTTATTTTGTGACCCAGAAAGAATAATAAGAGTAATATTAAAACTAACTAGCTGTTGGAAACTGAGCTGGGCTGCGCTATGAATTCTGGGACAGAGCTACTTCTTCTTCTTCGGGGTTTAACGGCAGCTGGCATCCTTGTACATGCAGTGCTGCCATCTTCTGTTTCAGTCTGTTATTACACTCTTAAATCCTACTACTTATTCCTGCGTCTTTTGTGATCTTACAAAGCTTCAAACCACGCGTCGACTATTAAATTAGTCGTCGACGATTTTGATAGTCGACGTAATCGTGACTAGTCGACTAATCGTGGCAGGCCTAATACATATACTGTTAAGCCACCAGGAGAGAGAGAGAGAGTGTGTCCGTCCGTCACAGCATCCACATAGCAGTGATTATCTTTATTTCTTTGTCAGGATGGTCCTCTGATGTTCACAGACCATATCCTAATGCCTCTAAGAAGTGCTTTTAGCACTAAGTGTCTGAATTGTGGATATTGTTTTTAGTTTAGTTATGCTGTATGCGGGAGCATGAAGGCTGAGCCTTGTAGTGAGCTCTCTGCTGCAGCTGGTCTAAGATGGTTCTTTCCTGTGAGGTCACAGACATAAAAGGGCACAGATGTAAATCCTAAACCTTGTGTCTTTGATTGAGTTTGCAAACGCTTTGAAAACAGGAAGGGGTTTCTGTGTGTGCGTCTGTGTAGACACACTGCAGTGTTTACGGTATTTCTCTGGAAACATTTGGCGTGTATATGGGTTTCTGGGAAAGATCGAGCCAGATCCTAGATGAGGGAATTTATGTGCACATAACGTGTTATCAAATAAATTGCTTAATGATTCACATTTTTAAATAGGATTAAAATGAGAGGCCTGTAAGGATATGTATTTTTATCTCCTCAGGAAAGTTTTGATCACATTTTGTGCTGTCTAGAGGCTATATTTAGAATTTGGAACAGACTTTTATTGAGAGGAAGAGGTTCATGTAAGAGCTGCTTGAAAAATGCACGATTCATAATGATGATAATGTTATAGTACTCCTAACAACTGGGCGTGCTGCGATGATGTACAACATGTCATTGCAGTTTCTCTTAACCTTCATGGGCCATCATCTTGGTTTGGTGGTTTGACCTTCCCAAGTTCCTCCTGAGATATATCAATAGTTTCTCCCACAGCTAGATGGCTGCCTTGTCCCCTTAGCTTCCTGTTTCCCCATTAGTTTCAAAGTAGCTATGACGAGTAGATGGTTGGTCTTTGGGGACTACTCTTACATCAAAGCAGCCCAGAGACGCTGCAGCAGTCGAAATTTGTGGTTCCTCTTTTTCCTCTTTTTGTTGTAATGGCAGGCACGAGGTTTTAATTTTCCAAATGCTTGTGGTTCAAATTAAGATCATCTCAATATGTGGCTTTGATTGATGTTTGAGAATAGTTTTTTTGGCTTTTGATACACATACGGGAATCTTTTGATTTATAGTGCCACAGTGCAGCGGCACCTACAACATTGCTGTTGGGGTTGTGGGCCCAATCCAGTAATGGAGGGGTTGGTTTGAAAATCAGTGTTAGAAATGCCGTCTGAGTGAGTAGATCTGACATTCGTGCACTGGTTTGGTCTATCTTTGATTAGACTCCAGGGTAATCCGTGCCACTAACGGATGTATGTGACAGATAACAACAGACATGACAATGAGCGGTTAATTTGTCGTATGCATTAGGTATTTATTTATTTTTTGTATAAAAGAATGGTGAGACATTTTGAAGTCGAGATTCACTGTGTGGTGCAGCAGCAGAGTAAGCCTGTTTATTTTATTTTATTTTTTTTAATTTAAAAAATTTTTTTTTTTTCTTTCTTTCTTTTTTTTCCCCTGAGTCAGTTGGTAGCTAAGCTGAATGTTCTTGTGAGCGAGATGACTCACCAGCAGCCTGAGGTGTTGAGAGGAGATAGGGCAAATTTCTCTTTCACTTCTCTTTCTATAGCAAGCGTATTGGTTTTCACTGCAGTTAATGTAAGCAGGCTTGTGATGCTGGTGGTTCTCTAGGCATTGTCCTATTGTTACTTCTGTTAATGAGTAACAAGATGGGCTTTTTAAAAGTGTTTTGCTCTGACCTTATGTCATAATTTGCACTGCATCCATGTTTGGCCATGTTGGTGTTTGTTTTGGGGTAAGTCTGTGCCCTTGAGTTTGCCTCTGGTTATTTGGGAGATTTGAACCATCACTAATTGGCTAGCTAGTTTGCACCATTCAGATTAGATGCACTGTTGGAATCAATGGCTGAGTCCCAGATTGCATGTTATTTATTTCTTCAATGAGGCATGATCCTAGTGAAAGAATGTGTGCCATTAGTTTGTCTTTTCAGCCTTGGAATAACATACTCTTTTGTTTTATTGCATGTACGAACCTCTCATTCATGAAATGGTGAAGGAGATGTGTAAAATGTAGATTTTCATCAACTTTTAACACACTTTTGTGTCTTCAGTGAACCAAGAGATCCATGAAACATGAGAGATTCCCATCCTTTATTTTTTTTATTTATTTATTTTTTCCTTTTCTGCATGTATCAGAAAAGCTCTCTAAAAAGCCACTCAGATTTGCAGCCCCCTCTCACATTAAAAGGAGATAAGCGCAAACCCCTGTCTGGTGAACAGATTCGTCTGAGTAGCACAGACCTACCCTTATAAATTCTGAATGACTATCTGCAGTTGGCCATTGTTATATCCTTACAGGAGTCTCTTCTGCAAACTCCCAACTCTGAAATGTCTCATTTGCGAGCAAAGCAGACCAAGTGCCTGTTGTTAAAGCACATAAAAGAACCTTTAAATTGGCACATTACAAAGGTCATAAAGCAAATGTCACTCACTCATTTTGAATGTAAGGCCAAAAACTGGCCAGAATGTCTTTGAAATGCTAAAGAGCATAAATTGAGGAAGACCCAATTTCCAATGACTAAACAAGGACTAGGTGTGGTCTTAACTATGCTAGGTTTCTGTTCCATCTTTGTACCTCTCATATATTCTCAGTCCTCACATTTACTTTGTTTTAGTAAAGCTGAATTCTAATAAAGTTGTTACCATGTAAATATTTTTGTATTCCTGTTGTCAGACAGCAGAACGACAATGGCATGACAACAGAAACATAGCCCTTCAAGCCATTCCAGTTGCTTCTTCGCACGGCTCTAATTATTATTTCTATAACCATGTTGTTGTCTGACAGACAGAATCGCAATACACACTGCTTCAGTTTTATAACTGACATTGCAAATTCCTGTTATAATTACATGATTACACTTAGAGATGTTTGAAAAGAAGAAGATATCTTGTTCGTGTTTGTCGACTGCCATGCCTTCACCTAAGGCTACGTCCACATTAGCCCGGATAGATTTGAAAACTGCGTTTTCGTCTGAAAACGCGCCGCGTCCACACTAGCGTTTTCAGTCGTTTTCACAGAGTTGTGCGTCCACATTGAAATGGCCGAAAATGCTTATGTTCCAGTCCTGCGCATGCGCAAATGCGAGTGAGAATTAAAGAATTGGAAGAAAAGCTACGTGGAGCATGTACAAACTGATATTAATCTTTTTTAGGGCTGTCAAAATTGAGAGCAATCAAAACAACTGCTGTATAATGCACTCCGCTATCTTTGTTTAATTGGTCACGTGACTGCATCACATGACTAAAATGCGTCATCGTTTTAGAAAGTCTGCGTTTTCCAGTGTCCATACTGCGACGGGACAGCTCTGTTTTGAAATGGTTTTCGAGAGCGTTTTCAAAACGCTGCGTTTTTCCTTGACAAAAACGCCGTCTCAGTGTAGACGGGAGGACAAAACTGAAAGAAAACGATGCATTTTCAAACGAAATAGCATTAGTGTGGACGTAGCCTGAGTCGTGTTACTTCCACTGGCTGCTCTTCTTTCTCATTCAAACTCTTGCCGTGGCAGTAGGCCACCTGGTTTCAAAGATACAGGTACTGAATTGATCTTTAGTATGGCATTAGGTGGGATATACTGGCATTTAGAGCAGGGCGATATGGCCAAAAATATTTATCATGATATATATTTGAAAATTTGCGATAACGATATAACTGACGATATAATTGATGCGAGACAAAATACAACTCCACAACATTACTAGCGCAAAAAGACAACCTTTCATTTATTTTCACTTAAACAAGAAGCTGGTTTTTATGTACATTAAAGCTTTATAAAAATGTAACAGTGCAAATGCAAATTCCTTGCTGAAAGTTTAACCAAAAGGCATTTCCAGTAGAAATGGGCTGACATATCCTGAGCATAACCATGTATAATATCCACTGAAGTTAAAAAGAGGTGCTTTGCAACATTAAACTGCAGTTTGCAGTACGTATTTTTCGGACCATAAGGTGCACGGGATTATAAGGCACATTAAGTGAAACAAAGCAGTCAGATAAATCAAACTTTATTAAACTCATTCTTCTTGCTTCCTCCACTTCTGTACCATTGATTCATTAATGTTGAATTCTCTGGCAGCTGCTCTATTCCCATGTTGTTGCAGTATATTAATGACTAACCTTGTATTGTGGATGGATTATCTCAGTTGTTCTCCTGACTGAAGTTTGGTGTTTACAGCATCCTGCCATGCGATTGCATTTGTCTCTAACTATCAGGAATGTTAACTTTTATAAGTGGAAAAGTGTTAGTGTTCGTCCTCCAGCTTCACTGTTTGTTATGCTAACATAGCTGTGTCGCTAGCGATCACGTAGCACATGATTATATACCAGCTAGCCCAACTTCAGTAACCCTACAAACGTCACTGCTGTTTAGTTTCCTGTCTTCATTTATGTTGGAAGTGATAGCAGAGCTGTACGTTTGAATTTTTTCAGAAATCTCTCAGTCAGAACATGCAATATCATGCTTGGGTAACTAGCGAAACTAGCGAGATAACTTCCGCTAGCTTCCTGCTAACTTCTAACTCTGTTAAATGTAATAAATTTAGTTTTCATGGATGCCTGGAAGTTAAACTTCATAGTTACATCTGGTAAAGCAGCAATGCTGATCGTTTTATTAAAGATGAAAGAATTTAGACAGTTTTTAACTCTCAGTGATGCTGCAGTGTTCGTTTGACCTGAAGCATACGGAGTTTAGGACCCAGATTACTCCCAGATTTAAGAGCATCTTAGTCCGACAAATACGACAATAATGACGGCCGCTTGCATCTTCTGCAAAAAAATGTGCTTTGTCATGTATCTGACGGACAAACACCAAACCAGTTCCACATCACTGAAGTTGCACCATTTTTACAAACCAATTCTGGTTTCAGTCAACAATCGGCCATGTGCGTATGAAAACAAAGGCACTGGGCATGCGCGTTTTACTCTTATTCTATCGCGATATTTCATTTTCCTATCGTTGCCTAACATTATACCGGTATTATCGTGAACGGTATAATATGGCCCAGCCCTACTGGCATTGCAGAATGAATGATTTGTGAGGTATTTTTATTAGAAACTTGCAATATACACTCTGAAGACTCGCCTTAACTTGTTAAATAAAGGTAAAATATTTCCCCCTTCTTAATACTACTACACTTGGTATATTTTAGGTCAAGTACTTAAGGAAATGTCAAAATATCACAATTTTCCTGTGATAACAGCCTCTGAAGTAAAGCAAGCGACTCAAACGGCCAGAGTTCCTTTTTGCTAAATCTTCCATGTCCCACCCACTTTCCTAGCGATCACTTTCTTCTCAGAGGATAAGCTATGGAATCGGATTGGCATAAGTAGCTTGTGTTTATTTTCCCAATGGTATTTTAATGACCTCCCACCAAATAATATAAAAAGTCCTACAAGCCAAAGTGGTCTAGTGGAGCTTGACTGTGCTTGATAGCCTTCCTCCAGTTTTGATATGGAGGAGAGATGGTGAGGGAAAAGGGGTGATTGGGGGGGAAAAAAATAAAAGAGGTGGTGTCGAGGGGGCTTTTCTCCCCTTTTCTGATGCTAATGAAAGGAGGAATGGTTTTCCAGCTTTTAGCTTGCAGAGTGTGTCTCCCCTGCAGCATGCTCCGCTGCCTGGACATTGTGGGAGGACAAAACTCCAGGCCCGGGATCCAATAACGTGAAATTTCAGCAGAGAAGCGGCCATTGTGTAGAGTGAGGCAGGCCAGGGAGGGGCTGGGCTGGAGGGGGAGACGGAGTGGATAGGGAGGGCGACTTGGAGAGCACCCAGGGCTCAGGCCACATCCTTTCTCTCTCTCTCCCCTCGTCTCTTGCTTTCGTCTTCATTCTTCTCCTTCCCTTCTTCTCCCCCCTCCTGTCTTTCTTTCATGATCCCCCCCCACCAAAAAAAAAATATCCCCAATCCTCCTGCTCTCTTCTCTACCACTCCCCTTTGGGGTGGGAGGCCCAAAGCTGAGACAGGAGCAAAGCATGATGGCATGCTGGAGTCCAGCGAGCCATGGGCCAGAGGAGCAGACAAACGGCCACTTTGTCCAATTAGGAAATGGTTGTCCCAAGATCCCCCTTCTCCACCACACTGGAGCAGCCGGCCTCGAGGCCCAGGCCTGCCCGCCTGCCTGCACTGCACATGCTCCCCTGTTCTGTTCTGTTCTGTTCTCTTCTCTTCTCTTCTCTGTGAGCAAGTGATATCTGTAATTTTGTACACAATGTATAAAGTATGTAAATAGCCATTTATCATGAGTGACATAGTTTTAACTCTGAGACATAGCAGATGAATAAAAAGTGCAATTATCGATATTCTAGTTCTCACAGCAAGTAGGAATCCAAGAGAGACATTTACTTGTTTTGGTCCAGACAGTTACAGTACTTGCTCTATTCTCTAATCTATTCTCTAATGGAGAGTAGGACGGCCAATCTGCCTGATTTGGTCTTTTGCATTGTCACATACAACTCAGCCAGATCGTGTCTAGAAAAGTTCAGAGGTGTATGCGGATGTGTGAAAACAGCTTTAGTTATTCCTTTATGTAGTAACAAAATACACTCACATTTACATATTCATGCACTAAAAAATAGGGCTGGACTGTATATCAACTCCTTTGCTCCTGACCGACTGATTCATTTTTAGTTGTTCAAATAGCCGACTAGTCTAAAAGTAAGAAAATAGTCAAAATTAAGGAAAATCAAAATATTTTGTGCATATTTGAAACTGTTAATTGTATTCTTCAGTAATCAAATCATTTTTCAAATGCCACTGCAGCGCTTGTCACGCGGACAGAAGTGGCTATCAGATTGTGATCATTAACAGTGTTAACACAAGTAGCCCTCTTCCTCACAAGCTAATGTCCACATGTCTGTGTTGTATGTGGTTCTTGCTTAATCTTGGTGTTTACATTCTGTTTTACTCTGACACAGTTGTTCATCTTCTACATCTGCAGAACTCTGTTGGTTTATGTGGCTATCTTCCGTCTTTGCTACACCTTGCTTGTGTAGGCCTTCCTGTCAAGTAGAAAGAGGTGTGCAGTTGTCTTCTCTCAAATAGTAGCAAGTGGTGCTGTAACTTTTCAAACAGCTAGCTGCTATTGTACGTTAATAAATATGAATAAGTAGTTTTGCACTATTAGTATTTCAGGTACTAGCTAGCAGGAGCAGCAACATTTCATTGTCTAGTCTACTAGTTATGCACATCCCTAGCAAACTGATTGGAGAAGATGTGGAAAAAGACTGTTTACATAGCCTTTTTTTTTAATGTATTTTTTTTTTATTTATTTGTTTATTTATTTTTTTAAATCCTTCCCCTTTAGCTAAGTCTGTGCTATAGTATTTGGATCTCTTGAGTCTGTGCAGCCCCATCCACATTCCTATCTCACTCACTCTCACTCGAAAGATCTCCTTATTTTTTCCAGTTTTATTTATTTTTTTGTGATTTGTTTAGCATGCTTTTTGAAAAACCCTTGGCTGGCTAGTTTCAAAGAAGAGAGTTTCTAGTGCTGCGTCTCTCTATCTACTAGGTTCTGTGAGCAACAGGAGCACATTCATTGACTTCACTGTAGCAACATGCAAGCTAACTTAAGTTGCTGTTTCATGCTTATTATGCTTATAAACATGGAAAAAGCTACCACTAAAAATAATGCAAAATGTGATACAATTACATAACTGTATTGTCATTCAGCCAAAAAAAGGGTCTTTTTGTTGTTTTTGTATTGCCCATCTATTGTCGAATTACAAACACAGTACATATATGTATTTGAATACATTTTGTGTGCAGTGTTGTTACAGTACTGAAACTACAGTTTGCGTCAAGTGGAAGCTAAGTTATAATTTTAGACCTTCTGTGTGTTCTTTTCGCAAATGAGGTTTGATACAGTGAGATACTCGATTATGGCTTCCTCTTTATGTGTTGGTTGTGGGCTGTTTATTGTCACCTTGGTCTCCAGCAATCATGCTCATCACCCCCACCAGCAGTCCTCTGTTACACTCTCACCCCTCCCTCCTTTTTTTCCTCTCCTGCTTCGGTCGGAAATGAAGTCAGTCATCCAGCAGAACAACTTGGAATAATTCAGAATTGGGGGGCTCTTTTCTTTTGCCCCCTCCCCTGCAGGCCCAGGCCAGCTGATCTGCTTCCGCTCTCAATTGTGTGTCCAGTCGACTGTGTGCTCTCAGCAAGGGGCGTGGGGCTACTCTGAACTTTGTACGTGTGTGCACCTGCATATACGCATTATGTGTTGCAGCAAGTTGCAGTGACATTTGTTTTGGGGCTAGTGTTCCTCTTAAGAATGAGAGGGGTTGAAAGAATGAACAGAAACTGCTGTGAAAAACTGATCTAAAACTTGTTGGCTGAGTTTTGCTTTTTCTTTTTTTTTTTCTTTTCTTTTTTCTTTTTTTTTTTCTTGGTCTCCAGGATGTAGGTGTGTCTATTTGATTATAAATGTTAAGTAAGTGCAGTAATAACAATACTTCTTGTTCAGGAGTCTCTCTTGGGTGACATGGGTGTTTTAGACCAGATGCATAAATGCATGTATGCAGTTCAGTTAACTTCCTTTCTGAGCCTTGCCCCCCTCCCTGTGAGTGTCATGGTTGCTGGCATGTGTGTGATGGTAGGTCTGAAGGGTCAGGCCCTGGTCATTGTGCCCTGGTCATGGCTGAGCGACACCACCGCCTGCCTTCTGTTCACCCCAGGGACCCCTTCCTGACTGACAGTCCCTTCTGCACCCATCACCCATATCCTTTATTGGGGGCTGTAGAGAGGTATAACACCAGCAGCATATTCTTCTTACTGGCTGCTCAGAAGTACATTGTGTGTCTGTGTGTGTGGCATGGGTTCTCATGCACAAATTTAGTGACACTGCTGTTAAACTAAGGTTAAGCCAGAAAAGGGTGTTTGTAGCAGATTGCAAAGAGGAAATTAGTTGTGTTTGCGTTTTGTCACCCTGCATCCTCCCACGGCCAGTTACTGTCTAATAAGCCTGGGGTGGGCGTTAGGAACAGAACTGACAAGTGGTGTGTGTGAGTGTATATGCATATTTTATTCAAATATATCTAAATACACTTTTTTTTTTTTTTTTGGCTTGGTTGAATCATCAGGTGAGGGGAAAAAAATCACAAATTCACAAAGTAATATTCATAAACTTGACAAAATAATATTTAAAAATATCTTTGGAAATTAGATAACTTCAGTAAAACCTAAAAATCTTCCTGACATCAAGCTTTGCACCTTGATCTTGAATTATCAGGCCCCATGTTATCTTAAAGACCTCATAATACCATATCTCCCCCAATAGAGCACTTTGTTCACCGATAGCTGGCTTGCTAGGGTATTTTAAAAGTAGACTGGGAGATTCCAAGCCTTTCAGGCCTTTCTTCTGTGGAAGGAGCTCCCAGTTTGGATTCGAGAGACAGACATGTAGTTGTCTAATTTTAAGATTGGGCTTTAAAGTTTTCATTTTGATAAAGCATATAGTTAGGGCAAGATCAGGTGACCCTGTATCCTCCCTTAGTTTTTCTGCAGCAGACCTAGGCGGTGCTTCTTCATGCTCACCATTTTCACTCGCTGTGTGTTTATACACTGTCCATCCATCCATCCATTCGCTTCCGCTTATCCTTTTCAGGGTCGCGGGGGGCGCTGGAGCCTCTCCCAGCTGTCATAGGGCGAGAGGCAGGGTACACCCTGGACAGGTCGCCAGTCTGTCGCAGGGCTAACAACCATTCACACTCACATTCACTCGCACATTCACACCTAGTGGCAATTTGGATTATCCAATTAACCTATCCCCACAAGTGTATGTTTATACACTGCTCTTCATTTAATCTTCCCTCAACCCCAACTGGTCGTAGCAGATGGCTGCCCCTTTTTGAACCTGGTTCTCCTGAAGGTTTCTTCCTGTTAAAAGGGAGTTTTCCCTTTCCACTGTCGCCAAGTGCTTGCTCATTGGGGATTTGTTTTGATTGT
This sequence comes from Maylandia zebra, assembly GCF_041146795.1. Taxonomy (NCBI): domain Eukaryota; kingdom Metazoa; phylum Chordata; class Actinopteri; order Cichliformes; family Cichlidae; genus Maylandia; species Maylandia zebra. Next base: position 24,312,101 of record NC_135185.1, read on the forward strand.
TGGGGTTTTCTCTGTATTATTGTAGAGCATTTACTTTACAATAAAAAGCACCTTGAGGTGACTGCTGTTGTGATTTAGTGCTATATAAATAAAATAAAATTGACGTCAGATACAGACAGAATGTGCTTAATTTAATATCACAGAAGAATTTGATGTAACTTTTTCAGTTTGATGGAGAGATTGTTTGTTTGAGTAGTAATTGAAAGGTCTATATTTGAAAAGCTAAGGATATAAAGGGCATTTGATAGATTATAACGTTAACAGGGCTAGAAATTAACACCTGCCAGATGCTGGTACATTTTCCTTTTGGCAAGTGAATATCAGGAAGCCATTGACCACACTGGCTAGTAAATGTTTGTACCACAATAGCAGTTTAAGTTAAAGTGCTTTGAGCCTGTTTAGGTTTAAAGCCTGTTCTGCTGCTTGTGGCCTACACCATGTGTTTGGAGTCTAACATGTCCGCACAAAGTTATTATTTTATTTATTTTTTCATTTTTGTTTTTACCCACCAGTATTCTGCAAAGTGAACCTCATTTTTCGTCTGATTGACTTTGACTGTGACATGTTTGTCCAAACAGAGAAGGAAGACAAATCCTTAGATTTGAAGCAGTAGTAGAAGACTCAGCTCGGCTCACACTGATGATGACGACCAACAATTATTGATTGCAGATGTCTCATCCCCTCATGCACTATGAGCTGTTGTAGAACCATAAAAGTGTAAAAGGAAGACAACTAATATTTGGCAGCTAATTCTGTTGTTTTTCTGCTAGTCAGACATTTCTTTCTTTGGTTTTCTTTTTTATTTCTGATGGCAGACAGGCACTTATCTACACAACCAGCAGATTTAGAACACGCATGTTTTTGATCACCTCTTGAATGTATGCTCTTTATATAGCATTTATTTCTTTAAAGCCATTACCCCACTCTCAAATCACTTTCTGTATTTGTCTCTTGTTTTGAGTTTCTCTTATTTGACATACTCATCACTCTTTTGAGGAAACTTTGGTCAATTATTACATGGTGGCAGGTCAAAGCTTTCACATGAAGAAAAAGATGGCTTCAGATTTAATGCTCACTGGCTCTTAGATTAATTACTAACCAATATCCTGAACACTGAGATTTGCCAAGGGTGGGGAAGGAATGAGACCAAAGGTTGGCCTCATTGAGTTAGCCAAGAGGGAAGCCAGGATGATGCTATTCCTCTTTTAGAACAAGAGCTAAATGTTAACTGTTTTCATATTACATGTTCTTCATAGTGACATTTCTCTGCCTCTGTCAATGCTTGAGATTTGGCCGCTGATTGAAAAGACATTCTTTGCAAATGTTTCAGACTCTGATGTCATCTTTATTGGTTAACCCGGACGTTGGCCAGAGAGCAATGTGTCACAGGGAGACATCCGGCAGTTATATACTTCAGTTCTTTGACTATTTCTGGCTGCGCTCTGATCTTTCCAAGTCTTTAATATGTTACCAGTAGTTTGTGCAAAACGCTGCCCTCAACACCCCCTGACCTTTGTCATTTCCGGTGGCCGGTGCTGTGTTATCTAATCACGGAACATCTGTCTCCAAGTGAGAGGACAGAAAAAGACATGGAATGAGAGGCGAGCAGATTTAAAGTTACATTATGTAATTGGGATAGTAATCTCTTATTACTTTATTACTGATACATTGGCACAAAATAGCAATTTGTTCTTGTGAGTTGTGTTTCTGATTTGAATTTCTTGTTAATTTAGAGTTTGTGACTTATTGATATTTCAAAGAAGATGATTTTTTTTTTTTTTTAGGTACTTTTCAACCATCTGCTTCATGTTAATTCTCTATAAATTATCTGAAACTTCTATAATACAGTAAATGATCAACACCATGTTTTATTTCTGCTTCATTTAAAAAAAAAAAAAAAAAAAAAAAACTAAACTTTTTATTAGTGTGTTTGCCTTCTGTTACATACACAGTGTTAATTATCTTAAACGGCTATCTCATAATAGTCATTTAAAGGAAAGCGGATGATGTTGTTTGGAAACCAGGTCATGTGCTGTCTAGTTTAAAACCACCTGTTTCAAGAGAAAGGTTGGGAATCAGCTGTGGCCAGACTTAACTTGGCCACACGGTCAGTCACCCTCTGCCTGGGGTTAAACACACACACTGGGCGCTTCAGACAGTCTGTTGTTTTGCTGTGTACTAAAACCAAAAACGTATCTTTAATGCAAAATTTAATCTCTTATGTTCAGTTTTTTCGAGTAAGTAAATGGCAAATAAAGCAAAAGACAGATATTGGCCCAGAATTTCCTAATTGCCCCATCCCTAGTTTAAATTGTAATTTTCTCACGTTATCATTTGTGTATGTTCTCTTTGCTCAACATTTTGTTTGTGCTGCACTTAAACTGTATTACTGGTCAAGGCTGAGGCTGTGTAGTTCTGCTTTTGTAATAAAGGAGATTTAAGCAAAGAAAAGAACCCAGGAGACAACTGAAAATATGTTAATGATTCTAGATTATGTTCACTAACACCACTGGGTTTTCCTTCTTCTTTCTCTTCCTCCTTTTTTTCTCCACAGTGACAGTTATGCGCGTGTGAGAGCAGTGGTCATGACTCGGGATGACTCCAGTGGTGGGTGGCTTCCCCTGGGCGGTGGAGGACTTAGCTGTGTCACTGTCTATAAGGTCACCCGGGCGGAGGACACCAACAGCACCCACAGTGGAGGCAGTGGAGGAAGCAGCAGCAACCTTAGCCCCTGTAGCCCTAGTCCTAGTCCCAGTCCAAGCCCTAGTCCCACCGCTGTGGAGTTCCACATCAAAGGCGAAAGGCTCAAAGACAAATTGGTAAGAGAACCTCAAGTTCATAAATGCGATTAGCGTTTTATGCTACATGGCCAGACATCCAAAGTTGTTCTTTTTTTTTTTTTTCTTCATCTGAATGAGATCACTGCAAACCCTGCTGTTCTGGACTCCACTCAAATGCTTTGTCATTCATACATGTACTCACACAGGAAGTGGTTATTAGGCTTTCCTCCGTGGCACAGGTATCGGAAAATGGGAGCAAACTGCGTATTTCTGTGATGAATCATCAGGAAGAACAGGAAATTATTATTTATTTATTTATTTTTTGCGCCTGTCCTGTTTGGTTCTTTAGCCATCAAAATTGTTGTCTGAAGGCCAACAAAGATACCCAACGGATTTACTTTACCAAGTGGATCATCACGGCCTTGCCGTATTGGTCCATTTGATCGACCTTTGTTGTCCTTGTTATTTATTTATTTTATTTTTAGTTGTTACAGACGGGACCCTCCACTGCTTTGTCATTCATACATGTACTGACACAGGAAGTGGTTGTTAGGCTTTCCTCCATGGCACAGGTATCTGAAAATAGGAGCACACTGCGTGTTTCTGTGATGAATCATCAGGAAAAACAGGAAATTATTAAAGAGAATAGAATGTGAGAGATGGAAATGCACATTTACTCTGCTTTTCTATCAGTACTCAACTACTTGGCCCCCCCCCCCCCCCCCCCCCCCCCCCTGTTTTTTTTTTTTTTTTTTTTTTTTTTAGAATTCTCTTCCTGACTGTGATGTAAAGACTGTTTAAAGTTAATCTGTCCCTTTTTAACCCATAAATACTTCTTTGTACAACACACTCCGTAGTTAGTGTGGTAAAAATAAAAGTAGAATAATTTTTGAAAGTTCTGATAAATATTTCATTTCAGATATATGCAAAAATATTTATTTTTTCCCAATAAAACCATTTACAGTCAAGCTTCTCCTAACAATTACTTTTATATTTTCCTTTGTAGCCAGAAATGCTAGTTTTCTAATAGGGTTGTCAAACAAAAAATCAGATCTTAATTGATACAGTGGAATTAGCTACTCATTTCAACAGTATTGATACCAACAGTGCCGTTTCTGTCTCATGCAACTGACACAACTTCACATAACACCTCCCCTCACTAGTTACTGAACACATGAACATTCATCCAACACTATTGAGAGGTCAGTAAAGCTCCAGTTTCAACATCATGAAGTACTGAACAGTTATCATAAATGTTAACCTGGCTGGTGCGCACGTTACTGTTAGTTGCTTAACTATTAGCTATTATCCGATAGCCACACACCCTGCCTCACTGGGCATAAACTAGTATACTCTCAGTGCCGCTCCCAGGCTCGGATAAATGGGAGGGTTGCATCAGAAAGCACACGCTGTGGAAATAAGGTACATTTATCGGATAGCCACATCGGTTAAGTTATCATTAAAGTTGTGGCTAGCAGCTGGAGCTAATAATAAAACTATAACGTTAATGTTGGCGCAGGCAAACATTAGTTCTGCCTGTTTGTAATGTTATAGTATACAGAGTTGGATTAATAGGGTAGTACAATTACTTGTGTCTAAAAAGTATTCTCTTAAAGTCCCAGATTGAAGCTAAGAAAGTTGACCAGCAACAGTGGCACCCTACCTTAGCCACAGGATTCGTTTAACAATGAATATATGAAGCTGTGTCAGCAGGCATTGCCTAAGATGTTCACAGGAAATCGCTAGACCTGCATTCTACATGTATTGTCAGATTCTTCTTCTTTTTTTTTATTTTTATTTTTTTTTTACCTGACCCGTTTGGTTCTTTAGCCATCAGAATTGTTGTCTGAAGGCCAGCAAAAATACCCAACGGATTTGCGTTACCAAGTGGATCATCATGGCCTTGCCGTATTGGTCCATTTGATCGACCTTTGTTGTTATTATTTAGTTATTTTATTTTTAGTTGGTATTGTCGGCTTCTTCGTAATGAAAGTAACAATGAGGCCCTAATATCAAGTGCTGTGTTGTGGCTTTAATCTGTTTGGCTTATGGAGTAGTTGCTGTAAAGCTCCTGAGACTCATTCTGTGCTGTAGATGTAAAACAGACCCAGTAGATGCACTGGGATAATCCTTGGTCTGTGGTAATCGGGAGTGTAAATCTATTTGTCTGTCAAATGCCAGATGACAAAAGGCGGCCACCATGATGCACAGAATCTGGTGCTTTCTGGCAGATGGTTATTAGAGCCTTCTTACAGCACTGTGCCTAAATGACCTTTTTTTTTCTTTCTTTTTTTTTTTCTTTCACTGAACACATTTTATGTATGTTTCGTATTTACAGTCCTTGTGTTTTGTGCGTTGGTAACCCAGGATGTGTGTGGCACAGAAAAAGGGTGTGATGGGAACGGCATTGCTCAGACAGGGTATAGACATGGTTCAGAGACCCCGACAACTGTTCTGGGATGTGGTAAAACACCCCTATCACCACCAGAATCCCCAGCCACCACAACAAACACCCAGACATATGTAGGTCTGTCAGGATACCACCCAGTGCCAGGGTGTTGGCATCAACCACTTTGCCACCGGCAGTGTGAGGGCATCAGAAGCAGCGTCCAAGAAGAAAACAGTGATGAATATCACTAAGGCTCCTTGGTTTGGGTTATGTCTAACATACAAAATAGGACAGTGGTCTGCAAGGTTTTAGATGTATTTTTATTTAGACTTTTTTTTTTTTTTTGAAGGATACAATTTGGGTGTTTTAATCCAACCAGAAATAGACACAAAGGGAAAAAAGGCAGTGACATCACCGATCCCTGATAGAAACCTGTGAGGAAAATGAATCATAAATGCAGCTATTTTGAAATAAAAAAGACAAGGTTTTGTTTTTTTTTTTTTCCTGAGGTGACTGGAGATGTGGGGGGTGGGATTTAGAGGAATTCGGGAAGCCGAATGTAGTCAAAGAGCAGGAAATGGAGGTGGAGCCAGATAGATGGGAGACGGAAGAGGAGAGGTGGAGGGGGATCTGTCTATAAGCGCAGTGATGCGGCACAGAGTGTACTGGTGATGACTCAGCTGGCTCTCCATATAGCTACCAATCACTCTCCTCCTTGGCCCCCCACCTCCCCTCCGTCTCTCTTTCTCGTTCTCGCTGCTATTCGGTGACTCTCTTAAAACTACAGCTCTAATTGGTTGATGATTACTTACCATGCTGGCTCTCGGATTATGACAAATATCCAGTTAAGCTCTTTCACTCCACCTTGCTTCCTGTCATTCATAGTTTGCAACTCCCTGCAGATTGGTACAGCCGTGCATTCCAGGCTTACTCTAAATGGCATTGCCTTGGAGGCAAGGCCCTATTTGACTGTTTTTTGTTTTGTTTGTTTGTTTGTTTGTTATTTAAATAATTGTTAACACTGTTTGTTTGTTTTGACTTACCAGTAACATTTATAGCTTTAAGTCTTGGAGGGGGTGAGGGTGTGCTGGGTTATTTCACTATGAATCAATGCACCCTGTTGCATTATTCTTTACAATTTTTGTCTTAAAATAATAGCAAGGTTGGAATCATCATTCTGAAAGAAGCCTGATTTCTTGCATTCATGTGAGCATAGTCTCCATCTGTTCCTCTTTTCTTCTCTTACACACTGTCTTGACTGCTCTCTGTCTGTCTCTCTCTCTCTCTCTGACACTCTCCTCCATTAACATCACTTGCCTCTGTTCCCTTTCTGTCTCTTTTTCTGTCAGCAAGGCTCCTCCTCCTCTCTTTTCTCTAAGCACAATATGGAATGCGGTGTTAAGTATCAACCTTCCATGCAACTGTGATACTTCCTCCTCAGTCGGCCTTGCTGTGCGCTCACCTTACCTGCTCCGGCTCCATTCAGTCTCGCCTCCACAATCGCCCCCAGAGGCACAGCGGACCCCTCCTCCCTTCCCCTGTCCTTGTCACCCCAGCAGCCTCTCACATCCATCCTTCCCTTCTTCTGTGCACTCATCCAGTAGCTCTAGGGTAGTCACGCAGGCTTAACCCTCGCTGCCTCCTTTTCTTGTTAGAGACATGTATGAAACAATGATATGGAGACAGACGCTTGAATTATGTGCAGCACACTTGCAAAGCGACTCACACAGACAGAATGAAATTCAGACCTGAGCACCCCCCCTCTGACACACATACACACATATCATCAACCTCTTGTACAGCTGCCACGTATTAGCCTCTTGAAGTGTGCATGTTGACTGTTGTCCAGATCCACGGGGAACGGTGCCATCTGCTTTCAGCAATCGAGTACTTTGTTTGTGACCGTTATCCTCCGACAAGACATTTGAACCGCAAAGATGCACAGCGTAGCACTTGGGTCGTTGAGCTTTTCATCGCACCAGCTCCTGCGCTCACGCATGCTCTCACGCAGATCGCGGTGCGCACAGTCACACATTCACACCCCATTAAGCCACCTCTCGTGCGCGTCAGTAAAAACCTCAAAGACTTTAATGGCCGTCTCTCATTTCATTTAATCTGCCTAGAGGAAGACCGGGAGGCGGCCCAGTAGCCCTGATTAATAATAGGCTTTGGAAACGCAGCCTCTCTCTGCCATACACTTGGGCTCCCTGGCTCCAAAACACCTCCACACACTCCAACTCTCAGGCCACCACTGCTCTTCAAGTTTAACTTTAAACCCCACTATTTAGAATGTGTTTTACAAATTATCTAAGAAGTATGTTGAGTATTGGATTTGGGGGGATTTTCTTTTTTTCTTCTATTTTTGATTTTAGAAGCTCTGGAACTGCCCATATGTGTAGTTCAAATGGCAGAAATCTTCTATGTCTTTTCGTTATATTCCTGTTGTGTTGGAATAATTGAATTTGACACATTACAACAGCTTATGGGGTTGGATTAAACCACACAGGTCAAATTCTGTATCCAGCTATATTAAAACATCTCAAAGAGCACCAGCATGCCTTGGTTCACTTTCAAACTCTTCTGTTTGTTTCTTTTCAGGTGGTACTGGAGTGTGTGCTGCAGAAAGACCTAGTATACAACAAGGTCAACCCCATCTTCCACCACTGGAGGATCAACGACAAGAAGTTTGGACTGACCTTTCAGAGCCCTGCTGATGCTCGTGCTTTTGACCGGGGAATACGGAGGGCCATTGAGGACATTAACCAGGGTGTGTTTTGCCTTTTTGTCTGCATGCGTGTGTGTGTTTGTTTTCTTTTTGCTAGTTTAGAACAGGTCAAACCAGATAACAAAGCCAATAGAAAGCCAACAGAATGCACCTTAACTTAACAGTCCATCAGCCAGCATTGGCTATTGTTTCCATATCAAGAAATCAAGGCAGCCCACAGATTTTTTCCCCTCTACTACCCTCACCACCTTTCAAACTCTTACTCGATCGACAAAACATCACATTTGTTTAGAATTCCCACCTAGAGTTTGCACTGTGTGTCTTAGCAACCATTCAGTACATGTAAAAGTTGGATGTAGATGGATGTATGCACATGAATGTGGTGTGTATTCTACTGGTGTGCATTCACAGCCTGCATTCCTGCTTGTTTATCTTGGCTTGTAAAGGCTGACCTAGCATCTGTTCTAGAAGAGATGTGTGCCGTTGATTACCTTTGATGACTCCTCCGCCAATGCTACCTGCTCTCTCACCCAAGCTTGAACCCTCCTGTGTTATCTTATCAAGCCCAGCTGCCCAGATAAGCTTGCCACATCCGTAGAGACTGGCAATGCAATGCTTTGCTCAGACAGTGGGTGATAGAGGGCAGGAGAGGGTTGGTGGGAAAGACAAGAAACTCATAGAATGGATCGCAACCTGAGATATGGGCTGAGCTTCACTCAGAAGAAACTTGACCAGACTGGGCTTTTGTCCTTCTCTGTCTTGGCAAGATAGTTTGAGGACTGGCTAGACTAGTCTAACAAAATTTTGTATTTGGACTGAATGTGGCATTTATATATTTTAAAGCTAAGATAGGTATTTACTTTATGCGTGGAACTGAGTGGGCAGGTTTAGGTCCTAATAAGCATTATTTTTCAGCACAGTGCCAGAGGTTGCAAAGTCATCCAATTAGTAGGAGAATTGCCAACTCAGCAATCTGCTATCCAGCCCTGTGTTATACAAGATGCTGGTCGACCGGCTGGCTGGCTGGCTGAGGAGCTGTAATATCCTTTACACTCTAGACCCAGGAATCATGGGGAGCATAGAGGAGGTACAGCGGAACATTTGTAAAGGTTTATCGCCACTGAGCATCAGTTGCTTCTTGCCCACAGCCGTTTATCTGAGATTTGAACTTCCTGGGCACAAGTCCACACCATCTAGGTAAAAGGTAGTCATGTAGAACTTGCTTTGCAAGCTGCTTTTCCTGTAAATTTCACATGAAGATAACGAACCGGCAATAATAGCGTACTTCATTATCACAGGGTCATCTTCTAGGATGATTAGTGTCTCTTTTAAACAAACCAAAATTCGCTCCCAGTTTCTTAAATGTCTTCTATTTTGGTACGCTAAAATGATGTGTGGAAACCTGAGGGGTTTTGTTTTGAATGGGGTGTTGGCATTTGAAGATGTGAGCTGGGAAGCTGTTATGGTCTTTTGTCACAGTTTGACAACAAAATATCAGTAACATATCTGATATTCATGATTTGAGGCCGTTTCAGTACTGTTCACATAATCAGATGGCAAAGAGGCATGGATATCTCATGTAGCAGGGCCCGGGTGATTGTGAAGATTCTCATTCAGAGACTGTATAGTCTTGGTGTGCTAATAAATGCTTCGGCTTCTTCCTGTGAATGTCAGCTACAGCAGGTGATGGTGGGGTTTCATTCCCTTGCCTTTCTCTCTCTCTCTCCCCCCTCCCACCCCTGCTGTCCTCTCCTCCCTCCGTTCTCCTCTCTCTCCTGGCATCTTCTGTATTCTGCCAGTGTTGTGTAATGCCTCTCCTCAGTTCTTCTGTATTCCAGTTGCATCGTTCTGCTGCTGGACTGCTGCGTGAATGTGTGTGGGGGAGAGAAGAGGCAGGAAGGGTGTGTGTGTGTGCGTGTGTGTGTGCGCACGCGTATCTGCGTGCACGCACACGTGTGTATCAGTCTTGCAGTCCTCTGTTGCCATGGCAACGTCAGGCACATGGCTCAGGCAGCTTTGTGGCCCAGCGCTGCCAGAGTTGGGCTGCAGGAGGCCTCTTTCTCTCAGTAGTGGAGAAATGCATACACACACACACACACCTTTCTCCATGTGACTCAGCGACAGACAGACAGACTGATGGACAGACTGTGTCTAACACAAGCTCAGTGAATTCTTCTGTCCTCTCTGTGACAGAGATCACATTACTGTGTTTTTCTGCATTCTCTCTCTGAATGCAGACAGGAAGATTGATGCCTCAGTGCTTTAAATAAAGCCTCAGCCTCAGCCTAAATAAGTGAACCAAAGTTGAAAAAGAACCTATTTTTCCCCCTTGGGTGCAAATATATTCACCACCCCCCCCTCCCCACATTCAGATAGTTTTGTTCTTGCTTTCTACAGCATTGCCAAACTGAAATGTCCTTAAACATTGATTCTTTTTTTTAATTTATTTTTTTCAATGTATAAGCTGGTGCTTTCATCAGTGGTTTTTATGTGTTAATTTAAGCTGACTGAAACCACAATAATTTGATTGGCTGTACCTGTGCACTGATATTTTTTAGTAAATGGCTGCATTTTTAATTCTGACCATATGCTTGGAAGTGCATAGGTATAACTCATCGTTCTGAACTCAGCTTTTAGATTTTATACTTCTGATGATATTACCTGGTGAATATTATCAAATTATTAACTTTAAATGTGATTTAACAGTTCTTTATACAACGTTATGCACATATTAACTCAGATTTACTTCAATTATTGTTCTGTAAGAGTAAATGTCTGCTGTCTGTAAAGCAACACACACCTGCACGAATGAGTGGTTAACTGGTGGCATCTTTTAGTTGTGTAATGCTTTATTTTTGGTTATTTTTCTTGGATTTGGTTACATTAACAGCCATATATTACACATACTAAAAATGTAGGTTTATTCCAAGAAAAGTTTTTATCTTATGTCACAAAACGGTGGTGTTGCATTCTGCTTGTTGTGATCTGACAAACCTCAAGACTTCACTGGACTACGTGCAGGGAAATTGGCAGACTTTATTCAATTACACCTTCACCAAGCTTTAAAAAAAATATTCAGACTGCATACATTAAACAAGTTATTTCACATTGTTGACATAAGCACCATTAAAATGTTTTCTTTTTAAAAGTGATGTTTGTGACAATAGTGTTCAGCAAAACACTATGAAAATATAAGTAGTGTACGTGTCTTTCTTAAGATTGACTTCTCCTGTAGATTGTGTAATGTGTGCAGTGATGAAAAACGTTAGCTCTTTCCTGCACCTTGGTAACTGAGGTGTTTGGGGTGCGAAAATGGCACGTGGGTTTTTAGCCGAGGTCACGGTTACATTATTCTCTGCATGCTTATTTTATTAACTTCTGTGAACCCCACTAACACAAAGCAGCTTTCATTTCCCCATTAGGCCACAGGCAGAAGAAAGCAGAAGTCTTGAACTATTCCGGCCCGACAAGAGTCAGCGTGGTAACTTTAAACCATGCTTAGGGGGGAACAGTTTGAGAAACAAACAAACAAATAGAAATATTTTGTTGGTAGAAGGAAGTTGCTGAAAGATTCAGACTGACGCAGGTTGTCGCCTGGGTTCTTTGAATTTTTACCCTCTAGTCTTCCCTTGCTTTTGTCAATCAAATTTAGCTATGAGAGTTTTGTGTTGTATACTTTGCCTCTTTGAGCTGTTGTTGAGTTCTCGTACCTTTCTCTCTTTCAGGTTGTCGACCGTTTGGGGAGGGCGATAATCCAGAGGATGGACTACCGGTGAGTGACATTAAGGTTTAGTAAAGAAAACCTGTGTTGCTATGACTGAAAAGAGTGAAGTTCTCTCTGCTTTGTCACCGACTCTGAAATGACATGATCCACATGTTTGGTTGGGGTCTGATCTGTCCCAGCCAGGTGCTGACACCTGCCTTTGTTGTCTCACAGTTGTTCTTAGAGATTTACAGATGTTTAACCAGTGTCAGCCAGACCCTGAGGTGAAGCTGGGTGTTGGCCAGCAAATGTGGTGTACTCTAACTCTGCAGCTGTCAGTCTTGTCGAGATTGAAGATGATATATTATCACCTGGAGCATTCATCTTTACTAGTCAAATAAGGCTTTAGGATGTTGATGTTGTCTTAGCTGAAAAAACAAGGTACTTTAAGGTGCTCAGTAGATAGTTGTGAACTCGCGTTTAGCCTGTTTAAGCTAATCTCTCCATGATGCTGACGTCAGGGTCGCATCTCGTAAGACTCTTTATTCTTCCTTTGCGTGAAGATAGGACTCTGACTTTAGCTAACTAAATTTGGGACCAACTAAACCTGTACACAATAACTGCATGCACCATGTATTGTACCAACAACAACACTCAGTGCCTTTGCACAGCGGTTGACTGTCACCATGTGTGTTTAAGAATGTCACGTTCTCTTTAGCAGAGAAAGGCAGCAGGTGTATAGTTCAAGGCAACACACCCTTGGTAATTTGTTTTAGATATCTGTCCTTTTACAGGAAAGCCAGCCACCCACCTGTTCTGCTTCTGATTGCAAATTTGATAAAGGCACATTAGTAGGAAGGGCAGCTCTTGTAGGACACATTTAGTGACAGTATAGAAGCCTCTGACACTGTTAAGCAATCCAATGCGCCAGTGCTGTAAAGAAACCCTACACATAATAATGATTAACTGTTGTGCAACACTGAGGTGTGTTGATTCACCTCTGATCATTTCCTCCACTCTGCACACTGTATATGGAATAGACAGAACCACGTTTGTGGTCTCTTGTTGACTTCATGCTGGACCTCATGTGAATTAAATTTTTAGCTATGAACCTCCCAGAGGCTTATACTTACCTCTGATCTGCTCTGTACTTGCCCATCTGCATGATGCAGACTAGAAGAGCAGTGATGGAGAAGAAAGTGGTGTTCCAGTTCTTGTGGCAAAGTTCCTCTTTAAGGAATCAGCCTGAACATACAGGAAATCCAATGGCACCGCTGTTGCTAGGCAGCGGGGGGGAAGGAGGGGTAAGGGGTGCAGCCAGAGAGGGGTAGAAAGGGGGTGTTCAGCAAGCCACCGAGGGTGTCACCATGGTGATTTGGCATCCGAATGTTGCGGTCAGAGACCTGGGCTACAGAAAAAGAGAAGTGAACCAGAGGCTGCGGCCAGAGAAGCAGCAAATACCACCACACAGCAAAGTGTTAGCCGAGCTGTGTGGCTCCAAGCTCCATCACGAAGTCACGTCAGTGTCTGTGCAGATAAATGATGACTTTCAAAAACAAAAAAAAAAGTACAGAAGCTTTGCTGCATGTCACCCCCTCCCAACCTTTCTGTGGCTCCCTCCATCTGCCATGTGTGGGTGTGTAAAAGGCAAAATGCAAAAAAAGCATAAAAGAAAGAAAGAAATTGTTATGACCACTAGAGGTGGGAAATGGATAGTAATTTCATTCACTTCACACAGAGTCATGAAATAATCACTCTAGTAAGTCAGATTAGTTGCTGTATTTGGAGCGTGTGCACTTTCTGCTAATATTTGGCACCAGAATGTTAATAATTGTATCACAAGAGGAAGCGGTGTGATGATGCATCAAGATTTCAAAATGTTGTCCCACCCCTGGTTGACCACACGTGTAGTTTTTATTAGTGGTAGGTCTTTTTAGAAGCAGTAGCAGCTCTCTATGGATTTGCTGTGACCTTGTGCCAAAAACAGATGCCAGAGGTTACCATGAAGCCTTGTTTTTGTTCCTTGATTAAATGGCTCTAAAAATCGACGGGTATCAAAATTTGCTGGAATTCATCCTAGCCTTGCATTGTTACAAAGATTTGTGTGCGTCGTGTATGTGCACGCACACACGCGTGAACTGTCAGTGTTCGTGCGCTGAAGATGGTCTTCTCCACCCACATCCTGCCCACTGAGGCTGAGCACCCACATGTATGCCCTTCACAAGCTTACCACATTCTTCCTCTCACTCAAAAAACACACACACACACACACACACTGAACATGCAACATATTTCACCCATAGAGAAAAGTGGTTGCACAACACCCTACTCAGCTGTGATGACCCACTGCCAGGAATTATGCTGTACTGCTACAGTCCTTCCGCTAGTACTAAGTAAAATATGTATGTGAGGGTTTTTTGTTCTTTTGTTTTTTTTCTTTTCTCGAATACCACAGGAAAACATCCACATCTAATTTAGAACTGGCAGGAAGTTTTCTCTTATCTGTTTTGTACACATGGGTTTTGTTGGCCAGTGAGTTTCACAGCCTCATTCTGACCGATGATGTCGTTTTCTATGAGACATCTCTAAGCTGTGAAGAAAAGTAATTTAAAGTAGCCATTTGACATTTTATGAAATATGCCTTTTATTCTCTTTTGCTGTGAATTTGACAAAAATCTACAAAAATGTATTTGTAGATTGATGTAACTCAGCAGGCCAGAAGTTGGTTACATACATCTCACCTCATTCTTACAAATAAAGACTCACTTCCGAAAACAGCCAACCACTCCTTTAGGACACATCAGGAGTGGGCTTTTTTAAAATGTTACATTTTTTTATTTTAAGCTGGCAGGACCCAGAGATGAGCACCCATCAGGCTTCTTTCTAGCCTGTGAGAAACAAGCTCATAGAGAAGTAAAGCATGTATTCATGTTTGCATTCAAATATCCAGGCACGCACACAAAACGTTCCTTTGCTTTGTTGAAGTGTGTGTCGTAAGCTTTTAGTATGTGGGCCAGCCTTCCCTGTCCTCAACCCCTGTGCCTTTGAGGGCGGAAGTGCATGGATCCCTGATGTTGGTGTGGAGCCAGGTTGCCCGTGGCTCCGCACCACCTACAACGCCCTCTCTGCATTCCTCCCCCTTCTCGTCTCCTCCCTCAAACAGCCACATCTCTAGGGTCAGATCAGCTCCAGATTGGCCCCCACGCATGCCTTTGAATAGTGGGGGCTTGGGCTAGCACTTTAAAAGGAAGCCCAAGTCTGTTTCCCATTTGCCCCGCCGCCCCTCGCTCCTTTCTCTCTTTCTCTCACATACACATACAGCTGTCATCTGGCTTTTTAAGTTCTCTGCTGCATTTCTCCAGCTGGAGCTGGTTTATGACATTCCCTCGGCAGACTCTTTGGCCTCTCGCTCCCTCTCCCCCCCTCTCTCTCGCTCTAGCTCTCTCAGACGCGCACACACAAATACAACACAATCTCATTTTTTCCTGCTCTGTTCTTTCTCTTCCCTCTGCCTCCAATGTCTCCTGTTCCTCACATTCCCCTGCAGACGCTGTCGATGTGTGTTGCACCACTTGGTATGTTTGGAGGCAATGAAGGAACAAAGTCACACACACGCACACAGACCATGTGTTAGCAGTCTGTGGGGTGGGTGGGGTAGGGGGCTAGTGGAGGAAAGGGGGGGGGGGGGGGTCAAAGGAAGCATCTCTTAGCAACCACAGGACAGTAATTACTGTAGCAGCAGCTGGGAGCAAACCAGATTTCCGCTGTGCGTTAAAGCACTGGCGTGGGCTACTTTACACACGGCACTGACTAACTACAGCCAGCACCACCTCCACACACAGAAAAGAGAGAGGGAGAGAAGGTGGGAGAAGGAGAAGAGAGGAGGACTAACCCTGCTTTGATGAGGTCGAGATGTGTGTGGGGGGGGGGAAAAGAGGGTCAGCTAGCCAGTGCATACGAGGCTCGAATACGGTCCGATCGAACTCGAAGACGCCTCGGCATGCATCCATCTGTGTTTGTGTATTTTCGGTTGCGACACGCAGAGAGAAAGAACCTTCAGTTTAGCGGGGTCACTTTGAGACATCACAGGAGCGTTTAGAAATAGGCAGGCACGTCCGTGAATGTGAAGTTTAGCCTCGTTTTGAGGGCGACCGGTACACAGTTCTGCTTATTTTCCCGTATCTCGCGTGAACGTTTGAATAAGCTGGAAGTTGTGAACATAGTTGCACTGAAATCAAGCTCCACAAAATATCACAAGGCTCTTAACATAATAACTATCCTCCCCCAACTCTCATCACCTCTGCATGCATGAATCATGAAAATCACTGCTGCTTTTGATTTTTGTTGCCATGAGTACTTAAAGTATGAGGCTATTGCTGTTGGAGGCTCCTTTTTTAAATATAATTTCTGTAGATGTGTAAAAATATTTTTCCTGCATTTGATGTCCTCTGTGTCATTCACAAGATGTTATTTATAGGCCGATTGATGTCAACAGTGAGCTTTCTTCTTGTAATTGTTGGAAGGAATTAATTGTTCACTTTCACGTTGCAGCGCATGGTTTCCAACATCTCTCTTTTTTTCGGCATTGTCAAGAGCCTTTTTAGGCCAGTGTTTGTAGATTTTTGCATCAGCTAAAATGTTTGTGGGAACACATGCAAGGCTGATGGGAACTCTGAGTTCTTAACAGAAGGGTCTTGAGTCATCTACACAGCTCAGTCATTTGGACAAGCGTGGGTGCAGGATGCCCCCTGGTGGTTAAAGTGGAACACACACACACACACACACACACACACACACACACACACACACACACACACACACACAAACGACAGCCTACACACACTGAGTCAAAGCTGTTGTAATCATGAAAACTGAACTGATTGACCATTAGAGCTTTTAACAGTGAAGCAGTATCGTGAAAAGTGAGAATGGCTTTTTTCAGGGGGGATTAACAAAAAAAAATTGATAATTTGCAGATTTTTTTGGTAAGCAGAGTGACTAAAAATAATTACAAAAGTTGTTATTGCATCATCAGAGTGTTAATTCACTAGATTTTCTTTGTGACGTGTTACTAAGGAAGAAATTTGAACATGTTTTAAGTTTCATCCTGTTTCGCATACTTACCTGATTCTGTATACCTGTAGGTGTGTGATGAGCCTCCTTCCATCTGTACCCCGATGAAAGAGCCCTTCTCTCCTCTGAACAATGTCGTCTCCACCGAGCCATTCAGGGGCTGCTACGTTCGCGCCCAGCCCTTTGACGAGTTCCCCTCCAGCAACAGGCGCTACCTGCCTCCACAGGTTTGCCTTTGCCTTACTGGCTTATATCAATATATAATTCTTTAAATTAAGGTACTTTTTATGTAGTATTTTCCACAAAGTGTTGATTTCTAGTCTTTCTAGCAATCTGACTTATTCCTCTTTTGATTTTCTTCTTTAAGTCAACTCGCCGTGTCAGTTTTCGCATGGATGAAGAAGAGATCGTCCGCATCAACCCACGCAAAGACGTGCTCATCCGTGGCTACGAGGACTACCGTCACCCTGTCATGTGGAAACCTGAACCTGACCGTGAGGACCTGGATTTCCCCACTGCATTTCACAAACTGGACAGTAAGAAGTGCGAGTACCTCTTCCCCGATGGCCCCGGTGGAGACTCCCACTCAGGCCCCGGAATGGGTATAGGAACAGGTATAGGGCTTGGGCTGGGCAAGGACACGGCCATCAAGACTCAGCCGTCGCCCCTCATGAAGTCCAAAAAGAGCAGACGGCGGCGAGAGGACGGCGAGCGTTCACGGTGCATCTACTGTCGGGAGATGTTCAACCACGAAGACAACTGGCGGGGGCAGTGCCAGGATGCCCCCGACCCAATTAAACAGTGCATCTACAAAGTCAGCTGTATGCTATGCGCCGAGAGCATGCTGTATCACTGCATGTCTGACTCAGAGGGTGACTTCTCAGACCCCTGTTCATGTGACACTTCTGACGAGCAGTTCTGTCTGCGCTGGTTGGCCCTGGTGGCGCTCTCGTTTATCGCACCCTGCATGTGCTGCTACCTGCCTCTGCGCGCGTGCCACCACTGTGGCGAGGCCTGCCGCTGCTGTGGGGGCAAGCACAAGGCCGCAGGGTGACCCGACACCGGACACTGGGACGCCATCAAAGCTAGCAAACAAAGGAAGTGGATAAAAGCGGAAAATTATAAGCTGGCATCCTTTTTTCATTCCCCTCTCAGACGGGGTGATATGTTGTTGATCCCCACTTTGAGGGCTTTTGGAGATTTCAGTTTGTGTTTGTCGCCGACAAGCAGCAGCGGAGGACAAAACCATATGCTTTGTGGGGGGTAGGGGGGCTCTGAGCATCAAGCTAAGCTCAGGAGCTTAAGCTGAGGAGAAGAAGAGGAGGAGGAGAAGTCACGATTAATAGACTTGGAGATGTTACTACACACATCTGCACATGCAAACACACACCTCTCTCACATTCACACTCATAAGCCAGGCCACAAATATCAGACTTCTAGTACAAGTTATGTGTAACTTCATGAAGGAAAATTGTCTTTTGTACAGAGAGCGACGACTTCACGACAAAAAAAAGAAAAAGAAATCAAAACTATTCTGCGCTGAGGAAAAACCGTACTTGCTGTTTGGGTATGCTAAAAGGGATATGTTTTTGCTTGTTTGTGAATTTGCAGTTAGGTAACAGTGGCCTTTCCTTCATGGCTTAAGCATTCGCTGACAATGTAATTATTAGACAGAGAAAAGTGCACTATAAAATGATATTCCCCCCGAGTAAAGGTAATCCTCTGAAATTCTTGTGGTATATTAACCACCGTGTTCTATTGTAATTTTAATGCTTGAGAGTAGTTGCTGTGGTGGATGTCTGGCCATTTGATTTCCTTCTTTCCTTTCCATCACTTTTTTTAAGCAGAGTAACAGATAGATTTTGAAGGTCCACCTTGGCACAGCTTGCACAGTTCATTTAAAAGACGTTAAAATGACTAACTCGCCTTCCTGAGGTGATTTAGATCGTTTGATTGCATTCCAAAATAAAGGGATCGATTCTACGATTAGAAGGGAAAAATATGGTAACAACTTCACTACATTAAACACCCCCTCCCCCCCATATATTTTTAGTTCCTCATAAGAAAATTGCATTTTAGAACCATATAAATAGAAACCAACACACAACAGTTTCATTTACTTCAGTGAATCTCAGTTATAGTCCAGTTATTTACTGCTGTAGTGAAATTGGTGGGGTTTTTTGTTTGTTGTTATTTTCTTTTCTTATTTTCCTGCTCATTTTTACAATTAGTTCCTAATCGAGTGTTAAAATGTTGCTCAACCAGCAAGTTTTGTTTTGGTGAGGTAAGGGGTTACAGTGCTCCTTGGTTAAAATGACATGGCACTTAAATTAGACTATTCTTTGACTGATAAAACTCCAGATTTTGGAATTAGCCTGTTCAAATATTAAGTTAAAATCCTGTTTTTGTTTTGTTTTGTTTTTTTAGTGGGTTAAAAATAAAAGAGACAAAACCAAAAAAACAACCCTCTTTTTAAAGCACTGCTCTCCAAGCTTTGGTTGCAGCACCCTCTTAAATTCCCTTGTTTGACCTCTGAATCTTTCTGTTTTTCCCCTTCAAATGTTGTGCAAATGTGGTTATTACATTGTTCCTTGAAAGTTAGTCCACTCCTTCCATGAATGAATGAATGAACGAACGAGTGAAGGAATGAATGCATTGTTTTGGGAACGCTGAGCATCTCAGCTATTAAACCCTGAGATGTTCTGTGTGTGTGTGCATAGGTCTGCATACGCAGAGGTGGTTTTATGTTACGTAACGTCACCAGTGACTACGTGATTCAGGCTTTGACTCATAACAGTACTGACCACCATCCTGCTTTTGGAAGCCCTGGCTTCAGAGTAAACAAAGTAATGAAATGCACTCATCGGCTTTCTTGCCAAGTTAGATTGAGAAGAGTGACGCTCGTTCTGTTAATATGAAGACCGAAAGCAGGTGGAAGCAGCTAACCGATATCTCTAAATTGCATGAATCCCTTTTCCCTTTAAATTAAAAAAAAAAAGGTAATCAAAAAGCGCATTTTTAAAAAAATGAATTACATATGGATGCACGGATGTTTAAAAATAAATTGGCCAACGCCAGCATGATATTTTTCCACATTTTAATGTGTTTTTTGTTGTTATTTATTTCCGTCTTTGTCCAGGGAAACAAAGAAATCTTCACCCTAAATAAGACTGTTAAAAATCTTCTTCATCACATTGGGGTTTTTTTTGTTTTGTTTTTAATACTCACAAGAAGAAGAAAAAAAGGCGGCGTGGAGACCAGGGATTATGGAATGTCAGTGAAATTCGGAGTCTTGTAGTGATGACAGATGGAATAACAGTTAGCGGTGCAAAATGGCTAGAAGCAACAATTTGAAACAACTACCAATGGGATGGCAAGGGATACTGCTGACTGACAAAAGATGGGGCAGGAAATAAGGTTTCCTATGCAACCAGTGTCTGAAAAGTCTGCTAGCAGCTGTCCGCTGCAAAGCGAGAGGTGGCAAGCGAAAATCACTTTATATATGGACAGGGCTATAGCCAAAATTAATGACCAGAAATATTGTCCAATTGGATTTCCTGGTAGGCCAATATCGGTTGACGAGGGCAGCATGTCGACATCTGTAGTCCACTGCACAAACATGGTATGACCTGTAAATTGGTAACCTCAGGAGATGGATTATGTTTGCCTCCGTTTCAGTCTTAACTACACTTCATATTTTGTAAACAGATGTGAATGATGATAATCTTCTGCTCTAACTCTTGGCAAGAAAGACACTATCCTGCACTCCTCACCCAAATGTCCAAATTTAAAACCCTTTGGGAAACAGTATCTACATGGACTGTTTGGCAGTCTGACCCAACAGAATATTCAAAATTGAACTTTGAATAAAAGTCACTACAAGAACAGCTTATTTTGGACATCTGGCTGCAATAACCCAAATGCTCCCTAACTGCAAAGTGTAATCCACCTCAGTGGGGTTTTTTTTTTTTAAAATAGCAAATTTGGTACAACATCCAAATGCTGTTCTTATCAGATATGCATGTTTTCCCACCTCCTGTCACTCAAAAAAGGAAAAAAAAAAAAAAAAAAAAAAAAGAAGAGAGAAACCACACCTCACTTAGTAGTACAAGAGAACAATTTATCTTCCAGATTCCTCCCTAACCAATGCTCCCTTTACTTTCTATGCAAACCTTCGAATGTGGGGAAACGCATTGACCTCTTGGCGGACTGAGTCAGTGACTAGACAGGACATTTTAAATACTATATATAGGTAGACGACAAACCCCTGGTACCAAACTCCAAACACCTGTAAATATGTAACACTATATTTAAGTACTGATAATAATCCCAGTTTTTTGTTTTTTCGTTTCTTCTTTTTTTTTGTCTTTGAAATTTTAAAGATAGAGTTGTATTTATCGTTGCTGTCAGCATATACCGTAGCTTGAAATGACAGCATTTGTACATAGGTCACCTTTTAGTATTATTTCACATTGAAAAGTAGAGGGCGTTTGTGATGGAAATGACTATTGAGTTTCTAATAGAGTTCCTCTCTAGTTTTGTATGGTAGAAGGAAGGATAGTGCTAACACGGTACAGTAGTGGCAGTCCACTTGTTTTTTAAGTTTGAGATATATATATATATATATATATATATATATATATATATATATATATATATATATATATATATATATATATATATATATATATATATATATATATATATATATATATATAAATAAAATTTAAAAAAAAAACACATACGTATAAAGCTGCTAGATACAATCACTAATTTTATTGTGTTGACAGAGAAAATCAGCTATGAACGACTGTTAAACCTTAATTCTCCAACAGCATATAACGACAACGGTCAGTTTTGCAATGTTTGATTGCTCTGTGTGATGAAGTGGACACTTGTGCATGTGTGTGGGTGCGAGAGTGTTACTATATTGTGCCCACGGCTGTGTGTTTGTATGTGTGTGCGTGCTAGATTCCAGGTAGGTTGGCGGTGTGCATGTGCGTTGGTGTGTGTGTAACCAAATGTTTGGTTGGTTGTCTTTTTCTCCCATTGTAATCTGATTACCCTGCATTATTGCAAGCTGAACCAAGGTTTGATGAACCTGATTAAAACTTGCTGGCTGAGAAGCAAAATGTAGGACGTGCATTTATACAAAGTGTAGAGAATGCTGAAATAACACTTCTCATTCTGCATTAACCAGCACAGTGCAACTTCCTGTCATGTACTGTATTATATATGCAACATGTGTCTGTCCGCTTTAATATATATATATTTTTTTGACCTGCATTATATAAAGACTTCAGTTTTAACCACTTTGCTGCTAGTCTTTTATCCTCTTTCAATCTTGGAAACTGTGCATATCTTTGGGAATGCATACAAGTGTACATTCTTGACATTGTGTAGATTAAGAAAGATGAAAAAAAAGCTATATAAACCTGTTTCTCTTCAGTGTATTGTTTTAAAAACGGTTACTTTTTACAGCAGTTGAGTGGTTATGTTTCAATTCTCCGATGCTTTGGTGCACTGATGATACTATACGTAAGCTTTTTTTCATCTTACAGCGCTCGATGTAACATTTACGTGATTAGTTCTAAATAGTGGAAGACATTTGTGTTTTGAAACTTGCAGTATAAATGGTACTATTCTTAACTATTCTGTAAAACACTGCCTGTTTTCTTACTTTTCGTTCTTTCACTTTCTCTATTTGTGCACATTTCTTTTTCCTGTGCATCTTTTTTTTTTTTTTTTTGGTTTCCCTTTAGTGCCATCTGCTTTCACATCCTGACAACCTCAAAAAAGTGCCTCACGTCCATCCTAGTTTCCATCTTAACGTCTCTTGTTCTGGTTTTATTGGTTTCTACACGTCTAGGTATTATCATGGTTCGAGAATACCAAGTATCTGTTGTAAAATTTATAGTACCAATAACTCATGTCATAGTTGTATTTTCTTTATACAGATGTAGCTTGTTACTTTTCATAAATATAATGTAAATATGCATACATATGTTTGTAACTGTTTTTATGTTACATCATACACTTGTAATTTGACATATCAAATAACATTATCATAATAAAATGGTGAGTTTTAATCTTTTTGCCTGCGCTTGATTGATTTCTTGATCACAGCCAACATATACAATGTTGCATAGAGAAAGACAAAATATAAGAAGACATACATTTAGTGAACCGCAACATTAAATGGGTGGGGACCTCTGAAGATTGACAACCAAGACTTCAGCAACAGATCCTTTAGGTTCTATACGTTGTGAGGTGGGACCACAAAATGTAGAACTAGTTCAAGCCCAAAACCCATCTAGCCATCGATTCATCTGTCTTCTGTCACTTATCTGGGGCAGTGTTGATGGGTCAGCAGTCAAAGCAGAAATGTCCAGACCTCACTCTCTGCAGACATCTTCCCCAAGTCTTCCAGGAGGACACTGAAGCATTCCCAAGCAAGTTGAAAGATATAATCTCTCAAGCATGTCCTGGATCTCCTCCCAATGGGACATGGCCAGGAGGCATCCTAATCAGATGTCTGAACCACGTTAACTGGCTCTTTTCGATACAGAGGAGTAGCTGTTCTACTTTGAGTCGATGCCAGTGGTTGCAAAGGACGCTGCAGAAAAGACTTTATCAACAGCTGAGAGATCCAATGTGCTAAATTCTTACAAAATTCACAGCAACGTCTGCCGGTAATGGTATGCAATAGAAATGTGAGCTGTTTCTCAGAAGCCATGAAGGCAGAATTTTCTGTCTATATAGAGGGCCTTTTAACATCGTGTTGTCTTCAAAAAGATTCCTGATTTTTTTTTTTTTTTTTTTTTTTTTTTTAAATCTTTAGAACTTGCTAAGATTTAAAAAGAATTATTCTCACTTAGATGGGCAGTAGTATAATTAACAGTGATGTTGATAGGATTACGGACTCATCATTATCCTGCAGAATAAGGTTTCCACTATCAGGAAAAGCAGTTGTCATAAGTGGTTGTTAGTGGTCTAGAACATTAGGTGGGGGGTAGCACCCACATGGAAGTCAGGACAAAGTTTCCCAGCAGAACATTCCCTAGAGCATCACACTGCCTCCATGATGTTGGCTGCTTCCTTTGGTGCATCCAGCCGTCATCACTTTCATCATACCAGTCGGCTGACAGTTCAGTTCTGATGCTGATGGCCCCATTATAGATGCTTTCATATGTTTATCTACACTTTAAAATAGAGGATTTAAGTGTTCACCTTATATAATTGGATAAATATCCTCAGCTTTAATAATAAACATCAATAAAAGTGACTCAGAAATGCACTCATTGTGAGCACAGCGATGAGAGGGCCCTGCAGCAGTCCCACCAGGACGTCGCCCGGGTGGTGTTTGTAGTCAGAGACGCGCGTGTATCCCACATACAGAACGACACCAGGAAGAACTGGATGGTGGGTCGAACCAGTCTCGTCCATTTCCCCTGCATCCGGGCCTGGACATAGAGCTTTACACACAAAAGTACAGATTCGAGCTAAACTTAAAGGTTACACGCACATAAAAGAACCAATTTTTGTGAAAAAAAAGAAAGAACAAGAAAACAAACAAGACAACCCCCAGGTTAAGATTGGAGCCATTTATCTATAGCTACAATCTTTTCGGACCATTCCCTGTAAACTCTAGACATGGGTTCAAAGTCCCTTAATTGACCTTTCTCTTCCATTCTGATGCGAAATTTGGTCATAGGTCTAAATGCCTAAATGAGCTGCTGCCATATAATTGGCTGATTAGATGTTAGCATTTGTATTTGTCATCTATTTTCCGACATCAATGCACAAAGTTTATTGTTTTAATAGACACGCTTTACTTACAGTTTTGCTAAAACTGGCGGAACCTAGGCGGAACCAAAGTTGCGGAACGTAGTTCTGAAATCCGCCCGTTTCATTCCGGGTCATTGTCTTGGTCGGACCACAGTGGAGGCGGATATCCACGATAACGGAATGAATGGATGCTAAAGCCCCCTGTGCTGTCATGTTTTTAGTTGATACACGCGCGTGAAACAGCTCGCGGCTTCAGCGATGGAGTGTGACATTTTGGACTCGTTAGAGCAGCTTGGGTAAGCGAAGTCACTGCTAGCATAACTGTTTAGCTTCCACATCCTGCGGCGTGTTTTCAATCAAAATAAAGCAGCCAAGACCCCCGTCTAACTCCTGGATGTGTTTGACTTTTGGTGGTGTGTGCTGGTCCGTAGCTATGACGGCCCTCTGCTTGAGGAGAAGGCGCTGCTCAGAGCCGCGGAAGGAGGCCTGCAGTCGCTTGAATATGTGGATCTCTGCAAGTGGCTGTCAGCCAGGTTAAAGCCCCTGTGTGACCTGGAGGAGAGCATCACCTCAGGCCCAGGTGAGCAGCATCCATTCTCACCTTAATCTGATCTAAAAAACAGTGTCTAATCTTTGCGCTCACATCTGTTTTGTTTGCTCTTCTCCTCCAAGACGATATGGACAGCCTCCAGCTGGAGATGAGTGGTCTGCTGAGGGAGCTGCACTGCCCCTGTGAAGTTTCAGGGATTCTCAAGGGCACTGGGCAGAAAACAAAAGACCATCTCAAGTTTGTCTGTATGTATCATTCTGTGTAATCCACTCTGTGGGCTGTAAACTGTAAGTAAGTAGGAAGATTAGATTTTTGTGTCTGTTTTTCAGTGTTTTTAAGCTCTGAGCTTCAGGCCGCCCAGATTGTGAGAAGCAGGCAAGTCTCTGATAAACAAGGCCAGAGTCCAGTGAACCAGGAGCTCACAGCAATCTGTGAAACTCTGAAACTACCTGTGCCAAAGGGACAGGAGGCCGCAGGAGTTTTCTCTCAACTTCAAAATAAGGTGAGGCTGTTTAAACTGCACGTGATTTCAGTTAGGATGAGCAAGAATAAGGCTCAATTTACTGATCAAAATGTATGTATAGTAGTAGCAGTGTGCGCAATTCTTTTACGGTAATTGCAAAACGATCAAACAAAAAAAGAAAATGAACAAAGATCTGCTCCTCCTTCTTTAACACAAGGCATGATGCAATCTTAAAAAAAGTATTCTATAAGCTGTAGATAAGAACCCACTCGGACACAGTGAGAACATGCAAACTCCACATAGAAAGGCCTTGGGGAGATGGTGTGGTCGAACCCAGGACCTTCTTGCTGTGAGGCAACTACCGTCCCACCCATTCCAAAATAATCAGAGTAACACATAAAAAAAACCTCTTGGCTGTGTAATTTAAATGTGTAGCACTCTCTGCTCATTATTATTAGGTGGCACAGACAGACATCGACACATTTTCTTCCTGCATTGCTTCATTAGCTGTCAATACTTGAGATAGCAAGTTAGGAGGAAATTGTGTGTGATACATTAATCATTGTATTTTTACATCACTGTCTCTCTTTGATCGTTTTGTTGTTGTTGTTTGTTTAACAGGTTGAAAACTTGCTTAAAACCCTTCCTGGTGCCTCTGTTGGAAACCCAGTGCTGAAGAAATCACTCGGTAGTGAACAGTGGGTATGTATATGATCGGCTAGTAGCTACACTGTACTGTGTATGTATCTGGTTGTATTGTTGTTACAGGTCTCTTTTTAATGCTTGCAGGAAAAATTACAAAGCATCAACGCAACTCTATCGTCTGAGTACGAATGTCGCCGCAGGATGCTGATCAAACGGCTCGACGTCACTGTTCAGTCATTTGGGTGGTCAGACAGAGCCAAGGTATGTTTACAGTCACACTTCAAACTAACGTCTGCTTGTTTGAAGAATGTTTTGTGGTTATTTGGCGAATAGCGGGAAGCATTCAGATAGTTGTGTTGTGTTTTAGGTGAAGGTGGACAGCATGGCAGGAGCCTACCAGCCTAAGAGACACTCTCTGAGGCCTCAGTCCTTTGTGGACATAGCGGCGCTGCTGGCTGCCAGAGAAGATCTCTGCAATGTGGTGAAGACCAGCAGCGGCTCGAGCAGGGAGAAGACCGCTTGTGCCGTCAACAAGGTGCAGCAAACGTTTCCCACGGTCAGAATAGTCGGGCCGATTTGGACGTTTTCTTCATAGACGTTCTGTTTAACCTGTCTTTGCAGATCTTGATGGGAAGAGTACCAGATCGAGGAGGACGTCCCTCAGAGATCGAAGCCCCGCCTCCTGAGATGCCCCCCTGGCAGAAAAGACAAGATGGCGGAGGTGGTGGCTGGGGAGGACGTGGCGGTGGTGGTGGGGGACGAGGTGGAGGAGCCTGGGGACAAGGAGGACGAGGTGGTGGAGGTGGATGGGGAGGAGGAGGAGGAAGAGGAGGGGGTGGAGGTGGTTGGAGAGGAGGTGGGTGGAATCAAGGAGGACACGGCAGACACGGAGATTACGGAGGACACAGTGGGCACGGAGGGAAGCGAGGACGGTACTAGTATTAGCTTCCACTCATTGTCCTTTGCTGGGTTTTGTTGTTGTTTTTGTTTTCTTGCGACACTAGACGTAGTTTTTCACATGACCTCAACTGTTTGTTTGGTTTTTATGGATGAAAAGCTGATGGATGGTTGTCAGTATTGGGTGGAAAACCTTAAGCTTTTATCTGTGCTCATCGTTCCCCCCCCCTCACTATTGTCATCAGTGTTTTTATAGTGAAAGTAGCACTCAGTACATGAGTTTTCACTCATACAAAAGTGGCAAACACAAACACTGTGGCCATAATATTGTAGTTACACTCCAAATGAAGACTGCATTCTAAACACTGGCAAAGTGACTTTAAATGATAAATCCAGCTGAGATCCTTTTATATACTACAAAAACAAAAACACATTCTGCAGCGTTCAGGTGTTAAGTATTTAGTGTTGCAGTAGTTGGACACAGCCTGTATCTTTAACATTGCTCAGCACATATACCATATCCATGCTTCAGAACAAAATGTAATGTCGTGCCTCTTGTGCATATTACTGTAAATTTGCACATCTGGAATATTAAGAGGCAGATGGATTGAAGGATTTTTAAAATGATGACTGCGTTTTAAATGTGACCTTTATAAATTAATAGCTCCCTATGCTGCATGGACTCTGATGACTGAAACCACTGCTATCTGAATAACCTGATTACAATGAGGACAACTACACTGTAGTTCCATTGATTGATACTTCAGTATGCCCCTTTAAGCACAGGAGACTGTTTTTATTTTTCCCCTTCCAGGATCCTGTAATAGTTATTTATATAATGGTGAGAAGCCTTTTCTTGTTGTTTTTAATTAATAAACCTCTTTCAATTCTACAATCATGTTGTATTGAAATGATTAAAAAACAGCAGAAGTGGTATAGCACATTTCTACCACAAGGTGGCAGCCTGGACTCACATAAATTGAAGCTACAGACGACAATTTATTTCCAAGTTTTTATTCTTGGCTGAAAATAATTTTTACACTTTTTTTGTTTTTGTCCAATGGCATACCAAGTTCAGTTCAATAGATACAGTTTGTACAACAACCAATATTCATCAAAGCAGACTTTTACATTGTGTACATTATGAACAACCTGTACATGGACAAAACGCTTACATCATATTTTCAGTCTCCAAACTAAGACTCCGTCTTTCTGCCAGAACCAAACAATCAGAAGGAAATTATGGTCATCCCCCACCCCCCAAAAAAGTTCCACTTAATAAATCTCAGCAACATTTCACCCCCTCCTGTTAAGTAACATGTTCCTTTGATGCAAAAAATCCCCCAAACATCAGGTCAGTAAAACTAGTATTACTTTGGCATCCAGAACAATTTTGTTCTGCACAGGGAAAAAAATGGATCTGGATGCAACTCACAGCTGCAGCAGAGCAGCTAAATCCAACTCTGGTTTAATATGACTGCACAAGTGTTCATTAACAGTCTGGCAGCCATTTGTGGAAGCAGGAAGTGTATCTACAGAGTGACATTTCTCATTGGAGTCGGGACAAGTGTGGCAGCCAGAATACTGAAACTAGAGATACACCATCCATACAAGTTTGCACTTCAAACCGAGCACCATGGCCATGGCCAACAGAGGTGATGCAAAACTCAACACACTGCATGCACTCTTATGGTAACACTGTTGCAACACCACCTCCTTGTTTTTTTGCCTTTCATTAAAACAAAGACGCTGCTGTCATGATATCAACCCTCGTGTTTCTGAAGGCATCACTGCACTACTTCATATTTTACCAAGCTACGGAGGCCCGCCAGCATTACAGCGCAGAAACGTAACACTTCATCTTCAGTTTAAGATAAAAACAGACGAATGTATTAAAAAAAAAGATTTTCCAATTTTACTCCAAACCCAGCATTTATTTTAGCTTTTTAAACCCATGCAGCAAATTTCTACTTTGATCAGTCCAGTGTGTGTTTTCTTTTTTCACCATTACTTCCCATGCCTCTTTCAGCAGGTGTATTGGTTCAGTAAACAAATATTGGGCAGGTATGGCGTCTTTAAAAAAAAAAAAGTACTATTAATAATACAGATGACTACACTAAATCACACAGCCATATCTGTGTTTATTGCATGAATTGTCATCCTTCTGTCTGCACCAGCAGAGGTCACTAAATAAAGTTTAAATCCATGGATTTCATATCAAACACATTTTCCAAGCTTTTCCAAACTTAAAAAAAATAAATCCTTCATTATCGGAATTAATAAAGCAACAGCAATTCAAAACATACTGACAATAAAAGTGTTCTTAGGCAAGTTAAAAATCAACCAATGATTTTTGATAGATATCTAAAAGAATTTAATGCAGCTTAATATTGGTTCTTTATGTACAGCATGGTACTCTGAAAGTGCTGGGCTTTATAAAGTAGCCAATATATGTAAGAAATAATATATAATACTGTTTAGAGACAGGTCACAAGTCTTTGTTCCCCTTCATGTGGCACAGCGTCTTGCACATCTCAACAATCGGCACCTCCCGGCTTGCCGGCTCTAATACACGGCCAGAACAGAATGTAAGCAGCCACCTTTCAGAACAGATTCAAACATCTGCATCACTGCAGTTTGGCACAACTGTGGAGCAAAATCCACTGCAATCATCTGTGCTGATGCCCGTGGTCAGATCAGCCGGGAGTTGCGGAGGTACTGGATGAGGACCCTGTACACGAAGGTGTACTGGGACAAGGTCTGAACCATCAGCATCCTCTGATTGCGTAGCGCCAACAGGTGCTTGGGAACATCCAATGGCTGAAAGAGAAAATATTCATTTTTGATAATACAAAGATAATACACAGAAACCCCCCCAAAAAAAATCACTTAAAAAAACCAAACAAAACAAAAAAAACCTTCATTAGGGTAAGAAAATTACCTCATTGTGCTCTAGACACGCTATCATGATCTCAGACAGGATGACAACTCCAGTCCGACCCACTCCTGCGCTGCAGTGCACCAGCACAGGCTGGTTGGAGTTCTTTGGGTCACTGATGCTATTTGTGTGTCTTCTCACAGACTGGATCTCCTCCAAGTAGGCTGGAGAAAGATGAGAACGCAAACTTTATATTTAACTACATTTCTGGAAACCTGAATGTAGCAGAGGTTATTAGGCTCAAAAAGGTAAAGATCTGATTATAAACTGATACTGATCCACTCACTGAGGAAGCCTTTGAAGTCCTCGGGACAGCCGTGGTCAGGCCAGTCTGTATACTGCAGGTGCCAGACAGTCCTCTCTTGTTGCGTCAGGAGGTGTTTGATCTTTAGCCCAGTGGTGGCGTAGCAGCCGGACTCTGTGCGGAACCGCGTGGTGATCTTGAAGCGCCCGTACGTCACTGTGTTGTGCCGGGAGCCAAGTCGGGGCCAGTATCTAAAGCTCTTTTCTCGACCGCTCTCCTGAACAAAGGAGATGATGCGCATATGTAAGTGCGCATAGAGACAAGGAGGGAAAAAAATATGAAAGGGTTTAAAATTAAATCAACGTACCTCTTCGGCAGTGACCATGGCAATGATGGAGACACCCTGTTCCCACACCATCTGCCAGAAATCCTGACACGTGTGCGACATGGGACCCTGCGAGGCAATGTAATTCCACTCCTGCCCACCTACTGTCATCTAATGAGAAATAAGACATAAGGAGCATTCTCAGTCATTTCTTTTAAAGAGGGAGAGCCAGTACAGCAGAAAATATTATTCATCTATGGAAGATGTTATGTTGTCATGCCTGAAACTCCAGAAAGAGGAAGTAAAGGTGACTAACACGCTGCCTTACCACAAACCATTAAGCACGACTGAAATTTAAGAGTCGCAGAAAACTATTTGCACAGTATTTCTAGTTATCTGGTTTGCAAATGTATGTACATACATCCCCAAAACAACTTACTCTAATGTGTGATGCATTGATGTAGCCCGTGTTGTTCTCTTTAGTGGGAACCAGCTCCACTCGGGTATCGTCATAAGGCAGGACGTCTTGGAAGCGGTTTCTGTCTCCGCTTTCTGGCAGCTGGGCGATCGTGTACTCCCCTCTCGGACGTTTTGGGATGCTCTCGTACTCCTTCAACACTTCACCCTTCTCCATGTGCTGCTCCAACACTTTGCACTGACAAATGCAAACGGAAAATATGTCACTGTCATGGACAATGCTGTCAAAGAAGATATTTTGCATGGAAGTGAAAATATATCAAATGCTTAAACTGAGAAAATGCATTCTTTTAACAAACAGGTCACAACAATGACTGTAAAATCAATACTGGATGTCTAATCTGCGGTTACACTCGTGTGGTGCTGCATGGGCTCAGGAACACATCCAGAAATTTTTGCCTGAACAGAGTTCACCGTGTCTCCCACAAATTCAAAGAAGTGATGTGTAATCATAATCCACAACCACCACTGTCTGTTCTGGGACAAAGCTCCTTTTCACAGACTAATTGGAAATGCAAAGTCTATTTTTCACATGTCCTCCAGACTAAAGAGGAAAGAAGCCATCATGCTTGTTATTAGCACTCAGTTCAAAAGTCTGCATCTTTGATGACAAGTAGCTGCATTAGTGCCTATAAAAATGGCATCTTGAATATTTCTAGAAAGCCAGCATGAATGCTGAAAGGCATATGCATACTGCATCTTTTACAGTAGCCTGGCTTCGTGGTAGAAGGAGCTGATCTAGCCTGCCTGTAAGTCCAGATATTTCACCAACTAAAAACATCTGACATCACAGCATCAATGAAAAATATGACAGAGAAGACCTGTTCAGCAGCTAGAAGATAAAAGACAACATTCGTCTCCCAAAAGTCCAGCAGCTGGTCTCCTCAGTTCTTCAGACACTTACAGACTGTTTTTGAAGAAGAGGAGATGCCCCTGTCCCTGCCTTTTTGAATCGCATTGCTGCCATCAAATTCAAAACATTTTCTTTTTCTCATTTGATGTTTTCTATGTACCATTGTGAATAAAATATGGGTTTATGGGATATGCAAATCATTCCGCATTTATTTAGTGTCCCAACTTTTTGGGTTTACTTTCACTGTTAGCGCAACAACCATAAAGATTAGCAATCCTTACGAGTTCAGTTGTGTTTCAAAGCTCTGAACAAGAACACGTACCCTCTCCATAAAAAGTCCTCCAAGAGTCTAAACGAAGTTCAAACACATCCCATTCACACAGAAAATCACTCACGAATTCAAACATTTTTAGATGCCATACCCTTTCATCATTCGAGGCTCGTTCAGGCTCATCCTTAATCTCGCTGTGGACTGGCTGCCTGGATATGGACAGGCCATTGAGGTGGGCAACTTTCAGAGGGCCCATCTTCTTCACCTCTGACTTGGCTCCTTTTTTCATGCCCTAGAAAGACGTTAAAGTGGTGACAGAGAAGAAGTGAGAATGACAGCGAACCCCAGAGAACAGACGGACAAGAGGCGGGGACAATGCAGCCTCGCTGGGCGTTTCTAGAGGAATGTCACCTATCTGGTTTACCAAGGTAGACCGACCGCATTCTTCTCAAATACGTTTGCGTCATTACATGCTGGCCACTGAAACTTCTTCTAATTCTTTCAGGATCTGGACTCATGTGATGTTGATGTAGGGCAGAGGCATCAGGTTACAGAGAAAGCAGTTTTTGTTTTCTGACATTAACAGTGCAGCAACCGACCAAAACAGAAACAGACTTAGGCTTGTACTACTGGCAATAACACTGACGATTCAAGAAAGAAAATCTTGTATGTTTTTCCCTTATTGGTGATTATTGTTAATAAGCACAGGTGACTGCGTCTTCAATGTCATTACAGTCTTACATTACAGTCTGCTGCAACTGCACGACTCCAAACCACTTTGCTTTCGAATGTATTCACCATAAATACATAGTGTGCTTAGCGACAGTAACAAGTCATTAGGTATACAGTAAAACCAGTTTTATGTGTAGGTAATTATTATAGGAACACCAACACAGGAAAAAAAACCCCAAAAGACAACAACCCTCGTCTCAGACAAACCAAGCTAGTGTCACGTAAAAAATAGTTTTCTTGTTAGTAATTTGTACATCATTGTGAAATTATGACAATGTTGTTAAAAATGAAGCAATACACAACAAAATTAAATGTCTAAAATAAATAACAAATAAACCTAAAATAACTGCATATTGTAGAAAATGATATTACCATGTCTTTGTTGATCATCAAGTGGGTCTAGGAGCTATTTAAATACCAAAAACACTTGATACAAAGAAATGCACACAGCCCATATTCAGGAACTTTGCCTGTAAACATGCCATCAGGGCTTATATAAGGCTGTGTGTCACAGCTATACAATTATGGCTATCCAGACACACCTTCCAACCTCAGGCAGCAGCCTTGCAGCCTGCCATTATTATCTTCTTGCAAAAGATGCTCTGCGAGCTCTAAAATGTCTGAGCTATGAGCAAATGCTCTGTTCTTTGTTGTAAGTGCGAACACAAGTATCTTTATGCGATTCTGCCATCTGAGGCACTGAAGACCCAGCAGATTACTTTGATTTTTTTGAGGGCAATGTCACCACAACAACAGTGAAATACTTGTGGCTAACATTACATTAGCTCCGATTGTACTCCCACAGGCCAGAGCTATGTCGTAATTATAACCCTGAGGGATAATCAGAAATTGTGGAAACTTTAAAACCGATCTGAATCCAATAAACAAGGACTGGGTTGGGTCACTGGTTTTCATGTCGCCTTTCATGCTTCAGAACAAGCCAAACTCAGCTGGCTTGTTTTCCCCGCGGCCCGTTAGATGTTTGTTTCTCTCCTGCTCTGTGCTCCTATTTGCTGTGTTTTAATGCAGTTGAGTTCCCAATAAAACTATGGGAAGAGTATAAAATGGGGACACAAACACAACCCATTAGCTGGGATCTGTTTAATTTTTAAACCAGCCACCTCTTACAAGCTATTTCCCAAGCCGTTTCTCTGCATTAAATTTATTTTATTTTTTTATAACTCTCTTGTTTGCTGACAAAATCAACATTTGGGTTAGTTCCAAACAACTACTGTAATTAGGGCTCTGTTTAAAAAAAAAAAAGTTAGAATGTTTAATTCACGTCTTTTCTATCAATCAGGTCATATACATGTGCTGTACTCCCATTGGCCGCTCCTTTTGCTGAAAGATATGTGGCTTCAGCTTCAATACTTTTAAGGCTATCCGGTTGTTCAGTCTGACGTCACTAGCCGTGTCTGGGTCTAAACTCCGCTGCAGGTCCATATATCAAACGATCACTATGGCATTACTGAGAGTTGAAAAACTGTCTAAAGTCTTTCATCTTTAATAAAATGATCAGCGTTCTGCTCTACCAGGTGTAACAATTGAGTTTGGCATCAAGGCATCCATGAAAACGGAATTTATGACATTTAACGGAAATATGTCTGTGAAGGTTCTCAGTCATCCAGGTCATCGTAGTCAAAGGAGCTTGCAAAGAAGTACCCAGCCACTGGTACAGATATGTGGACGACACTTGGGTCAAAATCAAGACACAAGAAGTGGAATCCTTCACTGCGCACATTAACGCTGTGGATAAAAACATCAAGTTCACCAGGGAAGACACAAAGGACAACTGTTTGCCTTTCCTGGACTGCGCCGTGCACATTGAAGAGAACGGCAAACTCAACATCGAAGTTTACCGGAAGCCCACACACACGGACCAGTACCTCCTCTTCGACTCCCATCACCCTTTGGAACACAAACTTGGAGTAATTAGGACCCTACACCACCGGGCAGAACATGTTCCCTCTAAGCCTGAAGGAAAAAAGAAGGAACACACACATGTAAAGGAAGCACTCAAAACGTGCGGCTATCCTAAATGGGCGTTCTTAAAGTCAGCAAAGAGGCACAGAAAAGAAGACCAGACACCAGCGAGGGAGGATAAGAAGGACAGACGCAACAACATTGTCATCCCCTATGTAGCCGGTGTATCAGAGAAACTCAGGAGAGTTTTCTCCAAGCATGACATCCCGGTGTATTTCAGACCCAGCAACACGCTCAGACAGAAACTGGTTCACCCGAAAGACAAAACGCCAAAACACAAACTTAACAATGTGGTGTATGCTGTACAGTGCAGCGAGGAATGCTCAGACCTCTACATTGGAGAGACCAAACAGCCACTTCACAAGCACATGGCACAACACAGAAGAGCCACCTCCACAGGACAAGACTCAGCAGTCCATCTGCATCTTAAGGACAAAGGACACTCTTTCGAGGATGCCAATGTTCACATTTTGGACAGAGAGGACAGATGGTTTGAAAGAGGAGTGAAAGAAGCCATCTATGTCCACTGTGAGCGACCATCTTTGAACAGAGGCGAGGGTTTACGACACCAACTCTCTGCCATCTATAATCCAGTTTTGAGATCCCTTCCCAGACGCCTTAAAACGCCCACTCACATCCTGGGCCAGCTGACCTCAGGAATTCGCATGATAAGGTAGGGCCAGGTTTCACAATGAGCTCACCCGAAACCCTGGCTGATTGGGACCCACACCCAGTTTCACACCTTGGCTCATGTGATTAGAGGATCATCAGGGGGTCCTTTGGTCCCTCTTTGGGGGAAAACTCCCACTGGGTTTAAATCTGGGACTCCCCACCATTTGACCTTAGAACTGAAGAAGCTTCTCGGATGAGAGGTGAAACGTCTTCAAGCAACTTAAAGAAGTCCAGACGCTTTTCTTTGCAAGCTCCTTTGACATTTAACGGAGTTAGAAGTTAGCAGGGAGTTAGCTCGCTAGCTTCTATCTAAATACAATATAGCATGTCCTGACTGCGGGGTTTTGGAAACAAATTAAAACGTACAGCTCTGCTATCACTTCCAACATAAATGAAGACAGAAAACTAAACAGCAGTGACGTTTGTAGGGTTACTGAAGTTGGGCTAGCTGGTATATAATGATGTGCTACGTGACCGCTAGCGAAACAGCTATGTTAGCATAATATAAACAAGCTAACTTTTTTTTCCACTCGATAAAAGTTAACGTGAGTGTTCTCGGTGGTCAGGAACAAATGTAATCGCATGGCAGGATGCTGTAAAAGGACCAAACTTCAGCCAGGAGAACAACTGAGATAATCCATCCACAATACGAGGTTAGTCATTCATATACTGCTGCATGGGCTGGGCTGTAGTTACATCCTAAGGTTTTAAAAACTGAGCTTAAATAAATGATTAGTGGTAATAAAAGCCGAGGGAGGTCAACAGGGATCACTGACTGTTTTAGGAGCTTTTTGAGATCAAATAGAAGAAAATACAAAACATTAAACATGTTAACAACACAAAAGCCATATTAAACGCAGACTACTTTAGACCCGGAAGTAGGAGTCGTCGCGTCATCACTGAACAACCGGATAGGCACCAAAAGAGCTAATTTGGAGCGAGGTGGAGTGAGAAGAAAATTGGTCTGGAACGATGGCCAAAAAAAGAAAAGCCCAGGAAGAGTGCTTTTCCAACTTTTTTATTAAAGCACTACCGTACTATGCTCCTACTGTAAAGAAATACATTGATGTATTATAGTTAATGCAGGTCCATTCATCCATCCCTCTCACCAGCTAATGTGAGGGAGTAGCAAGACGTTCCCAAGCCAGCTGAGAGATGTAATTTCTCCAGACTGATTCTCATTCCTGCCACTTTGTCCTCGGCTCCATTGTGACCTGGAGGCCACCACCTGATGAAGTCAGTGGGACCATATCAGCTGCCAAATGCAGAGGTGAAATCCTGAGGCCATCAAAGTGGAAGCTTTCTGCCACTTGGCTAAACCTAGAAGTTCTGTATAAAAATTATAAACAGAATCTGTGACCAGGGCAGCCCTGGCGGAGTCCTACATGCATTGAGAACGAGTCTGACTTATTTGCTGGCTCCAAGCTCCTGCAACAGTTATAGTGTTCAAATGGCTTGTAGTAACAGGGCAGTCAGTCCATACTCATGACGCATCCCCACAGGATACTACAAAGGACGCAGTCTCCAAGTCCACAAAACACATGTGGACTGGTTGGGAGAACTCCCAGTTAAAAAAAAAAAAAAAAAAAAAAAAAAATCAAAAAAGAAACAGCATATTATTAAAATACTCTGAACAACGGGGGAAATTTGGAAACAAGACTCACCGCAGGAGGTAAACCTTCTACTGCTTTCTTCCCAGGAGGAACATCAGACACAGGCCTCTTCTTGAAGTCTTTCTTGGGCCTCGGCTTCTCCTGACCACTCAAGTCTCCCTCTGAAACCGAAGGCATAATCCTGGGCTGCTGTAACTCTGATACTAGGTACAGTGGCTCACGTTCATGGATCAGGGTATGAACCTTATAGGTTAAGGTGCCGGTTATAGAGGGGTCAAGAGAGGAGCCTATGGGATATGCAGGAGGAGGCTCTGTCGGAGTCTGCTGCTGCTGCTGAGGTGTCAGGGAAGAGAGAGATGTCAGACTGTGATGCTGCTGTGGCGGCTGCTCGGGAACTAATGCCTCCTGAGAAAGTGGTGTGTGACGTCCACTGTCATCCTCAAAGTCCTCTTCTTCTCCGCTACTGTGAACTAGCATGGTGGCGTCTGAAAGGGACTTTTTATGTCCGTACTGCACATCTTCCTTAATGTCTTCAATGTCTTCTGGATTTTTTTGTTCCAAAAACACATTGAGCTGGGATCCCTGAGAGCGCCCGCCATGCAGCACTGGAGGAGGTGTGGCCATTTCAGCTGCTGAAGAAGACGCCGTGCGCTCTTTGACCCTTATCCCCTCAAAACTTTGCGCCAACCCAGCAATTTCAATGGAGTTACGTTTCTGAGCATGGTACTGCTGCCTTTGTGGAGGTCCGCTGTAAAGAGGCTCTGAGACCTCTTGCAAAGAGTGTGCAACGGGCAGGCTGTCCTCCTGAAAGGTCTGGACTGAGTGGTGCACACGCCTTGTTATAATCAGGTCTGGATTGCTGCTGCTGACGTACAGGTGACGTGACAGATCAGGTGTGCTGTTAGCTGGTCTAGGATGAGCGTATGGGTAAGGTGGAGGTGATCGGTACACGTGTGTCTTCATGATGTTGGGGGCTGGATACTCTTGTGCCTGTTGTAACTGGACATTTGTGAGCTCTGGGACACTTACTGCCCCCACCACAGATCGCCTCTCTGTAGGGTAGGGGTATGGAGAAGGGCTGTGGAAGCTGGAGCCCAAATGCAAGGGATAGTGGTGGTGCTGAGCTGCCCCGCCATGCTCCCCCCTGATTTCTGGCTGGCTGTAAACTAGAGGATCTGGTCTACTGTAGGCATAGGAGTTTCCAATATTTAGGTTCCTCATAGAGTGGCTTTGCCTGTGCTCTTGAGACAAAACCATTCCTCCCCCTGCACCTCGGTTCTTCTGACGCATCACTGTCTCATAATCAGGAGTGGCACGGTAAGAAGGTGGGATGAGAGCGCTGTGCCGGTGAGAGGGGACGTAGTCTGGTCTGGTTATGTCGCTTGTAATAGAGGGGTTGGAGGACATGGGTGAAGGCTGAAGGTAGTGCTGGGGATTGGTTAGGGAGCTGGTACTGTGGGCACTGTACACACTGCCATTACGTAAACGTCCTCCACTACTGTATTCTAGAGGAGAGCAGTCCAGGCTGGTCTGAGAGTGGTAGTAGAAACCGTTCTGACTGTTCATGTACAGGTTGTCTATGAGCAAGTGAGAAAATTCCATTATAACTAAAGAACAGTTTAAGCATTTAGACGTAACCAAAACAAAAAAGACAAGAAGAAGAGTTTACCTTGTGATGATGTGTAAGGCTCTGTGAAATGGCCATTGTAGTGCATTTGTGGAGGGGGCATCATGTAGGTCTGCGGCTTTGGCTGGAAATCAAAAAAGAAAAAAGGAATAAAGGGATTTAATCAGTGCTAATATGAGCCAAACACTGCCAAGGAGCAAAGAATCAAACACTGCTTCTAAACAATGATTATTCATTATAACAATACCCATGAGAAAGAGTGCAAAAATTTGTCAACTTTTCAATTAAAAACAAATGCAGAATTATTTTTCTTAAGGACGCGTTTCAAAATAAACTACTGTTTTACAAGACCATTATGTTGTAAGCTGTATGTATTTTCCTTCCCCCCACATTAAATACATTTTCTTTGTTTGTTTTTTTAATAAAGCAAAGATGCAACTTTTTAAATCTGTGTGTTTTAAGTGAGTGTGGGCATTACCAGAGATACCCTAGTAGAGGATCTCCGTCTGACTGGGTTGACAACTGTGGGCTGGGGTTGGCTAGCAGAGGAAAAAAAAAACCCAAAACAAAACGTGAGTCAGCAAAGATGAACTTACCCACTACTGCTGTTACAAAAAAAGTGTTTTGCAATACTTGATGTTGTTCTTGGACACTGATATGGCACACCTGGAAAGGTGCAGACCAGGTTAAGTCCATAAAACATGTCGTGCTATTCTTCTCCAGCACACCAGTGTACATGCTTGATGAGTCATGTTTTGATTTTACATTCACTTTTCATTTACCAATTGTTAAAGACAGTTTAGCAGAAGTTAGATTTTGTCTTAACAACAACGCACTGCCCAAATAAAATGCAGTCTAACCTTGTTTTAGACTTGAAAATATGCAACACAGAAGTGAAAGAACGTGACTAAGCTCTTCGTCTCATGAATGTATCTGACTCATTACTCAACACGTATAGAGTTCTGACACTCTTAATAGTCCCTTGATTCAACCCAACGCAGTTCAGTTACATTACTTTTAGATTCACAGATGCTGAAATTCATCTAAAAGTCAATAAAATGTGCAACCCTGTGTACTGGCTCTAAGTAGTAACTCAAATCTAAAAATGTATTTCACTTAAATTAAGAATCACTGTGTGGTTCAAAACCCAAGGCCCATTTCAAATATGCAGGAAGCGTATTTGTGGTGGCACTGTTGGGTAAGCAGCTGAAAGGAATGAATAATGGCACTTGTCTGGCAGGCATACTGTAGGCGTTGGCTGACTGTGTTCCTCACCCCTTATTAGAAGGCAGAGAGGGACGAGAGAGCATTGGAAAACGAGGAAAGGATAGAAAGAGAAGGGACTTCTGGGAGCCCTCAGAAGGCAGGGGGTCACACTCCTCTCTGAAGAGAGAGGAGGAAAGGAGTACAGACATGAGACTACACCAAAGATGACACCCATGCATGAGACAACGATGAACAAAGAGACAGCTTGGGGTAGACGGGTGGAGAGAAAAAACACTCACAGGCTACTCATGTTAATCTTATAAAACTTGAGCCTGGCCAGACACATCCGGCACACATATTTGGAGGTTTCCATGTCTTCCTACACATGAGAAAGAAAAACAAAAATTAGATGGCTAAACATGTGGTACAGACTAGTATTTGCTTAGTTATGGACAAATAAAGGCAATCCTGGGAATGCCAGTGTGATTTCATGGCCCCACATACACACTATGCTAAGGTTAATGATGAAGGCCATCTCCAAATTATCAAAATCCAATAACAGACAGCAATGTCACTAGGGATGGAAAAGACACTGCAGTTACTCACGGTCTGATACTGAACACTCTCTTCTCTGTTGGCTAGCTCCAGGGCAAAGAAAGACCTGTTGTGACTCATGTTGTTAATATCATGCCACCTACACAGCCAATTAAAGCACAGCGGCACAGAGGAAGAAAGGAGGGGGGAAGAAAGGAAAAAAGAACAACACATGATGTCATGGTGGTCACAAAACCTCAGGGCGTTTTTACAGACATGGTTGCTTTAAAAACATGCATATGTGGGAGTCAATCAAAAGCCATCTAGAACTCATACTGGTACATAGCTAAATACTTTAATGTTCACATACTTACAAAACTGACAGATAACATTCCCAAACATCCTCATCAGCTATCACAGTCTACTTGACCCACTACCTCCTGAGCCATATTCAAGGCTGGAGAACATTAAGGAGACAACCTTAACCAAGAATAGCTTGTAAGTAAGCTGTGCCACAAAACTCTGTCTTCCAGATTGAGTTGTGTGGCCGTCACACTTTCCCCCCCCCCCCATTCTTAGAAGTAAATCAGATTTCAGTTCTTTAGGTATAATTGCAATCATTTTTCCTAGGCTCACCTGTATAAAACAAGCGGACGCTCGCTTTTGTGCTTGACAAAGATGCCGTCAAGGCAGGAACCCAGGGTAACATCTGCACCTGTATTGTCCTGGTATGACCAAAGGAGAATTTTGTAAGCCAGTGTCATACTTGTTAAAGGATCCAGTGATGATCCAGTGGCTTTCACAGACCTACCTTGGCTTGAAAGGTTTCTTGGCCATAGCCCTCCATTTTCTCAACCTCCTGCATGTACAACATCTCTGCCTCTGGAACTGGCAAACCCCTGAAAAGATTTTTAAAAAATATCAAGAAAATGATAACAGTACTGTGATCATATAAACATATTAATCAGAAGAGATGTGTATTAATCGAAACAG
Organism: Maylandia zebra; assembly: GCF_041146795.1. Lineage (NCBI taxonomy): Eukaryota > Metazoa > Chordata > Actinopteri > Cichliformes > Cichlidae > Maylandia > Maylandia zebra. Next base: position 24,353,582 of record NC_135185.1, read on the forward strand.
ACTTTATATGTATTTGCTTGTGCATTTGCTCCAATTCTGTGTGACGGTGGGGTTGGAGCCAATCCCAGCTGTCATGAAGCATGAGGCCAGGCACACTCTGGACACACACGGAGACTGATGACCACTCACGCTTAAGTTAATCTAACCTGTACATCTTTGGACTGTGGGAGGAAGCCATTGTAGCCACAGGTATAGGAAGAACATGCAACCCAGTGGATTCAAACGCAGGATCTTCTTGCCGTGTGGCGACAGTGCCCAACCTCTCACCTCTGTACCACTACTAAAAGGTATTTTTCTCCTAACAACAGCTTTGTTGTTAGGAGAAACAACATTTAGCCCCTTATTGTGCATCCTCAGTCAGATATTTAGGGAACCCTAGTTTGTAAAATGGTCAAGGATCAACAGAAAGGCTTCGAGTGTAAAACAGTTTGTTGTCCTCTGAAACTTTCATCACCTCATGTTTCCTAGGAGATACTAAAAAGTTAATGACATTATAAGTAGAAGTGACACAGCTTTATTAACAATTTGTTTACTTTTTTTTTTTATCTCATGAGGTAAAGATAGTCATTAAAATCTGATGAATGACAGTTTGTTAAATTAACTGTGTTTACCGTTGTTACAAAAATCAACCAAATGCGTTATTTGCCTTAAACATTTACATTATACATTCTACTCAGAATAGAGACGACCAAGAACCAAAAGCCCCAATCTCCAAACAGACCAAATCAGAGCCAGTGTGTTTCCTCTGCTCGCCATTTGTGTGACCGGGTAGACTGATACTTCGAAATCTGGCTTACTTGAAGGACTGATAAAGAAGAGCCACTTTCTGAATGGCCTCTTCCAGCACTCGCTCATCCTGAATCCAGTCCTGCAAAGACAGAGCGAGAGAAACGTGTTTGATCCAATCCACACAAAAGAACATCTGAGTTTAATGGAGAACAAGTGGAGAATGCTTACAATGGGGAACAGTTCAAACTTCTGAAGGAATTCCTGGGAATCATATCGATTAAAGTCTCCAAAGTCAGCTGTGGGCAAGAAGAAACAATAGAGCATAAAGTACAGACATTTGTAGCAAAGCAGACTCCAAGGCTCTCTCAATAAATCCTATGTCTATTTCCGCTTGCAGTACAATTCAAAATAGACATTCAGGACTTGCAGAACGCTGTAATGCCTTCTGGAAAGCTGTAGTGTATGATGACATGATGGACTAAATTTAGAAGGGGAGATGTTTGTTTGTTAGCCCGCCAGCGTCTGATAACGTAGAGGTCCTAAACTGTTACAGCCTCAGGCTTCCTTCTGGCAACATTAACAGCTTTTCTTTTTTTCCCCAGACATCAGCTGTGCTTAAAGGCTACAACTGTCCTCCATTCCCAACTCTGCTGCACGTTACACAAAACAGCTTTACTCGCGGCACACTGCACAAGTTTTCATTGCAAACAAAGCACAGACTAAATATGAAGGGCAACTGCAAGAAGATTCAGTGTGCTTTTCTAAACATTGAATGTTAGTCAGGCATTTGAATATGGCTGCAGCAGTAAGTGATCTCAGCAGCACAGCTATGCTGTAACACCCAGGCAAGTAAGCTGCAGCGCCTGATATAACTCTGCCAGCACTGTCTGAGATTCTTCCAGCTGAGCGAACGTTACAGGAGCTCAAACTCAAGCAAAGAGTGTTCAAATTCACTCACTGTTGATCAGTTTCATAGATATGTTTAGGATGTAGAGTTCTTCTTCAGTGTTGAGATATATATATATATATATATATATATATATATATATATATATATATATATATATATATACACACACACATATACAAAAATTGTAAAAATGTTCTTATAATCTATCCGTTAAACAGCTGAACGGAGGTTTCTGACAAACTACTGTGAGGAGCAAACCTCTAAAACAAGATGCTGAGATTTAAAAAAAAAAAAAAAAAAAAAAAGTACCATTAATCCCAACAATTTGTATGCAACTTGATTTCAATTTTTTTTAGCTGTGCTTTAGGTGGAAAACTAGACTTCTATTCAGAAATAATTGATGAAAACTCATTTCCAGTACAACTCCTCCAATCTCTTTGCTTGAGACTTGAGACCCCTTTATATTCACAGCACTCGTCGTGTTTCTCGCAAAAATAACGTCGCCACAGCTTAAAGCGGACCATGGTTAATGTTTAATCTGTCCTCTTGCTTTTTTTCTTCCTGGTACAGGAGGAGCAGTCTTGTACCAGTGCTGATGCTGTAACTTCTATGCTTCTGTAATGACACATCCATCATTAAACTGGTAGTGAAAACTGACATGAACACATACTCATGTCTTCTTCCTGGCTGCAGTATCAGCAGCACTGTACCAGGTCAAAAAAAACCTGCAATGTGCACAACTGAAACAACACAGAGCAGCTTGCACCAGAAGACGTGACACCACACTGAACACGTTGTGCCATCTGTGAGGGCAAGAAGGAACACAGGACTTACCAAACTACAAATTCTGCCATCAGGCTAGTATAATACATCCACAATACCTTGCACTGCCAGGCTGGCCAAACGTATAGCTTGTTCGAGTGAGCACGATATCCTGCCCTCTAAAACATCTTTCTTCAGTTGCAGGTAATACTGATATCTGTAGAGAGAGGAAGCAACTGTTAGGAGCAGAAGACTGGCAAACAAAACAAGAACTATCTTCATGTTTCAGATATAACATCATTAATTACAAAACATCTAGCATACAGCACCAGATAAATTAACACTCAATGTTTAATGGCCAAATCAATAAATAAAACAAAAAAACTGTACAATCAAGTAAGAGTGTTTTAACTACTGTAGCTGATAGTCAGTACAACTTTTTAATACTTGATGTGGCGGCACTAAATTTTGTCTAAAATTCTCTAAGGTCTTTCTTGCCAGTAGTCTTGAGCGACAAACAGTAAAAGAGAAAAAAAGAGCAGTGGCTTTGTAAAGACACTTCCTGCCACTGATCACCTTGTGATCTCCTGTTGCAGTTGGGTGACACTGGGTATGTAAAACACGACTCCAAAGTAAACGGTGGGCTCCAGCCCATACTTGTCCAGCTGCTTCTTCAGTGGCTTCTCCAAGTCAATCCATCTCTGCTGGTTCTGCTTGTTTAAGTACCACAGGCTAAAGTATGTTATCTAACAAGCCAAAAAAAAATTAAAAAAAATGCAAGAGGACAGATTAAACATTAACCATTCTAGGGTAAACTGTAATCCAGGCAGGCACATTTAGACTTATATTACATATTAAAGACTAGACCAATAGGTTACCGCTTAAGAGCTCAGTGCCAATGTAAATCTGCTCGTCTTCTCCTGTTTATAAATATAACACAGACCTTAAAATCCAAAGTTGCAATGTCTGAAATTCTGGCAATGTTGGCGTGATATCCACAAATGTTTAGAAACTGTATTTAAGAACACATTTCCATTTGACACTTTCACAGTGTATATGTGGGTCACAGCATAGAACAACGAATGAAGGCAAATGCTTAATGGCAGTACTACTTTATGATGGGGAAATAAATCCAGTAAAACGTGAGTACAATTTGAAGACTGGCTAAAAATCATTTATGAAAACTACTCAATGGAAAGATTGCCATTTTTGTTATAAGCACAGCAAGATAAATTTACAAAATAATGAAACGCTTATATCATCCCACTTAGGAAACTTAGATTAACTAGAAAGGCTAAATTATATAATTACCAATATGAAAACAGACAGAGGAGCTTAAAAACTTATCTATATAGAAATAAGACTAGAGACACGAGGTTCTTCTGTTTTAATTTAACGTCATCAGTGAAATGAAATTTTCTCAAAAAAATAGGAACATTAATACGAATTGTCTGGTTCTTTTTATGTAGCTGTTATGTATCATCTAAAATAAATCTAAAATCGAAGACTTCTCTAGATTGTGCTGCCCTCTCTATCCGAATATCCCACAATGAACACTGGTAAGAGAGCAGCTGGAAAAAACAACTAGAAATGTGTTTACTGGCATTTTACACTGGACAATAGCTGCTGTCTATGAGTAAGCACTGTGTAAACATTACAGAAATTTGTTTTCAAAATAAAGGACCTACTAACCCAGATACATCCATGGTTGAAATGCAACAGTGAATTGTGCTTTTTGTAGTTTAACAGACTGACTAGTTCACCACATGATTCGCCTAGTAACTCTACTAACACTAAAAAAGCAAACAATGTGACATAAAGTAAATGAAGGTGGAGGCCTTGCATTAGCATCACTAACCAAACATGCTAAATAAATGCCAGACTTGGACATGAACCTCAGTACATTATCTTTCATGTTTCTCAACGTGAGTTACATATATGTGTATGTAAAGCATTTAACTGGGAAATGATTGAGTCATTACATCTTGGGAAATATTATGGGAAATGACATTATATGAGTAGACAATGACAAACTGGTTATCATAGTTTCTGTTGTTCTGCTTACTAGTTTCAAGTAAGAATGTGACCAGCAGACAATGGTCACAAAAATACTTTGTTGCTGAGATGGCAGGTCTTAAAGAGTCCATATAAGAGAGAACAATCAGCACTTGTATTGCGTGAAAAACACCTACATACCTCTCTTAACTCGAGTCTCTGGGCTACTGCCTCCAAACATTCCTGTCCAGTGCTCTCCACTGAGAGTGTAAACTCAACAAACTCTCCATTGAGAAGCTGAATCCGTGTGACAAGACAGCTCTTGCTTGAAACAGTATACCTTCGAGTCCTTTTGAGTTTTAAGCCAAACGGCAAGGGCATGTTTCAGGCGTCTTAAACAGTGGAGAGGGGGTCTCCACTCAGGCCAGAGGAAGTATTCTCCTTGATGTCCACAAAGTTGTGATAATGTAACAAGTCAGGGGGGTCATCATCAGCACACAGGTCTGAAAAGTCAGACGGAAAAATCAAATCAGATGAGCATCCAAAACCCACAACCAAATCTAGCTTTAACAGCGTGGCCTTACTCATCACTAAAGAATATATTACGATACTTACCCTTAAAGACTAGACTAACACGGGGATTACCGTAAAGTAATCCCCTTAATGCTTCATTTTGACAGCAATTGGGTCTCAGTAACGTTACAATTCCTCCACCTCTTGAGTTGTTTAACAATCTGGGCACAGCAGAAAGGGCAAATCCTACGGATATCCCCTCTGACCTGTGCACTTACTGCTAACTACAATGGTCATTTTTACTACGCCTATGGCTACAGTAATCACTTTCCGGCGAATAGTCTGATCCAAACACCAACAAGTGCGACCGATTCTATAAGAAGCAGGCACTTCAAAATCATAAACCATGCATCCATTATATTTCAAATTATTGATAGTTACAATTGGACTTTCTTTACTGCTACAATTAAACGCTTGGTCTACATATTTGGTATTATCTAGCTGCTTTTAAGTCACTTTAAGAAAATCCATTACATTCACTACAACTGGCTTGGAATTAGCGTTTACGCTAGCCCGCTAACTTCCAGCAAATAGACGACACCCTTGGGAAGCTGACGTCGCCCCCGGTAAATATTTTTTTGGGGAAAAAAACATCAACGTTACCGTTAGCCACCAGATGCAACTTGGTAGTCCAACTATTGGTCAGTCCTTAGGGATTCCGCCACCAAAGTCAATGGATGCTGCTTACTGGATATTAGATTAACAGGCAGTTTGTTTGTCTGTAGTTTGTTCTGGATCCAAACTAACAGAGCCCACATGCCTTTTGGTCCAAGTGTTCACTCCAAGTTCCAAGCGTGTTTCGCTTCCTGGGATTAGAAGAGCAACAAGTGTTTCGGTCTTCATCCGCGGCGCTATTGCTTTGGCGTTTGTTTGATCAGCCTTCAATACATTCCTGGACTACACTGAAATCAACACCAACTCAACTAAACATTTATACAAGCTAGCTGGTTAGGTGTATTTTCATAAGCAAACTGTTTAAAATCTATTGTAGTTCCTCTGGAGCGGAAGGATACATGCAGGTTTTCAGAGCGATGACATCAGACAGCTGGAATGCCGAGCAGTGAAAATGCCAGAAATGGGACAGCTGTCAGGCACTGCTGGCGAGGACCTGTCTGTTTACTTTTTACATCGACCCATAGCTAATGGCAAACACACGATATTGCAAAATAAATAGTTTCAAGATTCAAGCATAACGAAATCCCTGACACAGTGCACGAAAATTAAATAACAGATAAATATAAAACCTTTACTGACAGAATGTGTGTGTGTGTGTTTGTGTGTGTACATTTATTAAGCACCGTAAACATTGGTACGTATTTAAAAGATTTAAAAAATAAGAATTTACTTGAGGATGTTGCACATTAGCATTGAAAATGAGTTATTAAAATGAATGTGTATGAGGATGTACATGTATAACTGAACAGCAGAATATTGCAGATTACCTGTGAAGTGTACATAAAATCTATTATATACATATAATAGATTATTTTTTATAGTTTCCCAGTTGCAATATTTCCCAAGTTAAGAACCTCAATGATAGTCTCAATAATCAGAAGCAAGCAGTGAATGAAAAGCAAATTTTATTGCAGTTGTAAAGACACTTTCTGGTAACAGTGGACTTTTCAGGTTGAACACACTTCACACCTTATCTGAAAATGTTAACTTGTGCTACATCATACTTAAAACTGACAGGGCAGTATACTGAAACTAATTGCAGAGGTAAACTGCAGCTCAGCCACTACAGTGATCAAGCTTATCCCCATCCTAAATGAGAACTTTAAAGCTCAGACTTATTTTTGTGACATTTTCATTGTGCTTTTGTTGTTAAAAATTCATCGAAAACAAAGCAGAAGTACAACACTCTTTAGTGAGGCTCGTAAATAACCAGTGTTATTTCTTTTTATATGACACCTTTTAAAAATGTGAAATATCACTTCATTCTCTGGAACACACTTCACTCGGTAAAAATGTAGATGGACATAAAATCCCACAGTACAATAAAAACTTAAAATTCATCTTCGCTGCCAGAATCCCCTGCATTTGAACGCTGCTCACTGGCAGCACTTTCACAGTGTGTGTTGCTGGACACATGCAACAACTCTGACAAACTTTTCCCTAGATCCTCAAGCTCATTAGACTGTCCATCAGCTTGCTCTTGTTCACTGGCTATAGCAGAATTCTCCTGGGTTTCACTGTGGACGCTGGTTGTAACAGTTGTGCCTACTATATGGAAATCCTCTTCACTGGCTGTTGTATTATCAGGGACATGCTCACTGACCAAAGAAAAGTCAATAAACTTTCCCTCACTGTCACCCTTCTTATCTTTTTCAGTTATTTCAGTTTGAGAAGGAGTTCTTGTAGGAGAGTGTAAGGGCGTAGAAGCCAATAAGGGATCAGTATAAACTGGGAAATCACAGTGTTTAATTGGGGACACATAAGGAAACAAGTCATTGTCTTCTTTGGTCTTTACATGTTTTCCCGCTGATTCCGGACACGGTAGGAGGCTATCAAGCAGATAATTCTTTTTTTCAAGCTCTGCAGTGGAGCTGGATATGTTGGTTGGTTCTTCAAAGTCTTTACACAACACTTCCAGCAGGTGGCGCATTTTACCCTAAAAACAAGCAAAGCGGGCTTATAAGAACAGCTTAAAAAGCCATGAACATGACTTGCCTAAAATGTTTTGTATTATGCATGAAATTACATGCTGACCTCATCTAGTTGATGACGATTCATGTCGATGTGCCGATTTAACACACGGTCTAGGACCCTTGCAGAGGACACAGACACTTACATGTCAGTAATTACTCAAAATAAGACTCATAGCTACTATTTAATCAATAACTCCTTTATCAGTCACATACAAATTTATTAAGAAGCTGTGCAAACGTCTGTACATCTGTCATCCAACTATGGCACAGAAAATGTAAAAGAATTAAAATGTTTCAACCTGTCAGAAATGTGTCCCCTGGACAAGATATCTTCTGTCACAGCAGAAATGAATTCAAGGTACATTAATTCTTCTTCTCTATTCCTCGACAAAACACAATAATTCATTTATTAGATAATGTATTACTTTAGATTGTTAAAATTTGTCTATGTCTACTAATCAGAAGGTCGGTGAACTTACTCTGTGGATACTCTCATCATATTGGGAGATTTCCTATTTTCTGGTGAGACCCTAGAAGATGAAACACTTTAAGAATCTTACTGAACAAAGTAATTAAATAAATAATAAAATGCAATGTCCTTTTCTACTGCATGAGCTCACCTGGACAAGGAGTCGAAAAAACCGCACTCGCTGCCCTTGGCTGCTCGACTCTTTTGTCTTGATGATGAATATGTGCCATTAAGCTCATCCTCAAACGACTCATGCTCTGTAATAAATCCCTGTAGAAAAAAAACAGAAAAAAGAAAAGAAGGCTGGAAAATGGGAAGTGTAATTCGATTCTGTCAAAGCGTTCTTGTGATCAAAGTATTACTGATAAATTGTGATATGTATGGTAAATGGACTAGTTCTTATATAGCGCTTTTCCACTCTTCTGAGCACTCAAAGCGCTTTACACAACTTGTGCATTCACCCATTCACACAAGCACAACTGACATTCACACACATTCATACTCCGATGAATGCATCGGAGAGCAATTTCGGGTTAGTATCTTGCCCAAGGACATTTGGCATGCAGACTAGGGGAAGCCGGGAATCGAACCACCAACCTTCCGATCAGTAGATGACCTGCTCTACCACCTGAGCTACAGTCACCCACATGTATGCATGTATGCATTATTAATCAAATCAAATTCTCCAAATTACCTGAGATGGCTCATCAACATCCAGCATGCAGTCCTTGTTCTTTACGCTGTATGAAAACAACCAAAAGACACGTGAAGACACAAGCGGCACATGCTGAAAAAAAAATCTCCCAAGACACGTCTTTAGATCTGCAGTCTCATCAAGACATTCAGCCGTTACCTTCCATCACACATCTCCTGTTGAAATGATGTTGAGTTGCTGCAGTCCTGAGTAGGTTTTCTCTGTGGTGCTCTGTAGTAGCGATATTTTGACAAGTATGAGCTCTTATCTGATTTTAAGGTCTTAGGAGTGAAAGGTTTGTCTTGTGTAAAGTGCTGTGAATGTTTCAGTAGCAAGTCTCCGCTGTATGTCTTCCGGACAGGGTCCTGGAAGGTTTTGTAGGAACTCTGATCTCCAGAAGCTGCCAATGAACAAGCTGACGACTTTCTTCGAAAAGTTGCCTCCGGGCTCCGATGCTTCCATTCTGATGCTGGGCGAGTGTGATGAGAGCTGACATTGAGCGATGGATAAACCATCTCATTGACTTTAAAGGTGGTGTTGAACCTAGGGCTGGAGACCAAGGAGCTCCTCGAGCAAAGGTAGGTGCTGTCATCATACTGCACAGATAATCTGCTCTAAAAAACACACATGGAGTGAATCTGTTGTTGTGTAGACTGAAAAAGATTCCAAGCAAATAAAGTTGGCTTTGTGTTTGCTTGAAATCTGCTAGTAAAAAATTGTTAGCATCACATGAAGCAGTGATTAATGACAACGCCAGATTTTCTTACCTGTGATGAAGAGTATGAAGTTCTGCTATTCCTCTGTGCAGGTGCTGACTGAGGACGGCCATTTTTCCTCAACCTATCCCGCTTGATCTGGTCATTGTCTGTAAAGAGGTATTAAAACAACTGAAGTAGCACAACAGTTCACTACTGGAACTTTAACATTATGCACTCCATACTGTACAGTAATGCCACTGTTTTGCACATGTCTCAACTCTGTATATTTTTATATATTTTATTTATTGTTCACTCTATTTAATTTGTAAAATATGTACACACACACACACACACACACACACACACACACACACACACACACACACACACACACACACACGTAGAAAAATATTTAGTATACACATCCAGAAATGCATATACTATTATATATTGTACATATATTTATTAGTTTCAGATGTAGCCATTCTTGAATTTTGCTTGTTTACATTATTGTATTTTGCACAACTCTGTTGCTTGTGAAGCTCACACACAAGAATTTCACTCACATGTGCTGTACCAATGTACCTGCACATGTGATGTGACAATAAAAGTGATTTGATTTGATTTGAACAGATACAATTCTCTGCACTGCAGAACTATCACCAGCAGCAAAGCATGTACTTTACTTTATTTGCCTATTATTTACTTATTATACGCACTGCTAATTATGGCATTATTTGTCTAATTATTAGCTAAACTTATGACACAATCTAAATTTATTTTGTCCCAACATCTCCTGCTGTATGAGTCATAAGAACCGAGTATGGCCACCATATATATGTATACTTACACTTCACACTACACAGCAAGCTTTTGGGTACTGAGGTATCAATGGCAGCTGGTGGATAAGATAGAAACTATTAGTATTATTACACAACAGAATTAAACACAATACTTAGTTTTGGTCTGAAGTATACAGACAGGCTCAAATATATACATAAATCTACACCAGTATTTGGTTAAATATCCCTTAGCATGTTGCACCTGGACCAGATCCTTTGGGTAAACACAAAAAAGCTTTGGGTACAATTCTAGGTGGATATTTGACTCTTCCTGGCAGAATCAGTTGAGGTCATTCACATGTTGGTTTCCTGGTACAGAACCAGTTTTTATACAAAGTTCACACATTTAATATGAGACTGGGGCTTTGCTTTGCTTTATCCATTCCAAAATCAGTTTTGATGTGTGTTTTAGATCATTTTCCCATTTGAATACCCAATTGTGTCCAAGTTTCAATCATCAGGTTGTTGATTTGAGGTGAAGTTGAAGAATTTTGAGGTAGTCTTCCTTCTTTATTATTCCATCCTCTTTGTGCAGTATACCAGTACCACTGGCAGCAAATCAGCTCAAAAGCACAATGCTACAGCCATCATGTTTGACAAATGGTACAGTGTTCTTAAGTTTGAAAGCCTCACCTTTAATCTTCCAAACCTAAGTCTTGTCATTGTGGCCAAATAGCTTAATCTTTGTCTGATCTAACCATAAAACCTTCCTTATAACTGTTTGAACTGATGATCTTGGAATCTGCAGTTGTTTAGAAATGGCTCCAACTTGTGTAAATCTAGAGTAAACTCCTATTGTTCTTCTTAGATCTTCAGTGGGTTCTTTGGACTTTCCTGTTCTGAATATCAGTCTAATGAGTCCTGTCAAACCAACCTTCTTATGCTCCAAAGAAAAACTACCAGTTGTCAATCATGATCGCCAATGAGATGTTAATAGGCTTTGACCTTGTCAAATTAAAAGAACCTTAAGCACAAGTTATTAAGAAATTTAAGTTAGTGTATGTATCTGAGTGTATGCAAACTTTTGACTTTTTTGAGACAATCCAGAACAAATCCATCCTCAATGGGTTTTAATGGGTTTTTAAAAAAAGTAATTAAAGATGTATGCTGTAAAATCAATGCACCCTGAAAAAAGAACAGTTCAAATAAATCATTAACAGCCCCAAATTACCATGACCACAACTGTAAAATATACCTGCCATGCAGCTCACCTTTAGCTGAGTAAACCTTTTTGTAATGAGACACCATGTGGTCTTTAATGATGGATTGTGTCAACTTGCTAGAGGAGAGTGGACAGAAAGCTAAAAACACAAAACAATATATGATAAACTGTTAAATTAAGCTCTTCTTACAGATGACCAGTACTCATGAGCATGTAATAATACTTACGACTACTTTTCAAAGCCTTTCCTCTCACACCAGGGCTGTACCCCAGTCCAGATGACACACTTCCTAAAATGTAAAAAAGTGTTATGACTCACACTTTATCAGTTACAGGTTTTTTATGATTAAAAACTTTTCATTTATCATTTCATTTTATAAGTATGTGGTGCACAGCGCTTCTCAAGACTAAATAATTTTTAGATAACTAAAACAGCAAGTTTACCACAGCAAGACACACAGTAAGGCAATGCTAATTTAGTTAACAGGAATCTATGCGTTTCCTAGTATTTTTTTTTTTTTTGATCATTTAACTAATAACACATTACAGTACAGAGTATTTTCTTTTGGACCTGGCAATATACTGTTAAGGGGTTCCAAGACTTTCGGGGGTAAATTCTGTGCTATAGGTTTTAATGTTCATAACACTGACTGTTTACAAATAAAAATAGTAAATACTCAAAAAGTGGTAACATAATTTGAAGTAAATGTTTGAATAACACTGAAAATAAATAAGACGAAGCTCCAGCAAACAATAAGAGTACATACTGGTTTAAGTTTATAGAGGGCAGTACTAAGCTGATATCGTGGATCTCTTCAAACCAGAAACAAGAAGAAACGAATAAAGATTTAACAGGTTAAAATGTCACTAAACGTAAGCTGGCTTTACTGAAGCATCGTTTTACAAGCTGTTTTCGGTACAGACAAGGGACTAGTAACCACTGTGCTGACCGACTTGAAGCCATATTATTAACAGTAAATACGGTGGACATGAGCTTATCTTTAGGTAGCTGCTTAAGCAAAAAAGCTAAATGTGCTAACGTCTCCCGACTCATTATCCAGCTACATGGCTAACCAATGCTAATAGCATTAGCATACCTATTCTTGAGTCCATAATACTACACTCAGCATATCCCAACCTCGGAAATATTCTGAGGGAGAGATGGCAGAGCTCGGATCCATCCAGAAAATTCACTGTACTTAACCGTAAACATGCTGACGTAGTGATACAATCAAATATCGTACAAGTAATAACCTATCAAAGGTTTAGCAAATGAAGAGCGAAGAAACGCTTCCCCGTCGCCATGCTGGTTGCTATGATTGCTGTCGTCATCACGTTGATGCACAACAGGAGCACGCACACACACAACATGAATGAGAATATTGAATCGAAATGACAACCTAAGAAAAACGCCCTTAAATCCAAACTTGATTAAATGAAATATGTCAAATAGTTATCTCAACAGTCTGAAGAGTACAGTACATATGATAAAGATATGACATGCACAACATAATAATAGACAACCTGACAAAGATCTCCTGTGAATATTTGTGTTTCAGTACTTGGATTTCTGGGTGTGGAGTTGCAGACTAACAGGGGGAGCAAGTGGGGCTAGTGTAAAAATCAAAACAAAACAGGAAAACATATACAGCCGTAAATTCAGGACCACTTGACCCTCTCAAAGGTCATCAAGTGAGAAATCATCCTTGAAAGCCCATGTTTGGTCTCCAAGAATAAATCCCCCATCTCTCCACAGATCCCCCGGTTTGAAGTATTTCTCTCTAATAAATAACATTTTGTTAAATGTCTGGCTGAAAAGGCTTAGGTATTAAAATAACATTTAAGTAGTAGTCTTAACAGTGTGACAGTAAGAAGAGCAGGAGCAGGAACTAGACAGATTTCAGCCATAGGTTTTCTTTCTTTTTATTTCAAAATGCATTATCTGTTTATATAACTTTTTTTTCTACTTTGGTGGGTGAGGTTAATGTGTTTTGTGGCTTTGCAGACAGAATACTGCCTCCAATGGACTAAAACAGCTTTCTGGTTGTTTATGTGGCTGGTTCAAGAGCAAACATTATAATTTATTCACCGTGTGGGTCACTAGATCCTTTCCAGTTGCACCAAAATCATCAATAAGCATATCATTAATGGTAGCCGTTCTTCTTCATTACTGCAACAAACTCTGACCATGGTGTGCTGTTATCATAAAAAGCCAAATCCTCAGTGACCTAGTTTTACAGTAAAATGTGGGAAACTACAGTACCACAAATATAAGTTATGATTCATCTGAGTACGTGTTGGCCACGAGAACATTCTGTCAGCATCATATTGTTAATTCTCTTATTTTCCTTGCATTGTTTGATTTAACTTTTAACCCCTTGCGTCATTTACCAACAAAAGAATATAGTGTGACAGGCAACACATTTTACTGGCACTTGAATTGGGCATAAGTTCAAAGGAGAACTGGTCAATGACTACATTGGACAATAACTTTATTGTAAAGTGATCAATATTTTTGATGCTCAAAGAGCTGACTTTGATCATTTAGGATCGTAAAGACGTCAGTTTACAATAATGTATATTTGTTTATTTGCAGTGTATCCACACGATGATCTATTTTGATTTTCCCATAAGACCGCATCTTCTTTTATTAAGTGATTCATTTCTGATCTTGTACATGTGTGTGTTGCAGGGCGCTTTTACATAACAAATAGATAACGAGACAGTTCATTTCCCCCCTGTCTAAACTGTCATCCCGCCAAATCATCAGATCTATAGTATATGATTGGGGGGGGGGGGGGGGGGGGGCTGCCGGAAGAGGTGACCTCCCTGTACCACTGAAGCTCATAAATAATACAGTTTTCCTCACATGCGTGAATGATGTAATGGGTTAAGTCTGCCTCTGATTTGGTGATCATCTTTGCGCCATGTGGTCAGACGCTGGTTACGGTAACGATAATAGGATCATCTGGTTTTGGGGGAAAATATAAGAGTGAGTATTGAAAATCGGATTCCACAATGAGAGAAAATGCCTCTGATGCAAAGCTCGATGCACATTAACAATGAAGGCAGGTGGAGGAGAGCGCTTATTTGAATTAAAGGGAGGGGACAGCATCCTCCCTCGTTGTTCTCGCTGCCGGTGTAACGCGTGCGTAAAGTTGCTAGGTTGGGCCACACTCCGGCTGTGTTTCTGGACCGGACCATTTGCGTGCGTGCTCTAGTGTGAGTTTGGAAGTGGTTTGGACCGCGGAGTGGAGCCACTGCTCAGTGCAAGGTGCCACACGTATCTCTGTCAGTCTGTCAGGCGAACACCACGCGTCCAGGCGAGGTGGAGAAGGAAAAAAAAGGAGGGGGTGCAAGAAAGGAAGACAGACAATGCGGTTTTGCGATGCCTTTATTCCTTTGTGCAATCCACTCCCACTTCGATGAAAAGATGATGTGTCCAACATGAATTTCTTGTGATTTGTCCATTTTTTCCTGTATTTCTGCGATCACGCTGACTGAATTTACCTGCGTTTTCACTGAGCCAAACCTAGAGATGAAATTTCCAATAGAAAACCCGAGAAAACAAGTTAACTGGGATCCAGAACAAGGTTGGTGAATATTGCTGTTTTACTGTGGAATAACTTCAGATATGCAATTAAATAGTACTCTTAATGTCAGTGGAAATACTTGATACACAATCTCATCAGGCTGCATTATTCACAGATTCAGTATACAGAAATTCATATTTTTGCTTCTTTTCATTTAATTGAGCGGTCCCTTTATTTGCTTTTGTGATGCAAAATTACCATTCATATACGACAACGCGGCTTTTCTAGTTTGCACTATCTGTCCGCTCAGACGTATAAAGCAACGTTGCTGGATGCGGAGCTCTGGTAGTGACAGGCTGGCAGAAATAACCAGTATGAGAGCGGAAGAGATTTCAAAAGAGAACTAGGCTGTAAAATGTGTCTACTTAAAAATAATGTCGCCATCTAAAAGACATCATTATACTTAGGAATAGAATTTATAAGAATTTCAGACATGCGATTTTTATTTGAAGAGAAATGTTGTTGTTGTTGTTGTTGTTGTTTTAAATAATATCATGGCTCATGTACCCCTTGCCCTTTCAAAAGCATATAAGAGTCGTGCTAAGTCTCCAGTCACTGCTGGAAAGGAATTCTGCTTTAATACACTATGCATGGGTATCGTGTTGAGGAAGCTTGCGCCTCCCTTAACAGAGGTTTTATTTTGAAATCAGTCACTGCCGGAAGTGTTTGGGGTGCACTGGGTTTGATTTAATGTTTGAAATTTGAGGCTCAGCTGCCGAATTAAACGCCTACAACCTGCCCAGTGCCACAGGGCCTAAAGCTTGCCTGAGCCTTTATGTTTAATACCACTAGACTTCTTTTTGTACACTTAACTGTACATCAGATGTAAATATGATAGATACTGTCATCAAACTCCTTATCTGTATCCACATGCTCTGTATGTCCATCTTTGTGGTCGACATGAGGGGCATCACTACATGAGAACATTTCCTCTGCTTTGGCCAGACATACTTGGATCCAAAGGGAGGGCTGAGAGGTTGAGATCAGATAAAAAAAAGAAAAAACACCACTTTCCACTCAAGCCTTATTTAATTTGCAAAAATCAATTCGAAGCTGTTGCATGGTTCAAAAAGGATTTTGCATTAATGGATCATAGCCTCAGAAAGGTGAAATGCAAACCTTATAGTGCTCACTGCACTTCTGGTTTCAACTCTAGCTGTAAAATATAGATTATAGTTTCATATTCTCTGCTTTTTCTCAGAAGTGCATGAAGTTGACTTTGAAATGAACCAAATAAACTAAATATATGACATTCAGTCATAGTTAATTTATTTAATTTCACGCAGTCAAACACTATGATAAAAAGAAAATTAAAATCTTAGTTAGATTAGTCATGGACTTGGCCTAGTTTGAAATTCACTAACCAGTAACTGTTCCACTTCATCTCTAAAAAAACATTGCACCAAATATAGCATACTATACTGAGTCTTCCAGCTGATTCACCACCCAGTCTTTTTTTTTTTTCTAATAGATTTGTGCTCTATTGCAGTCAGCACCTTTAAAGACAGATACTATAAACCGAAAGTGTTTTTCTCCACCTTAAGCTGACATCACATTGGTGTTATTGATTCAGTCTTTTATATAAGAATTGACTCGGAAGATGAATAGCTCTTAGATCAGGGAACAAGCCACTTCCTGGACATTCTTTGACTCATGGGTCGATGTGTGTGTGTGTGTGTGCGCGCGAGTGCATGATCATGCTGTGGGGACCTGAATCTGTTTAAACACTCACACTACGGGAACAGAAAGCAAGTCCCTTATGTGTTAAGTTGAGGTTTAGGCAAGATGGAATAAGTCTCCAGGAAATATTAAAGAAATACATGTCCCCTCCTCTAAAGTCATAAATACTTGATTAAGCATGTGTGCATTGTACTTAGCATATCCCAAAAGTAATATCACCCCATTTAAAAAACAAATACATTTCTCATCCCTACCTTCAAAGGTTACATCACAGACAACAAGCTCCACCCATGGCTCAGAGGCACTCCATGCTTTCCCTTTTTGGAGTTGTGGGGGCGTCAGGGCAGGGGTGAAGTCTAGAGCTCTGAAAAAGCTCACGCAGTGCTTTATATACATTAAGGAAGTCGAAATTTGGCTATCTCCATAGGTGATGTTTGATGGTTGACCTGCTATACAGTACACATGCATTTGTTATGAAACCTCTTTGGAAGACAATAACTGAAAGTGGCACTTATCCCTCACTTACAGTCTATTAGAAAAATTGGATCCTGCTTCCATTCAAAGAGAGTAACTCAATTTTCACCTTCACCTCTGCCAACATTACTGTAAGGTTTTCATTGGTGTGCTTTTTATATATCTGTGTCCATCCATCCATCCATCCATCCATCCATCCATCCATCCATCCATCCATCCATCCATCCATCCATCCATCCATCCATGTGTTGTAACAGAGCAGGGTTGAAATCAGATGTTAAAATGAGAGTACAAATTATGATCTGTAAGGCAGATGTGAGGCCAAGTGATTGTGGACCCCTTTTCACAAGTGAAATCTGAAATACATTTTATATGAAGAAATTCTCAGGATAACAAGCTTCTGAGATGACAAAGGAGTCTTGTTATGTTTGGCGGAGCTGTAGGCTGGATAACTAGATTTTTTTCTAATAGTGTTTGACTTTGCAAAAAGCCTTTTATTAGCCCAGTGTAGGAGGTATAAAATGTTTTCAAAGCTTCATAAAGGACACATAATTTCATTACAACTGTTTAAAACCTATGTTAATGTCTCCACAACACAAAATTCGAAATATAAACCAAAAGAAAGGCTGAAGGTGAGAGAAAAGGTGAAAAGAAAAAGAATCTGCGCATAAATCAACAAATGAAATGTCCAAATGCCTGTTGATTTAGGTAAAAGGTTCTTACAAAAAGAGCCTTTAGCCAATTATTATAACACATCATAAATGACCATCAGAGAGACAAACGTGCAGTAAACCACTGGTGTTTCCATCTTTGTAATCTATATAAAAATAAAAAATAAAAAAAAAGTGTTACAACAGCCCTTTCTTCCCTCCTACTTTCTTTGCTAGTGGCAGTCCAGACCAACTTGGTCCCTCCCAAAAAGGTCCAGCCTGGCATGGTGAAGTCAACCCTGGTCCAGGCAAGTGTTGCCACCATGCAAAACCCAATGGGCTGCGACCCGAAAGCCAGTGGTCACTGTCCACTGCCACGTTTGTCCATCTCATCTCGCTCTGCCAGTGTTGTGGCTAGCATGGACACCAACTCGGATGGCTCGACAACAGGGCTCCACTCAGTGATGAAGTGGAAGACGGTGCTGGCGGTGTTCATTGTGGTTGTTCTCTACCTGGTTTGTGGAGGTCTTGCCTTCAAGGCTCTGGAGCAGCCATTTGAGAGCAACCTGAAAACTAGCATCACCCTGGAGAAGGCCTCTTTCCTCGAAAGGCACCCATGTGTTACTCCCAATGAGCTGGATGCCATCATCAAGGTAAGCGCTTGAAAGTGGACATGATTGTCTGGTGTTTGTTTCCTTCTTCCAGGCATTTTGGCAGCCTCTGTGCACTTTATTATAGTACCGAGCAATTAGGTAGAGGTAAAAGGATGGGGAGCTGGCGCTATTCCCAGTTGTCGTAGAGCAGGAGGCAGGGTCCCCTGGATCGGAGCAGAGTTTAAAAGGATGGCAAAGCATGGTATCCTTTACAGTGGGCCTATTTTGTGATTAAGAAGTAGCTACGATAAGACTGCACAGTGCTCCTTTCTGTTAAATAAAGGGAATGTGGAAGTGCCAAAAACTGCAGTTACTCTAATGGCCTCTTAAACTTGGCTCCAAAAGTCAATCCTCACAGACTCCCATGGAAAAATGCCCAACTTTACAGCGTTAAAGAACACATTTACAGCTTGGCACAAAAATAGTTTTGACCTCTTAATAAAAACTACAGTGGGTGAACTCCTTCATTTTTGCACTAAAGTAAGGGATTTGGAGCCACTGAATTTTATACAATTTAAAAATTGTTTGTGCTCTCAGGGCTTTTTGAGGCACTTTTAATCAAATTATATGGCTGCTGCTTGCTACAGCCTGACCAAGACATTTGTTCTGCCCTTCCCATTGAATGACGGTTTCCTGAGTAACAGCTGATAACTGATAACAATCAACCCTCCCATAGAAACCTAAATGCATTTAGTTTTCTAATAAACACGGATCTTTTAGAACACATACACCAGTACATGCAGCCTGATATTACATAACAAAAGACAGCATGATCATTGAGAAGAGGGCAAAAAATGTCTTCACAATGACCTTTATGCTATATTCACAACAAACATTTTTTTTATTTAATTGCAGCTCTCTCTAGTTTTCTTGCTGTGTAAAGACAGAGTAATGATAGCAATAAGGCCAATTTTCTCCCATTTTATTTGACAAATAACTAACTTGTATTTGCATAGCTAAAAAACCTTCAATAATAGATGTGTTAGTGCGATATGAAATTCCAGAGTGCAGCTTTAACAACGCCCACATGTTTTAAATAAGGAAACAAGCTCATGGCTGTGACAGCGCTGTTATATTTACTGTGAGAAATGTCAGGAAACAAGTTTTTTTTCAATGTTTTCTTTTTAATACTGTGTGATGCTGCTCTATTATGACATACAAAAATTGTTAAAATCTTTAAAGACCCAAGAGAGATTTCAGAAACTCAATATTCTAAACAGTCTCCCCAAAATCCCGTCACTATCTGCTTTCCCCCTCAATACAGCATCTGCTGCATAGAAGCAGGGTGCCGGTGTTTTACTGGGCACAGCTGTTCGCCCAAAAAACTCGCCTGATAACTCTTAAACCTGCGGCATATGGTCTGACGCTGTCTTTAGAGTGTTCCACATTTTACCAAGCCAGCTTGTGAAACTTTTTTATAATTGTGCGCACTATCAAGCAGACCCACAAAACAGAACCATTCCCATCTCATTGAAACTTAACGGCGCATTTTACAATGCATTTTTATGGTGTCAGCCGCTTTATAACACACTATGGCAGCAGTTCACATTGCTCTCTAGCACCACATCCAAAATTATGGATCAAGATTTAAGGTCACTACACCCAGCTGACACTTACAACTGCAAAGGGGAGTGGAAAATGATTTGAGATGTACGAGTGGGTGAGTGGGAAGTTTGATTTGTGAGGGAGTGATGGGAAAAAGCAATCAGTTTGCAGAAAACATCTAGAAATAAAAGAAAGAAACATTCTGGACAATCAAAAGAACTGAGTAACACAAGAGCTGAAATACAAACACAAGCACACAATTAACAGGAATCAAAAGAGACTGAAAATAGTTTTTTTTTGGCAATGGAGAGAAAAAAAAACAGCCTTTTAGAAATCTTGTGCTTTCCTGTTTTTCGAATGTAGCTTGAAAATAGTAAAGACTTGGAAACAACCAAATGGCAATGCTAATGGTGTGTTCCACTTTCCACTAGGATGGCTCCATTTGACGTTAATATCTTCAACACTACTCTAGTGAATATCGGACTGCCTCTCTCCTTCTCCACACCCACCTCTGTTCTTTTCTTCTTCTGCTTCTAGCTTCTTCTTTTATTTCTCTAGCAGTGCTCAACCTTTGAGCCACAAAAGCCCTATCAAGAGCTTTCAAAAATCAATAACAGTATGTCTTATGGAGGAGTGTGTGGAAATTAGAACCTTTAGCATGGAGTGCCTGGGGTCCGGAGGGAATCAATTATTCATTACACAGACCAGCAGGCACACACACCTCCTGCTGCTCAAAGTAAAAGTGCTGGAATCATAGACATGAGATTCTTCTAGACAAATCATCTAATTCAGATAGATGAGAAAATATTTAATGGCATGTCAAGTCATTGATCTGATATAGTTAATTAAGAATAGTGGCAAATTAGTCATGCTCGGTTTGTGCACTTATGTGTATAATGATGAGCTTTTTACTGCTACTCCTCTCCTTTCTATCGTAGCTTCATAAGTGATGTACTAACATAATCAAAACATAATATGTAAATTTCTGTAAATCAGTAGATATAATGTTGATCTGCTGAGTTGTTATGGGATTCCAATACTAAGTGTAAGCCATGTGTGAAGTTCATATGAACAAATAACACTTTTTTTCCCTGGTGTCTCAAGCAAAAGCCTGGAGGACATGCTGCTTCACAAGTACTCCATCAAAAAGTATGCCCAGTCCTCTAACAGTTTCCATTATCGGCCTGTGTGTGCTATGTCAAGCCTGTCACTCAGCCGAAGCCTTTATGCGGGGACACAGCAGCGGTGACTCACTGTTGTCAAACTGTTTGGTGGAGGAGTTGACAGAAAAATGGCAACCTTGGGAAGCATGTGCATGCCTGAGATGGAAGCAGACAGTATATCACATCGCAAGCTCTTGTTAGGGCACAGCGTGTGTTGATTTAATGTGTGTGAGTGTGTGCCCATGCACGTCTGTTGACCTCCTCGTGTCTTCTTCAATATTTGTGTCGTCCACGCACCCACTGTGCGCCCACGAAGACAGCAGACCTAATTGGCTTTCCTGTTGCTGTTTTGATGACTCACACTATGGCACGATGTGAAGCCGTGCTATTACTGACACCAGTCAGGTCTCATTTATTGATGAGTCACTTATTTAAAATAAACTTTTGTATTCACTGAGCTACCTGCAGTAGAATCTACGTCAGGTTGTGCTGCCATTTCCGTCATAATCTTATGTAGCACAAATTGTGCTTTTCCGGAAAACGTCAAGCAAATTCTACATACTTGATCAAATGCGAAATCAAAATGCTCCACTAACTAGTGAAGGCTAAGCTCTTTAGATGGCTGCACTGAAAAAGAAAGGCAAAAAAGATTCATTTCTACTCATTTCCATTTCAGGTTTTCCTTGAAAATACCCCCACAGCTTAACACTGGGCTTTTAAGCATGAATAATAAACTTTTTTTTTTCTCACTATTATATTGCTATTTTCATTTGAATCTGATCACCTGTTCCACATGAAAAGTCAATCATAAAAACCAGCCATATACAACCATTCTGTGAAGACATAATGAAAATCACATGATATTTTGCACAATGCTATTATTCATAATCTAAAAAAGTGCATTTAAATTAATTAATCAGGAAAAAGTGTGAGCACATCTATAAAAGCAAAGGTTTTGGTAGTTTGCTTATGTGGAGCATTCTGATGTGTGCGCATTCAGGATTAAAGACATCAGCAATGATCTTAGAGAACCAATTGTTACTGCTCATCAAGGGCATTTCCAAACAATCTGAGATCGATCATTCTACAGTGAGAAAGATTATTCATACGTGGAAAGCTTTCAAGATAGCTCCAAAGTTTCCGAGGAGTGGAAATCACAGCAAATTCACAAGTTTAGACAATGAGTCAACAGGCCCGAAGTTAACAGGTGAAATGTTAAAACTGGCTTACGTTTGCAAAGTTGCATCTGAACAAACAACAACGCGATTTTGGAACAATGTGCTTTGAACAGACATGCACAATGCCCCATTTGGCAAAAACGAAACAGCATATCAGGACACCTCATGCCAACTGTTAAGCATGATAGTGGAGGCGTAATGACTTGGACTTGTTTTGCAGCCACAGGATCTGGGCACCTTATAGTCAGTGAGTCAAACCTGCATATATCAATTCTAGACAAAACTGGGTCACGCAACAAGATTTGATTACAAGCACAGCAACAAAACTACAACAGAACGGCTAAAAAGGGAAAGAGTCAATGTGCTGCAATGGACTGAAGTGCTGTCCTGGGACCTTAAGAGAGCTGTGCATAAAGGGACACCTGCAAACCTCAATGAACTGAAGTAATGTTGTAGTTATATGTATCCCAAAATTCCTCCACAATGATGTGAGAGACTGATGATGATTACTGAAAAGGATTACTCAAGCTACTGGTGCTAAAGGTTCTGTAACCTACTGGATCACTATATGTAATTAGTTTAAATCCACTGTTTCTGTATTTTGGCTTAGCTGTTAAAAAATATGGTATAATATATCATGTGATGCTGTTCATCTGAGCTGGAACTAAAATAATTTTAGGACCTGGTAAGGACCAGATGATTTTATATTATTATTATACCGTGATACGTAACCTTAGAAAGAGACCGTGCACTTTCTTTTTACCCTGATTGTATATGATGGACCTCAGTGTCCTTCATTGCAACAAGCATTAAGTCTTCAAGGGGGTTAGGTTAAAGCTTTAGATATTAGTAATGTTGAAAGTGCTGCAGAGGACAGTGCTTGGCAATGTATCACAATGAGGTTGGGTGAAGGATAGAGCAAGGCACCGTGCTGGCAGGATCACCGCTGTCCCCCGCTGTGGGGTAGAAAGGCACACCGAGAGGATAAAAATCTGCAGTGAGTGTGTTTGCTCTGTAATGATCCTGCACTGAAGAAACAGAAAACACATTAGCCACGAGGACTCGTGAGCACTCTGCAGTGATTCTTTGGTGAAATCAAAATAGAAAGGAGCACGAGGCGTGAAACGAAAACACCATTTGTCTTGCTAATTAATGTACTGCAACACAACACAAGTCACCATCCTCATGGCTCCAAAATGCATGTGCAAAAGGAGGATTTTTCTCTCATGAAGCATGAACATGGCTGAGAAACAGACAAGTGCCAAAAATAGATCTCCTCATACAGTATTCAGATACATTGTGCGGCTATATATAGCTCTCCCTTGACTCCAGAATTAGGTTATTTGGGGTTTATTATATAATTACCACTTTGATATTGCCCCCATAAAGCAGCTGTGTCTGCTAAAACCTATGAAGTAACGTAATTGAAACTGCCTAATTATAGATACAAAAAATCTGTCTCATTAGGGAGAGAGGGCACTGATGGAGCCGAGGTAATCACATGTAAGATTCTGAATAGGCATGTGCAGCTATGTGTTTAGTGGTCCCAGACTCTCTGCTGTGAAATGCGTATCACGGCAGTTCATACATATTTTATTATACCGCTCTGCACTCTCTGAAAGGTTATCTCACATCTCACTGTATAAAATGGGGGCTGCTCTGTGTGACTTTCATGTCAGCAGAAGTTTTGAGCCTAAAGATAAAGAACTATAAATGCTTGTGTAGAGAACACAGCATGCCCATAAACAGAAAATGTAGAAAGACCAAATGACAGTCAATTAACTTTTCACGGCAGCATAATGGAGCACAGAAGGCAATCAATGAAAATAATGAAGCAGTAAATGTTTTCCCTGCACTAGACAAACTAGTCGATGGAACGCAGAAAAAAAGGCTGACGTGAACGAACAACAGGGAAACAGCAGTGTTTGGGCTGCAAGTGAGAGTCTGTGTGGATTTGGTCCATGTGAACTGTGAAAACATGGAAACTGGGTGTGTGGAGAAACAGCTCCTCGAAGAGAGCCAGACACTGAACAGTTTAAACGCATCCTGTGGTCAGATCAACTTGATGTGCACACGATTAGTAATTCGAAAGGCTCAGAAGAGCCTGCTGCACCACCTTTTACTTAAGTTTCACTGCCTTTCTCTCATTTAAAAAAACAAACAAGTCTTTTTTTAAACTCACAAGCCAAAGATGATCAAGAGGAAATTAAAAAAAGAGCAACTATACATGTTTATTGCAATGCTTAGTTATTGAGTTTCCAATTACAGTTCACAACAGTCAGAAAACGGTAGCTCAACACAATACGAGTCTGGACTGAACTACAACAGTTATCAGCTGATTTAATTAAGTGTAACTCAATCCACAGCCTCAAGGCCAGGGACGTCTCCAGAATTTCTTCATGGGGGTGGCCATGTGGGCACCACCAAAAATATTGCGGTGGCACACCAAAAGCAAAACAGTGCAGGAGTGCCGAAGGTGATGGGGTGATGACTATAAATTGTGAGGGACCTACAAAGTGACACAATATGAATGACAAAAATCACATATGCAGTAATAAATAAATTATTTATTCCGCTACCAAGGACCCCCCTTGGTAGCGCCCCTGCTCGTTCCACGGATATAAGAATGATTCAGACCTCATTTAACTTGCATTCCCTTCCTCTATTGTTCAGAGCCTTTTTTCTTTGTATTCAGGTGGTGACCTTCTGGGCTGATGTTGGAGATCGTTGCACTGGATCTAATCTCAGTTTCCTCACGAGTGTTACGCAATCAATTGCAATACATAGAGGCGCATGTAACAGAAACAATACGTTGTTACTCACTCTGTTCACACCATTGGGGCTGTGTATAGTGAAATCAAAGCAGACACGTGTTTGTTGTGTTGTCATCAGCTGAGCTGGCATATAGTCATAGCTTTGATTAGTTTGTAAAAGCTCAGCGGCAAAACAGGAGCCAGCTGCTATTAAGCATTTTGGCATGACTTTCACTAATTATGTCAAAGTACACATTTCAGTTTTAAGCAATTTTAAATACTTTTAATCCATATAATTTCTATATTTCTCTACTTTCCAGCATGCTATAGATTCTGTGAGTGGAGGAGTGAGGCCTACTGGAGACACATTGTACAATTCCAGTCACTGGGACCTGGGCAGTGCCTTCTTCTTCGCTGGAACTGTCATTACAACTATCGGTAAAACTATTAGATAATGCTCTCTTTATTACTCTAAAACACGATGAACCTGGTATTGCTGACAGTCCATGCAATTTTCATTGTACGTGTGAACCATCAAAATTCCTTTTGAACTCAATTTTAACAATCTAAGAATAATGTAGACTGAGGCGAACCTCAAATCTCATAAAAAATACATGCACGAGGTACTCTCAAAAGCACAGTCTTCATTTATACAGCGTGAACAGATGTAAGAGGATGTACGAGAACGAAAAAAAGTTTGTAGTAGTGAGGACTACTAAATGGC
Organism: Maylandia zebra; assembly: GCF_041146795.1. Taxonomy (NCBI): domain Eukaryota; kingdom Metazoa; phylum Chordata; class Actinopteri; order Cichliformes; family Cichlidae; genus Maylandia; species Maylandia zebra. The sequence goes on from NC_135185.1 coordinate 24,379,477, forward strand.
ATCAATGTTAAGCCTTGCCATTCTTAAGTATATATGAGAGAGAGGGAGTCCCCTTCACGAGAATTCAGTCTGATGTAATTTTGTTGAAGATGTATGTGAGACCTGACTCATTATTCAGTGTATGATGAAGACACTGTTGAGTTTTTTTTAATTGTCTCATTTTGCCCTTTGTTGCTTTTTAAAGAGAAACAGTAAATTGTGACTCACTGAAATTCTTTTTAAAATGAAAGTAAAAAGACTTTGGGTACCTGGCTTTGATCAGATGGAACATTTTGATATACAATCACAAAATCAAAGCTGAGGCACTACTGTTTGTATTCCCTCTATCAGCTGTGGGTACCATCCTTTAGGTGACTGGAAAAACAACATGTCCCTGACCTCCTTAATGGTGTAGTCTAGAAATTTAATTAACCTGGTAGCTTGCTTCATTTAATCTAGTGCACAAATAGAAGATCAACACAAATATCACCCCATAGGACCCCCTCCATTAATAATAAAAAAAAGCAAATTATATGTATTTTTAATTAAGAGAAAAAGAAAATATTTGAGAAGACCTTCAAAGATAGCAGGATACGATCAATATTAATTAGACATTCCACAGAAACAAAAACAGGGAGGCTTTAACTCTACAGATAAACAGGATAAGATTGAAGCCTCCTTAAGGACATCATATTTTTCCTTTGATCTATTATGTCCAGTGGCTTGAAAAATTGAAGACACTCATTTTAAAATTATATGAGCAATATATATACTGTTAATGTGTTTCTCTTAAAGAGACTGAAATTTGAAATAGATCCTTGCATGCTTTCTTTTTCTGATGCTGAAGCCATTGACTCCATTTTCTTTTACTAATATACTTTTTTTCACTAATATACCAATATTTTCTGATCCAATATCCACAATTAGAAGTAAAAAGCAATGAGAGGTGGCTTAAGACTTTTGCACTGTACTGTATGTTGTCCAACATGTGTAAACATATTACTTCTCTCAATAAAGGTAGTATATTCTACACAAAGAACAGGTATTATGCTAATATTCTGCTTTTCAGCAGGTTAAAACAGGAGATAGTGATTTGTGTCTCCTGCCTGACGCTCCTCAAGCTCCTTCCTTTTACCTCCCTGTATCATAGTATGTCATTATTAATTCAATTTTCTTTAAGGGGAATCTAATTATTGCATTACTTACCTCAAGCCCTGCTCCTGGAACTGAAAGGTATTACATAAGAGCTTCAATTGATTATGTTGCATAAGGAGGTCTTGATTGTCTTCTGCTTCTCATCTCACCACTCACTCTTCTCAGCCCTGCTTTGTTTTTTGACCTTCCTGTCCTGTTTCTTCATTTCTTCTCCCCTCCTCCTCATTCTGCTTTCAATTGTTCAACAGGTTACGGAAACATAGCTCCGAGCACGGAAGGCGGGAAAATCTTTTGCATCCTTTATGCCATATTTGGCATCCCTCTCTTTGGCTTCTTGTTGGCGGGGATCGGAGACCAGCTGGGGACCATCTTTGTAAAAAGTGTCTTAAAAGTTGAAAAGATATTCAGGGTGAGATACAAGTAACACATTGTGATGTTTTCTTCTTTACTGGCTGTGTAAAAAAGTCAAATATGCAGATATCATTCTAACATTTAGCTGCATTTTTATTCTTACCCTAATGGCATATGTAATGGTGTCTTCTTTTTTGTTTGTGAGCCATGTTTCATTGCTTTTTGTGGCTCACACTGTCACTCTTACATCATCTTTTTAGTTGCTTATATTGGTTCTAAATGCACCTCCTGTTCTTTTCAGCAAAAACACAAGCAGATTAGCCAGACGAAGATAAGGGTCACATCTGTTATCCTGTTCATCCTGGCTGGCTGCATTGTCTTTGTCACCATCCCTGCTGTCATCTTCAAACACATTGAAGGCTGGACCACACTGGATGCCATCTACTTTGTCGTGATCACGCTCACTACAGTGGGAATAGGAGACTACGTGGCAGGTAGAGCTACGCTCCAAAATTCGGGCACAATAAGCTGTTCTGTTGAAGTTTTGGGCTTAATTTCTGACCATAACGACATTTTCCTTCCTCTTCAGGTGGAAATCGCAAGATCGATTACATGAAGTGGTACAAGCCTCTGGTGTGGTTCTGGATCCTCATAGGTTTAGCGTACTTTGCAGCCGTCCTCAGCATGATCGGAGACTGGCTCCGAGTACTGTCTAAAAAGACCAAAGAGGAGGTAAGTCTTGTATATGTATTATTTTACAACTCTACTCTGGATCTGAAGGTTCAGAGGCAGCATCTTATATGTTATAATTATTAAAATATCTATAGTGAGTTAAAAATGATCTGTGGTTTGTGTCTCAATTTTTTTATTTTTAGGATCTCACTACGGTGCTGCAGTATTCAGAATTAAAAGCATTCTTATTTTCCTTGTATTGTCTTGTGCTTCCATCTCTTAAAGACCTCAGTCGCACAAGCTTAGAGACCAGGTGGCATCCCCCTGGCATAGCAGTGTTTCACGATGGAAAAATATGTATTTCCCCAAGCGGTTGGTAATGCTTGCTGGAGGTTGCTGTGTGCCACTAATTAAAATCTGTTACAAAGAGGGTGCTGCACCAAAAACCTCCTTGTGATGTCTTTGGTTGAATGCAGATTTCCACCAACATCTGTAATTTTGCAAACCCTCGCCATTTACTTTTCAGAAAGACAACTTTTATTTTGAAGGCAGATGCTTTCTCTTTTCAATATGTTCCACTTTTCAGTTTCACCACTGCTTGGCAAGTAGTTTACAAGTATTTGCAAATGACTCAGCAAACTACTTGTCACCAAAGCAATCACAAAGAGGTTTGCCATGCAGCATTGTTTGGGTGTTTGCAAATGTTTTCACTCTATCAACTTCCAGCAACCTCCAGCAACCAATCAGCAACCAACAAGTGGATATGCATGTTTCCCTAGTGACCCTTCTCTTTAAAAGCATCTCGTCTTTTCATGAACATTTAAGAAAATCAATATTAACCTGATGCCAGCTGGGCGTAAGAGTAAGAAGAATAATTGGAAATGAAGCATTTAAAGCAAGGGCAATGAAAATGGGGCATAGGTCAATTGAGTCTAACATTCATGAGTGCAGTCTTTTAGACAGTAGCTTTTCTTTAATATTTCCAAGGCTGATATTGGTAAATGTAAGATCCAACCTTACTAATGGCTACAAAGCTATAATTTAGCACAACAGTTAGAATGAACAAAACAGGTTTCAGATATTAAGTAAAAGCAACACACAAACTTAGTAATTAATGACTACTAAATCACAGACCTGATGAGGGTTAAACACTTTTGCTCGAGCGTACATTTATTACATTACTAAACTTTTGTGTTAAACTGAAAACAGGCTTGTGCCAAGTTAGTAATGAAAGGACCTTTTGTGATATATTGGAAGAGTTCACGCCCAGCAGTGAAGCTCCCTGACAGCTTAATGTTCAATTAACAAATTATTGGCTTTAGAATTATTTTGATGGGTTCGTTTTTTTCTCTCAACAGTATGCTGGCTCTCTGAAATGAATGAAACACTCTTCAAAACTTTGAGAATCAATGTTTCACTGGAACTTTTGCCACATTAAATATAAGTATTCAACAGTGTAGTGGTATATATATATATATATATATATATATATATATATATATATATATATATATATATATATATATATATATATATATATATATATATGATAAAGAAAAGCATAATAGGGCCTCTTTAGAATAGCAAATACAGTTGAAAGTGGCAGGGAGACTTTGCCTGTAAAAAGCTACTTTTGACCACTTTCGTAATTATGAAATTACGTTTTCTTTGTGTCAGTAGTAGATGTTATATGGTGCTATATTGAATGGTATATATGGGATACTGTTGCTAATCTGTATATTATCCTTTAACTGTTGCTTTGTTTCCATGTTCATATTTCATAGGTTGGGGAGTTTAAAGCACATGCTGCTGAATGGAAAGCAAATGTCCGAGCAGAGTTTCGTGAAACTCGACGACGTCTGAGTGTTGAGATCCACGACAAGCTCCAGCGGGCAGCCACCATCCGTAGCATGGAGCGCCGTCAGCTTGGCCTAGAGCAGCGAGCTCACTCCCTTGACATGCTGTCACCAGAGAAACGGGCTTTGTTCGCCAGTCTGGATGCTAGCCGCTTCAAGACGTCCTCCCAAGAGAGCATCGACAGCAAACTGAACAACCTGAGGTTGAAGGGGGCATGCGAGCCGTACGATCATCAGGGAAACGAGCAAACGCAAGAGACCGCATCATCTTCAGAGGAAAATCTCTTCAACCTACGATTCGGATCCCTCAGTAAGCTGGCCAGGCGCAACAAGAACCGTGAACTGCGGAGGAACATACCTGAAGATGTTCGGCGGGCAAGTTTAAGCATAAACAATGGCAGCGCCATGCTCGGGGAGGAGGGAACGGAGGAAGAAGAAGATGGTGAGCCAGATGAGGAAAACAAAGAAAGAAAAGAGGGAAACACCAGTCTGACAAACCTCTCGCAGTACACAATGGAGCGCTCAAAGTTGAATGGGTTCACACCGGCACTGGCCAAAGACAGTGAGAATAATTAAGTATTGAATGCACAAACACTTCATCCACATACAAGGAGTGTTGAGACAGGAAGAGTGAAAGATACTCAGACTGGGAGAGTGCACAGTCCTTTGAGATGTCAAGAAATGTGCCTTTCTGTTTCCTATGCTTAGATTGGAACTGCTCCCAAGAAGTCAGTCATCATGCCATAGCTATGGGAAGAAAATGTGTTGCCAAAAATGAATAAAACTAACGGTGCAGAAGAGGGTGTAGTAGAAATACCTCATTGAGATGTTGCTGTTAAATAGGCTACTTAAGAACTTTGATTTCTACAGGAGCAGTATTGAACCGCTCTGTTGATTTTTTTTTAGCCCTCAAGGCTCTTCTTCCATCTGTTCATGCTGAATCTTATTTTTTTAACAATGTGGGCAGGACCGCTTGAGAGCTAGATTCATGCCATTCATTCAGTACTATTATTGATCTATGGGTTGTCATCTCATACTCTAGGGGTCTATTTTTAGCCCAGCAGCATGCTACAAAGTGACTTTAATATTTATCGAACAGAGGAAAGTAGGTTGTGTTTTTGCTGGATCAACAGGCCGTATTTACCTAGATGACATGTAGAACGATTGCTACATTATGTTTGGCTTTGAAAATGTAGCCTGATGCGAAAAACTACAATATGTTAACAGCTTAAAAAAAACAATCTGAAGTGCATGGTACCAACCATAACCATTCATTGCTGGCATAAACTAACTGGAAAGCTTGAATTTGCAGCTATCATAATGAGCAAAATACACTTCTTTCATTACTACTCTTCTCTCAACAGACAAACAATGTGTCTCTGTAATGATTGTTACCATTTTCTGAATTGTGAATCAACACAGACAAACATACACAAACACAGACTGTCGGTAATGTAAAACACAATTGCATTTTTTTAATGACATTCAAATGATCACAAACACGTTGAGAGTGTTTGGATGGATTTTAATTGATGAATGTGATGCTGTTAATTTGTATTTGCCAAGCATGTTTACATCTATGTTTACTTCTTTTTTTAAATCACCCAAGTTGTATTTTTCATTGAACTGTAAAATATACTGAACGTGTTTCTTTTTTGTATTGCTTTTTTAACAACACAACTCACAAAGCATCTTGACACTGCTATGTGTGGACGGGGGCATTTCTTAAAATTTTAGTCCATTTTCACTTGATTTGTATTTTGCAAACATTTACTGACACTCAAAAACAGCTTTAAATTTTACAGGATTAAATGTACCACTGTTGTACTTTGCATGCATTCCTTAAGGTGAACATTACACACACACACACACACACACACACACACACACACACACACACACACACACACACACACACACACACACACTGTTCCAGTAGCCTGCTTGTCTGATATGATAGCATTAACCTTTCCATGACCCTAACCTGTGACACACTGAGCGGCTGTTTGTTGTGTACAGTTTATTTTTGTCACATTAAATGTAGTGAGTGCCTTTTTAAAACTGAATAAATGAACAAAACATAAGAGGTATATTCATTATGTAAGTACTCACAGAAAATGAATGCAGTATCGACAAAATTTGGACTAAGATAAAGTAGAGCCTGACCAATTTATTAATGGGCCAGTATTATATACAATACATAATAGCATATTTTATTGCCTTTCAAAAAAAGGCAATAAAAGATGAGAGAAACACCCTTCAACCATGTCGCAAGTGTTGACATTGCATAATTTGTCCACCAGAGGGCACACTGCAACTTCCTTTAGGACGAAGCAACGTGTTTGGAAGGCAACACCATGTGATCCGAGCAAAGCTGGGTGTAAGCAAGTAAATATGTTTATATATGTAAATATATATATATATATATATATGTATATATATATATATATGTAAATATATATATATATATATATATATATATATATATATAAAAAACACCCAGCACGCCCCTGCGGGCGGTTTATCCTTCAAGCTCGGGTCCTCTACCAGAGGCCTGGGAGCTTGAGGGTCCTGCGCAGTATCTTAGCTGTTCCCAGGACTGCGCTCTTCTGGACAGAGATCTCCGATGTTGTTCCCGGGATCTGCTGGAGCCACTCGCCTAGCTTGGGAGTCACCGCACCTAGTGCTCCGATTACCACGGGGACCACCGTTACCTTCACCCTCCACATCCTCTCGAGCTCTTCTCTGAGCCCTTGGTATTTCTCCAGCTTCTCGTGTTCCTTCTTCCTGATATTGCTGTCATTCGGAACCGCTACATCGATCACTACGGCCGTCTTCTTCTGTTTATCTACCACCACTATGTCCGGTTGGTTAGCCACCACCATTTTGTCCGTCTGTATCTGGAAGTCCCACAGGATCTTAGCTCGGTCATTCTCCACCACCCTTGGGGGCATCTCCCATTTTGACCTCGGGACTTCCAGGTTATACTCGGCACAGATGTTCCTGTACACTATGCCGGCCACTTGGTTATGGCGTTCCATGTATGCCTTGCCTGCTAGCATCTTGCACCCTGCTGTTATGTGCTGGATTGTCTCTGGGGCATCTTTACACAGCCTGCACCTGGGGTCTTGCCTGGTGTGATAGACCCCAGCCTCTATGGATCTTGTGCTCAGAGCTTGTTCTTGTGCTGCCATGATTAGTGCCTCTGTGCTGTCTTTCAGTCCAGCTTTGTCCAGCCACTGGTAGGATTTCTGGATATCAGCCACCCCCTCTATCTGCCGGTGGTACATACCGTGCAGGGGCCTGTCCTTCCATGATGGTTCCTCGTCTCCCTCCTCTTTCTTGGGTTTCTGCTGCCTGAGGTATTCACTGAGCACTCGGTCAGTTGGGGCCATCTTCCCAATGTATTCTTGGATGTTCGTTGTCTCATCCTGGACTGTGGTGCTGACACTCACCAGTCCCCGGTCCCCTTCCTTCCGCTTAGCGTACAGCCTCAGGGTGCTGGACTTGGGGTGAAACCCTCCATGCATGGTAAGGAGCTTTCTTGTCTTTATGTCAGTGGCTTCTATCTCCTCCTTTGGCCAGCCTATTACCCCAGCAGGGTACCTGATCACGGGCAGGGCGTACGTGTTGATGGCCCGGATCTTGTTCTTACCATTCAGCTGACTCCTCAGGACTTGCCTGACCCTCTGCAGGTACTTGGTGGTTGCAGCTTTTCTAGCGGCCTCTTCATGGTTCCCATTCGCCTGCGGGATCCCCAGGTACTTGTAACTGTCCTCTATGTCTGCAATGTTGCCTTCTGGTAGTTCAATCCCCTCAGTTCTGACTACCTTCCCTCTCTTTGTTACCATCCGACTACACTTCTCCAGTCCGAACGACATTCCAATGTCATTGCTGTATAGCCTGGTAGTGTGGATCAGTGAATCGATGTCTCGTTCACTCTTGGCATACAGCTTGATGTCATCCATGTACAGGAGGTGGCTGACAACTGCTCCGTTCCGTAGTCGGTATCCGTAGCCAGTCTTGTTAATGATCTCACTGAGGGGGTTCAGGCCTATGCAGAACAGCAGTGGGGACAGAGCATCTCCTTGGTAGATCCCGCACTTGATGGTGGCTTGTGCTATGGGCTTGGAGTTGGCCTCTAGTGTTGTACGCCACATCCCCATTGAGTTCCTGATGAAGGCTCTTAGGGTCCCATTGATCTTGTACAATTCTAGGCATTCCAGTATCCAGCTGTGGGGCATTGAGTCATAGGCCTTCTTGTAATCAATCCAGGCAGTGCACAGGTTGGTCAGTCTGGTCTTGCAGTCTCGGCTGACTGTTCTGTCTACCAGTAGCTGGTGTTTTGCGCCTCTGGTATTCTTGCCAATTCCTTTCTGTGTCCCGCTCATGTATTGACCCATGTGCCTGTTCATCTTAGCCGATATGATGCCTGACAGGAGCTTCCATGTAGTACTGAGGCAGGTTATTGGTCGGTAGTTGGAGGGGACCGGTCCCTTCTTGGGGTCCTTGGGGATCAGGACCGTCCGACCTTCGGTTAGCCATTCCGGGTGTCTCTCGTTAACTAGCAGCTGGTTCATTTGTGCTGCTAGACGCTCGTGGAGTGCAGTCAGCTTCTTTAGCCAGTAGGCGTGAACCATGTCGGGCCCTGGTGCTGTCCAACTCTTCATACTGGAGACCCTTTCTTGGATATCTGCCACTGTGATGGTTACTGGATCCTGTTCGGGGAGGTTGCTGTGGTCTGCCCTCAGATCCACTAGCCACTGAGCATTGCCGTTATGGGTTGCATCCTTCTCCCATATGCTCTTCCAGTATTGCTCGGTCTCCAGCCTTGGTGGTGCTGTTCTCTTATTGTTCCCTTGCCACTGAGAGTACACCTTTGCTGGTTCTGTGGAGAACAGCTGGTTTATTCTCCTGCCTTCTATCTCTCTGGTGTACCTTCTCAAGCGGCTGGCCAAGGCTGTGAGTCTTTGCTTGGCAGTTTCTAAGGCCTCAGGTATGGACAGCTTGCTGTATTTCTTATGCACCTTCTTTGTCGCACCTTTCTGCAACTCCGTTAGTTGGCTAACCTCCCTCCGTGCTACTTTGATCTTGCCCTCTAGCCTCCTTCTCCATGGAGGGTACTGCCCCTTGTCGCTGTTCAACTTGTAGCCAAGCATCTCACTGATCACTGCTGCCGTATTGTAGATCAGCTTGTTAGTGTCGGTAATCGTGGTTGTAGGTATTGTCCGTAGTGCTGCATTAACATCATCTAGCAGACCTTCTGAGGGTACTTCACGTAATCTTGGTAACCGGCTATGGGGGATCCAGGTTTCAAGCTTGGCCATGATCGTATCTTTCAGGTCAGTTCCTCTCGCACTTAACGATCCTTCTCCTATCGCACTTGGGGCTATGTACCCAATCTCGGGTGGGGGTGATGATATCGCCCCCCTGACCGGGCGTCCTGACTCCTCCTTGCCGTAGCATTTGTGTTGTACCTTGTCAATCTCTAGCTGTGAGAGCAGTCCCTTCTTTCGAATGTTGGAACACTGAGCTACTAGTTGTTTCGCTGTCATTGTGGATGTTGGGTATCGAAGAATCCATAGGTCCCTCAGCCTATTCATGTAGCCCCTTCCGCCAGGGTTACTTGCGTAGTAGCATTCCAACAACGCCCTGTTTTCGTCTCTTGCCCACCGATGCCTTCTTGTTCCAGTAGCCCACTTTTCGTCAGGGTGCCCTGGTTCCTCAACACCTGACGCGGACCTTGTTGATCCGGGCGACGTCCGAGCCGGCATGCCTTCATATTTATCTGTCTCGCTCATGTCTGCGGTAGGCTTGCTTAGCATAGGGGGTCTAGCCTTAGGACCCTTACTGGATACAGACGCCCCAGGCAGGAATCGAACTTGCGATCCTCTGTTCCAAAGGCGTGTAGTTTAACCACTACGCTATATATATAAATATATATATATATATATATATATATATAATGAAAAAAATGTAAATATGTTTAGATGATTGGAATATCAGATTTTCACATCAACAAAATATCAGTATTGGTCTTCACGATCCTAGATTGGTCAGGCTCTGGATTAAAGGTAGCCATATAAACATATAATTCAGCCATTCTTCTTCTCCTCCATAATGTGCTCCTTACCACATATTCTATTGATAACTACAGTTAATGATGCTTGCTTTAAAGGTTTTGCACCAATAAAAACAAAGAAATAGCAGCACTGTTGTGATAACTACACCAAAGCTGGAAAAATAAAGAGTGAAAATGGCAGTGTGTGAACACCAACAGCCTCATCAGCACTGCTGATTTACTCTTTTTCTTCTTTTCATTTTTTGACAGTTCTTATTTATAATATATAATATATATTTAAGTTACATTTTCTTATTTCCATTTAACATTTAAACTTTTTATTATAATTGTTTAAATAACATATGTAATGATAGTGAATCTTCCTCTGTGAAGCTTTTTGCAGTTAATATTATGCACATTATGCACAGAGCTTAACAAATTTATTTAACCACCATCTAATGTGGGGTTTACGTCAAAGCTGCCCTAATTAACGGCACAAAATAATTTTCTTCTGTTTTTGTAATTGTCAGTCCATCAGTGTGCACAAGTTCTTTCATTCAAATTATATTTTTAATGCTAAATATAATTATTATTGTTGCCCACAGCACATTATTTTCAAATTAGGATGTCAAATTACAGTTATTTACAGAACAGAAACTGCAGTTTTAGGCACTGAATTATTTTTTGTCCTTTGTGCTGATTTATGTTTGGGCATTCAGTTTTATTTGCCTTAATAAATAAAACAAAACTTTTAAACTAGTTTTTGACAAATTTCTAAAATGTTTGTATATATTGTTTTTATGATGGGTGGTTTAATACAACACTATTTCAGAAAAGTGTTGCAGAAAACTGAAGGCCATGGTCTTCATGCACATGCACCCTGCTTTAAAATAGCTGACAGCCCTAAAAGAAAGAAAGAAAGAAAGAAAGAAAGAAAGAAAGAAAGAAAGAAAGAAAGAAAGAAAGAAAGAAAGAAAGAAAGAAAGAAAGAAAGGAAATGCCATGGAGACAGGTCAGTGAAGAAAGAGAAATTATCTGCATTTAACAATTGGTGTTATCTGTGGAACTTTCTTTCAGATAGTGATGTGATCTCATCCTGCTGCACTCCTTGTTTTCTCTTTTGTCTTTCATTGTCTCTCTGTTCCCTTATCTCAATGGCTTTCCTACACATGATGAATCACCAGCAGATTTTAATCTCACTCTTGAACATTATTGCTCTGTGTCAGTCATTAGTCTACTTACTCATGTGTTCAAACAATTAATCAGAGTCGTCTATATTGTAGAGGACGGTGAACTCATTTGATGGACGCGTCTGTGTGTGATTGAGCTGGTAATGAAAATGCCCTACAGTAAGACTCACAAACCAAACATATAAAGTTAGGTATGTAAAATCTGACACAGCAAAAATGCTAAAAAATAATATGCAGCATACTTTCACCCCACACACACTTACAACACGAGAGAAACAACATCGAACTCAACATAAAACTATAAAAAAGAAAAGAAAGCAAAGAAAAAGATCCTCATATTGTCTCACTTTTAAATATTATAATATTTTTAACAAATTCTTAACTTTGTGCCTCAATTGAATATAATGAGGATCTGACGTGGGTACGGCAGCATGGTATACATGTACACGCTAAGGTTAATATGCCAAGTCACACATAGAAAACTGGATGAATAAAACACAATTTACCAAAACACAGTGGAAATAACTGTCAAGAGTTGGGACATAATAACTTTACAGTAATTTTACATTGACTCTTGGAGGGATCAGGTCACTTCCTGAAAGTAAATTTTATTTCTAAAGCTAAACTAAAACTAAAGTGCTTTAAACTCAAACAAACAAACAAACAAACAAACAAACAAACAAACAAACAAACAAACAAACAAACAAACAAACAAACAAACAAACAAACAAACAAACAAACAAACAAACAAACAGTTTCCCCCAAACTTAAATAAATAAGTAAACGTTCTTAGCGTGATGCTTACATCTACTGACAGTATACTTCTAAATCTCGCAGTTGGGGCATCATGATGAGTGGATTCTTAAATCTGGCTTCACCCAAAGGCCTCCTTTGTGTAAATGGTCCTAAAGGTAAGTAAGAATAAGGTTGTGGGGATGTTTGACTTTGATGTCTATTGAACTGATATGTGATTTATCATTTTTATCCCTCAGAGTCAAACAGTCATGATGCTGCATAATTAAGAGTTAAGAGTAAATATCATGGTTAAATGATATACCTTTGCCAAGCTTGTGACTCTGTAAACTACTACACCTCATTTCCTGTTCTGCTCCCCCTATCCGGTTGTTCAGTGATGACGCGACGAATCCTACTTCCGGGTCTAAAGTAGTCTGCGTTTAATATGGCTTTTGTGTTGTTAACATGTTTAATGTTATGTATTTTCTTCTATTTGATCTCAAAAAGCTCCTAAAACAGTCAGTGATCACTGTTGACCTCCCTCGGCTTTTATTACCACTAATCATTTATTTAAGCTCAGTTTTTAAAACCTTAGGATGTAACTACAGCCCAGCCCATGCAGCAGTATATGAATGACTAACCTCGTATTGTGGATGGATTATCTCAGTTGTTCTCCTGGCTGAAGTTTGGTCCTTTTACAGCATCCTGCCATGCGATTACATTTGTTCCTGACCACCGAGAACACTCACGGTAACTTTTATCGAGTGGAAAAAAAGTTAGCTTGTTTATATTATGCTAACGTAGCTGTGTCGCTAGCGGTCACGCAGCACATCATTATATACCAGCTAGCCCAACTTCAGTAACCCTACTAGGGTTGCCAACCGTCCCTTAAAAAACGGAATCGTCCCGTATTTAGAAACAAAAGTACACGTCCCGTATTGAGCTAATAAGGGACGCACTTTATCCCGTAATACAGTGAGAATCAAAAGTAGTCTATAACTTTTAATGGAATTAACACTTTGTTTGAAAACATAATTCCCAGCCCCTCTCCTGCTTTGTGACCAATGCGCTGACAGCACACTTATGACAATTCGAGTATGACAAGTCAGATTATCGCTTATCTCATTGGTCGAGGAAAGGTCGCTTACGAAGAAAATACCGGCCAACAGGGAAACAAACGCCGACACTGCGGTGCAAGTCTCGGACGGCACACTGTGCCTCCATAAGGTTATAACAGAAAATCTGTCGCTCTCTCTCTGTGTCTGTCTTTCACTCACACAGACACGCACACCGCCACCATCAACTTTGCTAAATTGCTAATGAAAAACATTAATAAGGCAGCTGTGATTGAGCAGCAGTGTAAATCCAACTATTTTCACGGTTGTTATGGTCGTGATAATTTTGTGATGCCACATCGAAAAGGCTCGGATGAGCTTTCCAAAGTTCTACAAGTTGTGCCTCCATCGCTTGTGTCCAGATCACACGCTGCACAGCCGTGCTGCTCCATCTTTTTCACCGACGTTTATGTGTTTGCGCGTGAGCAATGTGAGCGCCTGTGGTGACACCCTCACGAGCGATTGATGATCGGGAGCTGCTCGAGGTGTTAATCGCTTCTCGTTACCCCACGTATACTACACGATGCACGATGAAGGCCAAAATCGGGCCGATCACCAAATCGGTCGCACGACTCAAAAATCGGCTCAAAATGGGCCAAAAATCGCACAGTGTAAGCCCAGCATTAGAGCAGCAATGTTTGTTCGCTCAGAGAAAGAAAAAAAAGGCTGCAAAAGTACAGGGAGGAATGGGAAAAGGAAAACACCTGGCTGGAAAAGTGCACTATAAAGCGCACTGCACCGTGTGCTGGCGCACTTTTTCCATAGGCATGCTTCTAATGGTGGGCACATGAAGAACACGAGGGGCGTGAAAGCTCGGGGAACCCTTAACCAATTTCTTGTCCACCAGGCATGGCAGAAGCAGATATGGTATGTAAACACTGGTTTGTTTTTTTAAACCCTCTGGTTAAGGTTAATATGGGCATGTGCAGTGAATATCAGCGCTATGTGGCCAGAAGTGTGATAATATAATTTATTTTGTGTAATAAACAACTGCAAGGATAAATGATTACAACAAATAGATGACTAATACATAAAAGTAATACATAGATGAATAATGATGATGAGTTATGATGCGTAATCATGGGAACAAGCGGGTTTACAAACAGGAGCAGCTAATTAGCATTAGAAAAGCTGAAATAATACCTCAGCTGAAGCCAATTGTACTAAATGCACTATATGTGCACTGTTACAAGAATATTTTTGGATAGACTACTTTCTATTAATTTATATAATTTTAAGTTAAGCAGGACAGAGTTCTTTTAAAGAAAGATTTACTTATATTCTCAAAAGTTAAGCATGACAGGCTTCTGTTTAAGAAAGAGACCTGTTTTACTGTGTTAATGTTGTCATTGTGAGCTAAAAATAAATGGCTAAAATGATCATTTGTTTCACATATAGTCATATCACAAAGAATATGCATCTGCTTAAATCAAGTTCAAGTCAAATGGTTAAAAAATAATTTCACACACAAAAAAAGAGCTACCACACTGGGAAGGGTGAAGACAACTGGGTTGCCCAGCCCTGGCCACGAGGTGTCCCTTATTTATTTTTCAGGGAGTTGGCAACCCTAAACCCTACAAACGTTACTGCTGTTTAGTTTTCTGTCTTCATTTATGCTGGAAGTGATAGCAGAGCTGTACGTTTTAATTTGTTTCCAAAACCCCGCAGTCAGGACATGCTATATTGTATTTAGATAGAAGCTAGCGAGCTAACTCCCTGCTAACTTCTAACTCCTTTAAATGTCATAAATTCCGTTTTCATGGATGCCTGGATGTTAAACTCAATTGTTACACCTGGTAGAGCAGAATGCTGATCATTTTATTAAAGATGAAAGACTTTAGACAGTTTTTCAACTCTCAGTAATGCCATAGTGATCGTTTGATATATGGACCTGCAGCGGAGTTTAGACCCAGACACGGCTAGTGACGTCAGACTGAACAACCGGATAATGGCCACTAGATGGCGCAGTCTGGGTTAAATTCATTGAAGGTTAAATTGAATTTGCACACACAAATGTGTTGTTTGTTTTTGATGCTGCAAACATTAATGAGTGGGACTAATGAACATCCAAGCTTTTAAACCTTCCCTCATGCCAAAAGCATTTCTTATGGCTTCAGTTTTCCCTCATGCACAATGACATTTAAGGAGACTGTGACTGATGTCATCCATCAGCGTTAGTGCGTGTATGAATGTCCATGAGAGCATGCGTATCCCATCCAAAGCGGCCAATAACATGCGTGGGCACACATCCTTATCTTAGCAAGGGTAATCAATGGGAGGATAGCGGGTCTGAAATAAATTCACACACTGTTGTAAACAGATCCAGAAGATGGATTATAATGGAGAAATCTGCTCAGTTTCCTTCCCGTTTGCAGATGTTTAAAATGACCATGAATGACTCACAATGAAAGCATCAGTGGAGGTCAACACTTTTTATTTATTTCTATTTATGTATCATATCTTTACAGTCATTTACAAAAAGAATCTGCAGTCTAGACTGCGGCTTTTCTCCAACTTAAAATTTAGCCCAGCAAACTATGTGACAGAGACAGGCCTGCCTCATGTTCATTATTCAGAATGGTTGGAATATCTATGACATTTTTGGTAATTTCCCAACAGCATGAGTGAGAAGATACAAACAACACTGCAGAAAAGAAATTGCATAATAGCTAACACAGCCTAAATTGTAATAATAACTTTTTAGAAAAGCTTACAGTACAGTGTATTTAGCCTTCTATTTCTGGTCTGACATTTGGACTAGCAAAAAGAAAAATTCCCGATAGTGATGTGTGAGAATATTATCACCACATGATGGCAGCGTACTACATCTTGTGCTACATTATCTGTAGACCAGGTGCAATGCACAGGCACTGATAAATGCTAATTAGTAACACACAAGTGAAGTAGGAGAATTTCACCCACCATGAGCACAGACTTCCTGGATGAGCTGCACATCATGCCAAATTATTTGTGAGATAACTGCAGTACAAACTCTCCAAAAAGCACAATGCTACAAAGCTTTTAAAACGGGAGTCCATTGACCCTGACGCTATAATAATGCTCTCCACGTTATGAAATAAAAATGTTTACAGATTAGAGAAATTATTTTAGGTGACAATAACTGGCTAATTTTAACTGAAATGCCAGCTAGACGGATCCTCAAGTCCATGTTGGTGTAAGTGCACTCTGTCTCCTAATTTAAATGCTGCATTGATGAGCAAATTTCATTTTACTTGAACTCAGTGTGATTAAACCAGAAGATAAAAACAAAGAAAAAAAAATGTAGTGAAGTGAAAACAGCGAAATAAAACTTTAAAAAGAAGTAAACCACCACTGAACATTCACACACACCCTCAGCACAATTTAAATTTGGGAACTGCACCTGATGACCTGAGAGGCCTGATTGGTTATAGACACTGAGAGAGTCAGAGATGTGTGATCTGTATTGAACTGGGAGCCTATCAAGTGACTTCAATACTGGGGTAATGTGGAAATGACTGTGTATGTGTCATGATTCTGGCTGCAGCATGCAGAATTCTTTGAAGTTTTGGATAATCCTGCAAATAGACCTTTACAGTAGTGTAACTTACTTAATATAAATACACGGAACAATTTCTCATAGTTACTATTACAGTAGACTTATCTAACTTTTGATATATTTTTAAGTGATAGAAAGCAGCTATGGCAACCTGAGATAATGGTCCAAAACAATGCCATGGTTTTTGACTTGAAAATGATATGCAGAATTTAATTCCCAAAAAGCAATTCATTCAAATTTAAAGCACTAAATTTATCACAGTGAGTAACCAATACCAGCTAAAGGAATATGCAAATTTTCCGACATTTGAATTGCTGGTTGTTTCCTCTAACACGCTTTCATACAAGACAAAAAAACCTAACCTAACAAAAACTACTATTTGATACATATTTCATATGTTGCTGATATATCAAATATGTAGTGCATACAAACAAAGTTTCATTTCAAGGAAAGAAACCTGTCACCTGTGACAGAATTTCATCAAATACATTAAACTAATACATAAAGAGGGCTCCACTACAGTACTCATAGGTTCTTTCCCCTACTTGGACATGTGATTATATCTTGCCTCCAGGCTTTGTGGGGTTGTTTTCAGAACAAATACTTGTGAGGAAGAGACAAGTGTGAAAGTGCTAAAAGCGACAGGAAGGATAACACAGAAGAAATGTTGGAGGGAGTGTCAGACAGGGCCTAGAGGAGCAGAGCAAGCTTGACATAAAATATCACAGGAGGGAGATATGAAACCTGCATAACAACTTGCTTGACAACTGAAATAATGAAGTAAAGTGTAATATGATGTCATTTATACAAGTCAAGGAAAAAAGGTGCATCACAGAGATAGCTACACTCTGTGGTTACTTACAGGTACACCTTGCTAGTACTGGGGTGGACCCTTCTTTGCCTTCAGAGCTTCTGTCTTCATGGCATAGATTCAACAAGGTAATGGAATCATTTCTCAGTTTATGGTCCAAACATGTGTGGAAACAATTCAAGAAATCAGTTTGAGATGAGTGTACCCATGATGGGCACACTGTGGTAATAAAGGAATAGGCACGGTCAGCAACAATACTCGGGTAGGCTGTGGGGTATAATTGGTGCTCAGCTTGTATTAAGAGGGCCAAAATCTGACAACATTGCACCAACACCACCAGCCTGAGCAGCTGATCCAAGGTCGGATCAATGTATGCTTTCTTCTAGTTTACGCTACATTTTGATAGTATCATTTGAACATTGTAGCAGACATCAAGACTCATCAGAGCCGGAAACATTTGCCCTCTCTTCTGATGTCTAGTTTTGGAAAGCCTCAGTTTTTTGTTCTTAGCTGACAGGAGAGGTACCCAGTGTGGTCTTCTGCTGCTGTAGCCCATCTGCTTCAAGAGTCCACACACTGTGCATTTAAAGAAGCTCCTCTGTATAGTTTGGTTGTAACAAGTGGTTATTTGAGTTGGTGTCATTTTCAGATCAGGTAGAAGCTGTTTGACTGTCCTTTGACAACAAGAAGTCATTTTCACCATTTTCATTTTCTAGGTGAAAATGGCTTTTGCTATTTTTTCAGATCCTCTATGAACCTGAGTGATGGTTGTGCAGGGAAATCACAGTAGATAAGGAGGTTTGAATTTCTCACATCAGCCCACCTGACACCAACAACCTTATCACATTCAAAGCCACATATGTGATCTACTGTCCAGATGCTCAGTGTGAACTTCAGCAGGTTGTCTTGACCGTGTCTAAATGCCTAAATGCACTGAGAGGTTGCAATGTGATTGGCTGTTTAGATTAATGATGACTAGATTAATAAGCAATTGAACAGGTGTACCTAATAAAGTGTCTGGTGAGTGTATATGATGGGTTTAAGTGACACTGCGCGAGCTGTCTAAGCCAATAGTGCCAAAAGAAATATCTAAAAAAAAAAACAACTCCAGGGTTTGTCAGGTGGCCACAGGCTCTTTGTCCGTAATGAGTTCTTCCTTTTTCCTGTCACTGACTATAATGTCAGCTGACATCAATCAAGCAGTACAGAAATTTATTTGTTAGAAAGCACAAGACACAGACCAAAAAAAAAAATTCTTCTGCTTGAAAAAACAGCTAATGGAGCACGAGTCTGTGAGGTCATGTCAGGGGGGCTCATATCAAACTGAGAGTGAGGTCACATTTTTAAGTGAAAAATTCATTTCAGTTCAATTTTATTTCTGTAGCTTTGAAGAAAATGTGTCTGAGAAAGATGGACTAATTAGGGGTAACTGATTTTACTAATTAATGGTCTAAATAAGTACCAAGAAAAAGAGTAACCACGAAAAAAGGAGACCTATCTCAGGACCTGTACACCTCCAGGACATTGCGGCGTGCAGCTCGGATCTCAGCTGACCCTTCTCACCCTGGACACAGTCTGTTTGACCTGCTCCCCTCAGGCAGGAGGCTCCGGTCCATTCGCACCAGAACCTCTCGCCATAAGAACAGTTTCTTCCCCTCTGCTGTTGGACACATGAACAATAACCATATGACTGTTCCCGCTACTAACACATGACCCTACGCTGTGTTCACTGCATCATTCCATGTTTGGCACTGATCACCACCTGCACTCATGTATATATCTTTCAACGTAGCACTCTTAATTCTTATTCTCATGTATATATCTCATGTATAGCTCATGCACATATCTTTCTACGTAGCACTTTTAATTCTTATCCCTACTTTTATTTTTTCATGTCTATTTAAGTGCTATTTATGACACTATGTTTGCACTGAAGCACCGCAGCAATTTCCTAATGTTGTAAACCTGCTCAACATTTGGCAATAAACCCCTTTCTGATTCTGATTCTGAATAGAATAGGATCGAGTGCATGTACATGTATATATTACCCTGAGTACTCCCATAGTACACCTGCAAGCCACAGCTTCCAGCGCTAGGATTGGTCAAAGTGTAGTTATACTTCCTGACACACTGATTCAATGCTAGCTTTCCAAATGGCAGTAAGGTGGACCCTCACATAATGGGAGCAATTTAAGCCAAGCTGTCAGCGGTCTTCATTGCAGCACCATATCTCAGTTTGCACTGCTTCATCCTGTTACATTTTTGTACAGTCAGACCACCAGTGCAATTTACTGCCTCATTCATCCATCATTCCTGAGAGAGCAGGCTGTCTGACACGTGCCACTGCTGAAACGCTGCCAACATCCAGGCAGAGGAAGGGCTTCACTAACAAAACCTATTGATCCAGAGGTACTTGTCTTCTCTGATGTGCTTACTTTACTTACAAAGATGCCAGTCTGTTACAGAGTCAAGGGGAACTGAAGGTGAAGGCTATTCAGTGATAGGCGATGCTTATCTGATAGTCTGGATGGAAAAAAAGAGGCAAAAAGAACACTCAGGTGGAGCACATGCACTTTCCAGCCTTTGTTGTTGTGTAACAGCAACCTGAGGAGTGTGTCACTTTAAATACATGTGGAAAAAAAAGCAAAGCCTTCCCATCGAGCACCTTTGAGTTTTTATAATTTTCTTTTCTTTCTTTTGAACAACACTTACCATCGTTTTTTATTTTATTTTAAGATTTGTCTGTGGACATGTGGATTATCACCATCACAATCTTGTTTTTCTGAAGTTTTCTGAAACACACAAGTGAAGTAGGAGAATTTCACTCACCAACACATGAGCACAGACTTCTTGGATGAGCTGTCAGGACAATGAACTGCATATCATGCCAAATTATTTGTGAGATAACAACAGTGCAAATTCTCCAAAAAGCACAATGCTGCAAAGCTTATCTCTTAAAATGGGAGTCCATGGATACCGACTCACTGTTGGTTAAGAACTCAAGCGGTCATTTGGGGGAGCTGCACTTCTTCTTTTTTCTTTCTAAGTTTTCATGCTCACATTAAGATGACTCAACTCCCATATGGATACCAGCAAATCTGCCAGAGACTAGGATGCTAAGAGAACAAACACTGACAAATATTTCACAAAGTTCTTTTATTTACAGTGCTTTCAGTTAAAGTTTAAGAGTGCAAACATGAATATATCATTCACTCTGACAATTGAGAAAAGTGCATTATTTGAAAAAGAATCATTTTAGATCATAATGTTGTGTGCGTGGTGATGGAAAGAGCAAATTTATTTTGGTTTGTTAAATGCAAATGTTCTTTCCACATGGCACCTGACCCAGACAGTTGTCTGACAGAAAATACAAACAACGTGACTAAAAAGCTGAAGTGAAACCACTCTGACCAGTAACTCGCTGATAAGAGACAAAATCAGATCAGCAGTTGCAAATAAGCACAGGCATTTAAATATCTCTTTTCCAGTCTTGTTGTCCACTCACGGAAGTAGTAAGTCACTGCTAAGGATTTTTATGATTTTAATGAAAATCAGAAGGTGCGATCAAAACAATGTAACCATTTGCACTGAGTAGTCACTGAGCTTTATTAAAGTAAAGAGCAAACATTTCATCAGTTTTCTGAAATATAAGTTATAGGATAATAAAAAAAAGCTCCCGATCATTTCCTCTAAAACTGCAAAACTGCACTGAACTCTGCAAAAGATGTGCTCTCTGAATGCCTTTTTTGTTATTTTTGGCCATGCTCCACCAATCCACAAAGTTCAGTGAAATTCTGCTGGTATTTTTTTGCATAACCTTACTGACAAAAAGTTTTATATGCCTCAATCCCTATGGTTAAATAGGTAACAGAATTCCTCTCTTCTTTTCCTGCAAAAAGAGGACAATCTGACTGGCACATGCCTGTCCTGTGCTAGTAATGAAGCAGTAAAGCAGTGGGTCGGCAAGACAGTTAAGGCTTGATAGGGCAACGCTGATCTTGTAGGGATAGAGGATCCATGCAATGTTCCTGCAGTCATTAACCAGTATGCGAAGAAGCATCATGACATGAATAGGTCCGAAGCAGAACAAAAGGCCAAGAAGAACCAATGTTAATAGCTTTAAAATCTGCTTTTGTTCCTGCTTGTCAGTGGCCTGATTGGATTTTACAGCTGTGCAAATCCTCCAGGTGGAAAAGAACACTAGGAGAACTGGAATAATAAACCCCAGAAAGAAGCGCATTACATTAGCCCGGAGGAGAGTCGCTGACAGTGGACTAAAAATGTCAAAGCACACTGAAAAGTTTTTCTTTTCATGGTATGAGTCCTCCCAGGAGATGGTGCTGGTGTTGAAACAGACCACCAACAACCAAATGGTAACAGTGACTGCTGCTGCAGTGCTAACTTTCCTCCACCATCTGCACTTTAATGGGTGAACCACTGCTAAGTAGCGGTCAACTGCAATGCAGCAGAGGAGAGCTTCGCTGGTGTAGAAGTTGGTAAAGAGAATGTATATGGACAGCACACAAACATAACGCCCATGGATCCAAACTCCTCGCCACAGGAAGTCCAACCAGAGAATAAAACAAACAGTGAAGGTTAGGTCACTCAGCGCCAGACTGAACAGATACACACCGAGCTCGTTCCTCCTTCTAATGTGCTGCCAGGATACGTAGAGGAAGAAGGTGTTGGAAGGGATGGCGATGGCAACGACAGCCATGTAGAACAACAGAAATGAACTTCTCCCGGCTGCATCGTCGACCAGGTTACATTCTGAATGATTACTGGTCAAGGTTGAGTTTTCCATTGTAGAGGTTGTGTTCATATGCTTACACCTTGTAGAAAAATAAGGAAGCAATACATGAATGGATGTAAATACACAATACCTGTAAGAGTCTCTACCAAGTTCACAGACCTGCCACATGACTACATCTCAACTCATGAAAGGACTTTTTAAAGTTGGCAAGTCTGACACCACTGGGAACTACAAATTATCAATGGAATGTGAAAATGGAGAACTCTACCTATGCACTATTTTTTTAAAAAGAGGAAAATTTACTACTTAGAAAGAATAGTTGAAAGATGCTGTTGAGTGTAAGCCCTTTTGTTTTGGTAGTTTAAGATTAAAAGGCAGAGTGTTTCAATTGTGCGGATTGATTTGACATTCAGCATGAGTGTGAGTCAACCTTATGCAAGTGCAATTAAATTGTTACAATAGCCTCGCTTTTGCAGCATTGGGTTGTTTACCCAGTGTTTTGAGTTCATGGAGTTTTTAGTTATATTTGAATATTTTCTGTTCGCTCTTAGTTTGCTTTATTTGCCCCGACCCCACTTTTTCCTTAGTTACCATTTATTTTTGTTTATATTGTTCTATATATATTTTCCCGTTTAGTCTTGTTCTCAGTTCCTGGTTGCTTTAGAGTTTTTTTTTTCCTATGTCAATTCCCCTGTAACAAACTCATTCGTGTCTGTTTCCCTGTTATCACGTTTCACCATATACCTTACTGTAAAACAATTTCCTGTCATTTTTACAAGATTTGTTTAGGCTTTGGTTGTGTGCTATTTCAATGAACAAGCTTGCTACACTGGCACTGTGTTTCACTTTTCCTCACAGTTACATTTCCTGATATTGTCTACCACGAAAAACATGTGAAAAGTTGCAAATACAACTTTTCCTAAGTACTCTAAATTCTCAGTTATATTGCAACATGATAGAAAATCCTAAGGTCACATTTTTATTGCAATGGAATTATTTGATAGGGGCTTGTTAAATTTTTTTTTATAGTATTCCTTTAAACCATAAAGTCATATTAACAAAGTACTTACTCTGTATCAAGTTGTATTTCCACTCAAATTTCTATAAATTCTTAGAATAAAACCAATAAAACAGATGAAAGGCTGACGTATTCTGTTTCTTCGTCTTCACCGCTTAATCAATCTGCTAGAAAGAAGAGGAAGGGTCAGCAGCTGCTGCATTTTATCCTTAACAACTGTATCATTTACTGGGTGACAGGATATGACAAAACAAACTACAGGACCAGGTGATTTTAATTTAAGCCCATATGAAAGTGTGTGTCTCTGTTTGGCGTGTCAACAGACATGAACTCAGGTAGAGGTGATGCCAATAATCGTCCCATAAAGTGATAGATGTCTTTTCAGCTCGTTGTTTGAACAGCGCAGATATGTCTTTATGGTTTTGTTTCAATGACTGCACGCTCTAAAAGAACAGATGCTTTTTTTTATTAGTATCTCATGGAAGCATGAATAGCTGTCAAGTGTTATAAATACAAGTGGTTAGTAGGAAAATTCCACAGTGTGCTTCTCTTTGTGCAAAAATACACTCAAATATTCAAGTGCAGTGATACACAATAATACTGAACACTGGATCAAAATGAAACTATTAACACCACAGCCAAATATTTCAAATTACACAAATCACAGTTAAAATTAAACATCACATTAAAGACAAATATACAGAAGAAATAAAAAAAATAATTAATATGCCTAAACTTAGATCACATGTAGGTTACATATAGGTTGCACAGCCCCAAATAATAGTTAGATTTTCATTATATTTACATTTTATGTTGAAAGAAGGGGAAAGAAATCATTCAAACAGAGCTATCACTGTGCTTTCCACGCATAAAAAGCCACCTCACATTTTGTGCAGTTTTCTTAATCTCTGTCTTTGCGCTCTCATTGATTAGACAGTATATTATAGGATCCAGTGTACTGTTTAGCGTTGTGGTGGCAACTGTCACCATGAATGCACTTTTGAGCCTAGTTGCCCAGACGCAGGACCCAGGCTCCAGTATAGCCCTGAGCAGCATGACCAACTGGTAGGGCATAAAAGACACTATGTAGGTTAGAAGGAGTAGCAATAACAGCCATCCCACTTTCCTGCGGTCTTCCACTTGGATGGAGGTGTTACATTTGATAGAGCGCATGATGTTATGATAGCAAAAAGTCATGATGAAGGTAGGAACCAAGAAACTCAAGGCGAACCTTGTAAGGGCAACAGCGGCATCTTCTTGTGTCATGGGTATCTGCTGATCACACAAGTATCTTGAAGCTTGCAGCGCCCCCATGTGGTGAAGTAAGACAATGTGGAGGGCAATCTCCAAAGCCCAGACAGCTATACTCACAAGCACTGCTGTCCTCACCTCCCTGATCCAGTTAAAGTGGAGTGGGTAGACCACTGCCAGATAGCGATCAGCACAGATGCAGCAAAGGAGACCAGAACCAACAAAAAAGCTGTTGTACATGATTACAGCCATGAGGTTGCAAAGTTCGTCACCTATGTGTTGCCCCATGGCCTGTACTATCCAAATAGGCAGAGTGACTGTGTATAGTAGGTCAGAAATGCACAGGCTGACAAGATAGACTGCCATGCTGTTCCCCTTCTTCATCAGCATCCAGGCCACATACAGAGACAGGCAGTTGGCTGGAAAGCCCACACTAAAAAAAAGAGAGTACGCCGTTGGATACATGTACCTCTGCACCGAGGAGTTAGCCGTGCATGAGTTTGTGTTGTTGGTGATCGTCGAGTCCATCCTGACACAGCGGTGACTGAAGCCCGAATGGGAAGCTCATTCGATTCGAGATCTGAAAATGCAAATAATGGGGAAGTGTTGTTGTGCTCAAAATAAAAACAGTGTTTGATGATTTACGGAAGCTGTCCTGTTTTTACAGTACTAAGCAAAATGTGCTCATCAAGTTTCTTAATTCCGTGTCCGAGTACTGGTGAATGTAAAATCCCACAAATGCAACAGAATTAGAAAACACTTCACAAGTATATGTTTGTGTTTTTTAAACCGTGGAAATGTGCCAAAATGTATCATTTACTTTATTAGAGTGTCCCCATTCTATACACTCTGTATAACTTTCCAGGAACAGCATATATTTGCATGTCATGGCGTTCTGCCAGTGTAGCTCAGAGGATTAAAGTGGGATATGGCCACTGTAAACACTGCAACAGTTACATCCTTTTTGCACACGCTCTTTTCTACTCTGTAATATTCCCGTTAACGTTCTTGATATTTATTTATAATAAACTCTGTCAATCCTTGATATTTATTATTGAGTGATCTGTGTATATTGGGCTATTGCTTAAATGTCTTAAATGTGTAACATATGCTATTGTTAAATAGTGTAGTCTGTTTCTGTTACTGTTATTTATACTGCAGCAACTGTAACCCACATAATTTCCTTAGGGATTAATAAAGTATGCTGATTCTGGTTGATTAATTCAACTTCTGAAAGTGAAAAAGAAAATAGGAATACTGCGTTTATTTAAGTCTAAAATCTAATTTTAATGTAGTGAAGTAGATTTTGAGTAGGATTTTACGTGATGTCCGCGAATGCAGCACTGACATCCACACCTTCCCAGCTGATAATTAGCGGCCTTATAAGAAACAGCTGCGCTTCACTATGCACGGAGGCATTTGGTAGTCTGTTCTATCCAAGGTGGTCAAGCGCGTTAAGTGGTTAAGCGTTGCAGAGCGGTTTGATTTCTTCAGGAAAGCCGCTCATTCTAGTATTGCCCTTAGAGAGTGTTAAGTGGGACTCAGTCGTCAAGGGTGGAACTTGACGACTGTTTCCCTCTTTTGTTACAGAATTGTGCCATACTGCTGCTGTCTTGTTCAGTCTTGTTCGCTTTTATTCTGTCTTGTTGTGGCCTGTTGTCATCTTATGGACTGGCCTTGACTGACTCCTGGCTTTATAGTCTTTTACTCGGAATTGTTTGATATATTTTAATCTTGCGTTTATAAATAACTGTATCTTAGGGTGTGTTTGTTTTATTTCTCTTTTATTAATTTGTTTAACGTTTTATGCTTTGTTTTGTTGCTTTAGTGGAGGTGCGGCCGCTTGTTGAGGGGCTAGGCACGTGAGATGGAATCCCCTCCCCGATGCGTGAGAGTGTACACACCGGGCATAGGTAGACTGCACCATTTAGATTTCAGTGTGAGTGACAGTGAGGTTTGCAGTGGAACTATACGGGTCAGTAATTGGTGGCACCCTTGGGAACTCCTCTAGGTTGCCTCCTCAAGTCGTCGTTCTCCACTATTTGTTTAGTTATTTTATTGAGCTGCTTTTGTTCTAGGGTAGCATAGTGACAGCGAGCCTGGTCATTTTAATCACTGTTTGTTAATAAAGTCTTCTAATTGACAGTCTTGCGGTCTCAGCCCTGTTACCTTAAGAACTTTTCTGATTTTACAGTTCTGTTTTTTAGTATTTTCCGTAATAAATTTTGATTTGTAAAATTGATCAGCCTCACCTCTGCTATTAATAAGGAGCCTGTGGGCTTTGGTAGCTAGTGTAACATTTACATTGGCTATAGAAATCTTTCCTGGGGTGTAACTCCCTCCCCAGGTGGCGTTGTCAACATCCTGTGGTCTCCTTAACTGGTTATCCTCCTTCGTGCCACCACATTAACAAAGGTACTCGGCTTGAATCAGTAAAGTAACGAAAAAAAAAGCTTTATTTTCTGTTGCCTATATTGTAGAGGGTGACTTTGCTTCTAAACGGGAAAATGAGTAGGGAAGAGGTTTGTGGGATTCGGTAGGCAGGGGAGCCCTAAAATCTGCTTTAACTGCTCAATTTGGGGGGGGGAGTCACAACTCACAATAATTTCTATTGTGGGCTCCAGTAGATTTTCTTGGTGTACAGGCTCTGATAACCTGATCTGCTGCTGTTTGTGGATGTACACAACTGAATTCAACAAGATGTCTGCAGATGTTTCATGCGTTGTCCTGTATTTCCATTCTCTACGCTGACAGTACACTACGTGCTGTCTTTTTTTTTTTCTCTCCTAGGTGGCATGAAGGTGGAATCATTGATTGAATCTAAGCATCATCAGCTTAACTTCAAATTCATCTCTGCTACACTTAATGCAACTTAACTCTGACCATGAAACCACAGCCACACAGCAGTCACACACTGCACTTTACTTTGAATTCACCACAGTTCCCTCTGAACTGGCCCCTGCAGGGCCAGCTGGATACTGAAGTTCTGCAACCACAACTTGTGGACACCTGCAGTTGTCATGGTGCTGTGCCATCTCTTTGTGTGCCACATACCCTGTTGATTAATAGGTGAACAGGACTGCCTTTCATGTGTTACTGTTTAGGCTTTAATCTGTTTCCTGTTTGAAGTCCCACAGTGACCTAAAAATAACTGCCTTCAAATCTGTTAAACCAAAAGTAATGAGCCTGTTGTGAACATGTAAAAAGTGAAAGAACAGAAATTTGTTTAAAAATGTAAGGAGTAAAAAGCGGTCAGAAAAATAAATACTCAAGTGAAGTACAGCCTCCTGAAAATTTTAAGTGCAGTAACAAAATATTTTGTTCTTCGTTACTTCCCACCTCGGGATATTGCAATGTGCACTCTTGAGACAAAGCAGGCATAGACAGCCCACTAACCACATATCTTGCATAGAGAGCTGGTTCCTGCTTACCAAATAAAGGCTTGTTGGAGTTGCTGCTATCCAGTGTATAAAACTCATGCCATCTCTGATTTGTGGCCAGATCTGCTCTAAATGTCCCATGTAGTGGAACACAGACATTTAACTGTGGCAAAATTTAGGAAGTGCATTTTATTTAAAATGTTTTGGTGGTTTCTAATAATAGAATTTGACATTGACATTGCACAGATATAAAGTAACTGCAGACCGCTTATAAATCTGCAAAATGTTAATTTTTCCTACTCAAGCTTTAATTCCATACTTTTTGTCCACATCTTCACTTGTAGTGGGTCACTGGCCCACCAGGGGGGGCTCATGCCACAGATTGAGAACAGCTACTTTTAACAGCTCACTGAACCTGAAGTATACAGGGAGTGCAGAATTATTAGGCAAATGAGTATTTTGTCCACATCATCCTCTTCATGCATGTTGTCTTACTCCAAGCTGTATAGGCTCGAAAGCCTACTACCAATTAAGCATATTAGGTGATGTGCATCTCTGTAATGAGAAGGGGTGTGGTCTAATGACATCAACACCCTATATCAGGTGTGCATAATTATTAGGCAACGTCCTTTCCTTTGGCAAAATGGGTCAAAAGAAGGACTTGACAGGCTCAGAAAAGTCAAAAATAGTGAGATATCTTGCAGAGGGATGCAGCAGTCTCAAAATTGCAAAGCTTCTGAAGCGTGATCATCGAACAATCAAGCGTTTCATTCAAAATAGTCAACAGGGTCGCAAGAAGCGTGTGGAAAAACCAAGGCGCCAAATAACTGCCCATGAACTGAGAAAAGTCAAGCGTGCAGCTGCCAAGATGCCACTTGCCACCAGTTTGGCCATATTTCAGAGCTGCAACATCACTGGAGTGCCCAAAAGCACAAGGTGTGCAATACTCAGAGACATGGCCAAGGTAAGAAAGGCTGAAAGACGACCACCACTGAACAAGACACACAAGCTGAAACGTCAAGACTGGGCCAAGAAATATCTCAAGACTGATTTTTCTAAGGTTTTATGGACTGATGAAATGAGAGCGAGTCTTGATGGGCCAGATGGATGGGCCCGTGGCTGGATTGGTAAAGGGCAGAGAGCTCCAGTCCGACTCAGACGCCAGCAAGGTGGAGGTGGAGTACTGGTTTGGGCTGGTATCATCAAAGATGAGCTTGTGGGGCCTCTTCAGGTTGAGGATGGAGTCAAGCTCAACTCCCAGTCCTACTGCCAGTTTCTGGAAGACACCTTCTTCAAGCAGTGGTACAGGAAGAAGTCTGCATCCTTCAAGAAAAACATGATTTTCATGCAGGACAATGCTCCATCACACGCGTCCAAGTACTCCACAGCGTGGCTGGCAAGAAAGGGTATAAAAGAAGAAAAACTAATGACATGGCCTCCTTGTTCACCTGATCTGAACCCCATTGAGAACCTGTGGTCCATCATCAAATGTGAGATTTACAAGGAGGGAAAACAGTACACCTCTCTGAACAGTGTCTGGGAGGCTGTGGCTGCTGCTGCACGCAATGTTGATGGTGAACAGATCAAAACACTGACAGAATCCATGGATGGCAGGCTTTTGAGTGTCCTTGCAAAGAAAGGTGGCTATATTGGTCGCCGATTTGTTTTTGTTTTGTTTTTGAATGTCAGAAATGTATATTTGTGAATGTGGAGATGTTATATTGGTTTCACTGGTAAAAATAAATAATTGAAATGGGTATATATTTGTTTTTTGTTAAGTTGCCTAATAATTATGCACAATAATAGTCACCTGAACACACAGATATCCCCCTAAAATAGCTAAAACTAAAAACTACTTTCAAAAACATTCAGCTTTGATATTATTGAGTTTTTTGGGTTCATTGAGAACATGGTTGTTGTTCAATAATAACATTATTCCTCAAAAATACAACTTGCCTAATAATTCTGCACTCCCTGTAGAAGATACAGACTTGTTTTTAAAAAGTGTAAGACTCGTGATGGACAGCTTAAAGAAGCATTAAAAATAACAAAGAACCACATCACAGGGGACAACAAGTCTGGAACGTTTTATTAATTTATTGTCTACAAGTGATTAATATTGAGTGTTACATTAAGTGCTGTGAAAAAGAGGTATGCATTTCAGTGTCCAGCAGTGATCTGTGATTTTAAACCATAAATAAACTACTTAAAGCATTGTTAATTGTATTTAAACTGTAAATTTAAGCTCCTAGGACCTGGCGTCCACATATGTGGACATCACATTTTAGGGTTGTCCAGACCACAATACTACATTTTTTTTTCCTCTACAAGGGCCCGATATCCACTTGTGAGGACATACTGCTACTGTTCTATCAAAATTTAAAGCGAATGTCCTCATATGTGGATCTCATTTTTCTTAGAAATGAAAATCAGGTAAAAAAAAAAATCACATAATTCTTTGTTTTGTTTTTTTACAATCATCAGGTCCCAATCAGCCCAAAGAGAAATTAAAAATGCATGCCATGAAAGAGTTCAGGTCTTAGGAGGTTAAAACCCTTACATATATACACGCAGAGTTTCTTTTTGATGCAATGGGAATAGAAGCACAATACTTTAATATAATGCAAAGAAAAAAAATCCCTCTTTGAACTTTAAGTTCATCACTGAAACAATCCAAGTTGGTAGCAGTAAATCTGCATCATGCCACAGCACAGAGCACTCCAACTACATAACCATGCCCACAAGTGAAGTGGAAAATCTAACCATGCAAATATTATGTTAATAGTATAAACACTGTTAAACTGTTGCCGTCTCTTTTGCATATTTGTTTCATTATCTCAGCTTGTGTTTATCACATGTGCAATATAAAATAAAGGTGGGAATGCTATTCAATTATGAAGCAGGGTTATTATGGCATTAAATCTGAAATTGTGTCTAATCGATATCAATTAGAGGATGAGCAGTAGAATGACACATTTGAAATTTGAGCCTCATATCCTGTCATGCTACGAATGTCAACAGGATGTCAAGAGAAAGCTATACTGGATCACTGGTTTTGAAGAACAACCACACCCTTACTTGCCATTGAATTTTAACTTCATTGAAATTTAGCACAAACGAAAGCTCAAATATGGCCTTAAATGTAATTATAGTTTTATAATTATATTTTTCAAAATGTGACATCTAAACAGATACGGGTTCATGGACGGTTGGTAAAACAAAACTTGTTTGAGGTATGAGGTAATGTCTCCTGTTATTCACTCCTCTGTCAGAGTCTGACGAAACATGGAACAAAGCCCAAGACAATAAAAAGGTCCTATTGTGACTTTTTTTCTAACAGTGTATTTTCATTCTTTAACTTCAGGAGTGTTGCATGAATCACATTTCAGACGACTTGCTTGTTATCTTTAGCCTTTCCTCCATGCCAGCTGTCTTCTGCATGCTACTTTCTCTTAGCCAAAGCCAGGAGTTATGTTCCAACTGGAGAAACGGTCAAAGAACGCTCAGACTTCACTACACCAAGTAGAGTCAGACTGACAGCCTTTCAGTATCACCTCTAGGAAATGAACATGTTATGGCTAAATATCCCTTTCTGAAGAAAAAGTAATGCATGCACAATGTTAAACAAAAAAACAAACAAACATTCAGATTACAAAAACAACATTTTTCTCCTTGCCTGAGTAAATAATTGTCCATTTAACTGGGTAAACCATCACAGCACACATCCAAAAGATCGCAGTCCCGCATATCACTTTGAGCTATGATCACAATTTAAAACTTGTCAGGCGTGTGGACAGTCGGCTGAAAGATGCTGTTTGAGTCTTGTTCCACAATATGAAGAGTTCCTTTGCTCGTTTCTGGAAAGTTTTCCCTACTAAGACGTAGAGAATGGGGTTAAGGACACTGTTGAAGAAGGCAAAGTACGTAGAGATCTGTTGGACGATGGTCAGTGTGATGTGGCATTTCAGAATGCCAGTGTTTCGGAGCACATCTAGTATCTTTGTCACGTGGAATGGCACCCAGCAGATCAGGAATGCCAGGAGAACTGCCAGGATGAGAGTGGTGGCCTTCTGATCCGTTTTCTGAATGTTTAAAACCTCCATTAGCCTCTTTCTCAGAGTTTGAATAATTTTGACAGTGCAGAACAAAATAATGATAACAGGGACGATGAAGCTGAATGTTATGGTTGTCACCTCAGATGCCAGATATTGCTCTGGAAAAGTTAGGTTAAGTGAACAGTGAGTAAGATTTAACTGAGAGTTGAATTCTAACTTCCTGTAGATGAATATGGGGAGAGCAAAGACCAAGCCAAGACCCCACACAAACAGACATCCCAGTTTGGCATAAAACGGCCGGCGTATCCTCTCATGGGAAAGTGGGTGCACCAGTGCCACATAACGATCTATGCTAACCATAACAAGGAAGTAAATGCTACAGAACGCATTCATGTAGATAACAGCTGATGTCACTTTGCACAGGCTTTCACTGAAAGGCCAGTCAAATCCCTTTCTTGTATATTCAGCCCAGAAGGGCAAAAAGCACACCAGAGCAAGGTCAGCTCCAGCCAGGTTGCTGAGGTATATCTCAGCCACAGTGCAGGCCTTCTTGTGGAGGCAGAAAACCATCAGCACAAACACATTAAAGATGATTCCAAGCACGCTGATGACCAGGATGTAGGGTGGAACTAGAGTGAAGACCAAGCTGTTGTCTTCAGGAATACAATGGTCTTCTCCTGTGTTACTTTGGTCTCCAGACATCTTGACAGAGTAAGAGTTGGAACGGATGCTGCAGAGAGAGGACAGCAACACAGGTAAAACATTATGAAATGCTATGTTATATGGAACACAGTGATATACTTCATTGTCATTAAAACTCATAATGCAAAAGCTGTTGCTGTATTTCCAGTTCGTTCCTAATAAATAAACACTGTGGCAAGTTCAGGCACAGAACCTGTTTTGGTGACTCCTGAAAGAAAATCATTTTTTAAATTTATTTATTTAATGAACTTTTCTCACCATCTCTAAACCCTTACTAAAATTCAAAAACAATGACAAGAGTTAATTTTCTTAGTTTTGTTATTAGGATTAAAGCCTCTCTTTAAAAAAAAAAAAAAAAAAAATCAAAACAAAAACAACCCTTGCGATTAGGGTTGGTTCAGGTGACGGCAAACCATTCATACTTTTTTGCCATCACTTATTCAATTCAGGGAGTGTGGGAGGAACCCAGAGTACCCAGTGAGAGGATAGAAACACTATGCAAAAGGTCCCTGACTGGATTTGAACCCAATAGCTTTGTACTTTGAAGCAGCAGAGCTTACCACTGCACCACTGTACTGCCAAGCCTAACACTGAAGTTGCTCTAGGCTCATCCAATTAGACAACTTACTATGATGCACAACGTATTTTCCTTCTATTTCTCATAAACTTTTATCTACTTTCTACCATAGTTTGTGTTTTCCTTTGCGTACCCATGAACCACTTGTTTCTCTTCTTTTTCCACTCATCTCCCAACTATTCACAGTAAAGATGGCTAGCCCTTCCTGAATCGGGGTTTGCCAAAGGCCTCTTCCTGTCTCAAAGAAGTGTTTCCCCCCAGGGACTTGTATGCGTGTCAGGTTTTTCTCTATCATAGTCTTCATCTTTCACTATAAAGACCTTAAGGGAACAGTTTGTGCAAACTGGTGCTAAATAAATAAAAATCAACTGATTTTCCCCCTTGCCTAGACATTTAAAATAGTAAACAAACAAACAAACAAACAAACAAAAACCCTCCTCAAAAAATAAAAAAACCTCAATCTTTCATAGAAAATTGATTTTCTATGAAAATCTGGTGTTAATGACAGATAATTGATGTCTTGAGTAACATCAACACCAACAATAACTCAAACACTCAATCCTCTAAAGGGTTGCTGAACTTTGTTTTTGTTGCTTTTAAAACTTTTTTGTATTAAAAGTACTTAATTCTAACACCCCCCTGTCCCCCACGCCTATGTAGTATTTTGTATTTGTTTTTGCACATAAACGATAACAACCCAAAGGTATTCACATTTTAAACTTACTGCGGTTCAGCAAAACAGAAACCACATTGAATGCAGAACTTTTCCATATCTGTCACTTAACGCTGCATAATATGAAAAGCAATTGCACAAAAGGATGATTAACGGTTATCAGCACCAATCCAACAACATTTTGCCTGCATGTCGCCTCCACTGTATAACTGCGGGGCATCCACAGTTTCTGTATGTTTTCTCAGCAGCTTTAAAACAATTTTAACTGAAATGCATGAACGCTTAAAAACAAAACAAAGTGGCAAAAAACAAAAACTCGTCATCATGTGTGTGTGTTTGTATTAGTCTAAATGTTTAATCGTACTTACTCGTTTTGGTTAAAGGTTCTCAAAACGCTAAACGTGTTGAGACAAATCCAGTTAAGAATCTGCAGTTACACCTGACAGAGTTCATAACCTGCACAGCCAGAATATTAACTCAAAACTTTGTTGTTATTTGTCACAAGTAATGATATAAAGCAGAAAACACTTTTCATTATAAATCATTATGCACACTGTTAAGTAGTAGTTATGATTTAATTAACCTTAAACTGCAGAAGAAAAAAGGTAAAGAAAAAAAAACACAGACAGAAAAGTAAAAAACAAGTTTGTTCATACCTTGTACGCAAGAGTCTGTCCTCTAGGTAAAAAACGAAAGCGTCCCAAAAATCAACTATACACACCCAACACCTTGTGCTACTGACTGTGGCTGTCGCTGACTTCGAGGGGAAAGTAAACCGATGGCTCGCGCTGCTGCCACACACTTCGGTCAATCCCTCCCTTTTCTCTGTTTAAGTACCGTTGTGGTACGGAGGGCCTAACGTGCCGGAATGAAATAAATAAACATTTCATATCATTAATTCAACGGAAATTATATATATATATATATATGTGTGTGTGTGTGTGTGTGTGTGTGTGTGTGTGTGTGTGTGTTTATATATATATATATATGTATATATATATATATATATATATATATATATATATATATGTATATATATATATATATATATATATATATATATATATATATATATATGTATATATATATATATATATATATATATATATATATATATATATATGTGTGTGTGTGTGTGTGTGTGTATGTATATACTCGTACCACAATCATTTCCATTGAAGAAACCGATAAATTGTCTTACCATGTGGGTTTTGGCGGGAGGTGGATTATCAAGACCAAAACAACAAGGTTCAATTGCAGCTTCTACTCAAGAAGACGGTAAGACTGGTGAACTTCATACCTCATTAATTCCACCAGCACTATTCTGCCCTACTGTGCTGCTACATTGTCATGTACATAAGGAAACATCTAAATGAAAATAAAGTAACCTTGAACCTTGAAGTGCTGATAAACTTTCCGATAATAACTTTACCCCCCCCATAAATGTTATATTATAGCTACACCATGTGTATTCAAATTTTTTTCATTTGTTTATTAACAGTTATTTGGAGCTGAGGAATGACACTGTGCAACCAGAACCAGTTCAGGTTCTTTAAACCATCTCAGTTGCTATGGACTTAACAGAAGAATGATTGGACTTTCCTGTTACTTTTGAAACCCATCCAAAACTCATAAAGTAAATTTTACGACACTCCCAGCACTACAGCAAGATTGCCTTTTCTTCTCGTTATGCCCCTCGACTTTGAACCAATATGTAAGCGGAAACTTAACTCCCAATTTTAAGTAGCATTTATCCAATATCCAATACAGCTGCCAGTGGAGAAGTTTCCAGTAGCTTTAAACAGTTTTCAATGTGATGCTGACATATAAGCTGTATAGTTAAATGTTGATCTCGTTAAGTGTGACTGCATGGACGCTCTTTTCACTGATTCTTTTTTTCCACCACTGCTGCAGTACATGCCTCACAGCCACAGTAATCTGAGATGCGCTGTCCTCCACAGTACTAGCACTTGAACTTTGTTTTCCTTTACACACAGCAGCAATGTGCCATTAATATAATTTTGGCCCTTAAAACCTCTGGGGATGTATAATGTCTAAGTGCATAGCTCATATACCCTTTAAAAACATTGCTTTTGCCCCCCCCCCCCACACACACTTTAGCATTACAGCTAAACTGTCACATTAATCTCTATTTCCTCTTGTCTTTAAGTGCTGTGCCTTGGTTACCATAGAGACTGCTATATTTTCTTTTGTCTGCTCAGCTCTAATAGCTGTCGGCACACCAGAAATAAGTCCAAGGACAATCTTATTGTCCTCAGTCAATGTGCTTGTCAACTTTTGGCCTGTAATTTTGCCTGATCTGATGACTGACCTTGTCCCTACAGATAATTATGTCTTACTTCTAATTTTCCTGGTGTTTTTGATGTCTACTACTTTATATATCACTTTGCTCCTGACTCAGTTTAACGACCACTTTATGCTGCTCATTTGGCGTCCCTCATGTGACAATGGTTTGGTCATTATCACTTTCATCTGCATTCATTAACAGCTTTTTGCAGTTTTTCTGCTTAGTAAGCAGTGACTGAATGCACAAACAACAGATCCTGCTAACCACCTCAAATGAAACAAATTAAATGTGTTTTTACATAAACGAAATTAATTAATCAATCACACATTTAAAGACGTGTAATTAATGATGCATCATTTACTATTTTAAATAATTAATGGCACATGACATAATGATCTATTTATTCATTTAATAATATTCATTTAATTTTGGCACTTTTGAGCCTCAACAGTGTAGCAGTTTGCACTATTTATTTTTGTAGTATTTTCTCGGAAATCATTGACGTGTCCACAAGAGTTCCAAAGTTGTCTTTAAACATGCTGCTGCTGACAATTTACAAGGTATTTACGTTTTCAAAGACACTGTGGGATCAGAGATGGGGGTGTGTGTTGAACTCTCTCACACTCTGTCTGACTCTGTCTTTATTTATAGTGGTGCAGAACTCGGGCCTTATACATAAGATAACTCTGCACCATCCCTTGCTTCTTGTTTGAAATTTCTACATATTTAAACTTTCATTTCTTTACAAACTGTCATATTTGTAGAGAAACAAATCCAAATGCAGTAACTTAAATCTACCTTTATTTCAGGTGATGATATATATATTTTTTTGCTTAAAAAAAAGCCAACAAAGCGAAACCTGGTTGTCGGCATTTCATTAGCTTTCCTATAGTTTCAACATGAAAGAGAAAATACTTTTAAATATTGTAAGTACATTGACTATGATCAACTATGTAAATTTGATTAAGTCCAAAATTATTGGTATTTATGAAGCTATACAATTAACAGTACCTTTGTTATTTGGCCTGCATGAGATTAAATTAGGCTTATGATATGTAATATATTTACATTACACTGATTTTCTATTAGTGTTTCTTTGATGCTATTAAAAAAAAAGTTAGAGATGTCATATAAGACACTGATGGCCTTGCAGATATACTGAGTGGTTTAGTAACTCATGAAGCCTTTGATGGCGTGCACCCTGACAGTGTTTCATTAGAACCCGTGTAACAGGATCACTGAGGTATTTTTAAATGATATTTTATCAAATGCTTTCAATTCAATTCAATTCAATTCAAATTCTTTATTATACCACAAGGGGAAATTAGTTTAGCAGCATGCAACATCAACGTAAACAAAACAAGAATATAAAATAATAATGACACTAATAGTAATAGAAAGTCACAGGACGGTTATTTGCCATTAAGAAGATGGGATGCAGTAGGGATAAAAGAAACCTGGAGTCTTTGGTCTTCCTCAAAGGTACTCTAAAGCAGTGGCCAGAAGGCAACAACTCAAACTCACTGTGAAGTGGATGGTTCAAGCAATTAACAATAGAAAGAGCCTTCCTAAGCACATTTTTGTTGTAAATGGCCAAAAGTCCATCTTGCCAGCGCCCTGAAATTTTACGAGCAGTTCTTACCAGAAGTCCCAACCGATTCTTATTCTTCACTTTCAGGTTACAGCGATACAAAAAGACATCACAGATTCAATTAAACTTATAAAACAAAGAGAACATCTCAGATGAGACATTAAAGGATATAATTTTCCTCAAAAAGAACAGTCTTTGTTGAACTTTTTTAGTAGTGGCATCAGCATGAGATTCAAAACACAATTTATGGTCAAGTATCACACCTAAATATTTATAACTGTCCACAATCCCAATATCAGCAGCCTTAATGATAGTAGGTGAAGAGCTAAAAAAGGACTTCCTAAAATTAGTAATCATGTCTTTAGTGAAAGGAAGGACTCATCACACCAATCCACAAAATCATCTACAAACTTCCCATGGCCTGACTCGTCCCCCACAAGAAGACTGACGATCACTTTGTCATCAGCAAACTTCAGGATGTGTCTGTTCGAGAAATTACTGCAACACTCATTTGTGTTCAGAATGAACAGAAGGGGTGAGAGGCAGCAACCCTGGGGAGATCCAGTAGAGGAGGAGAGCACGTCAGAAAATACATGATTCACTCTCATTGTGACCAATTGGTCAGAAAGTCTGTCAGCCAGCCAATCAGACTAGCGCAAAGCCTAAAATGACTGTAAAGTCTGTGAGCAAGTAAGAAGGGTTCAATTGTGTTGAATGCCGATGAAAAGTCAGCAAATAATAATCTTGCATGGGTGTGAGGGGCCTTGAAATGATTATTCAAGAAATGCAGGAGTGTGAGAACAGCATCCTCCACATCTCTCCCTGCTCTATAGGCGAACTGGAAGGGGTCAAGATGGTGTTCAACATGCATTAAAATCTCCTTCTTAATCATCTTCTCAAGTCAGAGCCACAGGCCTAAAATCATTCAGTACCTTAGGTGAACTGCCCTTAGCAACTGGAACAATGACAGCATGTTTCCAAATCTTAGGTACTTTTTGCTCATACTTAATCCCCCATTCATCGTTTAAAATCATCACAGCACACGTCCTAACTTAAAATATCTCAATACTGCAATTCAGTGTGTGCGTGTGAGGACATAAAGTTGGATGTTTTATTTATTTCATTGGTGGATGAGTACCTCAGCTCTTTTCTGGAAGGGTTTTCCCACACTAACATAGAGAACGGAGTTAAGGACACAGTAGAAGAAGGATGAGTTAGAAGATGACCTGCACAATGTGACACTCGAGAATGTGAATGTCTTGGAGTAAATCTAGTATCCTGCTCATGTGAAATGGCAGTGGATTAGGAACACCAGGAGAAATGCCAGGTTGGTGGTGGACTTCTCAATTTTTAAACAGTTAAACTGGCCTGCTTTTTTAAGAGCTTGAATAATATGGTACATTTCTCTTTTATTTTTAATGTTCTCTCTAACTGAGAAATTGTAACTTCAATGAGCAATGATCAAGTCAAGACCCCAGTAGGCTACTCTTCCGCTCCTGGCGAAGTATGTGCAACAGTGCCACCTAAGGATCTATGCTAAGGAAAATGAGGACTTAGATGCTGCAGAACGCATTCATGCAGATAACAGCTGATGACTATATGCGTAGGATTTCACTGAAAGGCCAGTCATAGCCATTTCTTACACAGAATACCATTAGCAAAAATGCAAAAACCCCAACAAAAAACCCTTAAAGATGATTCCAAGCACACTGATGACCAGCATGTACACTGGAAACCGCCAACATCACCGTCAACAAGCTTGTGGGAGCCAAGTTAAGATAGTTCATATGTTTTAGTATTTATATTTCGCTGTTGTTAAGCTTGTTTGTGTAATTAATAATTTTGGAAGTAAATGCATGTTTATGGTGGAACTAAAATTATTTTATTGCTCTGTTGGTTTGGTTATGTAGTACCATGAATACATGTGCCTTAAAAGACTCGTGTTTATAGTAAAATCCGGGCATCACGGATGTATGCAGGTTAGCGCATGCGGTGCGGGAGGGGGGAGAGAGAAAAAGAGTTAACACGGCATAAGCTATACGCGGCAGCAGGGTAGAACAGAGCCACACGGTTTTCCTACCGTAGTAGGTTATTTTGTTGAGGATAAGTTAAACCTGACCACTCCTGTAAGATGCAAACTGTGGAATACATTTTTTGTTACATCTTTTCACATCGGAGTCCCGTGGAGTTCTTTTTCCTCTTCAAACTGATGTACGCGTGTGAAGCATGGGAAAACTGGTCTCACGGCTTACACAAAGCTAATTATATCAGGAGTGCAATGACTTCGTCATTTGTGTTGTTTTGGTTTCCAGATATTGTCACAGAGCCAAATTTGGATGGGATTCTAAACAAAAAACCAGAAAATATATCATTTTAAGTGTCTCTTTTCTGGCATATTGTCGTTACTATGTTGTTACTCTGGAGATGCAGAGATGCATGTCTATTTAAGTAACACTGATATTCAGTACAAAATACTCAAAATGCTCATATTTCAATTAGTTCCCAAAGAGGCTGAATCAAAATAATAATTTTTAGAAAGCAGTGGCAAAATCCAAGCTCTGTGATTTGATAGTGTAGTTATGTAGTGATGCTTGTTTTTGCTGGGCTAACAAAACTTTCATTATCTAGTTTTAGTCAGTGGCACAAAAAGCTGTAGGCACAGGATCATAGGTCGGTGGATCATAGGTTACCTAGGTTCAGCTGTGTCCCTGCCCACAGCGTGATCACCACACTTGTAAACAGGAGCACAACTGCACATGAAAATGGCTGCAAATGATGAAAAGAATATCTGCTAAAACCAAGCAGATTTTAGTATGAATCATGAAAAAGATATATATGAGATATGTAAACTCTAAAATACTTACTTTCAGATTATGGTCATTTTTTCCAGGAAA
Source organism: Maylandia zebra (assembly GCF_041146795.1). Taxonomy (NCBI): domain Eukaryota; kingdom Metazoa; phylum Chordata; class Actinopteri; order Cichliformes; family Cichlidae; genus Maylandia; species Maylandia zebra. The sequence continues at coordinate 24,420,142 of NC_135185.1, forward strand.
TAATGTTGTTTGAGTATTTTACAGGATACATAATTTACAGAGATCTTATCTATCTTCCGTACCAAGAGCGCTTTACAATTCACAGTGTCATTTTCACACCAACAATCACCTGAAACGTCAAGTCATGAGTATACATATTCTAACCTTTGCAGCCACTTAAAAAACCCTGAAGACTTCATTATATGTGTGTGTAAGTTTGAATAAATACATTTGTATGAATATATTCATGCAAATGAAATTACTGTATGGGGCTGGGAAAAAGTGTTGCCCCAAATGCAGACTACTGGAGACTTGAAGAAACAAAAAAGTGAGCTTCACTACAGGAACTAAAATAACGCCAGAAGGAGTGATATTTCTGACAGCACCCAGAAATGCAATAATAATCACAGGAACACTAACAAAAAGAAGACGACGCAAGCTAAGCCAAGAAAAACCACAAATCAAGACAGCTGCTTATTAATTCTCTGAGTTTGAAACCGTCTGCTAGACTGTTTCTCACAACTTGACTAGTGCAGAAGGAAATGATGATAGCAGGGATGATAAAACTAAAAATGATCAGCATCCTCTCCATCATTAGATATGGATCTTTTATGAGGTTAAATGTGCATTTAGTAACATTTGACTGAGGGTGAATTTTGAACGTCCTGTAGATGACTGTGTGAAGAGCAAAGACCCCACCCAAACAGACATCCCAGTTTGGTGTAAATGCCCTACTCTTCCTCTCATAGGAAAGCACCAGTGCAACATAGGGCTGCTCAATTAATCGAATTTTAATCTCGATTACGATCTGGGCTTTCAACGACCATTAAAAATGACTGAGCCGATTATTAGCCCCTCCCTCGTGCTTTACTCTCGCGCTGCTCCATGTGGCAAATCGAGCGCACCGCTCTGCATTTCGAATACCTGTCACAACAATTAAGAAGAGAACCCGAGGGAAGCTCGGAAAGCTAAGTAGAAGTTATTTGGAGAGGAGAGTGACTGCCATTGGTTGAACAGAGAGGTAAAAAAAACTTCAGTGGTGTGGAAACATTATGGGTTCGCGGAGTCATAGACATAGTGTGTAAACTTTGCTACAGTGTCGTAGCTGCACCACAGAGCAACACTGCAAAATTCACTAAACATAGATGTTTACATTTTTCATTTATTTCTTATATTGCAAACATTTGCACTGCATCAGTATTTGCACACTATTTTATATTATTTTTTGACAATCTTTAAAGTCATTATTCAATACATTGTTATTGTTAAATAAATATCGTCAAATAATCGAGATCTCAATTTCAGTGAAAATAATCATGATTATCATTTTTGCCATAATCGAGCAGCCCTAGTGCAACACAATGATCTATGCTAACCTGAACAAGGAAGTATCTTCTGCAGAATGTATTCGTGTTGATAACAGCTGATGACACTTTGCATAGGATATCATTGAAAGACCATCTGTTATCAGCCAGCTCACACAGCACACCACACATATATACACTCGTAAACAGGAGCACCATTGCACATGAAAATAATTGCAAATGCAAAAAATGAATTTCTGATGCAAATCCCAGAAGATTAGTTCTGTAGCTGCAGAATTACCAGAAACTGCAAAACAACTGCAAAAAAACCAAAACAAAACAAAACAAAACAAAAAACCAAACCAAACCAAACCAAACCAGTGGTGCCTGTCAGTTGCTCAGATGGTAGCTGTCAGCTTTATGCAGGTTACACATAGATTTACACACTCTGCTCCCAGGTAAGTCACCTAGTATGATAGCCACAACCCTAATAATCCTATTTGGATGATATGAGTCAGTGGCAGAAACACAATCATATAATAATGAAAAACAAATCAACAACCCAAGCAGAAAACTTAGTTTATCAGTTCCCAGAGTCAGAACCAGACACGGAGAAGCTGCATTCAGCTTTTATGCTCCTTATATCTGGAACAAACTCCCAGAAAGCCTCAGATCAGCTGAAACACTCAGTTTATTTAAGTCCAGGTTGAAGACTCACCTATTCTCAGCTGCATTTGAATAAAGCACCAAATCCACACTTTAAGCTTAAATTTCAAAACTTACATTTAACTACTGATTTTATCTACTGTTCTGATTTTATCTGTTTTGATTTTATATACTGTTGTTTGTTTGTTTGTTTGTTTGTTTGTTAATTAGTTAGTTAGTTTATTTGCTTGTTTTATTCAATTTTAAATCATGCTTTTTATTTGTTCTTGTTTCTAATGTCTCTGTAAAGCACTTTGAATCACCTTGTTGTTGAATTGTGCTATACAAATAAACTTGCCTTGCCTTGCCTTGCCTTTAAAACCCTTCTAGCAAAATAAGTTTTTTAAGTTATGGAAGCTGCTATAGCGTCTTCTCTCTAAGATCACACCTTACGCTGCCAATGTAAGAATATATATATGAACACAAAGGCTCCTAATGCTTGAATGAATAATTGCCAGTTTAATTTTTCAAACTTTAAGGCTTTTTTCACTGCTTGAAGAATTCCTTTGTCCTGTTCTGGAAGCTTTTCCCAATAATGACGTGGAGAATGGGGATAAGGACACTGTTGAAGAAGAGTAAGTACATGGAGACCTCTTGGATGATTACAAGTATGATGTGACATTTCAGCAACACTAGTAACGATGCCACGTGGACTGGCACCCAGCAGATAAGGTATGACAGTACAACTGCCAGGATGAGAGTCGTGGTCTTCTGCTCTGTTCTCTCAGGTTTTAAAACCCCCATTAGCCTTTTTCTCAGAATTTGAATAATTCTGACAGCGCAGAACGAAATAATGACAACAGGGATGATAAAGTTGAATATTATGTCTCTCACCTCATACAGCAGATATTGATCTAGTGAAGTGGAGTCGAGTGTACATTCAGTTGTATTTGACTGAGGGTTGAATTCTAACTTAATGATGATGAATATGGGGAGAGCAAAGACCAAACCAAAACTCCACACAAACAGACATCCCACTTTGGCATAAAATGGCCTGCTCATCAACTCGTGGAAAAGTGGGTGCACCAGTGCCACATAACAATCTAAGATAGCCAGAACAAGAAAGTAGATATTGCAACATGTACTCATTCTTATAACAGCTGGTATCAGCTTGCACAGGCTTTCACTAAAAGGCCAGTCATAGTTGGCTCTTGCATCATCAACCCAGAAGGGCAAACAGCACACCAGAAGAAGCTGAGTTCCAGTCAGCTTGCTCAAGTGGATCTCAGTCACAGTGCAGGCCTTCTTGTGGAGGCAGAAAACCATCAGCACAAAGGCATTAAAGATGAATCGAAGCACACTGATGACATAAACCGGAGCCATAGCGATGATTATGTTATTGTTGTCAACAAAGATGTAATCACAATGGTCTTCACTTGTGTTGCTTTGGTTTCCGGACATCTTCAGTGTCAGGAATTAAGTTGGCAGGGATGCTGGAGTGAAATAAAGGATACCAAAATAGGAAACATAAATATAATTTTAACTGGTATTGTTCTAACATAATTTGTTATGATGACAGAAAATATAGAGATGCAATTCTGAATAAGACTGTTATATAACTAACAGGCTTCAGACCCTGAGTGACCTGAATTGGAATAGGAGAAGAAAATGGATAGGTTGATAGTATTTGATTCAATTTTAAAGACCATCATCATATTAGAAAACATGCATAACCAATGCACAATTTAAATCATATTAAGAGCTGAGCGTGCTTTCCAGCATCATAGAGTCATCGCCACAACACCAGCTACATAAAACAAGTTCACAAGTTTTATTATGCTTTTTGGGGGAAGTCTGTATTAAATACACTTTCGTTTGTGCTAAATACATTACTATAAACGTTCTTACTGCATGAGGCTGAATTTGATCAAAACACAAAACATGCTGAGACAAAATCAGTTAATCTGCCGTCTACTTGTCGACACGTTACAGTACACCTAAGAACATCACTGCTTCCAAAACCTGTGCAGCTGTTAAACTGAAGAAATTTCCTTTTTTATACAGATAGTGCCAAAAAGTCAAAAACACTGTTCCTGATGGACAGTGATTTAGACCTTGCAAATATTCCAACTAAAGGTAAAGACATATCTTGCAGGCAAATTGGTCTGTGCTCCTAATGGAAAAAGAGCAAACAGCCAGCTACACTCTCTCAGTACCTTCTGCTACAGTCTTCTTTCTGAAATGCTTAATTTAAAGAAGAAACTAAACTGATAGTCAAGTGATTTCAGATAAGAGAGACATCACACCCAGGCTATGACCACTTCCTTTACTCTTCACTGAAGTCCTTAGTTACTTCTAAACATTTTTTTCTCTGGGTTGATTTTATAAACAAAAATGACCCTATTATGGACAGAGAAAATTTTCCATTTATTAACTTAATGCCAACATGTTAGACGCTGTCGTTATCGATTAAAATACACAGGAGACTTTTAACGACATGTCTATTCCAAACTACAGATCCTGATTCATTTTGACTGCAGGAAAGACCTGGAAAAACTTTCAGGCTTTCACCTTTAACAGGTGTTTTTTAAGATATTTGTGTTGAAACATGACAAAAATGCCTGGATGTCTGCCAGTGCATCATTTTAAAAATATAGTCAATATCTTGAAATGAATTTGATATGCTACTTCAAAGCACATTGTGTGCTGTCTGTCCTGCGTGCTGCATAACAACAACAATATTTAGTATTTACTGCTGTTTACACTTAGCTAGATTAATGCGATGGTGTTGTGTTTAGTATGTTGCTTTGTTTTTTTTGCTTGTTTTCTATTCTTTCTCTCTCAACAGGTGATCCAGGAGATTTTTTTTCCCCTTTCTCACTGTCCCTCTTCCCTTCTGTTTTTCTTTTCCTTCCTCTCTTTTTTTCTCCCTTTCCTATCCCTCACTCATGTCTGTCCCGTCTGTAACAACTGAAAATAAAATAAAATAAATAATAAAAACAAAGGTCGATCAAATGGACCAATACGGCAATGCCATGATGATCCATTTGGCAAAATAAATCCATTGGGTATCCTTGTTGGTCTTCAGACAACAATTCTGAAGGCTAAAGAACCAAATGGGACAGGCAAAAAAACAAAAACAAATACAAAACAAAAGAAAGAAATGAATTTGATATATAAGGCTAGAAATTCACAGCAATCATTTAAGTTCATTATATATTTTGAAACTTTGAGTCATAACATTTTTATTCAATTCAGATATGGTCGAGCAGAAGGCCCACGTTGATTTGAGATGGGGTGATCCATATGAGAAACAGAAAATACACGATTATTATATGTTTATATTTTCTGTTCATATGTTCTTTGAGAGTTGAATACATAAATGTATGATGTGATTTATTAAACCGTCACAATTTTTCTTACACAGCATAATTATGTTGTGATTTGTTTGAATAAATAAGTCACACGGTGAGTAGAAATTAATTTTTTTATTCATTGACAACAAGTATTAATACAGTAGCTGCAGAATTACCAAACACTATTTGCATGTACAAGAATTTAGAAAAAGAAATTTTAAGAAGACATTTGCCCAGAGGGCAGCTGTCAGCTTTATGCAGGTTACACATAGATTTACACACTCTGCTCCCAGGTAAGTCACCTAGTATGATAGCCACAACCCTAATAATCCTATTTGGATGATATGAGTCAGTGGCAGAAACACAATCATATAATAATGAAAAACAAATCAAAAACCCAAACAGACAACTTAGTTTAAAACCCTTCTAGCAAAATAAGTTTTTTAAGTTATGGAAGCTGCTATAGCGTCTTCTCTCTAAGATCACACATTATGCTGCCAATGTAAGAATATATATATGAACACAAAGGCTCCTAATGCTTGGATGAATAATTGCCAGTTTAATTATTCTACCTTTAAGGCTTTTTTCACTGCTTGAAGAATTCCTTTGTCCTGTTCTGGAAGCTTTTTCCAATGATGATGTAGAGAATGGGGTTAAGGACACTGTCAAAGAAGGCTAAGCACACACAGACCAAATCGATGATTTCCAGCATGATGTGACATTTCTGACTGTCAGTGTTTTCGAACACAAGTGTTTTCACGCAGAATATCACCCTGCAGATCAGGCATGACAGTACAACTGCCAGGATGAGAGTCGTGGTCTTCTGCTCTGTTCTCTCAGGTTTTAAAAACCCCATTCGCTTTTTTCTCAGAATTGTAATAATTCTGACAGAACAGAACAAAATAATGATAACAGGGATGATAAAGCTGAATATTATGTTTCTCACCTCATACAGCAGATATTGATTTTGTGAAGTGGAGTCGACTATACATTCAGTAATATTTGACTGAGGGTTCAATTTTACCTTACTGTAGATGAATATGGGGAAAGCAAAGACCAAACCAAAACTCCACACAAACAGACATCCCAGTTTGGCATAAAATGGCCTGCTCATCAACTCGTGGAAAAGTGGGTGCACCAGTGCCACATAACAATCTAAGATAGCCAGAACAAGAAAGTAGATATTGCAAAATAAATGCATTCTCACACCAGCTTGTACCAGCATGCACAGGCTTTCACCAAAAGGCCAGTCAATGCTTAATCTTACATCATCAGTCCAGAAGGGCAAACAGCACATCAGAACAAGATGAGTTCCAGTCAAGTTGCTCAAGTAGATCTCAGTCACAGTGCAGGCCTTCTTGTGGAGGCAGAAAACCATCAGCACAAACGCATTAAAGATGATTGCAAGCAGGCAGATGACATAAACTGGAGCCAGAGTGAAGTCATTGTCAACAAAACAATGCTCTTCACTTGCGTTGCTTTGGTTTCCGGACATCTTCAGTGTCAGGAATTAAGTTGGCAGGGATGCTGGAGTGAAATAAAGGATACCAAAATAGAAAACATAAATATAATTTTAACTGGTATTGTTCTAACATAATTTGTTATGATGACAGAAAACATAGATACACCTAATTCTGAATAAGACTGATATGTAACTACCCGGCTTCAGACCCCGAGCGACTTGAATTGGATAAGCAGAAGAAAATGGATTGATATATAGTATTTGATTCAGTTTTAAAGACCATCATCATATTAGAAAACATGCATAACCAATGCACATTTTACATCATATTTAGAGCTGAGCGTGCTTTCCAGCATCATAGAGTCATCACCAATGCACCAGTTACGTAAAACAAGTTCACAAGTTTAGTATTCCCATCCTCACATTTACAGACAGTTTAAAACAATTTAAATGTGAATTTATTATATGTTTTGGGGGGCAGTCTTTATTAAATACATTTTCGTTTGTGTTAAATACATTACTATAAACGTTCTTACTGCATGAGGCTGAATTTGATCAAAACACAAAACATGCTGAGACAAACATGCTGAGACAAAATCAGTTAATCTGCCGTCTACTTGTCGACACGTTACTGTACATCTAAGAACATCACTGCTTCTAAAACCTGTGCAGCTGTTAAACTGAAGAAATTTCCTTTTTTATACAGATAGTGCCAAAAGGTCAAAAACACTGTTCCTGATGGACAGTGATTTAGACCTTGCAAATATTCCAACTAAAGGTAAAGACATAGGAAAGTAAATTCCAAGTCAAATTAAGCGTTTACATACCTTGCAGGCAAATTAGTCTGTGCTCCTGATGGAAAAAGAGCAAACAGCCAGCTACACTCTCTCAGTACCTTCTGCTACAGTCTTCTTTCTGAAACGCTTAATTTAAAGAAGAAACTAAACTGATAGTCAAGTGATTTCAGATAAGAGAGACATCACACCCAGTCTATGACCACTTCCTTGACTCTTCAATGAAGTACTTAGTTAGTTCTTTTTTTTTTTTTTTTTTTTTGCGCCTGTCCCGTTTGGCTCTTTTGCCATCAGAATTGTTGTCTAAAGGCAAAGAAAGATGCCCAACGGATTTACTTTACCAAATTGACCATCCCAGCCTTGCCGTAATGGTCCATTTGATTCACCTTTTATTGTTGATTTTATTTTCACTTACTGAATACGGGACAGACTTGACTGGGGGAAAGAAGGGGAGAAAGAAAGAGGGAAAGAGAAACAGCTGAGAAGAGGGACGGGAGAGAAGGGCAAAAGACAAAAACCAACAGAATGAGCAGAAAAAAAAAAGCATACATCAATCACCTGGATCACCTGCTGAGAAAGAAAAAAGAAAACAAGCAGAAGAGAACAAGAGTAATAGAATAAACAACATCACAATGATATATGGGAATATGACAGTAAATACTAAATATTAAACATTATTGTGCAGCACATAAGATCAACAGAACACAGTGTGCTTTGAGGTAGGAGCCAAAAAGGGTGTAGTTTGTGGGTGTGATCACCCGTGTGTACACCTGTGAGCATGGACGCGCTTGTTTTTTGTTTTTTAAAAGGTTCCTTCATGTAATGATCTGCTAGAGGGTGTGGGGGGGCCACAGCCCCGTCCTCCAGGGCATGAAGCAGGTATGGAGGAGATCAAAACTCCAGACATCCAGAGGCCCCCAGAACACTAGAGACCAAGGAAGACCAACAGAGTGGCAGCCGCGCCACTGTCCCAGAAAGAGCTGAGGAGAGTCCCAGATGAGGGCTCACTCAGCAGCCGCGGAGCAGAAGCCAGGGGGAGTTGCAGTGACGCGCCCGTGAGCTCCGCCGGCAGCCAGCCGTGCCTGAGTGACCGAGCCCCAGGCCGAGAGGCCGGGGGCACCCCACCTCCGAAGTGGCCCGAGCGAGCCCCAGGCTCCAGGCCCCGATAAGCGGCCGCCAAGTTGTGAACCGGTGTGTACCTGGACGCCCATCCCCGGACACAAAGAACCACCAACGCACCGATGTCTGAGGGAGTCCGCCACTGGCAGGGGAAGTGGTGGTAGGGGGAGATAGGCCTCCATACCTTGGAGGGCCTAAGATGTCCCCAGAGAGGTGGCGCCTGACACCCAACCTGACATATAGACACAGAAATACAGGCACACACATACACAAACATCCATTCCCACCCTCATGCTCTCATATGCACTTCCTCCACACTCAACCAACGTGGAGACAGACATAAAGAGACGCTGTACACACGATCACACTCCCCAAGCATACTCTACAAACCGGGTCTAGGTACCCTTGCCCCTGGAGGGGGGGAACTGCACCCAGACCCAGGTGGTGTTACCCTTTTCCCTGCGGTGGGGGGAGGCAGACCGCCCCGACTCCGCAGCAGCAGGGAGGCCCCACACTCCAGACCGCAGTCGGACGGCCAACTCCTCCTCCTAGCCCCCCCGCTCCAGCAGGTCGCAGAGAATGGGGGTGAGAGAAGACTACAAACCTCCCTCCACCCGCTCATTGTAGTGTTGATGCATGTGTGTTCTAAGGTGCAATTAAAACCCAGGAGGGCATGGAGCTACCTGCCAGAGAGCAGCAGGTAAGCGCATGGTCCCTCCTGCTAGCCCTCAATGTCTACGTGTATTTAACATTGAGAGGTGGGCAACGACGCCAGGGGTGGGGTGTACACCCTGATGGTACTTTGGATTCCGTGTATCGTGCCCACCCTCAAGATCCTATATGTATGTGTAATGAGAGTGTGAGTAATGTGAATGTCTAAGTTGTGGGATAAAATTGAGGCAGAGGCAGCCAGAAGGGGACGGGGGGGGGGGGGGGGGGGGGGGGGGGTAGCCTCCTCTGCACCCTGGTGACATACCCCTACTCCAAGGTCCTGCACGTGTGGGTGGTTGTGGTGGAGCGGGAAGAGGGAGGCAGCTGGAGATGGGGAGGGAAGGAAGGGAGGGGCGAGTGACCCCTCCCTGGGGCCAGCTCCCCCGCTGACCCCAGTAGGCACCCCCATACTCCGCGACCCGCCAGGGAAAGGGGGCCCAGGCCCATCCAGACCGGGGCCCAGTGCAGCAGCGCCTCCCGGCCCCACAGAGCCCGGGACAGTCCACCCAACCCCACCACAGAGAAAACTGCACCCACCCCACCATCCACTCATCTTCCAGACTACATAAGAAAATAAACACCCAGGCTGAGATCTTCCTCCACCTCTCCTGTGTCTCCCCCTCCTTAGTTACTTCTAAAAATGTTTTTCTCTGGGTTGATTTTATTAACAAAAATGACCCTATTATGGACAGAGAAAATTTTCCATTTATTAACTTAATGCCAACATGTTAGACGCTGTCGTTATCGATTAAAATACCAATACGGGACTTACTCTGCTGTAAGAACACAGGTGGGGAACAGAACAGAGCTGAGGTAAGTCAGGAAAAAGGAAAGGGCAGAGAAAGTGAGTAAAACTAAATGACATGGGCAGAAACAGAAACTTTAAAAGTAAAGACAGGAACTGATGAAAGGGAGCAGACAAACCAGAATACATACAAACCAAAATGGTGCGATAAGACAGACTGAGCACGACACGAGGAGACATAATGACAGAGACAACTAGATACGAGAAAAGGGAAGAAGCTAAATGCAGCCTGAAAGTCACCAGTAACAAGAGCTAAGAAGGTCTCAATTAACAAGCATATATAATAAATTATACAGAATACACACAATTAGAAGATAATATTCAGCCTTCCAATTTTATTTGAATGGTGCCAAATCACAAAAACAGTCACCTCAAGGTGTGTTTATATTATAAGGTAAAAGACGCTAAGATAAGTACAAAATAAGCCTTGCAAATTACAATAAATGTATAGAAGAATCACAGGGATATAATACCACACCTAACAAAACTATAAACAAAACTACCTTTCAAAAACGAAGAGCAGAGATTTTAATTAATCTCCAAAATATTCATGAAAAACCTCAAAACAGAAGATGACACTTTATGCATAAAAAGCAGATATTGATTCAATATTAAATGCCTGCCCCCGTGTTAATGCAATTAAATAATCCTAGACATAATTGTTGCAAAGGACTTGAGTTGAATAAATACTCGATACAATAAGTTGAAGAAAACAAAATTTAGATTCTTTGATAAGAAGTAATAAAACTGTCGCTGACACTATTTGTTTCCAATAATTAAACAAAGTAGAACTCACTTTTTTCTCTTTTGTTTTTTCTTTTTGAATACTTTTTATTTTATTTGCTTCTCTGTCCTTGGTCTAGAGCATGGATGCAAGCTGCAATTATTGCAGTCATACATGTTGTAAACTTCCGTAATACAACAGGGCCACCCTAACTGTACATTTGGATTATATGTGCAAATGACAGGAACATATTCATCTTGCACAGAGGACAAAAAATGTGTTTCTCTATTGGAAAACACTGATTGACTGTTCCACAAATAACACAATTTAAAACAGCAGCTGGTTGGGGCTTCTGTGCTTACAGCCAGAGCTGTGTGCCTGAGAAGCTCTTATCAAGGATATCCATCATCCATCATGGTGGTCATCCTGTGTCTTTCTGTGTCTGCTTTGTGTCTGCTTTGTGGGCAGAGCATTGGTTCCTCACCTGTTCTGCTCACCTGCTGATGACAATCAACGAGGCAATACTTAAGGGCAGGGCATCTACTCATCTACTCTGTGCCAGTCTGTCAGCTATCTCATGGTGGTAACCAGGCTGTATCTTTACGTCTGTGCTCTGTACTTATCTTGATTTCCTTGTGTCTTCAGTTTCTCTGCCACTTCACTGCTTAACACACTCCTAGCTCAAGTCTCTGGATGCTGGTCACTTTGGCAAAATTCACTGAATTGCCTCTCACCTTCTTCCCGTCACTCTTGGATTCTTGGAAACAAGGCTGAATGGGAAAATGGGATTTAGAAGGGTTCTAAAGAAGGCTTAGTATGCAGAATCTCAGTATTTATTCTGTCGAGTACATCTAGTATCCTGCTCATGGGAGAATGGGCACCCAGCAGATCAGGAATGCCAGAATGAACAACTCACAGGATGAAAGTGGTGGCCTCCTACTCCATTCTCTGAGTGTCTCACCCCTCTTTTCCCCAGTGCGTGAATAATTATGACAGTACAGAAGGAGATCATGGAAACAGAAATGATGAAGCTGAAGATAATGGTCCTTGTTGTTTTTATCGATATAAAAATATGGAAATGTACCGATACGTGATCAGAATTATAATATTTCTGACTATCTGAGGCAAAAAAATTTCAGATTCAAATCAAATCGAATCGTGGATCAAATTGATTTGGGAGCTTGTGAATCAGAATCGAATCGATTGTAGAAATCAGTGGCGATACCCAGCCATAGCCCTAAGTGCAGACTACAGGAGACTTGAAGAAATAAAAAAGTGAGCTTCATTGCAGCTGATTCAATGCTAAAAGAAAAAATCCAAACAAAGGCTTAGAAAGTCCAAATAGCACCAGGAGGAGAAAACACACTAGGAACTAGACAGATGGACACCAGAGGCTTTAAACACATACACAAAGTAATCATGAAGAGTCAGCACAGCTGGAGATAACAAGGCATAGCAGAATCTAGACACAAACGGGAAAGGTAAAAAAATATAGACCACAAGAGGCCAAAGACCCAAATTAAAAAGACGAAGCAACAAAACAGGGCAAAGCCTAACATTAAGACGGGGACTTGACAGTAAAACACTAGGGGAACTAAAATAACGCCAGAAGGGGGGATATTTCTGACAGAACCTTGAAATGCAATAATAATCACAGGCACACTAACAAAGCTCAGCCTAAAATAATAATTAAACTAAAGCTCAAGAACAGCAATGAAAAGCAAACTAAAATGCTCAATTATAAGAAGAAGACGCAAGATAAGCCAAGAAGAACTGCAAAACATGACAGCTGCTTAATTCTCTGAGTGTTTAAACGAACTGCTAGACTGTTTCTCAGAGCTTTTCTAATGCTGTGCAGAAGGATAACAGGGATGATAAAACTAAAAATAATCAGCATCCTCTCCATCATTAGATATGGATCTTTTGTGAGATTAAATGTGCATTCAGTAACATTTGACTGAGGGTGAATTTTGACCTTCCTGTAGATGAATGCGTGAAGAGTAAAGACCCCACACAAACAGACATCCCAGTTTGGTGTAAAATGCCCTACTCTTCCTCTCATAGGAAAGCACCAGTGCAACATGTGATCTATGCTAACCTGAACAAGGAAGTATCTTCTGCAGAACGCATTCGTGTTGATAACAGCTGATGACACTTTGCATAGGATATCAGTGAAAGACCATCTGTTATCAGCCCAGAAGCTCACACAGCACACCACACATATATACACTCGTAAACAGGAGCACCATTGCACATGAAAATGGTTGGAAATGCAAAAAATGAATTTCTGCTGCAGATCCCAGAAGATTAGTTGTTCCTTTGGTACTTAAGATGACAGACAACATTTATTTATATTGATAAATATATTTCTATATAACAGTGTTTGAGGGTACTCCTTTAAAAAGCGATGTGTAGGCGCACCTCACTTATATATTTATGTATGTATAAATTATATTTATAATAGGCGAGACCTGTTTTTGGTTCTCTAAACTGTGGCATGCTTGTTATCAGATCATCAGATCATAACCAGTTTTTATTTTCTAGGATTCATTATTTACAGCAAGAGTAGATTTGCATGAAAGGAAATGGTTTGTAATGGACAGATGCACACAGTAAAGATGTATCACACAGTAAAGATGTACCACAAGACGGTTGATCTGTTTGTCTCACTAACAAACTAAACATGGCATTTTTAGAGGGTACAGCAGCCATGGCAGTTTGTCTTGAAACAGCAACAGTAATCTCCACATTTAGACCTTTTTCTAAAAATCCATTTTTGACTTTAATCTCGAAATATTGACTTTAAAAAAAAATTCACTTATGTGCAAATAAAGTGGCAGGTAATTTTAAATTCTATCGGCTCAACTCACAGCGAACACACAAACTGTTTGTATGCTGTGTGTGGCACAGTGTGTTGCTAGCTAAAGGCCCAGCTGCTGTCTGTCACAGGGAGAGAAAGAGTGAGAGATAACTTTACTCTGAGAATAGAATAGAATAGAATTCAACTTTATTGTCATTGCACATGCACAGGTACAGGGCAACGAAATGCAGTTTGCATCCATCCAGAAGTGCTTTAGCCATGATATAGATATATTACAATATATATTAGCAATAGTATAGATATGTAAGTATATTACAGAAATGGGTCTATTATGGTATGTTATAATGTATACGGTATGAAGTATGTTATGAATATTCTATAACTATAAGCATGTACAGGCTGTAGTGAATACAAGCTATGTACAGGCTATGAACAGGATATAAATATGAAAAACTATACAGAATATGAAATAAATAACTTTAAAGAAATCTGAGATATACAGCTATACAGAAATGTGAACTATGCAAGTTATAAACAGTTGTAGGATTAAAAATTATCGTATGTACAGAATGATTATTTACACAGAACTATAAAGTAGTGCAGTTAAGATAAGTGAGATATGTGGATAATTTCTACAGAGGCTATATAAAGTGCTAGTGTTTGTGAGTGGTGGTTCAGTCCATGTAATTATTGTGTGTTTGAGGGTACGGTTGTCCATTGTGTGTGTGTGTAGGTGGTTCTGGGTGTGTGTATGTTCAGTCCATGAGTTTAACGTGGGTCAGATGTCAGGAGGCAGAGTTCAGGAGTCTGACAGCTGTGGGGAAGAAGCTGTTCCGGTACCTGGTGGTCTTAGTCCGGAGGCTCCTGTGGCGCCTCCCAGAGGGCAGGAGGGTGAAGAGTCCATGTGATGGGTGACTGGGGTCTTTGATGATTTTCCCAGCCCTTTTCAGACACCGCTTCCTGTAGATGTCCTTTATGGCAGGAAGTGGTGCTCCGGTGATGCGCTGGGCAGTTTTCACGACCCTCTGCAACGCCTTCCGGTCCGAGGCAGAGCAGTTCCTGTACCAGACTGTTATACAGTTGGTCAGGATGCTCTAGATGGTACCAGTGATGGAAGTTCACCAGGATGTCTGAGGACAGGTGGTTCTTCCTCAGAGTCCTCAAGAAGAAGAGGCGCTGGTGAGCCTTCTTGACCAGCTTGGAGCAGTTGGTCGTCCAGATGAGATCCTCGGAGATGTGGACTCCCAGGAACTTGAAGCTGCTCACGCGCTCCACAGCCGTCCCCTTAATGTGGATGGGTGGATGTGGGTCAGCATTCCTCCTGTAGTCCACGATGAGTTCCATAGTCTTCTTGGTGTTAAGCAGCAGGTTGTTTGTGTCGCACCACTCAGCCAGACGATCCACCTCCTCCCTGTAGGCGGCCTCATCGTTGTCACTGATGAGGCCAATCACCGTGGTGTCATCTGCAAACTTAATGATGGTGTTGGAACCATCAGCAGGTCTGCAGTCGTGGGTGAAGAGGGAGTAGAGGAAAGGCCTCATCACACAGCCTTGTGGTACACCGGTGTTCATTGTGATTGTAGATGAGCAGTGGTTATCCAGCCGGACATGTTGGGGGCGGTTTGTCAGGAAGTCCAGTAACCATTTGCAGATGAGGGAACTGATGCCCAGGTCTGTCAGTTTCCTGATGAGTTGTGAGGGGTGGATTGTATTGAATGCTGAACTGAAGTCTATAAACAGCATTCTGGCGTAGGTGTTGTTGTTGTCCAGGTGTGAGAGGACAGAGTGCAGTGCGATGGAGACTGCATCCACTGTGCTCCGGCGGTATGCGAATTGGTGGGGGTCAAGGGGGAGGAGGGGGGGGGGGGGGGGGGGGGGGGGACAGGATTTGAAGTGTGTTAGGACCAGCTGCTCTAAGCACTTAGTGATGATGGGGGTGAGTGCTACTGGGCGGTAGTCATTGAAGCTAGATGGGTTGGAGTTTTTGGGTATCGGGATGATGGAGGTGGATTTGAAGCAGGTCGGTACCACAGCGTGGACCAAGGACAGGTTGAATATGTCTGTGAGCACTCGTGCAAGCTCCCCAGAACACGCTCTGAGAACACGCCCGGGGATGCCATCAGGACCTGCAGCCTTGTGGACATTGATCCTGCTCAGCACCGCTCCTACATCGGTGGGGGAGAGAGTCAGAGGTTGGTGGTCTGGCGTCATGTCTGTTTTGGTTGTGGTTGTGGGGTTCCCTCGCTCAAAACGAGCATAAAACCTGTTGAGCTCCTTGAGGAAGGAGACATCAGAGGATGCGGGGGAGGGTTTGGTGGTCCTGTAGTCTGTAATGGTCTGGAGTCCTTGCCACATGCGTCGGGGGTTGGAGTTGGAGAAGTGTTCTTCTGCCTTCTTTTTGTAATGGTGTTTGGCTTTTTTGATGCCCTTCTTTAGATTAGCCCTAGCTTCTTCACTTCCTGCCACCATCAACTCACTTCAGTTTGCTTACCGGACTAATTGTTCCACAGACGATGCCATATCTCACCTGCTCCACACATCCCTGAGTCACCTGGACACTGGCAGAGGGAATTATGTTAGGATGCTGTTCGTGGACTACAGTTCAGCATTCAACACAATAATTCCCTCTAAGCTTTTCACCAAGTTGACGGATCTAGGACTCAGCTCATCACTGTGTCAGTGGACCCTCAACTTCCTCACAGACAGACCCCAATCAGTGAGGGTGGGAAAACAAGTCTCCCCCTCCATCTCACTCAGCACTGGAGCGCCTCAGGGCTGTGTTTTAAGCCCCCTGCTGTACTCACTGTACACTTATGACTGTGTAGCCACATCAGACACCACTCCCATTGTCAAGTTTGCTGACGACACTGCTGTTGTGGGCCTGATCTCCGACAACATCGAGACGGCCTACCTGGAGGAGATTAGGAACCTGGAGACCTGGTGCCAGGAGAATAACCTCCTCCTAAACATCAGCAAGACTAAGGAGCTGATCGTGGACTTCACTACAAAGCAGGCGAGGAATTACAAACCCCTCATCATCAGTGGCATGCCAGTGGAGAGAGTGGACAGTTTCTGATACCTGGGTGTTCACATCACTCAGGACCTGTCATGGTCCTGCCACATCAACTCCCTGGTTAAGAAAGCCCGTCAGCGCCTCTTCTTCCTTAGAAGACTTAGAGACTTCCATCTGCCACTGAAGGTGCTCAAGAACTTCTACTCCTACATCATCGAGAGCGTCCTGACGGCAAACATCTGCACCTGGTTTGGGAACAGCACCAAGCAGGACAGATGAGATCTGCAAAGAGTGGTGCGCTCAGCCGAACGCATCATTCAATCAGAGCTCCCTGACCTGCTGTCCATCTACACCAAGCGGTGCAAGTCCAAAGCTAGGAAGATTATGATGGACCTCTCCCATCCCAACAATGGACTCTTCTCACTGTTGAGGTCTGGGAAGCGCTTCCGCTCCCTTAAGGCCAAAACAGAGAGAATGAGGAGGAGCTTCTTCCCCCAGGCTATTCGGGCCCTGAACCAGGTGTAGGACTGGACTCTCCCACACACGTCACTATAAGACTGGACTCTCACACACGTCACCACATGCACCACCACACATTTCCTATAATCCTATAATTCCTATAATTTATAATCTTTATAATCTCATCTGCTATTTGCACATTCTTTACTGTAAATTCCTAAGTTAATTTGTAAATTTTGTAGTAACCTGTAAATTGTAAATATTGTAAAACTTTTTCTTCTGTCATTTAATGGTCGGGCAATGTACAGCTACAAGCATTTCACCCGCATGTCATACTGTGTATGGTTGTGTGTGTGTGACAAATAAAATTTGAATTTGAATTTGGCTGTACTGTAGGCGTGTGCATCTCCTGACCTAAAGGCGGTGTTGCGGGCCTTCAGGAGGAGACTAACATCCTGGTTCATCCAAGGCTTCTGGTTGGGGTACATGGTGATCCGTTTCTGGGTGGTGACACTGTTTGTGGTTTTGGAGATGTAATCCAGTACAGATGAGGCGTACTGGTCCAGGTCTGTGTGGGTGAACATATTCCAGTCTGTGTTTTTAAATCTGTCCTGGAGCACTGCGTCTGTCCCCTCTGGCCACACTTTAATAGTCCTCACAGCAGGTTTCACACGTTGGATAGCACGTAGGAAGACAAGCACAACATTTGAGAAAGAAAAGAGGTTAGATTTAAAGGTAAGGACTGCTCAGTGATCCTCGATAAACTGCAAATTTAAATCTGGAATACACAGACTTTGATTTGGGTTTCCATTATAGCGACCCTTAAAGGGAGCAGCCAAAAAACAACAGTGAAGAAGAAAATGTAAAAACATGAGCTAATTAAGAAGGAGACTTTTAACGACATGTCTATTCCAAACTACAGATCCTGATTCATTTTGACTGCAGGAAAGACCTGGAAAAACTTTCAGGTGTTCACCTTTAAAAAGGTGTTTTTTAAGATATTTGTGTTGAAAAATGACAAAAATGCCTGGAGGTCTGCCAGTGCACCATTTTAAAAATATAGTCAGTATCTTGAAATGAATTTGATATGCTACTTCAAAGCACATTGTGCGCTGTCTGTCCTGCGTGCTGCATAACAACATTCAATATTTAGTATTTACTGCTGTTTACACTTAGCTAGATTAATGCGATGGTGTTGTGTTTAGTATGTTGCTTTGGTTTTTTTGCTTGTTTTCTATTCTTTCTCTCTCAACAGGTGATCCAGGAGATTTTTATCTCCTGGATCATACATAAATGTATGATGTGATTTATTAAACCGTCACAATTTTTCTTACACAGCGTAATTATGTAGTGATTTGTTTGAATAAATAAGTCACACGGTGAATAGAAATTAATTTTTTTATTCATTGACAACAAGTATTAATACAGTAGCTGCAGAATTACCAAACACTATTTGCATGTACAAGAATTTAGAAAAAGAAATTTTAAGAAGACAGTTGCCCAGAGGGTAGCTGTCAGCTTTATGCAGGTTACACATAGATTTACACACTCTGCTCCCAGGTAAGTCACCTAGTATGATAGCCACAACCCTAATAATCCTATTTGGATGATATGAGTCAGTGGCAGAAACACAATCATATAATAATGAAAAACAAATCAAAAACCCAAACAGACAACTTAGTTTAAAACCCTTCTAGCAAAATAAGTTTTTTAAGTTATGGAAGCTGCTATAACGTCTTCTCTCTAAGATCACACATTTTGCTGCCAATGTAAGAATATATATATGAACACAAAGGCTCCTAATGCTTGGATGAATAATTGGCAGTTTAATTATTCTACCTTTAAGGCTTTTTTCACTGCTTGAAGAATTCCTTTGTCCTGTTCTGGAAGCTTTTTCCAATGATGATGTAGAGAATGGGGTTAAGGACACTGTCAAAGAAGCCTAAGTACACACAGACCAAATTGATGATTTCCAGCATGATGTGACATTTCTGAATGTCAGTGTTTTTGACCACAAATATTCTCACGCAGAATATCACCCTGCAGATCAGGTATGACAGTACAACTGCCAGGATGAGAGTCGTGGTCTTCTGCTCTGTTCTCTCAGGTTTTAAAAACCCCATTCGCTTTTTTCTCAGAATTGTAATAATTCTGACAGAACAGAACAAAATAATGATAACAGGGATGATAAAGTTGAATATTATGTCTCTCAAGTCATACAGCAGATATTGATCTAGTGAAGTGGAGTCGACTATACATTCAGTAATATTTGACTGAGGGTTCAATTTTACCTTACTGTAGATGAATATGGGGAAAGCAAAGACCAAACCAAAACTCCACACAAACAGACATCCCAGTTTGGCATAAAATGGCCTGCTCATCAACTCGTGGAAAAGTGGGTGCACCAGTGCCACATAACAATCTAAGATAGCCAGAACAAGAAAGTAGATATTGCAAAATAAATGCATTCTCACACCAGCTTTTACCAGCATGCACAGGCTTTCACTGAAAGGCCAGTCAATGCTTAATCTTACATCATCAGTCCAGAAGGGCAAACAGCACATCAGAACAAGATGAGTTCCAGTCAAGTTGCTCAAGTAGATCTCAGTCACAGTGCAGGCCTTCTTGTGGAGGCAGAAAACCATCAGCACAAACGCATTAAAGATGATTGCAAGCAGGCAGATGACATAAACTGGAGTCATACAGAAGATTAACGTGTTGTTGTTAAAAATGGTGGGACAATGCTCTTCACTTGCGTTGCTTTGGTTTCCAGTCATCTTCAGTGTCAGGAATTAAGTTGGCAGGGATGCTGGAGTGAAATAAAGGATACCAAAATAGAAAACATAAATATCTTGTTACCTGGCATTGTTTTAACATAATTTGTTACGATGACAGAAAACATAGATACACCTAATTCTGAATAAGACTGATATGTAACTACCCGGCTTCAGACCCCGAGCGACTTGAATTGGATAAGCAGAAGAAAATGGATTGATATATAGTATTTGATTCAGTTTTAAAGACCATCATCATATTAGAAAACATGCAATTTTACATCATATTTAGAGCTGAGCGTGCTTTCCAGCATCATAGAGTCATCACCACAGCACCAGCTACGTAAAACAAGTTCACAAGTTTAGTATTTCCATCCTCACATTTACAGACAGTTTAAAACAATTTAAATGTGAATTTATTATATGTTTTGGGGGGCAGCCTTTATTAAATACATTTTCATTTGTGTTAAATACATTACTATAAACGTTGTTACTGCATGAGGCTGAATTTGATCAAAACACAAAACATGCTGAGACAAACATGCTGAGACAAACATGCTGAGACAAAATCAGTTAATCTGCCGTCTACTTGTCGACACGTTACTGTACACCTAAGAACATCACTGCTTCCAAAACCTGTGCAGCTGTTAAACTGAAGAAATTTCCTTTTTTATGAAGATAGTGCCAAAAGGTCAAAAACACTGTTCCTGATGGACAGTGATTTAGACCTTGCAAATATTCCAACTAAAGGTAAAGACATAAGAAAGTAAATTCCAAGCCAAATTAAGCGTTTACATACCTTGCAGGCAAATTAGTGTGTGCTCCTGATGGAAAAAGAGCAAACAGCCAGCTACACTCTCTCAGTACCTTCTGCTACAGTCTTCTTTCTGAAAGGCTTAATTTAAAGAAGAAACTAAACTGATAGTCAAGTGATTTCAGATAAGAGAGACATCACACCCAGTCTATGACCACTTCCTTGACTCTTCACTGAAGTCCTTAGTTACTTCTAAACATTTTTTTCTCTGGGTTGATTTTATTAACAAAAATGACCCTATTATGGACAGAGAAAATTTTCCATTTATTAACTTAATGGCAACATGTTAGACGCTGTGGTTATCGATTAAAATACCAATACGGGACTTACTCTGCTGTAAGAACACCATAATACTGATGATCCAACAAAGAAAGTCAGAGACAACATGTACACAAAATGTGATGAACGGAGGTGAAACAGGTGGGGAACAGAACAGAGTTGAGGTAAGTCAGGAAATAGGAAAGGGCAGCGAAAGTAAGTAAAACTAAACGACATGGGCAGAAACAGAAACTTTAAAAGTAAAGACAGGAACTGATGAAAGGGAGCAGACAAACCAGAATACATACAAACCAAAATGGTGACAGACAGAGACAACTAGATACGAGAAAAGGGAAGAAGCTAAATGCAGCTTCAAAGTCACCAGTAACAAGAGCTAAGAAGGTCTCAATTAACAAGCATATATAATAAATTATACAGAATACACACAATTAGAAGATAATATTCAGCCTTCAAATTTTATTTGAATGGTGCCAAATCACAAAAACAGTCACCTCAAGGTGTGTTTATATTATAAGGTAAAAGACGCTAAGATAAGTACAAAATAAGCCTTGCAAATTACAATAAATGTATAGAAGAATCACAGGGATATAATACCACACCTAACAAAACTATAAACAAAACTACCTTTCAAAAACGAAGAGCAGAGATTTAAATTAATCTCCAAAATATTCATGAAAAACCTCAAAACAGAAGATGACACTTTATGCATAAAAAGCAGATATTGATTCAATATTAAATGCCTGCCTCCGTGTTAATGTAATTAAATAATCCTAGACATAATTGTTGCAAAGGACTTGAGTTGAATAAATACTCGATACAATAAGTTGAAGAAAACAAAATTTAGATTCTTTGATAAGAAGTAATAAAACTGTCGCTGACACTATTTGTTTCCAATAATTAAACAAAGTAGAACTCACTTTTTTCTCTTTTGTTTTTTCCTTTTGAATACTTTTTATTTTATTTGCTTCTCTGTCCTTGGTCTAGAGCATGGATGCAAGCTGCAATTATTGCAGTCATACATGTTGTAAACTTCTGTAATACAACAGGGCCACCCTAACTGTGAATCTGGATTATATGTGCAAATGACAGGAACATATTCATCTTGCACAGAGGACAAAAAATGTGTTTCTCTATTGGAAAACACTGATTGACTGTTCCACAAATAACACAATTTAAAACAGCAGCTGGTTGGGGCTTCTGTGCTTACAGCCAGAGCTGTGTGCCTGAGAAGCTCTTATCAAGGATATCCATCATCCATCATGGTGGTCATCCTGTGTCTTTCTGTGTCTGCTTTGTGGGCAGAGCATTGGTTCCTCACCTGTTCTGCTCACCTGCTGATGACAATCAACGAGGCAATACTTAAGGGCAGGGCATCTACTCATCTACTCTGTGCCAGTCTGTCAGCTATCTCATGGTGGTAACCAGGCTGTATCTTTACGTCTGTGCTCTGTACTTATCTTGATTTCCTTGTGTCTTCAGTTTCTCTGCCACTTCACTGCTTAACACACTCCTAGCTCAAGTCTCTGGATGCTGGTCACTTTGGCAAAATTCACTGAATTGCCTCTCACCTTCTTCCCGTCACTCTTGGATTCTTGGAAACAAGGCTGAATGGGAAAATGGGATTTAGAAGGGTTCTAAAGAAGGCTTAGTATGCAGAATCTCAGTATTTATTCTGTCGAGTAGATCTAGTATCCTGCTCATGGGAGAATGGGCACCCAGCAGATCAGGAATGCCAGAATGAACAACTCACAGGATGAAAGTGGTGGCCTCCTACTCCATTCTCTGAGTGTCTCACCCCTCTTTTTCCCAGTGCGTGAATAATTATGACAGTACAGAAGGAGATCATGGAAACAGAAATGATGAAGCTGAAGATAATGGTCCTTTTTGTTTTTATCGATATAAAAATTTGGAAATGTACCGATACGTGATCAGAATTATAATATTTTTGACTATCTGAGGCAAAAAAATTTCAGATTCAAATCAAATCGAATCGTGGATCAAATTGATTCGGGAGCTTGTGAATCAGAATCGAATCGATTGTAGAAATCGGTGGCGATACCCAGCCATAGCCCCAAATGCAGACTACAGGAGACTTGAAGAAATAAAAAAGTGAGCTTCATTGCAGCTGATTCAATGCTAAAAGAAAAAATCCAAACAAAGGCTTAGAAAGTCCAAATAGCACCAGGAGGAGAAAACACACTAGGAACTAGACAGATGGACACCAGAGGCTTTAAACACACACATAAAGTAATCATGAAGAGTCTGCACAGCTGGAGATAACAAGGCATAGCAGAATCTAGACACAAACGGGAAGGTAAAAAAATATAGACCACAAGAGGCCAAAGACCCAACTTAAAAAGACGAAGCAACAAAACAGGGCAAAGCCTAACATTAAGACGGGGACTTGACAGTAAAACACCAGAGGAACTAAAATAACGCCAGAAGGGGGGATATTTCTGACAGAACCCAGAAATGCAATAATAATCACAGGCACACTAACAAAGCTCAGCCTAAAATAATAATTAAACTAAAGCTCAAGAACAGCAATGAAAAGCAAACTAAAATGCTCAATTATAAGAAGAAGACGCAAGATAAGCCAAGAAAAACTGCAAAACATGACAGCTGCTTAATTCTCTGAGTGTTTAAACCCACTGCTAGACTGTTTCTCAGAGCTTTTCTAATGCTGTGCAGAAGGATAACAGGGATGATAAAACTAAAAATAATCAGCATCCTCTCCATCATTAGATATGGATCTTTTGTGAGATTAAATGTGCATTCAGTAACATTTGACTGAGGGTGAATTTTGACCTTCCTGTAGATGAATGCGTGAAGAGTAAAGACCCCACACAAACAGACATCCCAGTTTGGTGTAAAATGCCCTACTCTTCCTCTCATAGGAAAGCACCAGTGCAACATGTGATCTATGCTAACCTGAACAAGGAAGTATCTTCTGCAGAATGCATTCGTGTTGATAACAGCTGATGACACTTTGCATAGGATATCAGTGAAAGACCATCTGTTATCAGCCCAGAAGCTCACACAGCACACCACACATATATACACTCGTAAACAGGAGCACCATTGCACATGAAAATGGTTGGAAATGCAAAAAATGAATTTCTGCTGCAGATCCCAGAAGATTAGTTGTTCCTTTGGTACTTAAGATGACAGACAACATTTATTTATATTGATAAATATATTTCTATATAACAGTGTTTGAGGGTACTCCTTTAAAGATTGATGTGTAGGCGCACCTCACTTATATATTTATGTATGTATAAATTATATTTATAATAGGCGAGACCTGTGTTTGGTTCTCTAAACTGTGGCATGCTTGTTATCAGATCATCAGATAGTTGGATGTTTTGCTTATATTTTCAGTAGTTTTGTTAGATGATGGTATATATTGCTTTTCACAGCATTCATCTTTCAGTGACAAACATTATTTTTTTCAATGTATTTCACTTTATTTTAGGCTATCATCAGTTTAGAAGGTGGGAATGGATGTTTGTGTCTGTGTGTGCCTGTATGTCTTTGTCTATATGTCAGGTTGGGTATCAGACGCCACCTCTCTGGGGACATCTCAGGCCCTCCAAGGTTTGGAGGCCTATCTCCACCCACCACCACTTCCCCTGCCAGTGGCGGACTCCCTCAGGTGTCGGTGCGTTGGTGGTTCTTTGTGTCTGGGGGTAGGCGTCCGGGTACACACCGGCTCACAACTTGGCGGCCGCTTATCGGGGCCTGGAGCCTGGGGCTCGCTCGGGCCACTTCGGAGGTGGGATGCCCCCGGCCTCTCGGCCTGGGGCTCGGTCACTCAGGCACAGCTGGCTGCCGGCGGAGCTCACGGGCGCGTCACTGCAACTCCCCCTGGCTTTTGCTCCGCGGCTGCTGAGTGAGCCCTCATCTGGGACTCTCCTCAGCTCTTTCTGGGACAGTGGCGCGGCTGCCCCTCTGTTGGTCTTCCTTGGTCTCTTGTGTTCTGGGGGCCTCTGGATGTCTGGAGTTTTGATCTCCTCCATACCTGCTTCATACCCTGGAGGACGGGGCTGTGGCTCCCCATACTCCCTAGCAGATCGTTACATGGAGAAACCTTTGGAATGCAAGCATGCTGATCCACACAGGTATGCACACAGGTGTACACACGGGTATTCACAGACGCGGACTACACCTTTCTTGGCTGCTGCCTCAAAGCACATTGTGCGCTGTCTATCTTGCGTGCTGCACAATATCGTTTATTATTTAGTATCTACTGATGTCTACTGCTAGCTAGTTTATTGTGATGGTGCTGTTTTTTTTTTTATTATGTTGCTCTTTGTTGTTTGCTTTCTCTTCTGTTTTTTTTTCTCCATACAGGTGACCCAGGTGTTTTGTTTTTTTGTTTGTTTGTTTTTTTTTCTTTCTTCCCCCCCTTCTCACCGTCTCTTCTCCCCTTTGGTTTTCTTTCTCTAACTCTCTTTCTTTCATTCTTTCTCCCTGTCCTATCCCCCAGTCATGTCTGTCCCGTTTGTAGCAACTGAAAATAAAATAAATTCATAATTATAATAAAGGTCAATCAAATGGACCAATATGGCAAGGCCATGATGATCCACTTGGTAAAATAAATCCGCTTGACATCTTTCTTGGCCTTAAGACAACAATTCTGATGGCTAAAGATCCAACCGGGACAAAAAAAAAAAAAAAAAAAAAAAAAAAAAAAGATGATGGTATATATGGCACTTCACAGCATTCATCTTTCAGTGACAAACATTATTTTTTTCAATGTATTTCACTTTATTTTAGGCTATCATCAGTTTAGAAAGCATTCATGGCCAGTTTTTATTTTCTAGGATTTATAATTTACAGCAAGAGTAGATTTGCATGAAAGGAAATGGTTTGTAATGGACAGATGCAAAGTGATCAATGGCCACAGCCTCGTGCAGTAAAGATGTATCACAAGACGGTTGATCTGTTTGTCTCACTAACAAACTAAACATGGCATTTTTAGAGGGTACAGCAGCCATGGCAGTTTGTCTTGAAACAGCAACAGTAATCTCCATATTTAGACCTTTTTCTAAAAATCCATTTTTGACTTCAATCTCGAAATATTGACTTTAAAAAAAACTTCACTTATGTGCAAATAAAGTGGCAGGTAATTTTAAATTCTATCAGCTCAACACACAGCGAACACACAAACTGTTTGTATGCTGTGTGGCACAGTGTGTTGCTAGCTAAAGGCCCAGCTGCTGTCTTTCACAGGGAGAGAAAGAGTGAGAGATAACTTTACTCTGAGAAAGATGAAGGAAGACAGACACGACATGAGGTTAGATTTAAAGGTAAGGACTGCTCAGTGATGCTCGATAAACTGCAAATTTAAAACACATGGCAGAATTTTAACCACATATTGGTTGAAGTTTCAAAGTTCTTTATTCGTCACATGCATAGTTTTACAAGTATAACACACAGTGAAATGTAACCTGACATGCTCCTCGAACTGTGCAAAAGTCGATATACCTAATGTATATATAATATAAACATTAGGTGAATGTGCAGTAGTGGCATGTATGCATGGTGTGTGTAAGGTGGTAGTATATAATGTGATTTGATAAATAATGTAGTTTCATTTGTACATGTTGTACATATATATTACTTTATCATTATCTTAGTATACATATATTTAGAACAAGGTTCTGTTACCTTTCTACAAAAAAATGTTAGAATCAGGAGCTACTTTTTGCTTTCTTACTTTGAGTACTTCACTTGAGTAAAGAAGTTGCTTCAGCACTTTTACTGGAGGATTTTTTTAGTAGTTCTACTTAAGTAAAGACAGCCTGTACTTTTGCCACCTCTGCCCACAGCACAAACTATGTGAAACATGTTCCCACAACCATGTAAATCTTTGTATTCATGAAGATTAAAACAAACAAACAAAGAAAAAAACCCACTCCTTTTTATATGTGCATTTAGTTTTGACACATTTGTGTGGCAAGTGAAAAGTCACTCATTTGCCTCAAATGCTCAAATCGAACATGTGAACCTGAGTGTTTAGATTAGTCTGAAGTATGACTTTCCAGCTTTCAGGATCACTCCCACATATGCAGACCTCATCCTTTTAAATATGAACTTGTTTAATGTATTTGCCACTGTAACAGTATATGACAGAAAATATGAAAAAGCACTACTCACTACTGACTGACAGCTCCCCAATATCACTTAACATGCCATGTCTGGATATCACTGAAAAACAAACAAACAAAAAAACAGTGTTACATAAAGAATTTAAATTAGACCTGATACAGTAGGATTATTAGAGAGAAATACACCAATGTTTCTCTCATACTCAGACAAATAATTGTTCCTTTCATCATATTAAATCATTAAACACACACCCCAGCTCAAAACATCATTCTGAGAAACCTTCTTTTAGCCTGCTGAAGAATTTTTAAGAGCACAGAACCTCCGCCAACCAGAACAAGGAAGAAGATGCTGCAGAGCACATTCATGTTGATAACAACTGATGACACTTTGCATAGGATTTCACTGAAAAGCATCTGTTATATAATCAGCCCAGCAGGACAAACAGCACACCGCAGCAAAATGAGTTAAAGCCAAGTTACTCAAATAAATCTAAGCCGCAGTGGTGATGGAAGATCAAACCTCTGGATTCAGGAAGACACAGACTTTTATTTGGGTTTCCATTATGGCGACCCTTAAAGGGAGCAGCCAAAAGACAATGGTGAAGATGAAAATGTATCAGAAAAACATGAGCTAATTAAGAAGGAGACTTTTATTGACATGTCTATTCCAAACTACAGATCCTGATTCATTGTGACCAGTGTTGAGTAAGTTACTTTAAAATAGTAACTTAGTTACATTACTAGTTACTTCTCTCAAAAGTAACTCAGTTACTTCAAGTTACTCGTTACTTTCAAAGTAACTAGTTACTAGGGAAAGTAACTTTGGTTTTACTCAGAATTCTCTTGTTAATGTGTTGCTTCCATAACTTTGCCAGTCTTCTAGCTTGCTTACTTGCCACAAGTGCACTGTGCCACCTACCAATAGAAAGGAAAAGATAATGTGCATATTTCCACGAGAGAAATCCCACGCCTGGACCGTCATTGACTGCTGCCATGATTCTAGCCTACGTCACAGCGTCATGTGCGCCTTTTACATCCAACACAAAAACTGCAGTCGTGGTGCTTTCGATTGTACTCAGAACTCTGAAATTCTGCCTTCTGAATAGAAAGATGTAGGCAACACCAGACTGCAGATGAGCTGCATACAGGGCTGGACTGGGACAGAAAATTGGCCCGGGTATTTTAACTAGAGACCGGCCCACCATTATAGGAAAAATCATAAAGCCTTTGAATGAAAACAAACACTGTTGTGACAGTGATGTACACTGTTTTGATGTTATATATGCATCAATCTATCAATCGTTTGTTGTAAGATTCAGATAATTATTTTTTAAAAGCTAGACATTTTAAATGAGAATAAGAAAGAAAAGTATTTCCTTGTGCCCACCTCTCCCTGTTAATGCCCTACATGCCCCCCTGGCAACACTTTGCTAGATCCGCACCTGCACAGTTACCAGCTGTCAGCTACCTAAAAAAGGATCCTGGGGTTATTTGTCTCTCAGAAACAGTTCATAACTTCCCTTCAACTCATTCATGTCACCTAAAGGGTAAACCTGTTTCTCCATCACCTGTTCAGCTCTGATGATCCAGTAAGGACGTCTCCTGGTTTCATCTTCATGTTTCCCTCTCACCACATAACCAAACCGATATCATGACCAGCAGCTTTTTTGCAGCTGTGGCTCCAGCAAACATCAGCTGATACTAGAAATTAATATTAAATAAATTCTAACAATAGCTGATCAAGCTTAAACGTGCTGCTGTTGTTTAGCGCGACATCCGCTGGTTTCCTCTTTCGGCGCAAAGTGAGCGATAAACAAACAAGAGAGCCGATCAGCTGATCACTGATCAGTTTTCATGATTGAAGTAGAAACAGGAGAGGGAGGGGGGAGAATGAGAGGAGAAGAGGCAGCTGTGCAGCAAAGACACAGAATAACTCCAGGTTTGTGTCTTTTTCATTGTAGCTGAATTACGGGACAAACTGTTCCTTTTCACCTCAATAAGAAACGCGTAATATTTTCTCTGAATACCAGACGGGACGGTTGGCAACTCTAATAACTTATGAACAAAATAAAGTTCAACATCATTAACTTCATAGCACCACCCAGCTGTATAGAAACTCCGTCATGCTAGCTAGCACGCAGTACGGAAAAAGTCAGAATAACGAAAATAAACTCCACCTAAACTTGGTTCATATCTGACCCAGAGAGACTGCAGGTCATAACTTCTTACCTGAAGTTCAGTTCACACTTGGACCGGCGGCCGCCTCGGGTCTCTTTTCATTCTGCGTCCCTTTTCCTTCATCCACCTGCTGCTTCCACCACTTGCTAATGTTACTGAATCTGTGGAAACTCCGCGATAGCCACCACACGAAGTAACGAGTAACGACCCTATCTAAATCCCAGTAACGAGTAACGCGTTCCTGATTTTGGCATAATAACTAGTTACCGTGCTCGTTACCACAATAATAACGTAGTTACTGTAACGCGTTACTTAATAACGCGTTAGTCCCAACACTGATTGTGACTGCAGGAAAGACCTGGAAAAAATTTCAGGCGTTCGTCTTTAACAGTTTTTCTAATATTTGTGTTGAAACAATACAAAAATGCCTGGATGTCTTCCAGTACATCATTTTAAAAATATAGTCAGTATCTTGACTATCTCATAGTGGTAACCAGGCTGTATTTTTATGTCTGTGCTCTGTACTTATCTTGATTTCCTTGTGTCTTCAGTTTTCTTGCCACTTCACTGCTTAACTCACTCCTACTGCATCCAATAACATTTGACTGAAGCTTCAGATTTGAGTTTCCTTAGATGAATACAGGGGCAACAAACACCAAGCACAAACCGACATCCCAGTTTGGCATAAAAACACGTTCTCATATTTTCATGGGAAAGCGAGTGTACCACAGTATCACATATCAGTCTATGTTAACCTAGCTTTGTCTCTGGAGTGTGTGAATAACTCTGACAGTACAGAAGGAGATCATGGAAACAGACAGCTGTGGCCAGCCCAAATGACTACAGGCCTGTTGCACTTACGCCTGTAGTGATGAAGTGCTTTGAGAGACTGGTCTGTCAGCACATCAGGGCCGGTCTGCCTCCCACTCTGGACCCCCACCAATTTGCCTACAGGACAAATCGTTCCACCGAGGACGCCATCACCATAGCACTCCACACTGCGCTGAGTCACCTGGAGCACCGAGGAAGCTATGTGAGAATGCTCTTTCTGGACTTCAGCTCAGCATTCAATCATATCATCCCGGAGATCCTGGTCCAGAAACTGTCTCACCTGGGACTCTCCACCCCCATCTGCCTCTGGATCAAGGACTTCCTGACAAATAGACCACAGTCTGTCAGACTCGGCCCCCACCGGTCCAGCACCATCACACTCAGCACCGGGTCTCCACAAGGATGTGTTTTGAGTCCCCTCCTGTTTACGCTCTACACATCCGACTGCTCCCCTACCCATCTCTCAAACACCATCATAAAGTTCGCGGATGACACCACAGTGGTTGGACTCATCTCAAGGGGGGATGAGTCGGACTACAGAGATGAGGTCAACAGACTGACTGAGTGGTGTTCAGTTAACAACCTCCAACTGAACACCACGAAAACTAAAGAACTTATCTTGGACTTCAGGAAGGGCAGAGCAGACCCGGCCCCACTTTACATTCACGGGAGCTGTGTGGAGAGGGTACACTCCATGAGGTTTCTGGGCGTGCAGATATCTGATGACCTCTCCTGGACTGCAAATACTACAGCGGTGGTTAAAAAGGCCCAGCAGCGTCTCCACTTTCTGAGAGTGCTCAGGAGGAACAACCTGGAGGAGAGGCTGCTGGTGACATTTTACAGAGCCACCATAGAGAGCATCCTAACGTACGGCATAACAACATGGTATGCAGGGTGCTCAGCTGCAGACAGGAAAGTACTGCAGAGGGTCATCAACACAGCCCAGAAGATCACTGGCTGCTCTCTGCCCAGCCTGGAGGTCACTGCAAACTCTCGGTACCTCAGCAGAGCTGGCAATATCATCAAGGACCACTCTCACCCCAGCAACCAACTGTTTGAACTATTACCGTCAGGCCGACGGTACAGGTCACATAAAACCAGGACAAACAGATTCAGGGATAGCTTCTTTCCCAGAGCTATCACCGTAGTAAATAAGCACAAAAACAATTGAACCTATTCCATACCGTCACTGTCATTATATTATGCTGCTATTCATACTGTCATTATATTAATGCTGCTATCCTGTATATATTGTACATACTATTGTTTGAGTACTTACGATTGTTTTTTTTGTACTTTTTATATTTTACATTTATATTTATTATTGAAACTTGCACCAAGGGAGTGGCACTCCAATTTCGTTGTACTCTGTACAATGACAATAAAGGCTATTCTATTCTATTCTATTCTATTCAATTCTATTCAATTCTATTCTATTCTAAATGATGAAGCTGAAGATTATGGTCCTAATCTCAGATATCTGGATATTGGTCTGGTTAAGTGAAATGTACTGAAGAGTACTAAAATCCAACACAATCTCCTGAGTTCATTAAATTTCTTGATTCTGTGTCTGAGTGCAGAGAATATGTGAGATCCTTGGGGTCAAGGCTAGCTTTGTGAAAGTCAAATTCGTCTTGAGGACCCAAATGCCGGAATCATAGACAGATGTAAATGAAAAGGGAGCTTTTAATGCTGTTTAGTCTTAAGGACACACATTCTAGGGAAAAAAAAGAAAACCAGGAAATCCACAAAGCCAAAACTTACTTGGAAAATAAAGCACAGGGTATCCAAGATTAGAATACAGGAAGGAAGGATACAACACAGAGACAATGTTTACACAAGTAGTGACGAGAGGAAATGAAACTGGTAGGAAATAAAATACAGCTGGGGATACTCAGGGAATAAGCAAGGGCAGAGACAGGAAGTAAAACTACACGACATGGAGGAAAAACAGAGGCTGCTTTCCAAAACTCCCTCCTACCTCCCTTTCCTAAACTCTTTCCTTTCCTTTCCTTAACCTTGATGATGTTTTCATTGAGGTCAAGGAAAGATGGGTATGAGAATTGATGAGGGCTTAGGACAAGAGAAGAGTGATGTGCTGAGAATTTGCCTTTTATGGTGAGAATATTTAAATAAGACAAAAATGTAAATAAGAAAGATTATGGCACAGTTTCCCTTCTCTTGGTCAACAACCCCACCCAACTAAGCCATTATAAAGATAAACTGAGGGTTTCCTATTAATTTTTTCTTTTGCCCATCATCTACCAGAAAGGAAACTGATTAACTGAAAATAAATAGTACACACTTCAATTATTCTTAATTCAATTACAGTAAATTTAATAAATTCCGAAATTTTGAGTGCTCTGCAGTAACTAATAATGCAATGTGCAACGGAATCAGTTTAATAAAGTAAAATATTAAAGCAACTATTAAACTTAAGGGAAAAATATATGAGGTTTTCATGCTTTCATCATTAAAACATTCGTGACTTTGCTGACAAGCCTGGAAACACATTATTCCAGTCATAAATCCGAAGAAGCAGATTCCAAAATGACTGGAAAAAAGGAAACAGTTGTGCCGGTGTTCACAGGAAGGTATGTAACTATGGCCCCGTTTTATTGACAATGACAGATGCCCAGACAATGGTTGGCGATCTTATGCAGGTCACACATATATTTACACATGCTAGTCACCAGCTAAGTCAATTAATTTAATTAATTTTATAATTAATTTTATATTTCTGTGATATGCATCAGTGACAGAAACATTCAGTCTTGTACTGAAAAATGTTTATGTGTTTCTCTATTAGAAAGCACAGTCCATCTTGAGGATTTTAAAATTAACTAAGCTACTGAAGGGCTTTCACGGTCTGTTGAAGTCCACCTTCTTTTGGTTGGCTGCTCTTCACAAGCCAGAATTTGAACAGCACCTGATTGGGGCAGCCAGAGCTGTGTGCTTGACATGATTGTATCAAATTATCCACTCTCACTGACATTACATTATGCACAACCAAGAGTAGGAAAAACTTCTAGAATTAAGAGCAGTCTGAACTTCCAGTTTTTATGTAACACTCCCATGTATAATAATGGGTTTCCTATAAAAAAAAAATACCACAAAGCACATAGCGTCAGAGTTAAAACCACCGAAATACCTTCTCTTAGCCATGGGATATGTCCCATCTGGAAAATACTCAAAGAGAACTAAAACCTCATTACTTCAAGCTGAATCAGACTGGCAGCACTTCTATTAAGTAAACATCTGGATTATCTGGATATGAGAAACACTGTTACATACAGAAAGTAAGTGAAGCATATTACGTTCAGAATAGATAGACACTTGTATTTTATAGAATAGAATAGAATAGAATAGAATAGAATAGAATAGAATAGCCTTTGTACATGTCCAACAACATTGTGGGTGCTTCACACCAACTGTGCTGGGATAAACTAGAACTAGCACACACATACACTTACACTGATAAGCATTCACACATCCCCCCTCCCCTTCCAATGCCTTCGATGCTTGTTGTCTCCTGGGAACACGAGGCGGGTCTGGGCCCGTGCTGGAGAGTTGGCGCAGTGGCAGGATGGCTGCTGTGTTGCCTGGGATTACTCCTTATCCTCTACCCAACCCTGTTGCTGGTCATGTGCTCTATAATGTTGTACTGTGGACGTTTATGTGCTTTTCTGTGCAGAGGAGTTTTTTTTTGTTTCCTGTTCTCATGCTGTCCTCCTGTAGGCACCGACCAGAGGGCAGCATGTAAAACAGGAGGTGAGCAACGTGCAAGGGGTCACCTGTGTGGCAATGTTTTTCTTGAGACAGGAGGATCTGGCAATGGCCTTAAGGGGTAGCAGGGGGCAGCTAATTATTTTTTGGCCAGCGTTAATTAAATTACCCTCTGTGCAGCGTTCCTGTTCTCAGTCGTGGCTCCTGTGTACCAAACACCCAGGCAGTAAGAGAGCATGCTCTCCGCTGAGAAGCGGAAGAAGGCCAGCAGCAGCTTCCAGTCCAGGTTATTCTTCTTTAGGACATAAAGGAAGTGCAGCCGCTGCTGGGCCTTCCACTGGACATTGGTGTTGTGAGTCCAGGTGAGATCGGTGGAGATGTGGGTGCCCAGAAACCTGAAGATTCCACCCATTCTCCATTTACAATCAGAGGGAAGTGCATCTGTCCGTGCCTCCCGAAATCCATTATGAGTTCTTTTGTTTTATGGACGTTCAGCCTCCGCTTATTTTCTGAGCACCAGCGGGGTAAGTTCTCTACCTCTCCCCTGTACGGTGCATCTCATCCATCCATGAGCCCAACCACCGTGGTTTCATCGGCATACTTGGCAATGATGTTGGTTGGGTGGGTTGGTGTGCAGTCATAGGTGTAAAAGGGGTAAAGTAGTGGGCTGGGTGTTCATTTGTGTCAGCTGTTTCCCCATGTGTTTCCACTTCCTCTGATCACCTCCTATTTAATCTGTGTGTGTTTCATTCAGTGGTTGTCAGGTCGTCTGTGTTCCCTATACCATGTCAAGTGTCACTTAGGTATTTCATGATTCAGCTCAGGTCTTGCTCATGCACCATGTTTGTGTTGCTTTCTCATAGTTCTTGCATGCACCTGCTCTGAATCATGTTTATGTCTTATGTCACAGTCATCATAGTTTAGTTTCTGCTAGTTTAGGTGCTGGTTTAGTTTTTGCCCCTCTCGCTTTTGCTCTGTTTGTGTACTCTTGTTATCAGCTATAATAAATGGCTCGCTTTGAGTTCAAGTCACATTTCACACTCCATTTTTGGGTCTGCATTTGGGTCGAGTATTCACTCTCCACACAGTTGGCTCCCACTGCCTGTTACACCCTGTGGGCAACCAGTGCTGAGTGACAGTGGGGGGAAGAGGTGGGGGCTGAGTTGGACTGATTAAGGCTGGTTGGTGAGGAGCTTAATAGTTACTCTTTTTGGATAAGCCATAAAAAATTATGTAAAATTATCAAAGCACACATCACAGCTGAAAACATCACAGTTCTACAGATCAGATTGAGGAAATGTTAGATTCCAGGGCCAAGCCTGGAATCTGTCTGTGCGAGGCTGAATGCTTTTACTGTTGGATTGGATCTCTGTTTAAAGAATTCCTTTGCTCTTTTCTTGAAACCTTTCCCAAAGATAATGAAGAGATCTGGCTTAAGGACAAGGACACTGTTGAAGAAGGCTAAATATAGAGAAATGTGTTGGTAGATGACCAGTATGAGATGACGCCTTAGAAAGTCAACTATTTCGAGCACACTTAGTAACTCACTTAAACGGAATATTATCCAGCAGATCAGCAATGCCAGGAGAACTGCCAGGAAGAGAGTGGTGGCCTTCTCCTTTGGTCTGTCCTTAACATACCGTAATTAAGGTATGTTTCCAAAGATGAAAGACTGATCTGGTCATATTTACCATGAGGTAAAAAGGTTCTGGGACGTATGGCTATTGACGGTGGCTTACCAGTACTAGCAAGCCATAAAAGACCTTCAAGTTTGTCAGCTGTCCATCTAGTGTCTTCCACTTATCCTTAACAGGGTCAAGGGGGCCTGGAGTCTGCCCTAGCTACCATAGGACGATAGGTTCATTTAAATTGGTTTGTGGAGTAGGCTACTTGGGTTCAGTTGTGGCCCTGCTGCAGTGTAGCCTCCACAATTCTAAACAGGAGCACAACTAGTCATGTTATAGTTATGCAACTGTGAATTTTGGATTTCTTAATCACTCTTTGAAAAAATAGCCTGGTAATCTGCTAAGTTTTGCTAACTGCTGGATATTTATTTGCTGGCAAGAGAGCTGAATGTCTATAAAGGCCAGTGTTCGATTAATAAGAAATTTCCAGGAATCCTGAAAATATTATTTTTAATATTATTTTAAACATCAACAAAACTATAAAAAGGTAATTTATGTTCATGAAGATAAAGCAGTAATTCAGACAACTTGCATAATGGATTGCTTTGCCTGGGAGCATACTGAACTTCTGAACTTCAGCTTTGTTGAACTTAAAGGTCTTTTATGGTTTGCTAGTAGTGGTAAGCCACCGTCAACAGCCATACGTCCCAGTGTTTTGCACAGGACAGTGTTTGTGTAAAATTTGGCATTCTTGTCAGATCATCATCACTATTTCTGGGAAATAACAGTGTTTGAGTGTGAACTGATAAAGAGTGTCATACAGAGTACTGCCTGCTCCCATGGTAAAGTAGTGTTGAGAGTCCCAGTTTTGTTATTGACTTTTACTGTATAAATCTGGCTTTCCTTTGAGTTGATGGATGGGTGTCTAGCTTATCTTTTCCTAATTGATTGTATTCTGGCCATTCATTAAAAAGACAAAAGTATTTCTTATCCAATTACTTGATTAATCGATGAAATAATCAATATATTACTCAATTACTAAAATAATCAATAGTTGTTTTATAAAATATCTGACACTGATGTGATCAAGAAATACACCTAACTGAAATGCATGGTTTTTCTCAGGATTCAGATAATATTAAAAGCCTTTATTGCTCATGTTGTGTCAAAATTCAACACAACTGAGCTTAAGTCTCCTAATTCCCTGTCTGAGTACAGAGAATTTATGACGTCTTTGTGCAAAAGAGACAGAAAATACTTTCATTTGTTTTTTTGGGTTTTTTTTTGCATGTCCCGTTTGGTTCTTTTCCCATCAGAATTATTGTCTAAAGGCGAAAAAAGATGCCCAACTGATTTACTTTACCAAATTGACCATCCCAGCCTTGCCGTAATGGTCTATTTGATTTACCTTTTATTGTTTATTTTATTTATTTTTTATTTTCACTTGCTAGATACGGGACAGACTTGAAGAAGGGGACAGAGCGGGGGATACTGAATACTTCCATTTGTTAGGAGACCTGGGTCATCGACCAAGAGTTTTGAGTTTACATTATTATTGAACTTTTATTTTGATATTATTCGTCATCTCTAGTCTTTTAAGCCGTGTATTTTCCTCTGTCCGTGTTGCGATCTACCATCTACCATGCTGTGTGTTTTCCCTTTCAACTGGTTTGTTGTTTATTTTTGTTACGGCCGGGACCGTTTCAGACGAGTGACAGGACTCAAACGCAAGACGCCGAACAGCTCGAAAATATATTTTAAGAATAATGTTTAATGTGCACACAAAATATTCATAAACAAAAGGTGAGCGTAGACGTTAACTAAATAATGATCTGGTCCGGGTCCGGGGATTGGACTGGAAAGCAAGTCACAAAAGGTCCAGGAAAAGGTCGGGGTCACTGTAACAGAATGCAAATGTTCAAAACATAGATAAGGAGGCATATGAATATGTTGTTTGGCTCAAAATCCTCCTTCGTACTGTGTACTTGCCAACGGAGGTCGGAGATGACATAGAGGGGGAGTAATCCGGGTGTGTAAATCCAAAAACTCCTGGCGTGGAGGCAGAGAGGCAGGTAGGTAGTTTTGGTGGTAGCCTGAGGGACTGCCAGAAGGTCCAGCATCCAAGTAGAAGCTCTTCGCCAGGGGTTTAACAGTTAGGTGTAGCTGAAAAAGGGAGGCGCACAAAAAACAAACATACAGTGAAGCAAAGGTGATTCACAAAAAAACACGTAAGGAAATTATGGTGGTGGCCTGCACTGACTGATGTTTAGCAGAGAATCTGGCGAAGAGAGATTGAGAACGCTGGCCTTATGAGTCCCCCGGCTAATTACCCACAGATGTCAACGATCAGCAAAAACACTGAGGCCCCTCCCAGGGGTGGAGACGCCGGCTCGGAGGGAGACACACTGGCACACACCCGGACCATGACAGTACCCCCCCCTCAAGGGACGCCACCCGGCGGCCGACCAGCACCCGCCCCACGACGTGACCTAAGAAAATCAGAAACCATCACAGAGTCAAGCATCGAAGAACGAGGAACCCAAGAACGCTCCTCCGGCCCATAACCCTCCCAGTCCACCAAAAACTGCAGCCCCCTACCCCGCCGCCGCACATCCAGAATGCGCCGGACAGAAAACGCAGGATGCCCGTCAATGAGCCGGGCGGGAGGCGGGGGCACCGGAGGCGGGCACAGATGACTAGACACCACCGGCTTCACCTGAGAAACGTGAAAGACCGGGTGAACCCTCAAGGCAGCAGGCAAACGGAGCTTGACAGCCGAAGGGCTGAGGACCCTGTCCACAGAATAGGGGCCGATGTAACGAGGAGACAACTTGCGGGAGGATGCCCTGAGAGGGATGTCTTTCGCAGCGAGCCACACCTTCTGTCCAGGTGAGTAAACAGGCGCAGGAGACCGGCGACGGTCGGCACAGCTACGTTGGCGAGCCACAGCTCACAACAGCGCCTCCCGCGTACGAGACCAGACCCGACGGCAGCGCTGTAGATGATGCTGGACCGAGGGGACAGCAAGATCAGCCTCCTCCACCGGAAACAGGGGCGGCTGATAACCCAAAGAGGCCTCAAACGGTGACAACCCAGTAGCAGACGAAACCAAGGAGTTGTGGGCATATTCCACCCACGGCAGATACGAGGCCCAAGTCGCAGGGTTATGACAGGTCACACAGCGGAGCGCGGCCTCCAGCTCCTGATTTAAACGTTCCGTCTGGCCGTTCGTCTGAGGATGGTAACCAGAGCTCAGACAAGGCCTGGCCCCCAAAGCAGCGCAAAAAGAACCCCAAACCTGGGACGAGAACTGCGGACCCCTGTCCGAAACTATTTCCACAGGAATGCCATGAAGCCGAAAAACATGGTCCAACAACAACGTAGACGTCTCAGCCGCAGTGGGCAACTTCTCCAAAGCGACGAAATGAGCAGCCTTAGAAAACCGATCCACGACCGAGAGAATAGTGGTCTTCCCAGCCGAAACCGGGAGTCCCGTAACAAAATCCAGGGCGATGTGGGACCAAGGGCGATGAGGCGTAGACAACGGCTGCAACAGCCCAGCAGGACGGTGAGTACGCGACTTACACCTGGCACACACAGGGCACGCAGCCACATACTCCCGAACATCTTTATCCAGAGTGGCCCACCAAAAATGTCTCTTAACCATAGAAGTCGTCCTGCCCCTGCCCGGGTGACACGCAAACCTCGAAGCGTGCACCCATTCCAGTACCTTGGAGCGAGCAGCCGCGGGAACAAAACGCCGGTTAGGCGGTCCCGTGCCCGGATCCGGTTCCGTCCGGAGGCCCCGGTCGATGGCGTCCTCCACCTCCCAGGTAATAGCTCCCACCGTACAGCCGGCCGGAAGAATGGTGGAAAACTCCGCCGGACCCGTGTCAGAGTCAAACTGCCGAGAGAGGGCATCCGGTTTGGTGTTTCTGGAACCCGGGCGATAGGAAATGGAAAAGTTAAAACGTGCGAAAAACAGCGACCAACGAGCTTGACGTGCATTCAACCTCTTCGCACCGCGTAGGTACGTCAAGTTCTTATGATCCGTCCACACCAGGAACGGTAGCGCCGCGCCTTCCAGATGATGACGCCACTCCTCCAACGCCAACTTAACGGCAAGCAGCTCCCGGTCCCCCACATCATAGTTCCGTTCCGCTGGTGAAAGCCGCCGAGAGAAAAAGGCGCACGGCCGCAGCTTAGAGGAGGGGCCGGCACGTTGTGAAAGCACAGCCCCCACCCCCACATCAGAAGCATCCACCTCCACAATAAAAGCCTTAGACGGATCGGGTTGAGCGAGGATGGGCGCAGTAGAAAACAGATGTTTCAGCTCCGTGAATGCGCTGTCAGCTTCGGCGGACCAGCCGAACGGAAGCTTCGTAGAGGTAAGGCGTGTAAGCGGAGCCGCCACTAGACTGTAGTTCCTTATAAACCGACGATAGAAATTCGCAAATCCCAAAAACCCCTGGAGTTGCTTGCGAGTAGAAGGCACAGGCCAGTCAGTGACCGCCTTCACCTTAGCCGGATCCGTCTTCACCTGCCCCCCTGCCAAGATGTATCCCAGGAAAGAGACCGATGTCAAATGAAACTCACATTTCTCAGCCTTGGCATACAGTCTGTTTTCCAAGAGGCGTTGAAGGACAGCACGGACATGTGAATGATGCTCAGCCAAAGACTTAGAAAAAATAAGAATGTCATCTAAATAGACGAACACAAAACGGTCGAGGAAATCCCGCAGGACGTCATTTATTAGGGCCTGAAACACCGCTGGAGCGTTCGTTAAACCGAAAGGCATAACGAGATACTCGAAATGACCCAGGGGGGTGTTAAACGCGGTCTTCCACTCGTCTCCCTGACGGACTCGCACCAAATGATAAGCATTGCGAAGATCTAACTTAGTGAACACCGTGGCACCCTGTAGCGATTCAACAGCGGAGCTAATGAGTGGCAAGGGATACTTATTTTTAACAGTGACGTCATTCAAGCCCCTGAAATCAATACACGGCCGAAGAGACCCATCCTTCTTGTCTACAAAAAAAACCCCCGCCGCCACGGGGGACGAAGACGGACGGATTAACCCAGCCGCTAATGAATCCCTAATATACTCCTCCATCGCAGCACGTTCAGGCCTAGAGATACTATATAACCGGCTCTTGGGCAGGGACGCTCCGGGGAGCAAATCAATCGCACAGTCATAAGGGCGATGGGGCGGTAGGGACTGCGCTTTGATCTTACTGAATACCTCCCGCAAATCATGATACTCAGGCGGCACCCCTGAGAGATCGGGGACATATTCGTCAGTCCCCGTAACCTCCCCCGGGCCGGGAAAACGGGCGGAAGTCAGACAATTGGAGTGGCAAAAAGGGCTCCAGCTGACAACCCTTTGCCCCTCCCAATCCAAGTGCGGATTGTGTAAGCACAGCCAGGGATAACCCAAAGTGAGCGGAGTATCAGGTGAATCGAGGACAAAAAAGGTGAGTTTTTCCCTATGATTCCCCGAAGTGCACAGTGACACTGGACCAGTGCGAAAAGAAATTCTAGTGAAAACCTGGTTATTAATCGCTTTAACTGGAATGGGCGGCTCAAGGCGCACGAGCGGAACGCCTAATCGTTCAGCGAGATCGAGACTAATTAAATTCTGTTCAGAACCAGAATCTAATAAGGCTGTGCACGAATGAGTACTCTGTAGCATCTCCAAGGTGACAGGGAGTTGTAAACGGGGTTTCTGACCAGAATTCGAACCGCCCACCCGTATCCCCGATTCTACCGGCGGGCGACACCTTTTCCCTCCTTCGGGCATGCAGCAATCAAGTGTTCCAGCGAGCCACAGTAAAAACAGGCATGAGCCCGACGCCGCCGCTCCCTCTCCTCCGGTGTCAACCGTGACCGGCCAATCTGCATAGGCTCCGGCTCGGGATCAGTGACGTAAGCCGAGGCGACAAACTCATGCGAGTCCACAGTCGGAGGCGGCGACGGTGACGTACCAGGAAACGAGCGCGGTAAACGGCGCTGGGATTTGTAGTTCCTGTCCCTCTCCCTGTCACGCAACCTGTTGTCAA
This sequence comes from Maylandia zebra, assembly GCF_041146795.1. Classification (NCBI taxonomy): domain Eukaryota; kingdom Metazoa; phylum Chordata; class Actinopteri; order Cichliformes; family Cichlidae; genus Maylandia; species Maylandia zebra. Next base: position 24,461,736 of record NC_135185.1, read on the forward strand.
TGCGAAGGGAGAGGGACGCCAGTTCCTCAAAAGATTTTGGCTCATCACGGGAGGCAAGCTGGTCTTTCATACCCTCGTTCAATGCCCGGAAAAACACCCCACGCAGAGCGTCGTCAGGCCAACTGGTTTCGGCGGCAGCAGTACGAAAATCAATCAAAAAATCAGCAACCCTCTGACGGCCCTGGCGAAGATCCAGCAGCCTCTGCGCAGAACTACCCTCAGAAATGGGGTGCGCAAACGTTTTCTGGAATTCCCCCAAAAACACCTCATAAGAACAGGTTAACAAAGGATTCTTCGATAGATACGCCTCCGCCCATTTAAGTGCACGATTACGCAGTTTACCCACCAAATAAGATATCTTATTAGAATCCGCAACAAATGTGCGCGGAGAACGACCGAAAACAAGGTCAACCTGAAGCAAAAACCCGCTACAACTCCCTGGATCCCCTGAGAATGGTTCGGGCTCCGGGGACGTAGCATCACGGAAAGCTGATGTAGGTGGAGATGCAACGGCAACAGGTTGAGGCAGAGGAGCTGGTGTACCGGAGTCTTGGCCCGCGGGGCCCGAGGCGGAACCAGCAGCAGTAGAAATATCAGTTTGTAGAGCCTGGAGGGTCTCAAGTATTTTAGTTTGACCATCTCTAAGAGTCTGCTGCTGGGCTAACAGGAACTGAATAGATTGTTCATGACTTCCTAATATCGCCCCCTGCCTCTGAATGGCTGACCGTTCCGCGTCTGCTGAGTCCATAACTGCTGGCCAGATTCTACTGTTACGGCCGGGACCGTTTCAGACGAGTGACAGGACTCAAACGCAAGACGCCGAACAGCTCGAAAATATATTTTAAGAATAATGTTTAATGTGCACACAAAATATTCATAAACAAAAGGTGAGCGTAGACGTTAACTAAATAATGATCTGGTCCGGGTCCGGGGATTGGACTGGAAAGCAAGTCACAAAAGGTCCAGGAAAAGGTCGGGGTCACTGTAACAGAATGCAAATGTTCAAAACATAGATAAGGAGGCATATGAATATGTTGTTTGGCTCAAAATCCTCCTTCGTACTGTGTACTTGCCAACGGAGGTCGGAGATGACATAGAGGGGGAGTAATCCGGGTGTGTAAATCCAAAAACTCCTGGCGTGGAGGCAGAGAGGCAGGTAGGTAGTTTTGGTGGTAGCCTGAGGGACTGCCAGAAGGTCCAGCATCCAAGTAGAAGCTCTTCGCCAGGGGTTTAACAGTTAGGTGTAGCTGAAAAAGGGAGGCGCACAAAAAACAAACATACAGTGAAGCAAAGGTGATTCACAAAAAAACACGTAAGGAAATTATGGTGGTGGCCTGCACTGACTGATGTTTAGCAGAGAATCTGGCGAAGAGAGATTGAGAACGCTGGCCTTATGAGTCCCCCGGCTAATTACCCACAGATGTCAACGATCAGCAAAAACACTGAGGCCCCTCCCAGGGGTGGAGACGCCGGCTCGGAGGGAGACACACTGGCACACACCCGGACCATGACAATTTTATGTTCTCAGTTCAGTTAGATTTCTGTTTTCTAACATCCAGCAATAAAGCTGAGATTTTTGAGTTAACGTTTGCCTCCAAGTGTCTGCGCATTGGGCCCTCCTTACCACCACTCCTGCCTGCACATCAGCCTTCATATAACACTATTAGTAAACGCTTCAGTTTTCTGTGTATATGTCCTATTAGGCTTGAACACCTATTTTTCTTTTCTTTTTTGAATTGGCACCATTTTTCTTACACAACACAGCAACAATGCAACCATGTTGTGATTTGTTACAGTTTTGGAAATAAAAAACACCTGGAATTATAGAAAGCAAAAATCTCAAACTTGTTAAAAACAACGTCACTAATTTATCTAATAAGTAGTAGAAAGAGAATAAATTAACAGAAAATAAATAGTATACACTTCATGTATTCTTAATTCAATTATTCTGGAGATAATTGCTGCAAGACAAATGAGTTATACTTGACACAATTAGTACAATTAGTAAAAGAATGAAGACAAAATGTTGATTCTTCAGCAACAACTAACGATACAAGCAGCAGAATCACCACAAACCTGTTGCATTTAGTAGTTTAATGAAGTAGGAATCACATGCATCATTAAGTGACTATACTCTATGGCAAAAGATGTATATAGTTTTATCATTTTTTATCATAATAAATATCAAGACTTTTGATAAGACCTGTGACACATCTCATAAGAGTAACAATCAGAAAAAGCAGATTCCCAAAATACTGGAAAAACGAAGCAGTTCCACCAGTTTTAAAAGCAGGAGAGCATGTTTTGGTATGTATCCTTGGCTCTAAAGACATTTCCCTTCTCTGCTAAACAATAGAGTGAGTGTTCTCCAAAGACAAAAACTTAGCCTGCGGTTTTCTTCTTGTTTTCCTTCTTTTTCCTGTAGTTGTAGTAAAAACGTAGCAGTGCTCAGTTTGAATTTACTGTTCTTACTGTATTTATTAGAAAAACAAACTTATTTCTGTTTGTTTTTCTCTAGAGCTCTACGAGCTTTCCATTCTCTATTACTGACAAATATAAAAAAGGGACAAAGGGATGGCAACTTTTTTGTGTGCTACTTGTTACTGTTTAGCATTTAAATATATTAAATTACTGATATTTACAACACAGATTTGCTGCTGCTTAAGAGAATTTAAATTAAATGCTTAAAGATCTCTTTATCATATGTGTATGCCTGTTAGTGTAAAGTTTCTTTTTGTATTTGGATGTAGCGTGTCAAAAAACACCAAACATGTTGAGACAAATCCAGATAACAGTCTTCAGCCTGGATGGTGACAGATTACATTGGGCGTAATCTGTGATCGTCTCAACTGTTCTTGGATTTGTCAAAATCGTCTCTGCTGGTAAGTTAACTGAAGACGTTTTGCTTTTCAGAATGTTTCTACAATTTATCATTTAATACTATGATGTAGAAAACACTGTCAATGAAGAACAATGATTTACAGTTTTTAAATTTTAATCAACCTATCAACTATTTTGACTACTGAGAACAGAGGTGAAAACACAATAAAGTACAAAGTAAGACAAATTAAGCATACGACCTGTAACGTTGTCTGTCTCTGTCTTTGGCTTTCTTAACTTAAAGGAGAAAGTAATCTGATATTAAAGTGATGCCAGACAAGGAATATGCTAGCTGAATCCCTCTATCAGCACCTCTTTCACTCTTCAGTGAGCCCTTCTCTATTTTTTCCTCATGTGCGTCTCTTTGCTATATTTATTTCTCGAGGTAGTTTCCCATGTTCACTTTACTCACTTGGAGATCTAAATAAAGTTTTCTGTCACTGACCTAACACAGGTGGGTTTTTTTTTTATAAGACGCTGTCAGACTCTAACACATGGTCAAAAGGAGCTATAACTTTCTTTTTGTAGCTGCTTGTAGCGAGACCCCAGAAGCAGCTACAAAAAGAAAGTTATAGCTTGCCTTCAAGACTTTGAAAAGGACTAAATCATATCATCGCCTTTACCCAGGGGATGCCATACCCTGCATTTATGGACTTCCTAAAATCCACAAGGAAGCTGTCCCACTCAGACCCATAGTCAGTAGCATAAACTCCACTTACAACATTGCAAAACACCTTGCTACCATCCTTACTCCTCTCGTGGGGAACACCCCACACCACATCAAGAACTCCACCGACTTCACCGACAAGGTCCAGAAACTTACCCTGGATCCAGATGAAACCATGGTGTCCTTTGATGTAGTCTCTCTCTTCACTTGCATACCCACCACGGAGGCAGTGGAGACTGTCAGAAAACAACTACAAGAAGACAGCTCCTTAGAAGACAGGACCAACTTTACACCCGATCAGATCTGCACACTGTTAGACCTCTGCCTCACCACTACATATTTCAAATACAACGAAGGCTTTTACAGACAAAAACATGGCTGTGCCATGGGCTCCCCTGTGTCACCTATTGTAGCCAACCTTTACATGGAGGAAGTGGAAAGGAAGGCTCTTGGCTCTTTCAAAGGAAGAGTACCCAGCCACTGGTACAGATATGTAGACGACATCTGGGTCAAAACTCCTAAACACAAACTTAACAATGTGGTGTATGCTGTACAGTGCAGCGAGGAATGCTCAGACCTCTACATTGGAGAGACCAAACAGCCACTTCACAAGCGCATGGCACAACATAGAAGAGCCACCTCCACGGGACAAGACTCAGCAGTCCATCTGCATCTTAAGGATAAAGGACACTCTTTCGAGGATGCCAATGTTCACATTTTGGACAGAGAGGACAGATGGTTTGAAAGAGGAGTGAAAGAAGCCATCTATGTCCACTGTGAGCGACCATCTTTGAACAGAGGCGGTGGTTTACGACACCAACTCTCTGCCATCTATAATCCAGTTTTGAGATCCCTTCCCAGACGCCTTAACACCCACTCACATCCTGGGCCAGCTGACCTCAGGAAATCGCATGATAAGGTGGGGTCAGGTTTCACAATGAGCTCACCCGAAACCCTGGCTGATTGGGACCCACACCCGTGTTCACACCTTGGCTCATGTGATTAGAGGATCATCAGGGGGTCCTTTGGTCCCTCTTTGGGGGAAAACTCCCACTGGGTTTAAATCTGGGACTCCCCACCATTTGACCTTAGAACTGAAGAAGCTTCTCGGATGAGAGGTGAAACGTCTTCAAGCAACTTAAAGAAGTCCAGACGCTTTTCTTTGCAAGCTACTTTGACTACAATGACCTGGATGACTGAGAACCTTCACAGACACTCTAACACATGGTTTGGACACATGTTTAAAAAGAAATACAGGCCTGGTTACACAGCTTGTCACATATAGGAAGCACAAATGACTTAAAAAAGTACTGGTTGCACCAGTTTTGCAACAGAGCAGTTACTACCACCATATTAACAAACAATGGGTGATTGTTAGTTTGACTCATTTATTCAAAGGAAAGAGCCATTTGTCAATTAAAAAATAATAAAAATAATCACCTGCAGAAAAATAAATTGAGGATTAACCCTTTCAAGCTCACCATAGAACCAAGTCTGCCAGAACTTATCTTTACATTTTTACATGCTGTAGTGTACATTTTTTGAGCATTTCAAATTGCTATACATCAATACAACCACTATATCCTAAATTTTAAGTCCATAGTAACTACATAATGTCACGGTGGGGTGCACCAGTGTGTTTGTTAGAGCGGACCCGAAAGCAGACACTGAAGGAAGGAGCTGGTTGCAAACAGAAGGCGAGCCTTTATTTCGGCTGAAAACATGAAACTATGAAACCCCAAGAAAAACGATGAAAAACTATGACCGACTATGATAACAAAAGACTATGACTATGACTCAGACTGTGACTGGAACTGTGACTAGATGACATGAAGGAAATTGGCAGATGTCCTGACAATGAACAGTAAGAGACAAATGACTTAAATACACACATGAGGTGATCAGGGGAAGTGAGATAAAGAGCTGACCAGGATGAACATAATGATGCACAGGAAATGTAAACTAAAACACAAACACATAGAAACTGGACTTTCAAAATAAACAGGAAAACATGACAAGACGCAGCCATGACAGCATTAACCAGGCAGACCAGAAACATGACAGATAAGACACAGTAATCAACAAGGGGAACTTTAACACATGGGAAGATGACCCAAAGGAGACCTACTAAACAATGAACAATAACTACAACTAAGGAACCTAGGATCTAATGGCAAAAGGACTAACTATAAACAATGAATATCAAAATACAAGAAAACACAAAGCGCTGGGTCATATGGGGACAGTCAGATGCACGGACTGTTTTAGTCACTCTTAAAAGAACAGCAGAGTCTTGAAGATATAAAAAAAAAAAAAAAAAAAAGTTTAAAACATTGCTATGGCTGTTTGTGATCTGCAAAAGGATGACAGTGCATGAGCATATAAAAATGGAGACCTGAAATATAAATGTTCATCTCTGTGTCAGCTTGTGTTGTTTAAGTGTGCTATGTAGCTAAAATGGGCAGCCTGTCATGATGACTACGGCTCCTATGTCCAGATTCTGAATACTGTGCCTGCCTCTTCCCACCTGTGAGCAATCACTGGATTTGCATTTAAGACCAGCCAGTATTTTCAGCATATATCGTGTTACTCCTTGTATTAGCTTTGCATCTCCAGTTTTCCTTTGCTCAGGACCAGCATACTTGTCGCTCTTCTGGTTTGACTAAATGTGGTCTACTTCGCCATCGCATAACTGCTGCAAACTCACCCCTCTGCTTTTTCAGCTTGATGATTCCTTTTATTGCTCTGGAAATAACTAAAGCTCGGACATCTTGCCTGCCTCCCCTCCTGGATCACTGGTCACGAGTGAAAAGGTCAAACATCTTGTTTCACTCATCTCACGCCCCACCAAGGCTAGGTTGCTTCCCCCAGAGGTCTTTGTTTTCCTGCTTTTCAAGTAAGCATTGTGTCAAGATTAAATTACTGCCGGCATTACAGAAATAACCCTCCTCTCCCTGTGATTACAGTGACTCCACTCCTGAGACGCTTGCTCCTACCATGCTTTCATGGTTAAGACTCTTGAGTTAAATAAACCTTTTGGGTCCACTCCATATATTTATGTAGCTAATCAGTCTGCTGAAGTAACTATGATGAACAATAATACTTGACCTAATGCAGCATCAGACATGACTGAGACATTATTTACACACCTGCACTGCATAAAACGATTTTCAAGGAAGTAAAAAAAAACAAAACCTTGTTTATGCATATTTTTTCTTATTTTTCTATCTAAGAAAAAATATTCTTAACAAGCAAGTTTTGCACATTTTAGGAAAATATGTCTGACTTTTTCTTAATAAGATATTTCAGCTCATCTTGAGCTTTATTAACTGGTTACAGGGTATGGCAATGGTTTGTTTGAAATTCCACAATAAGAATAACATCATTTTTCTTATTTCAAGCGTAAGGCCACATAAACAACTTTTCAGTTTGAGAAAAGAGCCCTGTGCAGCATGTCTTCCCCTCTCTCCCTCAGCTTTCCTGTCAATTCTTCACTGTCACAATCAATAAAGGCCTAAAATATAGGGGGAAAAAATTAATGACACTAAAGTTTGTCCTATAGAAAGCTTTTGTTTTGTTTGTGTGAAAATCTCAGGCATACAGCAGATTCATTTGCTAGTTTTTCGGATTCCCAACGACCCTGAAAAGAATAAGCAGAAGAGACTGGGAGGATGGATGGATGGATGGATGGAGTAGAGCTGTTTTTGTAGTGTATATGAGCTATGTAGTTGCGTTCTTTCATATCCCTATGTAAGTTGATGGTGTTGCCACAGAGGAAAATTTCCTTCCAACATGCATCACTGTTTGCAGTTTTTCCATATACAAAAAAGGCTATGAAGTACCTCTACACCATACTTTCTCACGCACTGCAGCCTGCATGTTGCTGCTCAGTGCCACTGGGTCAGGTGATCACTAGACGAGATAAAATGACAAATATACAGTATATTGAGTCTGCTCTTTAGATCCTGCAAAAATCCAACTGTGAGAGATCGTCCTGAGTCTTTGACTTTGTGACTTTTGTATCTTTGTTTCACTTTTAGTCTTTTGTTCTGATTACTTTTATACTATAGGTTCCATTTACATTTTGAGTATTTGCTTTTACTTCCTTGTGCCTTTCATTTTAATCCTCCTCCCCTAGTGTTTCATTGTATATTAAGTCTCCTTAACCTGCGTAGTTGCTTCCTGTTTTACTTTGATGGTCATGTGTCTCTGGTGTTTTGTATAAAATTTTACCTCCCAAATCACTTTCAGCTGTGTTCCCCATACACTACCCCTCCCCTCATTATCTTGTGTATATTTTGTCTGAGTCTCCTCTTTGTTCTTTGTTGCATCACTCGCAGTCCTCTTTCCTTGCTTGGTGTACTGAGAGATCTGGAATTTAGTTTTACTGGCTTTGTTCTGTAAACTGTAGTGGACTTTTTTAATTCACTGAATTCTTTAGTATTAAATGCTGGGGGCCTCTGGATGTCTGGAGTTTTGATCTCCTCCATACCCGCTTCACACCCTGGAGGACGGGGCTATGGCCCCCCCACACTCCCTAGCAGATCATTACATGGAGAAACCTTTGGAATGCAAGCATGCTGATCCACACAGGTATGCACACATGGGTATTCACAGACGCGGACTAAAGCTTTCTTGGCTGCTGCCTCAAAGCACACTGTGCGCTGTCTATCTTGCGTGCTGCACAATATCGTTTATTACTTAGTAAATACTGATATCTATGACTAGCTAGTTTATTGTGATGGTGCTTTGTTTTCTCTATTATTATGTTGCTCTTTGTTGTTTGCTGTCTCCTCTGTTTGTTTTTGTTTGTTTGTTTGGTTTTTTTTTTTTCTCCATACAGGTGACCCAGGAGTTTTTTTTTTTTTTTGTCTCTCTTCCCCCCCCTTCTCACCGTCTCTTCTCCCCTTTGGTTTTCTTTCTTTCTCTCCCCCTCTCTCTCTCATTCATTCCCCCTGTCCTATTTATTAAAAAAAAAAAAAAAAAAAAAAAATGACAAAGGATGAACTGAAGCTCTGCCATCACGTAATGTCGCATACTGCTGTTTCTGATGTCATTTAGAAGAAAAAAAAAAAAAAAAAAAAAAGTATTAAATGCTGATTTGAGTTTAGTTCCTGTTTGACTCTTGCATTTTGCTCCTCAAAACGTTAATGCTCGTGACCATTTCTAAACTTTAGATTAAACTTAAATCCTTTCTTTTCATAAAGCTTAGAGTTGGGCCTAAATCATGTGAACCTTAACCATCCCTTATTTATGCTGCTCTAGTCTTATACAGTTAAGGGCGTTGCTACAGTTCACTGCGCATTTCTTCACCTATATCTTTTTATTCATCATGGGTTTTAATGCTAATACCACAGAAAAAAGATAACAGTTGTCATGGTTCCAGTAACACAGTGCTTTGAGTTTGTTGGTTCATGATTTGTTTGGGGGTTATGTTCTAGTTTTGTATATTATATTAATATTATTTCCCATTACTTCAGAATTTTGTTATAGTTCTTTCTAGCTTTGTTCCTTGATTTATGTTCCCCTTTGGGATCGTTGTGTCCCCACACCTTCTGATTTTTCTGTGTTCCAACTCTGTGGCTGTCAGCCCCATGTCACTTTCCCATCGTCGAATAGTCTTCTGTCTGTTTGCTATATCTACTTCCAAAGATCTCAGCGTTCAGTTTATCAATATAGTACACCCCCTTTGGGACACTTACAGAGAATTTGTCTGTTTTTAAACATCGAGCCAAAATGTCAGAATCTCATGATAATTCACAGAAATATTGTTTAGTGCATTTACAAACATCCTGTGGGATCTGGAATGTGGTTTTCAGCGGGGGAGCTGGCCCCAGGGAGGGGTCACTTGCCCCTCCCTTCCTTCCCTCCCCATCTCCAGCTGCCTCCCTCTTCCCGCTCCACCACAACCACCCACACATGCAGGACCTTGGAGTAGGGGTATGTCACCAGGGTGCAGAGGAGGCCACCCCCCCTGTCCCCTTCTGGCTGCCTCTGCCTCAATTTTATCCCACAACTTAGACATTCACATTACTCACACTCTCATTACACATACATATAGGATCTTGGGGGTGGGCACGATACACGGAATCCAAAGTACCATCAGGGTGTACACCCCACCCCTGGCGTCGTTGCCCACCTCTCAATGTTAAATACACGTAGACATTGAGGGCCAGCAGGAGGGACCATGCGCTTACCTGCTGCTCTCTGGCAGGTAGCTCCATGCCCTCCTGGGTTTTAAATGCACCTTAGAACACACATGCATCAACACTACAATGAGCGGGTGGAGGGAGGTTTGGAGTCTTCTCTCACCCCCATTCTCTGCGACCTGCTGGAGCGGGGGGGCTAGGAGGAGGAGTTGGCCGTCCGACTGCGGTCTGGAGTGTGGGGCCTCCCTGCTGCTGCGGAGTCGGGGCGGTCTGCCTCCCCCCACCGCAGGGAAAAGGGTAACACCACCTGGGTCTGTTTCTCTTTCCCTCTTTCTTTCTCCCCTTCTTTCCCCCAGTCAAGTCTGTCCCATATTCAGTAAGTGAAAATAAAATAAACAATAAAAGGTGAATCAAATGGACCATTATGGCAAGGCTGGGATGGTCAATTTGGTAAAGTAAATCCGTTGGGCATCTTTGTTTGCCTTTAGACAACAATTCTGATGGCAAAAGAGCCAAACGGGACAGGCAAGAAAAAAAAAATGGAATGTGGTTTTATTTTGTCATAGTCTTGGGTTTTGGACCACTGGTCTTATCTTTTTATTGTATAAATCTGGTTTCATGCTTATTCATTTATTCTGTTCCTCATATGGTCTGGTATGGTTCCTGTATGGGTCCTGTATGGTTTCTGTATGGTATTCTCTGTTAGTAGTCTGTGTTTATTTCTTCCCTTAGTGTTCCACTTGTGTGGTTATAATTTATTGTTTCCTGATTTATTTTGGTAGCTATTTGTCTTTTGTGTTTTGCTCTTAGTTTTCTCAGTTTACTTGAACTCAAATGAACCCAAATGGGTTCATATCCTCTCTCATCGATTCTGTTTTTATTGATTCAGATATTATTTTACAGTGTGTGTGACACTGAGGTGGTCTAGAAATAAACATAACTGAGTTGACTGATGTAAAAAAAAAAACAGAAAATATTTGATGTAAATATTTATATATATTATCTCTTTGTCCTTTCCTTCATATGATGATTTACTTGGCACCATTTATCTCACACAAAGTGATTGTTATTTATAAAAGTTTAATAAATAAAAAAAGTCCTGAAATTAATCCTTTAATCTTTAATATAAACATATTTAATGTAGCAGTAAATGAGCCATTACTTAAAAGTCCTCACTTGACCCAGCTCTCTATATCTCAAATTCTTGAAAGAGTAGCTATAAAGCAACTAAGTCATCATCTGCAGGGGAAGTGTTTATTTATAAAGTTTCAGACCTTAGTGATGATTATATGGATTGTTACTCTGTGTCATACCCATACCTATCATGAAAAATCATAACATGAAACATTTAAGTCTAAATAAGAGATTGGAAATAAGATTAACAATAACATGAATGATTATTAAATTAATAACTGTTATTAGAAGAACAACAGAGTAGCAGGCAAATTGTTTTGTGGATGCATATGAGATGCTCAATATTAGCATGAGACCACTAATACTGAAGAAGCCTCTGAGATGAGGTAAAACATCTCCACAAAATATAAAGTCCACTCAGTGATAATTTTCACAGCAAAAGCACATGCGAACACTCAGAGATATAGCATATATTGATATAACAAGATGGTAGGGGACAGAGTTTGAACTGAGGGTTTAAATTGTTCATTACAAGCCCTCAGTTTTATTAATTTTATTCATTTAACCACAGCCTTTAATATGGGAATTTTTTTGGCATATGTTGTTATCTGTAAAGCACTTTGACTGCAAAATTTTTCAACTGTGTAATATAAATAAAGGTTGTTTGAATGATTGATATTCTGTCAATAATAATCAGTTTTGTAGCACTGTTATTGTTTGATCAAATCTAAAACCATTTGTTAGAAATCAATTATCAGTCAATATGAGTCATAGATTCCTTCTACATGAGGTTCTCTAGAAACTTACAGTAGTAGAGTGCCCAGCGCAGTAAAAGAGAACAATTATGGTGTCTTTCCAACTACATATTTGTATTCTTGCTATTGAAATCTCAAGACCTAAAACCTTTTGCAGCTTCCCTACACCAGCATACATAATATCCTTGAGAATTCACTCTTTTTCAGTCTTTTCACTCGCCATGGGTTTGAGGAGTGGAGATACGTGCATCAGTTTTATTTTTATTGCACAAAAGCACAAGAGCTCGACGGTAAAGTAGATGCTGCACTGAGACAGAAACAGTCGCATTGTTGTGGAAACCTGTGGAAAACTGTTACCCCGGTTTCAATCGTCCATTAAGGTCGTGTCGGAAAGGTGGATGTTGTACAAGATAAGGACAATAGCGACAATACCTCCCACCCACTCAATGACCTGCTGGCCTGTCACAGGAGCACGTACACTGAGAGATTGAGATTACCCAAATGCATCACTGAACAACACAGGAAATCACTCCTGCCTGTACAACTGATCCATCTAATGCACAGTACACAATGCAATAGTTACACCCTTTGTGATGGCTGCATGCAACCACACAATTGAGATACTTAGGTAATATTCATTTGGTCTTTTGTCTTATGTTTACGTTATACTCTAAAGCTTCTGTGATCATAAGTTAACTAATTTGATATTTTGAGTTTTCCTGTAATGCATGACAGCACTAAGCTATAGCCCAAATGGTGGCATAGACTTTGCTTTGCATTGTTTGTTATTTTATATAGGTATGTTATATTGATTATATTTCTGCTCTTTCTGAGTTACCTGACCTCTGCTCCAGTCCTTCCTGGTTTGGCTGAAAGAGGAGGCTGAGGGTGGAGCTGGTTTAAATGCAGAAGCCAATAAAGTGGACTGGACCATCTATTGTGATCATGCAGGGGGAATGGGGTTCTTCGTGAATGATGGTTAGCTGTTATCTCTTTAGTTTTCACTTTTGGTGTATATAATGGTTTATTCATTTGCTATATAACTGGAGCTGTTTCTCATTTGGGCAGGTCAGTTTGTTGAGTTATGTTTTTAAGTGACTTTTGAGTAGCGTTCTGTTAAGGTAACCTCTTTTATGGGCCCACTTGGTTCTTAAAAACTTTGTTTGTTATTTTGAATTTTTGTAATCATCTTGTCCTTTTTGGGGGTATAATAAAACCCATTTTTTTGAAGATTACATTTGTCCCTGTGTGTTCCTGGCTGCTTGGGTCATGACACCCTTTTTCACATCCTACAGTGAAAATAACAAAGTTTGGAGTAAAATGTCAGTCATATATATTTCATCTCTGTCATATATTTTATATTTATGATTGAGCTCTTTGTATATATTAGAGCTAATTCATATATTTTGTAAACTTTGTAATATATTGCATTATTTAATCTAGTTTAGTCTGTTACTGTTCTTATTGTCTATTGTCTCACTGTAAACACATAATTTCCTTAGTGAAGTATTCTGATTCTGATTACACAGCTGACAGAACTTTAAGCATCTGCAGAGACAGCATGCACCCAGAGGGGTTTTATAGCTGAATGTATGCAGACGCAATCCCAGCAGGCAAAGCCTGATCTTCATCAGGCAACAAAAGCAGTTTTTAGTGGTCAGATTTGAAGACTCCATTTCTACTTGTGCATGTTTCTAAAATAGAATCACCGTGGCGATTGCTTTAGTCTCTTCGGGTTGGTTTTCATCTTTGCCTTGTGTTGTCAACTCAAAAAACAAAGAGACTGTATTTGTGTTCTTATTAGGATAGTAATTTGTTTTGGTGCATATAGGTTTATATTGTTATTTAGTAATTTTGTGAAAATGTTTATCAAATAAAGGTTTTCCTTGAGTATTACATTCACCAAAAAAGTCTCTTGAGTCACTGATGTTCACAGCACAAACACTGCATATCATCATTTTCACAGCTCCTTGTATTCTAATGCAACTTTTTTTAATTTTGTTTTAATTATATGTGTTTGCTTTAGCATAAATGTTCTAAAACTGTTTATCAAAACATAAATAGTTTAATTAATAATCTCCAGTTTAGATGCTGGTTTTCAAAACTTGTAAAGCTGGCAGGTTAACTGAAGAATTTTCCCTTTATGTTTTTAGAATTATTCAGCAATTCAGTCACAAATAATGTGGAAAAACAGAAACAAAAGGAGCAGAACAAAGTTAAAACAGAAAAGTAAAAAAAAAAGAAAACCAAGCCAAATTAAACATGTGCATACTTTGCTGGCAAAAGATTCTGTCTCTAGAAAAAGACAACATAAAACCATCAGGTACACTTTTCTAGTACCTCTTACTAATGTCTTTGTTTGCTTAACTTAAAAGAAAAAACTGATATCAAAATAATTTTAGACAAAATATGCATCTTCTCTGCGTCATCGCTTCCTCTGTGTAGTTAATTCCTCTATTTTTCTAAAGAAATGTCTTCAGAAATACGTAAATATTTGTCATGCCCTTGTGGGCTCTTCCAAAGAAAACTGTCTGTCATCAAACCAAAATGTTGTATTCTTGCTTAATGTATTTACAAGCAACCTCAGCACATAGGAGGTTGTTGTTACTTTTTGGACGTAGGATCGACAACAGCTGAACCAGAGTATCACAGTCTTGTTAATCATGTGTAAATTCTGAACTCAAACTCATGCAGTCCCAGCTATCAGACTCAAGTGTATCCACATGGACCTGAGCAGCCATCTGTCAAGATACTGTCTCTGGCCACCTGTCCAGCCCCCAGAGAGATCCTGCAACCTTTGTTACCAGCTCACTCCTCAATCACCTGAAAGGTGCCAATCCAGATGTGGATGTTCTGCCCTGCCTTGTTATCACCAGCCACTCGAGAGGCCAGAACCTGTCTCCATAATGTTTTTATTTGGATCTGTATCCTTCTACTATATATAGGACTGACAGCTGTTGTCAGTCCTACGTTCCAAAAACTAAAACAACATCCTATTTGCCGAGGATGCTTGTAAATACACTAAGCAAGAATCCAACATTTTTGCAAGTTTTTCTTTGGAAGAGACCACAAGGGCGTGAGAGAGAGAGAGAGAGAGAGACGCAATATAATTTAGCTGATTTATGATAAAGAATGAAAAAATAATGTGGTAAGTGTTTATATTTTCTGTAATGCTTACATCATCTGCCTTTGCCTTATTTGATGAAAAACAATAGGAAATGTGAGATGTGTCATACTTGAGGGGATTTGCTGTATGAGTGCATTTAATTTAGATCCCTCCGGGGTCAAGAATTGTGAATGACGAAGAAAAATAGATACATTGATAAAATGATAAATAGTAACTACAACACTACTACAAACCGGATTCCAAAAAAGTTGGGACACTAAACAAATTGTGAATAAAAACTGAATGCAACGATGTGGAGATGGCAAATGTCAATATTTTATTCAGAATAGAACATAAATCATGGAACAAAAGTTGAAACTGAGAAAATTTATAATTTTAAGGGAAAAATATGGTGATTCAAAATGTCATGGTGTCAACAAATCCCAAAAAAGTTGGGACAAGGCCATTTTCACCACTGTGTGGCATCTCCCCTTCTTCTTACAACACTCAATAGACATCTGGGGACAGAGGAGACCTCAAGTTTAGAAATAGGAATGCTCTCCCATTCTTGTCTAATACAGGCCTTTAACTGTTCAATCGTCTTGGGCCTTCTTTGTCGCACCTTCCTCTTTATGATGCGCCAAATGTTCTCTATAGGTGAAAGATCTGGACTGCAGACTGGCCATTTCAGTACCCAGATCCTTCTCCTACGCAGCCATGATGTTGTGATTGATGCAGAATGTGGTCTGGCATTATCTTGTTGAAAAATGCAGGGTCTTCCCTGAAAGAGATGACGTCTGGATTTGAGCATATGTTGTTCTAGAACCTGAATATATTTTTCTGCATTGCTGGTGCCTTTCCAGACATGCAAGCTGCCCATGCCACACGCACTCATGCAACCCCATACCATCAGAGATGCAGGCTTCTGAACTGAGCGTTGATAACAACTTGGGTTGTTCTTGTCCTCTTTGGTCCGGATGACATGGCGTCCCACATTTCCAAAAAGAACTTTGAATCGTGACTCGTCTGACCACAGAACAGTCTTCCATTTTGCCACACTCCATTTTAAATGATCCCTGGCCCAGTGAAAACGCCTGAGCTTGTGGATCTTGCTTAGAAATGGCTTCTTCTTTGCACTGTAGAGTTTCAGCTGGCAACGGCGGATGGCACGGTGGATTGTGTTCACTGACAATGGTTTCTGGAAGTATTCCTGAGCCCATTCTGTGACTTCCTTTACAGTAGCATTCCTGTTTGTGGTGCAGTGTCATTTAAGGGCCCGGAGATCACGGGCATCCAGTATGGGTTTACGCCCTTGAGCCTTACGCACAGAGATTGTTCCAGATTCTCTGAATCTTCGGATGATGTTATGCACAGTTGATGATGATAACTGCAAAGTCTGTGCAATCTTTCGCTGGGTAACACCTTTATTGCTCCACTATCTTTCTGCACAACATTGTGGGAATTGGTGATCCTCTACCCATCTTGGCTTCTGAGAGACACTGCCACTCTCAGAAGCTCTTTTTATACCCAATCATGTTGCCAATTAACCTAATTAGTGTTAATTGTTCTTCCAGCTCTTCGTTATGCTCAAATGTACTTTTTCCAGCCTCTTATTGCTACTTGTCCCAACTTTTTTGGGATTTGTTGACACCGTGTAATTTTGAATCAACATATTTTTCCTTTGAAATGATCTCAGATTAAACTTTTGATCTGTCATCTACGTTCTATTCTGAATAAAATATTGACATTTGCCATCTCCACATCATTGCATTCAGTTTTTATTCGCAATTTGTTTAGTGTCCCAACTTTTTTGGAATCCGGTTTGTATTTTTATTAGTACAACTAACTACTGTTGATAACAATAATAATAATACTGTCACGGCTAACCAGGGTGAGTCATGTGGGGGAATAAATGAGGACACAAGAGCAGGCACTCGCTGAGACGCGAAAGAGGTTTATTGGAAAAGAAAACACAAGGTGAAAATGGTGAAATGGAACTAAAGATAATCTATAATGGGGAAATCTAAACAGCAAACCTGAACATGAAAGAAGGACAGCAGGGAGAACACACGGTTTATACACAGGCCGACCAGTGAGTACATGAGTTGACACAACTTAAATACACACTGAAGAAAACAGGGAGATTACATACAGGTGGGGAACACAGCTGGACCTGATGAGCCTGACGAGACGGGAGGAAGCACTGAATACACTTACATAAGACATGGACCTTCAAAGTAAAACAGGAAACAAGAAACAATTCACAAAGACACAGACTTGACATTGAACTAAACCTCCACTAAACATGAGGGCACAAGACACAAAACCTAAGAACAAAACTCTAAACCAGAATAAACTGAAACATAGAATTATAATAATAATCAACAAAGCATAACAAGAGAATCAGAATACAAACCATAATACAGAAAAATATGCGAAACTGAAAATGCTGGGTCAAATGACCCTGAACCGTGACAAATAAACATCCATCCATTCTCTTCCTCTTACCCTTTTCAGGGTCGCAGGGGGCTGGAGCCTATTCCAGTTGTCTTAAGGCGAGAAGCAGTGTACACCCTGCACAGGTCGCCAGTCTGTCGCAGGGCTAACACATAGAGACAGACAACCATTCGCACTCAAATTCAAGCCCACCAACAGCATGTCTCTGGACTGTTAGTGGGCTTATATATATATATATATAGAGAGAGAGAGAGATACACCAGGTCATTCACCTTGTACAGCAGCGGTACTCCGAACTGAATATTTGGAGGATGCCAATGAATAGCTTTAACATAATAATCCTGAACTGAAATTTGAAAAAATGGATAAACATAAGAAAAGACTTGCATATATTCTGACTTCAAGATATGAATCATGTTTAATGTAAACTATGTAATCTGTGATAACTGATAACATTAAGTTTAACATGAGCATCCACCACTGTAAGAATATAAATACATGACAGAAAATAAGAAAAACACATAATGTGGTACCTGCAAGAAAAACTGCGTAACTTTTGCCCTATTCAAAACCAGTTCACTACCATCTCTCTGCTCTTATACTTGGCCTTGTTCAAGTCCTTCATATGATTTTGTGTTGTTATATTATATTTTTGTTCTTATTTAATATGAGCATCCGCCAGTGTAAATGTTATTCATATTGTATTGGAACAAAAATCACTATAAAACAGAAATATATATCACATTTAAGTAACAAATATGTTATGCCTGTATATCACTTTTTGAAGAAGCAATGTTTCATAGACAATTAAACCCCATATATTCACATTACATAAATGCTAAAAAAAGAGAAAAAAGAAAAAAAGTTCTTATGCCTGGATAAATAATTGTCATTGTATAAAATCACCAATCACAGCAGCACACCTCAAAACTCAAAAGGTCACAATCCTGCTTATCTTAAGCCATTTCCAGATTTAACACTTGTGGGGTGTGCTCATGAGGAGCGTGTGCTTGATCTTCTTGTTTTCTTGTATTTCTGTGGCATTAAGAATTCCTTTGCTCTTTTCTGGAAGTTTCTCCCAATGGCAACATAGAGAATGGGGTTAAGGACACTGTTGAAAAAAGCTAAGTACACAGTAATTTGTTTGTAGATGTCAAGTATGGTGTGACACCTCACAATACCAACACGTTCAAGCACATCTAGTATCCTGCTCAACTGGAATGGACCCCAACAAATTTGGAATGCCAGAAGAACTACCAGGATGAGAGTGGTGGCTTTCTGCTCCTTCCCATGCCCCTTTAGCCTGTTTCTCAGTGCTTGAATAATCTTGACAGCGCAGAGGGAAATAATGGAAACAGGGATTACGAAGCTGAAGATTATGGTTATTGTCTCATATACTAGATGTTGGTCTTCAGTGAAGAGAATGCCACATGCAGTAATATTTGATGTACTGGGGATTAACTTCCTGTAGATTAATACGGGGAGTGCAAAGATAACGCCAAGAATCCACACAACTACACATGCCAGCTTGGCATAAAATGTCCTACACATGCTGTGATGGGACAGTGGGTGCACCAGCCCCACATAGCGATCTATGCTAACCAGAACAAGGAAGTAAATGCTGCAGAGTGCATTCATTTTTATTATGGCAGGTATCACTTTGCACAGGCTCTCACTGAAAGCCCAATTAAAGCCCTTTCCTACATAGTCAGCCCAGAAGGGCAAACAGCACACCAGAACAAAGTCAGCTCCAGCCAAGTTGCTCAAGTAGATCTCAGCTACTGTGCAGGCTTTCTTGTGGAGGCAGAAAACCATCAGCACAAACGCATTAAAGATGATTCCAAGCACACTGATGGCCAGGATGTAGTATGAACCCAGAGTGAAGATCAAACTATTTGGCTCAAGATTAGTACAATTTGTATTGTTTTGGTTTCCAGACATCGTTACAGGGATGAGGTTGACAGGGATACTGCAGAAAATAGAGAACAGAGTACAGATAAAACATTATTGTAGGCTAACTTTCACAATTATTTTTCTTTTCCTTTTTTCTTTCAAAAGAGGAAAAAAAATATCCACACTTAAAGTATTCCACACAGCAAATTCAAAAGTGTTAAATTTTTTGGTGTTAATAGTCTCCTTGCAAAAGTAGAGTTAATTTTACTCTAAGCAGAGTCACATTCTTTTAATGTAACTCTGAGGTGTAAAATGATAGTAGTTAAAATCGAGTGTTAAAAATGAGTGTTTCTCTGTCAAATCTGGAGGTGTTACAATGGAAACATTAACTCTTGACCTCTTAACTCTGAACTCCTAGAGGGGCTATGACACCAACAGAGTAAATTCACAGACTCCGCCCCCAGCACGGCTCCAATCGAAGCTGAAGTGAAGCCGTTTCAGAACATTTTGCTCTACATATTTGAGTTGTTTGCCATGCTTGGTAAGTCATTTTTTCAAAGATTGTTTCAATTATTATTAGCTTTTACTTCTGTGGCTCTTTGGAGTTGAGACAAAGCTGTGTGAAAGGCATTAGCCATGTTGCTCGCTGATAGCATAATATTCTGTTTTAGCTAGCTGAAAGGTATTGTTTGCGGGCAAATACCACAGCCTTGAAAAAAAGCTTGCATGTGAATTTTCAGTCAAACTTTTGGTCAAATACACCTAAAGCAATGTCTAGAATGTGAAATGTTGGTATAATGGTGCTACTTGAAGCCTGAAAACGATCGCCCATAAAAAAAAAAACTAAAAAAAACGAGCAAACAGCAGTAGCAGACGTCCTGACTGGATTCTACGTTAGCATAGATCCCTCCAGAGTTTTGTGCACACGGTTTAGGTAAAAATGAAAAAAGTTGAGGTTTTACATTTAGTTCAGTATTACCTGTTGCCTGTGTCCTTGTTTTTTGGGAAAATACTTTACACAAGTAATGGCTCAAAGAGGATTCCTTTTTTTTTTTAACTGTGCTGCAATTGTTTACTGGATTATTTGTGCCATTAATTACTGTCAACTAATTTTTATTCGATCTCCACACAGGATATGCCTGTGAAGATGGAATATGGGGGAGAGCAGAAGTGCGTTGAAGTTCCACAAAGGGATGAATGAAGGACATGCATATTGTATTCAAGAAATAAGTGATGAGAATGCTGTTATTTGCATTTACCATGTCAGACCTTTTGATAAACAAAATTCTAATGAAAGTGAGAACATGTATACTGTTACATCTTTCAGAAAATGTTTTGAAATTGTGGTGCACAGTTCAGAATAAATGTTTTTCAAAAACCATTGCATCTTTTTAGTAAATGTTTATTTCCAAAAGAAATTTCTAGAAGTTCAGAACAGTAAAATTCCCGCTTTTTAGAATGAATTAGAAGATAACTCTTACGTAGTTAAACTAAAATACTCTTTGAGAGTTAATATATAAACTCTTAACACCAAGTGTTAAATTATCAACTCCAGACAGATTTGGTGTTTAACACTAAATCAGAGTTAACGTACCAACTCTCCAAAAAGAGTTAAATTAACACTCTCTGGTGTGGACCCATATAGACACTTTAATAGTGTTGAAATCAAATCCGACAGTGTTAATTTGGACATGCTGGATTTACTGTGCATGCATGGAAGTTAATAAAGACAAAGTGAGTGGTCAAAGCTGTCATCGTTATATTTAGGGGTAGATTTAATCTATAAAACTGTCTTTTGGCATTAAAAGCTACTGTGGGGGTTTACTAAAAAAGGAACAGTGTCGACTTTAAGACTAAAATCCGCAGGGGCAAGTGACATGATGATGGTACAGTTGCAAAAATGTACCCATGTGAGTGAAAGGTTGTTGGGGTGATCTCCCATAACAGTGCCTTAATTTATATACAAAGATGTTGTCAGTTAATTTCAGTAATTACCTACCAAGAGCAGAGACTCAAAAACAAGCACGCCCGATGAGTTAAAGTAGAGGTGTCAATGAAGTCCTGAAAGAAATATTACAGTGTAAGTGCAGGTTTTAAACCTGTTTCTCTATGAAAACAGTCTAGCAGTTAAGGTAAATGAGAGCAAGAAGAAGAAATATGGTTTTGTCTAAGGATGAACTCTTCTTAGAAACTTGTGAGATTCTGAGGACTGAGACTCAGGTGCAGCACAGATTTATCCAGCGGTGAGTTTATTCCAAACTACTCCATCATCTGAACATGAGCATATTATTGTAGTGTATTGTAGTCCATATTATTCCACTGCTTATTCTACGAGCTGTGAGGTTGCAGAAACCTATTATAGCCTAAATTACCCATATTATTCAGACAGTAACCCGACGCGCTAACATAATGACATCACAGCTACAGTTATAAATATGATATGCTTGTCTCTCATAGCCAGAAAAAAACAAACAAAAAACAACAACATAAAAATCCCTGTGTGGTGCTGAGAAAAAAAAAAACAGAGCCGGTTTTTAATAAAATTCTAGTATTACTACTTAAGAGCAGGAAGTACCCACCTCTAAAAACGCAAGGTTGGGATTCCGTCGAGACTTACAGAACAGAGCAAAAGTTTTGTCCCCGCGCTCACAGCTTAGAGGGATCCATCCGTCACAGTTACGCACGCTGATAATATTTCCTCATCTTATTCCAAATAAATGAACACTTCAGCTCCATAATCAACAGTAAGAGGTGTTTTTTTTTTTTTTCAAAGTTACATTTAGTGTCCAGGAAATCTAGCAAATCAGGTTTGCATGCTTCTTTTAAATATTCTCCTCCGAAAGTTTTTTTTTAACCCGTAAAGAAAACACTCCTACAAATACTTCACCAATAAGGTAAGCCACCAAAATACCTGCTGTGACCACACCTTCCATCGTAAAACTGGCACTGCACCTCATTAAATCCCGACCGCAGCGCTTCAGCTTTAAAAGCGTTTCTCGTCTTTCCTCAGACCGGTCCGAACACCGAAATGTCTTAGTGTCTTAGATTAATGCCAGATTCTGATTCAATATGTAATACTGGCTTCAATAGATATCAAGCATTTAAAAACAAACCTCAGATGAGTGCTTTTATGCACATTATTGTCATGGTCTGGGGTTGTGAGGGAAAGGAGGACCCAGGGGCAGAGGTCTGTGTGTACAGTGCGTTTATTTACAGTGTGGTAAATACTGATGCCAAACTAATCCCCGCGCTCCCCAAGACTCCCGTGTGCGTCTTCCAGTGGCGTCCGTGTTCGTGCTCCCCGGTGACTCTGCACACCCTGTGCGTGCTGTGCTGTCCTTCTTCTCCACGCTCCTCCTGCAGGGAAAACAATGGAAGCAGCCGTTAGACACTGACCCCTGCGGGCAAACACGATCTGTACTTCCTGGACTAACAAATCCTGCGCTGGAGAAAGCTCCATCGCTCTGTTAAGTAGCTGCCCAGACGAGCTTGGTCAGAAGTAGGTGTGTGAGAACCTAGGCGTGACCAGCAGCTGACAGGGCCACACCCATCGCGCTGTGCAAGTTTCTTAATTTGCACAGCGTGTAAGTTAATTGAAGGGTGTTTTTAAAGTTTTGAACAAGTAATGGCAAAAAGCTGAAAAACCCTGTTAGTGTTGACTTGTTAATCCCCTTTGCAGAGCAGAAAGGCAGAAACATGAAGGATTAAAAAACAACCAAAATTAAGTTTGGCTTGCAGGCAAAAGAATCTGTTCTCCAGGTGGAAAAAAAAGGCCAAACGAATTCCTACTAAATAGCTGTGTTTTTCTTACTTAAAAGAGAAAGTAAACTGAATTTAAACTAATATATAATGACTCACTCTTTAGCCAGCTCTTCTGCTTTTCAGTCAATGCAGTCTTTGTTTTTTCCACTTCAAGTAGCACTTTGTCTCTTTGCATGGTTCATTTTTATGGTGTTGGTTCAGGTATTGTTTTATGGACCTTTATAGACTCGGGCCTTCTGTGAACATAACATCTGAAAAGGCGTTTGAACTGTTTGATTAAGCTCAGAATGAAAATACTATTGTTATCAGTTGGTGGAATAATTGAGAGAATCTCTCACTAAACATTGGGTTGGCATTATTTTCCATTTCAATTATTGCATAATTTTGTGTTTTCGGGTGAGCTATAGGCCATACCTATGTGGGAGTGGAGATTCCCCTCTAGTCAAGCAGTCAGCCATTTGGAGATTACTGCAGGGAGTGGTTGATTGGTGATGATTTGAGCCCATCTATATAAAGGGGGAGAGAAAACGGGAATGAATGGGTTTTTGTAGGACACAGTTGCAACAGGGGAAGCTAGCTGGAAAGGGAGACTCCAGTGACAGAAGGAAAATAGTATTAGATTAATAGAGATTAATAGATTAATAGAGTACTAGAGCTCAACCCAAAATCACTTCCTTTATTCTGTATCATAGCGATATGAAGACATTTACACTAAACAAACAGAAAATACTCCACTTTGACACATGCAATTTTCTCTCAAATGAAACCATTATTTTATGTTCATGTTTAATCCCCAAAAAAGTAACATTTACATGGACAGAACTTTTAAGAAAATTAATATTTATATCATGTTATTTCAATAGTCCCCGTGTGGTTCAGTGTATTCTGTTAAATTTACTGGGATGTGCCAATATGTCCATGAGATAAATCCGATACTGACAGAGATCTGCCTGCTGTTTACATTGTAACAGCTGCCTGTTGACAGTTCAAAGCCTGCCACTGAGTGGACAGGTACGCCTGGAGTTTGTTAATCCTTTGTAGTTTAATCAATCACAGCTTACCAAATAAAGGCTTATCAGAGGTGCTGAGAACCATAGCCATCCATCTATTCTTTTAACCATTCATCTAGTTCTGGGACATATGAGGACTGGAGTCTATCCCAGCTGTCATACGGGGAATCCACACTGGACTGGGCCAACACAGATTTACATTAAGACCCACATTCACCACAACTGCCAAGCTGAAATCACCAACTAATCCAAAGTATAAAATATCTAATAACTCACATAGTGTAACTTAAAAGGGGATGTGCGTTTAATTTAAAACATTATTTTTGATTTAGAATTTAAAGTTCCCTGGTGTGTAGACATTTATTTACCACAGCGGACTACAGAAGATGCCAGTAAATGAGGATTATTGAGTTTTTGTATTTACACTGATCTAGCAAGGTGATATATCGCAAGTTCACTGTATAAATGTTTCACAATACATACACAGAAGCTGCCACTAAAAGCGGAGTTTGAGTACGAGGCATACAATTCGCTGTTTTTCATATACTGTTACATACATGCAAAGATTAATACAGTGTGCAGGTAGTTCTTCAGTATTGGTAGGTTAAATGTCTTTTTGGAGTCACAGGAGTAGGAAAGGAATTCTTTACAATGTAATACACAACAGTAAGTAATACTGCGCAGCACAACAGGTTTAGTGGTTTACAGTTCATCACTAAAGTATTCCAATCGGTAGCAGTAAAACCGCATAATGTTGCAGCACAGAGACATATTAATACACAACCACTCACATGTACAGTGTGGAACATCTAACCATTAAAATCTTGTGTTAATGCTTTTAACGCTGTTAACCTTCTTTCATCTCCTTTGTATAGTCGTTCCATTATATTAGCTTGTGTCCATTACTTATGTAATAGAGAATAAATGTGGTAATGCTATTCAATTATGTAGCAGTGTTATTATTGCATTAGATCTGAAAGCATATCTAATAAAATATAACTGAAAAAAAAAATAAAGCAGTAGAATGGCAGATTCAGATTCGCGTCTCAGATCCTGTTATACCGAAGCTATACCGGATCCTTGGCTTTGAAAGCAACCCCACCCTTGTTGCTTGAACTTTTGATGTAAAACAAGAGATGTGGATTATATTTGTGTGTGTGTGTGCGTCTGTATGTGTGCGTCTTCTAACTTTGCCTGATTAACAGTCCTAGTTAATCCTTATTTATCTTGGCTTTTAGTGAAGCCTCTTAGTTCATTCTTGCTGTTGCAGCTTCTTCTCTCTAAGCCAACTTTATTCTGAGCATGACTTAAATAGTAGGTGGTTGGGACTGCTGTGCTCACAGCCAGAGCTGTATACCTGAGATGATAATATCAAGGATATCACTCTCACTGACATTATGCAGAACCAAGACTCTAAATGCTCAAGAGACTGTGCGTTACTTTCAAATATGCTTCTTTAATATGGATATCCACCAAATTCCTGGTATTGTATGTGCATAGAATTAGGGGAAAAAAATAGCAGCACCCCTCAAGGCACTCAAACCTTACTACTACTTTCTGGAGATACAGTGTAATGAACAATGTTAAATAAACCCTATATATTTAGATTGCCTAAAAAAAATTTTTTCTCATGCTTGGGTGAATAATTACCCAGTTAATTTAAAATAACCAAAGCACACATCAAAACTCAAAAGATCAGAGAGTAGCTTGAGACTTTGTCAGCCTCAGAGTCGTTATGCGAGTTGACATGAGGCTGAATGTTTCTGTAGTCTTATTGTTCCACTGCTTGGAGAGTTCCTTAGTTCTTCTTCTGAAGTTATTTCCAGCAATGACGTAGAGAATGGGGTTAAGGACACTGTTGAAGAAGGCAAAGTACGTAGAGATCTGTTGGACGATGGTCAGTGTGATGTGGCATTTCAGAATGCCAGTGTTTTGGAGCACATCTAGTATCTTTGTCACGTGGAATGGCACCCAGCAGATCAGGAATGCCAGGAGAACTGCCAGGATGAGAGTGGTAGCCTTCTGCTCCATTTTCTTAGAGTTTAAACCCTCCATTAGCCTGTTATTCAGTGACTGAAAAATTCTGACAGTGCAGAAGGAAATAATGATAATAGGGATGATGAAGCTGAAAATTATGGTTATCACCTCAGATGCCATATATTGATTTTGTGGTAAGTCAAGTGAACATTGAGTAAGATTTGACTGAGGTTTGAATTCTAACTTCCTGTAGATGAACACGGGGAGAGCAAAGACCAAGCCAAGACCCCACACAAACAGACATCCCAGTTTGGCGTAAAACGGCCTGCGTATCCTCTCATGGGAAAGCGGGTGCACCAGTGCCACATAACGATCTATGCTAACCAGAACAAGGAAGTAAATACTGCAGAACGCATTCATGTAGATAACAGCTGATGTCACTTTGCACAGGCTTTCACTGAAAGGCCAGTCAAATCCCTTTCTTGTATATTCAGCCCAGAAGGGCAAAAAGCACACCAGAGCAAGGTCAGCTCCAGCCAAGTTGCTGAGGTATATCTCAGCCACAGTGCAGGCCTTCTTGTGGAGGCAGAAAACCATCAGCACAAACACATTAAAGATGATTCCAAGCACACTGATGACCAGGATGTAGGGTGGAACCAGAGTGAAGATCAAGCTGTTGTTGTCAACAATACAATGGTTTTCACTTGTGTTGCTTTGGTTTCCAGACATCTTGACAGAGTAAGAGTTGGAATGGATGCTGCAGAAAAACAGAGGACAGCAAATAAAATATAAAATATTATTCTAAAAACAGTTTGATGTGAGAACATTATGTTATTTTGATGGCGCACAGTACAGAGATACACATAATTACGAGTAACACTGATATATAATGCAAAATACTGCTGCTACATTTTCATTTATTTTGCAAAGAATTTGACTCAAAAACACAAAAACTGTGGCTGAGAGAGACCATTAATTCACACTTACAGTCACATTTAAAATCACAGCCTATTTAAAGTCACCAATTAACCGAAAGTGTATCTGCAAAATTAAGAGATTAATAATTGTTTTGAATAACAAGCGTTCTTGTGTGTTAGTTGAATTTTGATGAGGCGCTTTTGCTTAATCTATCATCAAACCATGGGTGCCACAACCATTGCAACAAGATATTTTTGAATTTTTCCTTCTTCCCAGAGAAACATCTGTAATAATGTTTTTCTATTAAGAAAAATAACCAGCTATTATATTATGTTATTATAGCTATTATAGCTATAATTTTGGCTATTATTCGAACTGATAATACCAGTCTACCTCTATTAAGTACTTATTTGTGTGTCTTTTTCTTTGCTTATAAACATGTAATGACAAAAAAGAGAATACCTTTCTATTTTACATGCAGAGCCCTTTCCATTATCAGTCATTTAAAGTTCCAACAGTACAATACAAGCACATCTACGTTTCTAATAACTGATTACTGTTTATCAGGACTGACCTGAGTCACTGATATTTATAGCAACCTCATTTTCTGCATATCCTCACCATCAGTTGCAGCCACATTCTTCCTAAATTAATTCTAAATGCATAAAGATTAAAACAAAAACATAACAAAATACAAACCCTCCTTTTTACATGTGTTTGGAGTTTGTTTCAGCGTAAATCTTCTGAGTGCATTTGGCTTAAGATAATGACTATAACACTAAACATGCAGAGACAATTCCAGTTAATGATCTCCAGTCTATATCGTGACATGTTTACACTGTCAGACATCATGTTTCTAAATCTGTGCTGTTGATAAATATTTTAACCACAGAGAAAAACACAGACAAGTATAAACCAAGCCAAATAAGGCTCATGCATACCTTTTAGGGAAAAGAGTCTGTTCTCTAGATGGAAAAAAGAACACATCAATCTAGCCAGCTACACCCTCCCAGTAACTCCAGTTGCAGTTGTTTTCTGACTCTGCCCCACTTGCTCACTTGAAGGAGAAAATAAACTGACATTAAAGTGATGTCAGATGTCTTTGATGATATGAGATGACTCGATGTTTTGCCACCCCCTCCTCCATTCATTCAGCCAATCCTCTACTTTTCCTCGTTCAGTAGCATTATGTGTATCATTGCACTAAATTTACTTAACTGTGTGTGTGTGTGTACTTTTTAAATTCAGTTTGTAAGTCTGTAGAGATCAGAGCATTAGGTCAGGTGCTCCTGACAACTTACTAAATGTGGTCTCGTGCATTTACAAGCATCATGTGGGACCAGAATAATGGTAATGTTTGTTAACTCTCTCTCTCTGTCTGTCTCTCTCAAATGCATGCTCTCTCTCTCTCTTTCTATAAGTGGAGGAGTTTAATAAGAGCGCGGAGACTCAGAACAGGTCCTGACAAAGACCAGAAGAACATAGCTCGATAGATACGATAGTCACTGCTGACAGTAACAGAAGACGAAGGAGCACATGATGAGTGAGAAGCACCAGGTATTGTTTTGTTTTTTTTCTATTTTTTTAAAGGATGGATCTTAAGGATCTTTTAATTGTATTTCACAGTTGTTATAAGGCTGTCCCACAGCGGCTTCTCGCAAAGCAACATTTTCTTAGCACTATAGACTCAGTGCATGCTGCACAAGCCCGAAACCAAACAGCAGAAAAGTGGAGATAGAGTCAATATTTGAGTATTTAGCAGCCAAACTTCTAATTTCTAAAATATCCTAAAACTCAATTACAGGATACCCTAGCATAATTCGGATTGTGAATATACCAGCATAGGCTTTGCCAAATTAATTCTGAATAATATAAAATGTGAAGATCTGACAAATGTCCCAAAAATTTGTGACACTTTGTATCGCAGCTCAACTGTTTCTATGACCATATGCTTAAAGAATGCTTTAGCCAGACAACCAGGAAAACTAGGATTTATTCACAGATGTCACATTGACATCACAAGAGAAAAACACACAAGTACAGAGACAAAACAAAAACCTGATTGAAGTCCATTTCGATGCTTCTGGGTTCTGGTTTTGTGCATGCTGATTTACTAACATGTTTTTCACAGTAAAGTTGGAGTCAGGAGGCCATTATGTTGTCCGCTGGAACACGTGGCCCTTTTGGTAGTAGGTAAAAAAAGAGCACACGTCTTCTGTTTTTCCACAGACTGAAATACCTGAGAAGAACAATGTTCTGCTTTGCCAGATCTTTTCCTGCTCTGACATGTCTACATGCCTACTGAATGGCTGAAAACTTGCAATGCTAAATAACTGTCACTGCATTGTGCAACTGTCTTCAAAGCAGAGAGACTAAAGCAAATCAAAACAGAAATAGCTAAGAAAAAGTAGTGTACTGGTTTTTGGTGAGTTATAGTTCTATTATATTTATTTTCAGTCATATACAGAATGTAAAAAGCAACAAAAATAGGAACAGGTATGTACATATTCTGATAATTATTGTGATAACCTGATAGGCATTACATAATGAGACAAACCATTATATCTAAATGAATACAGTTGCCTAAATAACCAAATAACACCAATAAATAGTTTGACTGAGTAAACATAATTAACTGATTTTAAATACTTATGTCTGCCCCAGGGCAGCTGTGGCTACAACTGTAGCTTGCCTCCACCAGTGTGTGAATGGGTGGATGACTGGGTGTGTAAAGCGCTTTGGGGTCCCTAGGTGGGACTAGTAAAAGCACTATAAAAATACAGGCCATGTGTAACATCAGCTCTGAGAGTGAAAATTACTGAACACCCAAAATGCATAATGCAACATCTGTGACAGTCCTGTCTTCAGCTGGACAGAGAGATGGACTAGGCCACTTTCAGATAAACTGTCACACTGCACATCAGATTACATAACAAATACAATACCATACATTGTTTGCTAGATAGCACCATTTAAAAAATAAAGCCACTTGAGTATTTCATTAGAACATTTAACTGCACTGGAAAAATAGTCATGGGGCAGTTGTGCACTGTGGTGGGTGCTAAGTATTTTTTTTTATTTTGGGAAGGTCTAATGTTAGGTGAAGGCAAGAAAGCTACAGCAACATTTAGCCCCACCCACAGTATTTCCTCTTAGCTTAAAAGTTTAATGAGTTGACAGAATTAACACCCAGAAGCAAGTAGCATCATGTACCGGTGAAATGAAAATTGTGAGGCAGGCTGTTTGGGAGTCTGCTAAAGTCGGTTACTTATAATGTGTTAACAACATATGGAAACACATAAACTATCTGAGCATTGTCCACAGTTTCTTTAACAACATGAGTGAGGAAAAAAAGGTTTTCCTCCTAACAGTAAACAGTTTTTTCCAAGAATCTTCCAGGAAGGCGTAGCAGGCAAAGGAAATGGCATGAATAAAGCAGTACATTGGTCTAAATAAAAAGGGTCTGACATTGCTTGGATTGTTATTTGATTTAGATAAAATGGACATGACCATATGTTGATAACCCGAAAGACAAAAGCCATAAGATATAAATATTTGGTTTACAATGAATAAATAAATACTGACTAATATGTCAAAATATTTAAATTTAAAGACGTAAAAGACAAACAAAGTTAAACTGAGAAGTCTGTTGCTATAAATCCATATAACATGTCAAAGAAACAGATGCTGTTTGTCCACAATGCAAGACAAAAATGTCATTATGCAGACTGTAAATGCATTTCAGTCTATTTCTCCTGCAGTGTCTGTCCATTACTTACATTATTTCCTCATGCACAGCAATAAACATCATCTGATAGTGCCGATTAGCCACATAACAGCATTATTATTGTGTTAAGTCTAATGACATAATAGTTTTAGAAACATATCCTTTTTTTTTTGGTCATTTTATACATAAGCAGCAAAAGAAAAGTAGATGCCATCAGTATGAGACACATTTTATTCTTTGGCATTAACAATGACCACAGGTTTAATTTGCTCTGTTCTGTTGATGTAAGTGGACACAGCAGAGAGTTGATATGTGGTCATGTCTGATCCTCTGCGTTGATATCTAGTCTTTCTGTAGATGGCGCTAACCTTCTTTCTAAAGTACTGCCCTGAGAAGACATACAACAAAGGGTTTAAGACACTGTTGAGAAAGGCTAGATATGCTGAGAGCTGCCTTCCTATATCCAGAGAGTCAGACCACAGCTTCTCATCCAGCACATTGACATCACAGAGAATGTCAAGAAAGGTAATTACCTGGAAGGGACCCCAGCATAGTAAAAACACCAGTGTAACAGCATACACTAACACAGTGGCCTTTTTATCACTGGTGTGATGAAAACCAACACTTTCCCTCCTCTCAGATAAAACCTTGATTATATTTCCACTGCTGAAAACAATGACCAAAACAGGAAGAACAAAGCCCACCACATTTATCACAATCTGATGGGCCAGCTTCCAATAGCTGTCATGGGTGTAATCCAGAACGCAGGATGTGGTCTCATAGTCCTCAAAGAACTTCACCTTTCTGTGAGCTATTGTCGGTGTGCTCAGTAAGACCCCTAATATCCACAGGATGAAGCAGATCACCTTGGCGTAGAGCGTCCGTCTCAGCCAGCTGGCCTTCATGGGCTTCACAAATGCTATATAGCGATCGATGCTAATCATGACCAGAGTGAAGATGCTGGTGTAGAAATTGATGATGATTAGGGCGTTGACGATTTTGCACAAGGCCTCTCCATATGGCCAGTTGAACTCATTGAGGATATTCATTGCCCAGAAAGGAAGGCTACACAGTAGAATAAAGTCAGCCAGCGCCATGTTGCTCAGATAGATCTCTGCTACAGTCAGTCGATCTTTGTGGGCAAAAAACACCACCAGCACAAAGCTGTTAAAGAGTAGACCTGCCAGGGATATGGTGAAGATGTATGGGGGGATGATGGTGTGGATAAGCTCCCATTCTGCAGTGACTGGAGACAAGCTGCTATTTTCAGTCAACACTGTCGGCACAGTTGTGAGTTCCATTGGCTCCACTGAGTAGGAAAAAATAAATATTCATAAACCTTCAGTACAATGTTATCATTAAAGATTAAAGCTAACCATTTAAAATCCATCATTAAAGAAATGTGCTACGTAGGAATTCAAATTTGAAGCTAAACAAGGAACTGAACATAAAACAGCTTATATAAACAATCAATGGGTGGCTAATTTTATGACTTTCTTTTATCCAGTTAAGAAAGTTCAGCTCTGGGGAGGAAGCAAACAGCCCCAGAAAAGGAAGATGATTATTTTTCTGTGTTAAAAAACACTCAAGAGCCAAGAAAAAAAAATCACAGGTAGATCTTCTGTGTTGTGTATTGCATCTTTTCTTCTAATTTAATCAGTGGATGACTACTTTGAAAAGACTGATTGCCACATTTTATTTTGTTTTTCTTTTAAGCATCAAATACTGAAAAGGAATTAAAAAAGTTCTTACCGTATGTTTCACCAAAATGTTACTCCGATGGTCAAAGTTGTAATAACAGATAACACGTCTGAGATGGGCTTAACTGTGCTCACGGGCTCCTGGTAAAGTACACAACGAGGCTGCTATGGGCGTTTTGTATATAGTTGCATTCTTCCACACCACTAGTTGAATATATCAAGTTGTTTATCAAAGAGTCAAAATTTGGACGGTGCTCATTTATGAGCAGCAGCTAAAACTGCAGTGGAGTACGGTGGCGTAATGTAGCATGTCTTGGAGAGAAAATGCAGACTTTGGACATTCCAGTTCATAGTGTGTGAAAATACTACTATTATTATCACAGATAGTTAGAAACTAATGACATATACCAAAGAAAGCAGGGTTTTATTTAAACTTTAACAATTATTTATGTCATGATACTGTTGGATTTGGACCAAAATGCTGAACACAAAAGACAGAAATAAATAAGAAAAAACTGCTTTAATCCTGCACTCACACTATAATACAAAACAAAGGAGGCCCACACCTAGAGAAACAGTGCAGGACCAGTCTTAATGTTATTTATCAATAATTTTCATCACAGTTTTTACCAAAGAACATTTTTTGTCTGATGAAAACAAGACAATAACTAAATAAAAATAATGCATGGGGATTAAAACTGTCATAAATATGTTCTGGAGAGACGAGATCCAATCAGAACTAATTAAGTAGTGGGGAAAGGGGGGGCAAGATGGTGAGTGATCCAATCAGAAGTAATCTCCTTGGGCAATAAGGTTAGATGCACACGCTTGATCTGCCACCTGGAACTATGGTAGGTGGGGTTTAGTTAGCTCCCATGCTCTCTATTTCTCATGAAAACACTACAAATTATCAACACTGGGGAGGAAGGCAACAGTAGACATAGAGACACATTTTGCATTTGATATCAAGGAAAATGAGACACTTTTAAAATCATGTAGAGCAGCTCTCACCAGTAACAGCACAACCAACTTTTACACTTAATTGTTTAGTCAACCGAACCAACTTTAGTTATGCTATAAACAGGAAACAGGAATGCAGATTTGACACAGAGAACACAGGAGGGCAGCAAAAACAAACTCAGGGAATTAGCTTTGGTTGTAAATGACAAAAAGGAGACGGACTGAGAATAAAATCATGAAGAGAAATAAGCTAGCATATAAAGCTCAAAATGGCCAGAATTAAGAACAAACTAAGCAGAAAGATACAAATGTGAAAATCTAAACTATAACTAAAAAAACAAAAAACAAAAACAGGCTGAAGGTAATAAACACTAACAGACTAACCCAAAAAAGCACAAAAAACTCAGTAGATACACAACGTTTACCTAACATCTTTCGTCATGGTCTATGGAAAAATGTACTTGTGGAAAAGGGTCGAGCCACTCCTTGTAATTTTCCATCTTCTAGGAAAATTGGAAGTGCACTGATTCACTGTGCAAGCATTAATCAAATAACAGTATTTAAATAAAAAGCTTTGTTGTACAATTGTAATGAACTTGAATGTCTTTTATTTGGTATGACCACTTATAATCTTTAACACAGCCTGAAATCTTTCAGACGAGCTTACTTGTAATTTCTTTAACTAGTCTGCAGGAATAGTTCTCTAGTCTTGTTGAAAGACACTCAACGCTCTTCTTGGGATGTTAATTTTTCTGTTGTTTGTCAGCATGATCCCACACTGCTTCAGTTCAGTTATTGTGTAATCAGCTGTACCTCACTGGGTACCCTAGTCTACTCTATTCCCTGCACTATGTGGTTCCTGTCATATTTCAAAGCAAAATGACCAGGTGTACATCAGAAGTTAGTGAGGGTTATCTGTCTATATGGCTTCCCAAGGCTGCTATTGGATAAAGAAAACTATTCAACAAGAAATAGGAGAGACAGGAAAGAGAGGGGGCAAGACATGCAGCCAAGGGCCGGCCATACGGCATATGGCCGTCTGCTCACCCACTAAGCTAAACAGGTGCCAATCCACATATTTATTGATAAATATTGAGGTGTCATATCTCTTCATAAATGATACAGGGGAGGTCAGAGATTTTTTTTTTTTTAATTCCAAGAAAGTCTTGCTCCTTGGAAGCAAAATATAAAGAAATGACAGAGTATCTCAAAGCTTATGAACAGTCCTGTAAAGATATGACTGATTCAGGAAATTACAGCATTACTCCCTGTCTGGACCTCTCTGTTTGCTATGATGTTGAGATATCATTAATAAAACCTTTAGTTTTTTTTTCATCTTTTTTCATTTGTGATTGTATTAACTGTATAAACAGTGAAATCTTTAGACCGGTAATGATTTCCATATGCTATAAAAACAGATTTATCAGTTTTATCCTCAGCTTGTACATCATCCAGTTCTGATATGTTCTAAATTTAAAGTAATGACAACAATAACAAATATTAAACCAACTTCAAATCACACTGGAGTTAATGTAAACTATAATCAGTACTTGGAAGACTTAGATGAAGGGTTATCTAATAATCAGTATGTCCGAGATTGTGTAATCCCTTTTATGGTAAAAATGACAGCAGCATACCAAAATGAAGATGAAGATCAGCTCTTTGCCAAACATTCCTTGCTTAGTCAGTTTTATATATCTGTCCTACATTTGTGACTTTGATTACTTGTAAATGCCAAATTTAACACATGGGACCATTCAAAAAAGCAAAGCCCAGTGTTTTTATAGACAAAATGGATAAACACCAGTTTGCTTCCAGAATTAGGCTTTTTTTTTTTTTTTTTTTTTTTTAATCTAGCCACCCTGCCTCTCTTTAAACAATACAGAATTATGGCAAACATTAGTCAACTGTTTCCCTCAGTTTCAACATTTTAGAAATTAGTGATATTTGGTTTCCCACTATTTAGAAATAGTGGGAAAGATTTCGTCTGTCTCTGCACAACAATTATTAAACTTCTCATCATCTCTAACATCCTCTGTTAAAGTTGTTTTTACTTGTTTGTTCAGTTTAGAATGTTAAAACATATATAAAATATTGTAGTTTGGAGTTGTCACAGGGAGGGTGTATACTTTGGAAATAATATAGATGCAACCATTACCATGTCACAGCCTTTCCTGTAATTCATGCTTCTCACTGGGGTAACTTTTGGTTTATTTAGTTCCTGAGAGAAAAAGTTCAGCCAGTTGCCCCCATATCACATTCTCTTACAAGGTGTCAGCACTCTTTATAACCTCAAAAGTTATCTTCTGCTTTAATCAAGGGTTTGACCAATAAAAACGTAAAGATGACTGATTCAGTGCAGTTCAAGAACAACTTTATTAAAGTTTTACTAAGCTGGTTACAGTTCAAAAAAGGTTCCTAAATTACAGGTTGCACATCGGTCCTCCCAAGAATAAGAACCAAACTAAGCTTGTAGTAGGGGTACATGCCAGAAGGACTTGTTTTAGCTTGCTGCTAAGAGAAATTCCTACTGTCTAGAAACAAGTGGTTGTGGACAAACATGCCAAGAATGTGAAAAGATCCGTTTTCGACATGCTTGAATTTGTTTTACAGATGTTGTCATAGAGATTTATTTTTTGCTTTTAGCATGCAAAGGATTACCGTAACACAAGTAACTTTTAACCTTTTGAGTTTACCGTCATTTGTGTGGGTGTAAGACACACAAGAGAAGCTTTAATTGATTGGAAAATGAAACACTAATTTAAAAACAAAAATTAAAAAGTAAAGCTAAGCTTCAAAGGCCAGGGCAGGCCCTCTTATTAGACCCTAATCCAACAACATAAAATATATTAATACATGAAATTCAATTCAGACACAAATATTTTTAAAAAGAGTTTACTCTTTATATGTAAATTCATTTAGATTTTTGTGCTCTCTGTTTGTTTACTTGAGATGAGATTGGCATTACCATGACCAGATGCCTCACACTGGTCTTTCCTCCTGCATTGAAGGGGTTTAAACACTTCCCTTGCCCGCTCCCTAAAGTTCTTCCCAACAATCACATACAAGAAAGGATTCAATGCACTGTTGCTGTAGCCAAGGTACGTAGCTAGCTGGTTGCCAATGTCCAGCACGTATGCCCACGTGCATCCAGAGATGACCTCATAGTGATCCAAGGTGTCAAAGAAGATCAGAATCTGGTAAGGCAGCCAGCAGAGAATGAACACAGCCAAAACAATAAGCACAAGGTATGCTGCCTTCCTCTCCGCACTCCCGCTGTTGCTTCTTCTCATCTTCTGTCTCTTTAGAATGACTTTAATAATGTGGTAACTACAGAACAATGCAATTGGGACAGGAATGAGAAAGCAGACTATGTTCACAGTTATGTTGTACCGCAATCGCCACCCTTCATGGGGGTAGTCTAGGTAGCATGCATCAATGCCCAGATGGGGGAAGAACTGCACAGAGCGGAAAAGAACAGCAGGAAAACTGAGGAAGATACCAACAATCCAAATGGTTACACAAATTCCATGTGCCCAGAAAGCCTGCCTCTGCCTTCCTTGGGACAATGGTTTAGTGAGAGCCATATATCTGTCCATACTCACAACAGTAAGGAACAACACACTACAATAATAATTCATCCCAATGACAATATTGACAAGCTGGCACATGAACTCCCCAAATCTCCAGTGGAACTTGTTGATTATAGTTGATACCCAGAACGGCAGACAGGAAACCATGAGGAGATCAGCTGCTGCCAGATTGCTCAGGTAAATGTCAGCAACAGAACTTCTGCGCTTCTGAAGACAGAGGACGCAAAGCACGAAGGAGTTGCCGATTACTCCCAGAAGACAGATGATCGACATATAGGCAGGCTGCATGGTGTAAACCCACTCCCATGCATCCGTGTGGTTGCAGACAAACTCAGCTGTTGTGTTGTTCTCCATAAGTAACTCAGCTGGAGGGTCTGAGCCAACTGGTAAAGCTGTTGGATGGTGACAGTGATTCAAAAAGTAGAAAACAAAAAAAGCATGTTCACAACAAATATATACTCTAGTCTAACCTTTTAGTGTATCAGCGGCGGTTTGATGCATGTATCATTACCT
Organism: Maylandia zebra; assembly: GCF_041146795.1. Classification (NCBI taxonomy): domain Eukaryota; kingdom Metazoa; phylum Chordata; class Actinopteri; order Cichliformes; family Cichlidae; genus Maylandia; species Maylandia zebra. The sequence continues at coordinate 24,498,937 of NC_135185.1, forward strand.
TTGTCCCATGATTTCAGTTCTTAGGGAGAGGGGATAATTGATTTAATGGAGTGTGGCTAATGGATGCTTTATCAGCCAAAACACACACTACACACATGCCATCTTCAAAGTAGACCGTCTTAGCAACCAATTCAGTAATGAGCATTTCTAGTGTTGCAAAAGGAAGGCCACAAAAATATGTTGCATGTTAAAAGTACAGTCAGTCATTTTTGTGGGATTATTTAGTAAAATAAAAAGAATATTGTATAAATATACAATGATTAGTGTGTAATTACATCCAACACCAAACTGAAACATTCTCTTGTACTAAGTAATCATCAATTAAGAATAAAAGCCAAAGCCACTTGCATCTTAATGAAATGTCATCCACTTCACCTTGAGCCTTATCTCCTGAACTGAAGTTAGAGCTACAACACTTAAAAAACACACATAATATTTATTTATTCCCAATATTTTCACAGTTAATTATTGTCAGCAGATTAGATGTCTCCATATAGGTGACAACGTGCTGACCAGCGCAGTCACTGGTTATAAGCTAACATTATGTCAGTTAATGTTAGGCTTGAGCGTCCTAAAAATCATACTTTACTTCTGCTAAATAGCTTGACTATATTTTACATCATATGAGAGTTTATTAACTAAGTATCAAAGTCCAACAATGTTATATCCAGTTTAATGAAAGTTTCACTTATGCCATCTAAAAGCAGTTAGCCATGGCTAACAGAGGCTAACAGCAGCCAACAGTAATGTCCTTTTTTTTTTTTTTTTTTTTTTTGCCTGTCCCGTTTGGCTCTTTTGCCATCAGAATTGTTGTCTAAAGGCAAACAAAGATGCCCAACGGATTTACTTTACCAAATTGACCATCCCAGCCTTGCCGTAATGGTCCATTTGATTCACCTTTTATTGTTGATTTTATTTTCACTTACTGAATACGGGACAGACTTGACTGGGGGAAAGAAGGGGAGAAAGAAAGAGGGAAAGAGAAACAGCTGAGAAGAGGGACGGGGGAGAAGGGCAAAAGACAAAAACCAACAGAACGGGCAGAGAAAAAAAAATGCATATATCAATCACCTGGATCATCTGCTGAGAAAGAAAAAAGAAAAAAAGCAGAAGAGAACAAGAGTAATAGAATAAACAACATCACAATGATATATGGGAATATGACAGTAAATACTAAATATTAAACATTATTGTGCAGCACATAAGATCAACAGAACACAGTGTGCTTTGAGGTAGGAGCCAAAAAGGGTGTAGTTTGTGGGTGTGATCACCCGTGTGTACACCTGTGAGCATGGACGCGCTTGTTTTTTTTTTGTTTTTTTTAAAAGGTTCCTTCATGTAATAATCTGCTAGAGGGTGTGGGGGGGCCACAGCCCCATCCTCCAGGGCATGAAGCAGGTATGGAGGAGATCAAAACTCCAGACATCCAGAGGCCCCCAGAACACAAGAGACCAAGGAAGACCAACAGAGGGGCAGCCGCGCCACTGTCCCAGAAAGAGCTGAGGAGAGTCCCAGATGAGGGCTCACTCAGCAGCCGCGGAGCAGAAGCCAGGGGGAGTTGCAGTGACGCGCCCATGAGCTTCGCCGGCAGCCAGCCGTAACAGTAATGTCCTAAACAACCCACCTCAATATTCGCTCATCAGAGGGAGAGGTTAATTTCTCTGAGTCGGTGACTCATATCAGTCTCAAAGTTTTACATTTCTTAAAGCTACATATTGATAGCTAAGTTAAGAGTAGACTGACAGCCTACCAAAACAGCGAAAGACTGGGGCAGAAGCGGGAGTCATGTTGCTATCTTACTACACTTACCACGAATGAACAGCAGCTAGTCTCTGTGATCACTCTGTGGTAAAAATGCAAAATACCACAAAATATTTAATTGAGTCATGCAGTATTATTCCTGATTCATTGCTACGTGCTGATATTATTCAAATATGGTAAAATATAGTGGGTACAACAAGGCTTTTTACATAAACAGTGTTAGAAACACTTCAAGCAGCCATGGTTGCTCAGGTGCACAGTCTAAATTTAATGTTTCTCTTGCCTGACTAAAACATGTTTGTCCTACAATGACCACCACTTCTAGGATTATGTATGTTACTTGGAAGGGTTAAGGAAATTGAATTCATTTGACTACAATCTGCAATCTACTGGCATCTACTGATGAGATTTTACACACTGTCACTTAAAAGCCAAAATGAGCTTTGTGATTTGAAAGTTGAGCCAAATGTGATTGCATTCTTTTTATCGGACAGCAGGGGGCAACACCCTTAGCTGCATTGTAATTCCAGTTAGTACCATTGCTGTGTGACCTCAATAAATGTTTTCCCCTCAGTTTTCTGTCAAAGTGAATTAAAAAAAAGGGAGTCCTTAGTAGAGTCAGTAGAGTTGCTCACTGATACTGTCACGGCTGCCGAGGCAAGCCGTGTGGCGTTGAAGGAAAAAGGACCCAAAATGCAGGCAGTGACTGATGATACGAGTGACGTTTATTTACAAGTGGCGGAGTGGCAAAACAGGCAATGAGGGATGACAAATAACTGAAGAAACCTAAACTGGGAAAACTAAATAGCAAACCTGAGATCATACAAAACAGGGTGAGGGGCAGAGCGCTGCAGACTAAGGAACAGAACACCATGGAACGCAGACGAACCAACAACAAGCACAGACCGACACCCACTATATATACACACACAAGGTAATCAGGTAATCACACACAGGAGGGAAGAACAGCTGATCCTAATACACAAAGACGACTGGAGGATAAAAGCTGAACACAATGACAACACACACAGACCTTCAAAATAAAACAGGAAATCCAGAACAAGAACAGGGCACAAGGGGAGGACACAAAATACCAAAATCAGAATAACTAGAACATAGAAAAATAATCATAAAATACAAAATGCTGGGTCAACGACCTAGCACCATGACAGACACAAGTCTTTAACCAGTGTTTATGACGCATGGTTTCAAATCACCAAGAAAACGGTGTCGAAAGTGTTCACTTTCAGGTGTCATAACAGAACTTCACTAACAGGGTGAAGTCATATTGACTGTGTCCATGTTTATTAAACAGTCTGTGACGTCTTATGGAAACATGAATGAGGCATCTGCACTAAAACCTCTTCAGTGACTGTCATCCCCCACTGTGGTGTTTACAGAATAGTCAAAATTTTAATTAATATTCCCATTTAGTAGCACAACATAAACCAGAATAACATGAACTTTGAACATGAATGTGGGAGTGACATACATTTCAGATTTGAAGGACAAGGCTAAAAATCACAAAATTAAAACCATTTTAAAAAGCAGACAAAAACACATAAAACGAGGTTGAACTGTGTGTTTTCTGGCAGACATTCTACAATTTGCGGTAACTTTTTCTGCATGCCTTTTGTTCCACAACAATTTTCAGCACTAGCAATTGTGGTGAAGCCTGATATCCTGCTTGGCAAGATTTGCCTTCATTTTGAGGACACCTATGGGTGTACCCTTGCCCACAACCCATTTTGAGTAAACACTTGGCAATTAAAAGGTGGTTTGGGGGACAGATATACAATAAAAAAAAAAGAAAAAGTTATGTCTATACAGCCAACAAAAAGAAGCATGTTTGTGCGTCACAACTGGAAACTTGTTGAAAGAGTCACATGTTTAAGTCTGGAAACTCTGAGTCAGAAACACCAGAAACACTTAGCAAGACGCTGTTTCAACATGAACCTTTGGATGTTCAACTTAACATTCAAATGCATCATAAAGATTCATAAAGCGAAAGACCGCATGTTGATTTTATTCATCGTTATGCTCTGAGTGAAACAAATAGTGGCATCATTTGCATCTTCAGCAATAAACTTTATAACAAAAAAGTTGTATTTACATAAATTATTTTACAGTACACATATTTACATCACAGAACCAGTACAGCCAAGATACTGATGACTACTACAGTTTGTAATATATGAATCCAACAATATCACACACTGGTGAGTTGTTGCAATATATAAAATATGTCTTCATTTTTTTCCAGTTCAAGCTAAACAACAGTGTTTTGCATTTGGTAGTAATCTGTAATACAACCACCTTTTCTAAACGTAACAGTGAGACGTTGTGCATCAGCTAACATACTAAAGAAAGAGTTCGTTAAAAGGTTTCTTAACAATGTATGATTAAGTCTGATTATTACAAAGCTACATCCACTGCGATTTCACGAACTTCATTTGATTTTAGATTTCATTTGAACCATTTAGTTTAAGACAATATCATTAAATGACTGCCCACTATCCTTCTGTGCTTTTGTTTGCAAAAAGCAATTTGCATACAGCATTTTATACAGAAGTTTTCAATGTGGAGGACAGGTTTGAACGTGTGGAGTCAGATAAGGTTTTCCTCTGGTGGCCCCACTGCTGGAAGAGTTCTCTGACTTTTTTCCGGAAGTTCTTTCCTACAATAACGTATAGGATCGGGTTAAGAATGCTGTTCAAGAAGGCTAAGTAGGTGAAGATCTGGATGCTGATGTCCACAGCATTTTCAAGGTGACAGCCTTCCAGTATCCCACCTCGTAAAAGCACATCTACTATGGTGATTACATGGAATGGCACCCAGCAAATTAGGAAGGCTACAAGGACTGCCAGGACCAAAATGGTGGCCTTTCGTTCTGTGTTTTCAGCATTGAACCTCTCAATTGCTTGCAATTTCAAAGCCTGAATAATATTAAAAGTGCAAAAGGAGATAATTGAAATGGGAATAACAAAGCTAAAAATGATCAATATCCCATCACAGATAACTTGTACGTTGTGGTTTGGATAGTTTAGATAGCACACAGTACCATATTCAGGGAAATATCTCACTTCCCTGAAGATGAACACGGGTATACTCAGAAGCAAGCCAAAACCCCATGTCAGCAGACACCCTAGTTTAGCATATTTTGGACTACGCATTCTTCCATGTGACATCGCATGTACCAGCGCCACATAGCGATCGATGCTAACCAGAACAAGAAAGTATATGCTGCAGTAGGCATTCATCTTAATTCCCACATTGATAACTTTGCACATGAAATGACCAAAAGGCCATTTAAAATCATTGAGCATGTTAACGGCCCAGAAGGGCAAACAGGACACCAGGACTAGGTCAGCAGCAGCCAGGTTGCTCAAATAGATTTCAGCTATGGTGCACGCCTTCTTGTGGAAGCAGAAGACAGTCAGAACGAACATGTTAAGCATAATTCCCAGCACGGTGATGAGCAGAATGTACACTGGTTGGTGTGCAGTGAGCCACTCCCATAGTTCGTGATCTGGACAATGAGTCTCATTGGTGTTGTTATTGTTTCCATATGATATAGTGGTGCTGTAGTCTGGGATGCTGTAAAGACAAAATGAGACATGAAGTAAATAGGCAGTTAAACATCAACAGTACATTAGGTTCTTACCTTGAGTTTATGTAAAATACCAATGCGATAAATATGGAGCTTTAGCCAGCACTTAGCTGGCTATCGTCTCTGCAAACCCAACAGTTGCCCTGCTACATACAATATTTACCATACAGATATGAAACTGATGTCATTCTTCTTATCTTATTCTAAGAAAAGAAGTAAATAAGCATGTTAATGAACAGATGTCCTAACTGTACATCCATTGTGTGCTGTTTGTCATTCTTTCTCTGTCGACCAGGTTCAGTTTTCCAACTAGTTGATTGCTGAAGAAATCTCCACCCACTGACTTAGCCTCTTGTTTCAACAAGAACAGAGCTGAACATGAAAGCCTGTAATAAACGTGATGAATACATTTCTGGTTGTGGAGCAAGCTACTTTGCAGCTATGACCTTTGTATTGAACCAAAGGATAAGCTTAAAACATAAAGAAATTGTTGAACAATAAGGGTGTTTGCACATCTGCAGCACTCAAAAATTATATAAGCTTGTCTGAGACTGAACCACCTTGTTCCACTAATGAGCATCAGGCATAGCATAATGTTGTTTATGCTTCTGCTTAATTCCCCTATCATGTTACCTAATTGGCAATCTGTTCTTTCAAACCATACTGTATGTACCCTATGCTTACATCCACGTGTGTGAATGTTTAAGAGCAATTAAAATTACTGAAAGTTGCTCCAAAGTTTGTTTCTGTTGGCGTAAGGAGCACTTGGCAGCAATGTGGCAGACGGCACAATGGAGGGCAGAAGCTTCTGTTGGTTAAAATAACCAAATGTTTGACATGGATTAAACTCGTCTTTAGAAGAACATGCTTAGGCAAAACCTGAGCTCTCATATCATGTAGTACAACTGATGTTTTAATGTACAACAAAAAAGAATAAATGAAAAACAAAATAAAGAGAAAAAGATGCTTCTTCTGGTCATCGTCGATATGTAACTCTATACTTCTATACTCTACATTACACCCAAAAAGACATGTTTTTTTTTTAAAGTCTCACTCGCTGTAACAACAAAGGCAAGAAGTTCATTTTAACAGCAGCTGTCAGCTATCAGTAGTTGTATTACCTGCTTTACACACATTGGAGTATATTTAACCTGCTTGAGCACATGGTTACTGACAAAATGATTCTAAAAAATAAAACAATTGGAAAATTGTTCTCCATTCTTAGGGGATTTTTTTTGGTTATATCTCACATGAAAGATTTAAAAATATATAGAGTATATTTGATTCATACATACCTTGTAGGTCTAAGAGTCATTTTCCTATGTTCAGATGTCCTGCTGCACTGTTAACAGTTAACTCCCCCACTCTAGTCTGCCTGTCTCTGCCTCACGCTCCTAAAGGAAACTGTAATTAAAGTGATGTCACCAAAAAAAAAAGAAGGCATGGCAAAAAACCCTCACTTCTCTCATTTCACATTCAGTCTGAATGCTCCCTGTCTGTCGGTCTGGGTTGCACCTTATTCAAAGATGCACTAGTAACATGCAACAAGCCATACTAATATCCAAAGTAGACTGTAGACTCTAGGCTCATCTTGTTAATCATATTTCTTTTGTTTATTACATTATTCACATTATTGTCAGAGTGGGTATTATACCAGAGCGTACACAGGGTTGAAGGCCTGTTTTTGGTGAAAAACAGGAGAAGGTGGTGGAGAAACAGAAAAAGAAAAGGGACCAAAAGAAAGAGAGAAAAAAGGGGCTGCAGGGGACAAACAAAAAGGGCGCAAAAGGCTTTAAATATGTTATCTCCTCATGCTGGTACTGCAGCTTCTGCATTTACTGTAACTTCTGCATGTGTTTCCATTTCACGCTTTCGAGAGGCAAACCGTGAAATGGACATGGCAGACGGGTGCATCTGTTACACAGTTTTCCGTGATATGGATTTGAATAAAACCAGGCACTTTTTGTCCCATGTACGCCTCTTAGTAAGTTCTTACAAAACTAAACAGTTGTGGCTTGACATAGTTCATGTTTACATGTTAAATATTTTCTGACCTGATGTATATACTCACTAGATAGCTAATTCTGGTTCTTAACGCAGCCAGTGACATCTCGGCAATTTAATGGTCAAGTCAATCTGCTGAAGTTCAAAGTAAGCATCAGAATGAGGAAAAAGGGTCTTTCAAGTAACTTTAAATGTGGCATGGTTGTTGGTGCCAGATGCGCTGTTCTGATATATTTCAGAAACTGCTGATCTGCTGGGATTTTCCCACACAACCATGTCTAGGGTTTACAGAGAATGCTCTGAAAAAGAAAAAACATATCCAGTGAACTGCAGTTTTCCAGGCAAAAATGCTTTTTTGATGCCAGATGTGAAAGGATAAGAACATATTGACTGCTTTGAGCTGTTAGAAAAGCAAAGTTAACTCAAGTCAACACTTCTTATACAAAATAGTGTATGCAGAAGAGCATCTCTGAAGGCACAATGCATCAAAACTTGAAGCAGATGGGCTAGACCACACCGACTGCGACTTCTCCGAACAGGCAAACTGAAGTTACATTTTGTAAACTATACCACAGAAGACTGGAAAAAAGTTACACGGTTCAACTCAATTCAATTCAATTTTATTTATATAGCTCCAAATCACAACAACAGTCGCCTCAAGGCGCTTTATATTGTAAGGTAGACCCTACAATAATACATACAGAGAAAAACCCAACAATCAAATGACCCCCTATGAGCAAACACTTTGGCGACAATAGGAAGGCAAAACCAGGCTCAGGGAGGGGCGGCCATCTGCTGCGATCCATCACAGCCTACCGGAATTTCATTGTTGACCATGTCCACGCCTTTATGACTGCAATTTTCCCAGCTTAAGATTGCTGCTTCCAGTACAATAACTTGTCATGTCATAAAATTAAAATCATCTCAAATTAGTTTCTTGAACATGAAAATGAGTTCAGTGTGCTCAAATGAGCTCTATAGTCACCAGATGTCAATCCAACAGAGCAGGAGTGTCCAACTCCAGTCCTCGAGAGCTACTGTCCTACAGCTTTTAGATGCGTCCTTGTTCCGACACACCTAAATCAAATGAATGGCTTGTTACCAGCCCTTTGCCCAACTTCATGGCATGCTGAAGAGGTAATTCAACCATTTGATTCAGCTGCGTTGGAGTATGGATGCATCTAAAAGCTGCAGGGCAGTAGCTCTCGATGACTGGAGTTGGACACCCCTGCAATAAAGCATCTTTGTGATGTGGTGGAACAGGAGATTTGCATCATAGATGCACTACAGCCAACAAATCTGCAACAACTGTGTGATGCTATCATGTCAATATGGAGCAATATCTCTGAGGAATATAATATGGATACACGTCCCATTAGTATTGTTGGGAAGAGAGTTCCTTACACCACTGAAGTGCAGAGACAAAAGAATCCATTTACGGCACTTTGTAATATTTCCCGTAAGATAATTATTGCAGTGAATAAAGCTGCCAATTTCTTTAGAAGTGCATTTTCACTGGGCATTATGGCAATATATCATTAGGGTAATCAACATCGCCTGAACAGATGGTTATCTTTGCATAGTAGGTTTCCATTTGGTGGATAAAAGCAATTTTACACAAAGATGTCAGATTAAATGTTATGTTACTTAATAGTCAGGTAAAACAGGTAAAATCCAACAAGTCAGAGAGTATTGTAAAATGCAGATTTGTTCTATCCCAACTCACGGTATTTTGGTACAAAATAAGCCTTAAATCTCTGATGATGTTCTGCAGCACCATATACATATTGGCACTATTAACAGAGAAAAAATACTTAAAATGTACAAATATACATGCCAGTGTTAAAAAATAATATGTAACAAATAGTGTTATGTATATTCAATTGGGTTAGTGCACATAGAATTTGGTATTGCACAGTGGTGGTTCATAGAGGAAATGGGGGAAAAATGGGGGGTAGGGGGTTACCGGTGCATGTGTGAGTTCAGGGTGGTTATATTCTTTGGGAAGAAACTGTTTTTGAGTCTGTGGGTTTTTCTGCTGTAGCGCTTCCCTGAGGGAAGCAGGCTGAACATGTTGAAACCAGGGTGGGAACTGTCCTTGATGATGTTTGCTGCTCTACTGAAACAGCGGGAGAAATAAATATCCATCAGGGAGGGGAGAGGGCAGCCGATGATCTTTTGTGCTGTCTTGACTACACTCTGAAGCCTCGCTCTATCCGCCTTAATGCAGCTGCCGTACCATACCATGATGCAGTAAGTTAGCAGGCTCTCAATGGATGAGTGGTAGAAGATCAGCAGCAGGTTGGAGTTCAGTTTGTACTTCCTGAGGACCCTCAGGAAGTGCAGCCGCTGTTGGGCCTTAAGCATTGTTTGCATAAAATGCATGCTCAAAAAAAAGTTTTGTCTCACCCCGATTCCTTCTTTTTGCATGTTGAAGCTCTACTTGGAACCTTGTTAAGATCCAATCATGCAAAATATGACTTTTTGCCATTTTTCAAGTTGTCTTAAACTTCTGATCGGGACTGTATATTCAGTTCTGTCCTACCTACTGAAGAGCCTTCTGCATGTTAAATGTCCACTGTTTCAGCATATTCCTAAAATTTGCCGACACAAAACCACTGGACTGGTCTCTTTATCAACCGAAAAGCACTATGCAGGGTTCTTTGATCTTCTCTTTGTTGTGTTTTAAACAAATGGCAGTAAAGCCCTAAATTGTTGTACAATCCAAATAAACAAATTAAACAACGCGGTCATCGTGATGTGTTACCACCAGATACCAGATGCTTTTCCTCAGGGTGATGTCCATACTAATCGTCTAATCTCAAAACAGTCTCTCTTATATTTCATACTAATAAGATTTTCTGTAAACGAAAAAGGCTCGTGTCTATGTGACATATTACTAAAAAGCACCAAAATGGAATAAACAGCTCTCCCATTAAGCAAGCACTTATCTGTGGACTGAGATTTTCATATGACCTGCAGATAACATATGGGTGCACATCATGGTAATTAGAGATATGTAATAAGATTTTAGCTAAACACAGAATACTAGACCGAAGGCCATCTTCAAGTTATCACTGATTCGAAGAGACAAAGGGCTTAAAAGCTGTGTGGAAACAAAGCTCGTGTGTCTTGGTCATGCTCTTAATGTGCAACGGATGCATGATCACAAGGAAGTTAGTGAATAGACTGGTATTTTATAATCACGTTTCACTTCCCCACATCATGTCAGTCATAGGGCTGATACAGGCAAACTGTTGGACTATTCTGTTTTGTTTTGAGAGAACTGTTATTGTTATATAAGTATGTAATTAGATTGGTGAAGAGTGACCTCAGTTTGATCCCTGGCAGGTGGGATCCCTGCAGGCAGAGTAACACAGTTAACATTCATTTGTAGGCAGATTCCCAGCTGCTGTCTTTGGTTTTCCTCCAAGATGTGTCAGTGTTGCAGTAAATAGGTTGCTTGCTTCCTTTCCTCAATCACCATTTCCTCATTTCTAAAAAATATTAAATTTCAGATATCTTATTTGATGCCTTTTTATGCACTTGCATGATACATTTCTGTGTCTACTAAAGAGGGCAAAGGCTCCACTGACACAAAAGAACAAAAGGGCTTAGTTCACACATTTGTTGCAATTAATGCATACCCCAATTAGCCGAATTTGGGTTGTAATATTTACTTAAGAATAGAATCTGGGCCCTTATGAACAGAGTTTCCATGTTTGAATAAAAGTGGGGTTTTTTTAAGTCTTAAACTCACAGCCCTGCAATGTAAATAGCATTTGATGTAAATCTAAATTCTGCTCTGTTGCCTCTAAAGTATGGGCTTAATATAAAAGGAGCAGTTAAAAAAAAAAAAGCAAGTGAGGTTTCCTGCTGTAGAGAGAGGGAAATTTAGTGATGGAAATATTGCCACAACTTTGTTTGTGAGATTTAAAGTTACAGAGACTTCCCATTGTTGTTAGTGGAGGTGAAAGTAATTGCACACATTGCAAAGTTGTGTCTTGCTTCCTGAAAAATCTCCAAAACAGACTTTGTTTATAGAGTTGTATTTTAGAAGATGAATTGCACCGCTTCTATTTTCATCTAGAAATAGCTCATGCCATGCTTTCGATGGTTATCTCAATGACTCTGTAACAATAGTAAAGCGCTGCCAATGAAAACACTGATGTAACTGTGACTTTTGATGCTCGAAATCTTAAGTAGAGAATGTTGTTGTGGTTTCTTTCCACAGTATATTATGGGATGGTGGAAGGATAAACTTAAAGGAACACTGTGAAGTTTGGCTCTGATATCTCTAAGATTCTTGAGATTCTAAGCCATTTCTCTACCACTAGTTAAAAAAGGGGTTACTATATTGTGAAATAAATAAGCACTGCAGTCAAACACATCCTGTACAAGTGTTGTTACAAGCAATTTTAATAATTATATAAATATGAGGGCAATGCAAATCAGTTAATAAAAATAAAAACATCCACTTGTCCAGCTCTCTACAAATACACAAAATTCTATTACATAGAAAGGTGCCACCATATACTATACTCCCAAGTGGGCACACTGGCTGCCACCAGGAAGCCATATAATTAAGTACAAAGGAGGTAAAACACTAGTGGATAATGATCAGTGCTTGAATGTAATTAGAAAAATAAAATAAAAATAATTACAGTCACACATAGTATAAATATAACAAGTATTAAAAAGGAGCTTTGTCTTATACACATGCATATGATATGTGCTTATTAAGTTCAGATATTCTAGTCAACACTGATCAGGCAGCTACAGGTTTATGATTCCTGAAAAAGTTTTCCCTGTACAAGAAAAATTAAATAATAAATCAGCCGGCTAAATTTCGTGGTGCACTTCTGTGGAAACATCCAGCCCCAAGTTATCAGTTAATCAACAATGGTAACTCATCGAGCATGGAAGAGACACTTCTGTTTAGCTTTGCTACAAAACACCTGCGCCGACTACAGCAAGTGTAAAAGCACTCAGGAAGTGACAAAACCTCGGACTATAGCTCATAAATGGTACATTTATGGGGGCGATCGTGGCTCAAGAGTTGGGAGTTCGCCTTGTAATCTGAAGGTTTCCGGTTCGAGCCCCGGCTTGGACAGTCTCGGTCGTTGTGTCCTTGGGCAAGACACTTCACCCGTTGCCTACTGGTGGTGGTCAGAGGGCCCGGTGGCGCCAGTGTCCGGCAGCCTTGCCTCTGTCAGTGCGCCCCAGGGTGGCTGTGGCTACAATGTAGCTTGCCAGTGTGTGAATGGGTGGATGACTGGATATGTAAAGCGCTTCGGGGTCCTTAGGGACTAGTAAAGCGCTATATAAATACAGGCCATTTACCATTTACTGCACATATAGACCTTGGAGTGCTGTGGTGAATCAGCTTTCTCTACTGAGCAAGACAGCGGGGGCCTTGTACCTCATGCAAAGCATCTTCCACTAACGCACCCACTATTCCCAGTAACGTGAAATCTCCTAAGGACCTAAGAAATCCCATGCTTTTAAATAGCACAACATAAAATAAAGTCTATTAACTTTAACAGCCTTTAAGAAAAAAAAAAACCTGTATAGAAATAAATCCAATGAATTGTCTCCCCCAGTTTATTAACTGAAGTTTTATAGACTTGCAAACTTAAAGGTCCTTGAGTAACAGGCTACATATCTGTCTGCTGTTGTTAGTTATGTCTCAGTGTGTGCAGTGAAGTACATAACGAATGTCTGGACGAGGGGGCGGCGACGCTCACGCTACTCCTTGAAAATACTCAGCTCATTTCCTGTCTCCTTCTGCCTGTCTCAAAAGATTTTTTTCCAGGCCGTGAGCTCCATTACTCAGTGTCCCACCCCCATCTCCTCTTCCATAACTCCACACAGATTTGAGACAACAGGGAGCAGCTCTGGGTATTTATCGTTTTCACAGCTGCCTCGTACACTCTGGGCTTTTGCAAGGAGAGTGAGTAAGCGCTTACAAAAAGTGGAAGGAGTGGCCACAGGCCTGTCTGAAACCACTAATGCAACTTTGATGAGCACTAAACCTTGGAACACAAACCCATTTCTTCAAACATTAAAAATTCAACCAGTGCTGCTCAAATGTTCCTGGCAGATAATATACAAACCACAGAACAATGCTGTTTATACTGCTGGAAATCCACAACTTGTGAAATAAGTTGGTCACAGATGCCCCTGTTACATTTAATATTTTGATTTAATAAAGGCATTGCAAAATGTTGAAATCAATTAAAAAAAAGACAATCACAAACCAACCATCACAATTATTTTGCAAGACATTGAGTCAGCAGTAAGTGGGCAGCCACAGTCTGAATGTCTGTCGTCTGAAATTTACTTCTGTTTTCAGCTCATGGTTTGATTGTTTGAAAAAAAAAAACATTTTAAGAAGATTTAAAATTTTAAGATCCAGGAAATCTACCATTTATGGTACTTCAAACGTGTTTGCGTCAACTGACTATGGCGAAAGTTGTGTATGTTCATAGTTTACAGAAAAAGAGAATGAGAAGTAAACTGTGGTAGAAGATCACCTTATTAGGGAAAAATATTTAATCTTCCAGTGACTTGCAAAGTACGTAATCGTAGCTATAACTCATGGTTACGATTTACTTGACATAAATAATTTCAAAAGGGCAGTCTTTTATCAACAGAGACTCTGAGCAAACAGACTTTTGAAGTTCCCATCTGTGCTATTCTCGACACTAGCTATGTTGCTGCCAGACCACCTTAGCCAGTTATTTAGACTTACGTTTGAGTTTTGAACAGTTATTTTTAACAGTTTTCTTTGAACAGACCACAGTGCAAATTATGAGAAAAAGCTAGCTTTCTATTCTGATACTCAGCCTTCTGCAGCATACAAACACACTGTTTCATTTTTTTTTTCATGTTTTTCAATTTCCTTTAAAAGAATGTCTGAAGACTAAAATGCAATAACTCAAACATGCTCGTCTTATTTTGATAGTTCAAGCCTCAAAACAGACATGCCTATCATCTGGCCTTGTTTTGAAATAAAAACAAACAAACACTGGTGTCACTTTTTAGAATTCTGCTCCTTACAGGCTCTCCACACTTACTTGCTTTGTGGCTCTTGAATGTCACCTGGCGTTCTCCTTTGCACATCTGCAAGAGGACTCTGTCACTTAAACATAAACATGTTTTTTTTGGCGCATCGGGTGCAACATGAGTCATCATAAGGTGCTCATAACACAGGATATGGGAGTGTTCCTTATTTGCTGACAGTCTGAAAGACTTAAAGGTCAATATTATCTTTAGAAAAACTAAATAGTGGTGATACTTAGAAAATAAATCACAACTAGGTATTGCTATTGTGTGTTCTTACTAGTCAAAATGTTCCTCCATTTAAAAAAAAAAAAAAAGCTTTCAGAGAGCATTTATAAAATGCGAAAAGCACCTTTTGTTTATGTTTACTTTGTTTGTCGAGAGTTTAGTACTGGAAAGCAAGTTCTGTGATAAAACTAGGAAAGCTACATTGTTTTGAGAAAAAGGCAGTCTGTTTGTGATTATAATTCCAAAGGATAAGATTCTTCAAGTATCAGAAGACTTTGTGACATGATCCTTCCTTGGCTGCTCCCCAAGCTGCTTCGATTTGAAGGGTGTGGCCCTGGCTTCTGCAGGGGTGGGCCTCACAACATAAAGTACACACTGCACTTTGAGGAGAAGCCTGGTTCTTGAGAAATGAAGAGGGGGAATCTCACTTTAGGCAACAGGGATGAAAATAAGATATACTTTATATAGCTATGCTGTACTTACACAGTAATCTTAATGTATAATTAATCTAAAGAAAGATTTTAGAATCACAAACATTAACTGCAGACTGCACTTTGAGGAGAAGCCTGGATCTTTTCATGTAAAAATGTTTAATTTAGTGTCAAACTTAAGTCTCAGTATATGGGTATACTACTACTACTACTACTATTACTACTACTACTACTACTACTACTACTACTACTACTACTACTACTACTACTACTACTAATAATAATAATAATAATATAATTATAATAATATTCTACTATTCTACTGCGGCACCCACGGTGTGGGACGGAGAGATTTCGCAGGTCTTTCCTCCCCACTGCTGTCAGACTCCACAACAAAGACTTTAACTGAACAAACACACACATCCACACATGTGCAATAAGACTAAGTGCAATAATCTTTTCTGGCATCGTTGTATTTTTACTCAGTTGTATATAGCATTCGTATTCTATTTTTATCTTATTGTATATTTTTATTCTATTTTATTTTACTGTATATAGTATATTATTTTATTCTATTCTGTACAGCTGTGTACTGTATTTATTCTTATTGTATTCTAATTTTTGCGTCATAACTTTTGCACTGCCCACTCCTGCTGTGACAAAACAAATTTCCCACGTGTGGGACTAATAAAGGTTATCTTATCTTATCTTATCTTATCTTATCTTACCTCTTTGAAAGTTTAAACATCATTCTTGTGTTTGTTACACTTTGTCATATTCATATTTGAACTGCAGAAAACCAAAGGGAATTTATTGGAAACACTTGTTACTCTGACTCTTTTGTATACAGGATGTAATGTGTCTACTTCAAATCTTCATTTTCCTGGATACCAGCGTTTGAAAAAAATAAATAGGGAGCCATCTACTGGGCAAAGTATGTAGTGTTCAGTGCCTTGACAGAATGAACAAATGAATTCCTAAAACTAAACAAATTTGGTGCACAGCACATGCATGAAAATAATTCACATGATATCGGCGTGCTTGTTGTCAGATGTGACATTAACTCTTCCTTGACCCGTTACAGAAAGAAGAGGTGCTTTTTAAAAATATAATTATGTAAAAGAAAAAAGTAACAAAATAAAAGTACTGTTTAAGTAAAGGCTGTGCATGAAACATTTTACACAAAAAAAGACTAGTTTTTTTTTTTTTTACACTTAGTGTTGAAGATAAAAGTGGTCACTATGATATCTAAGCTATTTCATAATACTGTATATTAGATAACAATTATAATTATGTGTGATGACACATGTAGGAATTGCTACACAGAGAAAACAGTGTCCCGGGGTCACTTGTCAGTTTCAGCGTGAGCTTGAGATGACAGATATCAGCATCGATCAATTTCCAAACACACGTCAGAAATTCATCACAACTCAGAGAAATGGACATCCAGTGTTAATCCTTTTCCTTCCTTTACTTTGGCCCTTTTTTTTTCTCATCTCAGTCATCTTGTCATTTTCGGTCAGCCTGCCCATCTGTCTCTCTATGTGTCTCACTCTCCTTTTAATGGATCGTGCATTAGCCCTGGAGTGGTTTCCACTTTTATTTTGGCCAGCAACCATGTCAGTGAGACTCAACTGTGTCTGCCAATGGATGCATCAGGCGACGGGAGTAAAACATGTCAGTCTCCATGGTGACAGGCCTTATGGTCTGCATGCTGATATCTGCTCACGTTTGGTGTAGTGACAGAGCACAGAAATCTGACACTTACATTTAATCTCAATTAAGTTATATTCTGTATTTTGTTGGTTTTATTGTGTCACTTTGCTTCCAGTTTATCCATTTGCTTTCTGCTTCCACTTGGGCTTGTTTTGTTTGCTGTTAGTTTTCAGGATTCATTTCGGTGTCTCTTTCCTTCCATTAATTTAGGTATATCATAAATCTCACCTATGTTTGACTGTATCCACCACCACCTGTGTCTTGTTTTGCAATCTCTCTCTCTCTCACACACACACACACACACACACACACACACCGCAGTGATTTTGTTATATGTATACCTGTTCAAATGCCTGTTATGCCAAATATCTAACGCATTTAGACATGTAGATTTGGACAAAAACTGCTGAAGTTCAAACTGAGAAAGGTGATATAAATAAATGGTAAATGGCCTGTATTTGTATACCACTTTTCTAGTCCCTAAGGACCCCAAAGCGCTTTACACATCCAGTCATCCACTCATTCACACGCACATTCACACACTGGTGATGGCAAGCTACATTGTAGCCACAGCCACCCTGGGGCGCACTGACAGAGGCGAGGCTGCCGGACACTGGCGCCACCGGGCCCTCTGACCACCACCAGTAGGCAACGTGTGAAGTGTCTTGCCCAAGGACACAACGACCGAGACTGTCCAAGCCGGGGCTCGAACCGGCAACCTTCTGATTACTCGTGAGCCACGATCTAAGTAACTTTGAATGTGGCATTTTGATGCCAGACAGACTGGTCTGAGTATTTCAGAAACTGCTGATATACTGGGATTTTCATGCACAGTCATCTCTGGGGTTTACAAACGAAAAAATATCGAGCAAGCGGCAGCTCTCTGGGTGAAAATGGTTTGTTGTTGAGGTCAGAGGTCAGAAGGAATGGACATATTGCTTTGATCTGAAAGGAAAGCAACAGTTTCTTGAGTAACCACTTCTTGCAACCAAGGTATGCAGAAGAGTATCTCTAAACACATCAAACCTTGAAGCAACAGCTGGCGACTACACCAATGATACAGTTAAAGTGAGGATACAGTTTGCACCTCTGACAATAGAAAATTGCAAAAAACATTGCCTGGTCCCATGAGTCTCAGTTTCTGCTACAACATTTAGATGGTAGAGTCATAATTTAGGTAGAGCAACACGAACGCATCATCGATCCTGCCTTGTATCAACAGTAAAGGCTGGTAGAGGTGATGTTGTGATGGTGTGGGGGATATTTTCTTGGCAGACTTTGAATCTCTTATCAACTGAGCAAACCATTTTGACCAGCTTGGAAAGAAAGCTGGACTTTGAGTTTTATGAAGTTTTTCGTGAAACTCAAAGAAATCCAGTTGCTTTCGATTCCAAGCTCCTCGGAGTACCATGACCTGAATGACTGAGAACCTACACAGACATATCTACTTGAGTAATGTTGCTGACCCTGTCCATCTCTTTATGACCCCAGTGCACCCATTTTATGATGGCTGCTTCCAGCACAATGATGATTTGTGTCAAAAATATTTCACTGTACTTAAATGGCGTACACAGTCACAAGATCCCAGTCCAATAGAGGACCTTTGGGAAATGGTGTAATGGGACAACACATTTGCTGCAACTTTGTGATGCTATAATGGCAATATGGACCAACAAAGCAAAAAGGGCGTCCAACCCCCCTTTCTATAAACATGACTATGTGTAAAAGATGTGAGTGAATGCAAATCTCATTGCATATACTACTGTGGTTGACACATGAAGCCTGAATTCATACATTCATACACTAAGGGGATCCAGTTTTTTGGTTTCACTGGCATGCATTGGGTCTATTTTTATGTACCTTGGACGTTTTACTCACCTAGAATGATTTAAAATGTATTGAAAAGTGAGAGAATCAGTTGCAATGTACTAAGGTAATTCTGATACACAGAAAACAGACTTACAAATGTGCTAATCTATAATGTGTAAAAAGCTTGCCTTGAAATGCATGCCGATCATCACTTTAAGACATGAAAGGTCAGCTGGTTTTGAAAATGTCGATAAATTCAAAGCGTCTTCAAGTGCACCTGCTAAAACTATCAAAAACTGTGATTAAACTGGCCCTCATGGGGAGGAGAAAAGACCAAGGATTAGCTCTGCTGTAGAGGATAGTTTCATTAGAGTTATGGATAAGTTCATTAGAGTTCCTGGCCTCAAACATTGGCAATCGATTGTACCTCAGATTAGAGCTCGAAGCATTTAAGTGGCAGACATCTTGAGTTTTTGTGAGACACAAAAGGAAATAGTCTGCATCTGTGTTTCCATTATTTACCACAGTTGGGAAGGTATAATGAAGCGGGAGCTTTCGCACCTTTCTGCGACACGTAAATGCAAAATATGAACTTGGGACCGGTGTGGTTAAACAATGAACCAACAATGAACCAAATACATCACACACACACACACATTTAATATAGACACTATGATAGTTCCAGATATGTCTGGTAGGAGGTTTACTGTAAGCAAGCAACTTTATTTTATAACACTAGCCAACACACTGTGTTTTAGTACAGCCTCACTACATTTTCTACCACCAAGAACTACAAGGGGTATTGTAGGCTGTGTTAATACTGCATGTGTCTGTTCTCTGCCAACTTTCCTCATAAAAATGAAAGTGGTGCTAAAACATAATAACAGTAATAAGCTTAATATGTCAAAGAGATTTGACTCAGGGCACAGGTGGGCAGGCCCGCATTAATCTTGTTCAAAGGGCAACTCCCTCATAAATCCTCATCTCTTTCGAATGATGTTTTCTGTGAGACCAATGGCAGGCAGAGACGGATATTTCTCTTTCTATCTGTCCTCCTGTGTCATAGAACAGTGGGTGAGAGAGGCAGAGACCCAGCTATCCACTCAATAGCAATGTTAAATCAAAAGAAAAGGGCTTCTGCCTTTTGGGTGACTGGTGATGCCGAGCTCCCATCATGGAGTAGCAGTAATGAAGCATTTTCACTGAGGCTGTGGCAGCATCAGGGGGTGGTGGAGCCCCCAGGATTGCATTAAGACTCTCTGTTCCCTGTCACACTTGGAACACTATTTACCATCCCAAGTGACTGGAGGTGGAAAAGGAAAGCTTAATGCAGAAGTGGATTATTATTTTTTTCTACTTCTGTGTCTTAACAAACAGCAGGAACACTAAATGACTCAGTGAGAGAGCTTTCAATTATGACTATGACTTGATGTTAAATTACCAAAAGGAATTTTATTGACGGTGCACATCATCAGTTATCTACAATGTGTCAATTTTTGCAGGGTTGTTAACACTATTCCATTAAGAGCGATTCTGCTTACAGGGCTTATCATCTTGTTTAATCAAGCTGCACTGTGCGCTCCTCATCAGAGGATATTAGCTGGATTGATAACCATCTGTAATGAACAGCATCATTAGAGTGCATGTTTGTGGGGTGTTTGTGTGTGAGAAACAAGTGGCAACCTTCAGAACTGAAAAAATGAAGCCAAGTACTAAAAACTGCAGTTCCTCAAAAAGCCACTTAACGATGGGTCCAAAGGCAAATCCCACAGTTTCCATGTTTAAGACCAAATTTTACAACAGAAATAGTTTAAAACTTGGCGATTTGTTGATTGGTTGTTTTTTAGTTTTGGTTCTCATTTTGATTTTAATATTTTTGTTGTCCCAGTTTTTTCTTTTGTTTCATTTGTATGATTTGTTATCTAAATGTTTTTGCTTTCATCTCCCTGCTTTATCTTGGTAAATACCTATCTTAATGTGCCTCTTGTGCTTTTACTTTATTTTCCTCTGATTGTTTTCACTTGCTCTTAATTGTTTCCTGCTGTGCTCTGCCCTCACCTGTGTCCTGTTCTGTAATTAGTGTTTCCATAGTTGTCATGTGGCTGTGTGAGGCAGACAGGTTTAGGGCCCAAAATGCACGACTCTCAAGCAGGACTAAACCCAAAGACAGCTTTATTGCAGAATTTAAAGATTTACATAACTAAGCTAGTAAGGCACTAGGAATCTAAACTGGGGAAATACGACACAGGCACACAAGGGATGAGGGAGATCACTACTGTCCTCTACTGCCAGAAAGAGGCTCAGACAATATACACAAGAGGGAATCAGGGCAGAGAGGAAACACCTTGGGAACACAGATGGACATAATCTAACTGACGAGACAAGGGAACCAAAACTGAACATGATGCACACAGAACAAGTGACTATCAGATTAAAACAGAAAGTACATGAAACACACTGTAACACTGACTAAACACACAGAGAGAGGGAGACACCAGGTAGACATACAAAGACATGGGGGAAAATAAACATGGAGACATGACTGACTTCACAGGGGGACACATATAACTAACACAGGAAACTAGACACAAGAGGATGAGGAACACAGACAAGGAATGATAACAGAAACCTGAAGGCTAGATATCAAACTAAGACCTGGGGATACAAACAGCAGAGTGAATACAAAAAACTGGAACATAATAGCTTCATAAACCCAAAGTCAGTCATTAGTCCTACTCAAAACATTTACCTTATTCTGTCAATGTGTTACTACTCTGGGCTTTTTTGTTGCTATGCCTTACACTTGACTTTTCTGTCTGAAACTTGACAAGGACCAATAAGGAAGTATCTGTCTGCACAAGCCCATAGCCCATTCAGTCTGTGTGTTACCAATCAAATTTGAAATGATAGTTTACTTTGGGCAATATTTACATTTTCTTTCTCAAAATAACAAAAAGAAGTTAAATAAATAAATGTTGACAATAAAGAATTAAATTCAATGGGAAGAACGTAAATTATTGACTGAAAAACTGTAGGCTGAACCTTAAGACACTGCATATTTTAAATAGCAAAGATTTTTCTGACTAGATGTCATCAAAACAAACATACTCAACTAAATTGTAACATTTTAAGATGTGTAGTTTATTGAATATTCACTTTGTTGGTTTATAATAATCCATTCCATTTATAATTCTTAGAGCTTTAGTGTGTAGCATATACAGTGGAGTAGTGTTGGTGTTGCATAAGTTGAACCATACTTCCACAGAGTAGATCACATATGGAACCGAGCTTGCTATTTGGAAGCTATGAAATATATGAAACATGAAATCACACAAGGCCAGTACATTAGATCTCTGTAACATCTCAAAACAATGACGGCTGTCATTCATTTACTTGCATAGTCATTGGATAGGGCATAAAATATTATCCTAAATATCCTATTCAAGACATAAATCATTCTCATGCTAGAGTCAATTACAGATGATGCAAAAACAGCATAACTCATGTCATGCTCTGATACTTGCACCATATTAGTGTCTCTTTTCATCAGAGCTAAACAAATACAGTGTGATATGGAGCGAAAGCAGGCTGGTGATCTGATAGAAAGAGGCACTTTTTTTTCCTGTTTTGAAAGTGACTGCAAGTTGAAACATGTGAGCAAAATCCCAGTATCGATTCCAGTAACAACCTAATCTCCATTCAGAAAACCCATTAACATGAACCTCCGGCAAACCAATGCATCTCCATTAGGCTCCTTCTATTGTGGTGTGCCGCAACAAATTCATTCATTTGAACTCCCTACTGCACAGCCAAGCCCATGACTCAAGACATGGTGCTGACAATATAACTGTAACCAACACACACTTTTTTTTTCAACTTGGGGAGTAAAACATCATTATGTTTCCAAATGATTAAGCCTGTGGTCAGGTGATGGAGTGGAACAGAAATACTATTGTATGCTATATCATAAAATAATACCCTGAAAATAAATCAAATCTAATCAAAACAAAATACGTAATGCACAAACAGTTTTCTTGCCAAACATGAGCAACAGTGGAAAGTATTAGGACACATGATGCTAACCAACTAACAAACATGGTCTACTTACTATTTGAGAATGTAAATGAATGAATGTTTCGAGCCTTAGGGCTCCCGTGTTTTTCAGGATTCTTCGGTGTATGAGCTACAGTTATGCATGTATGAGAACACTGGGGGCAGTGAGTGGAGTATTCAGGTTTGTAGTGCTAAATGTTGCTCACAGGACTACATAAGCCCTGAAGGAAAAACAAGATTCAGGCAGTCAGTGGCACTGCCAACTTTTTTACAATGAAGTAAAGCGAGTGGCAGCATATACCAGTGCAAATGGCCTGTATTTGTATAGCACTTTTCTAGTCCCTAAGGACCCCAAAGCGCTTTACATATCCAGTCATCCACACACACATTCACACACTGGTTATGGCAAGCTACATTGTAGCCACAGCAACCCTGGGGCACACTGACAGAGGCGAGGCTGCCGGCTGGCGCCACCGGGCCCTCTGACCACCACCAGTAGGCAACGGGTGACGTGTCTTGCCCAAGGACACAATGACCGAGACTGTCCAAGCCGGGGCTCGAACCGGCAACCTTCCGATTACAAGGCGAACTCCCAACTCTTGAGCTACGATCGCCCAAGTGCAGACCTGGAATAAATCAAAACAGTGGATCAATAAAATAATTAAAGCGTTTTGGGGTTTTTTGTTGTTTTTTTACACAGTATATAAATACAGGGTGGGCCATTTATATGGATACACCGTAATAACATGGGAATGGTTGGTGATATTAAAGTCCTGTTTGTGGCACATTAGTATATGTGAGGGGGCAAACTCCTCAAGATGGGTGGTGACCATGGTGGCCATTTAGAAGTCGGCCATCTTGGATACAACTTTTGTTTTTTCAATAGGAAGAGGGCCATGTGACACATCAAACATATTGGTAATGTCACAAGAAAAACAATGGTGTCCTTGGTTTCAACATAACTTTCCCATGTTATTACGGTGTATCCATATAAATGGCCCACCCTGTAGACTATAATTATTTAGTTGTTCTGGCACAATCTCACCTAGATGAATATGAATATGGTCAGACCTTAATCTGGTTGCATAGGATCCTTATAACTGTCATGCAATTGTGCATCTTCTTAAAACACAGATGTATTTGATTGCCTGTAACAAACCTGATCTCCTTCAAACGCCCACATACATACAAACACTAGCAAGCTCTGCCAGGTATCTTGCCTTGCCTCTGCTCTTGGAGTTGCAATGCTTTCTCACACATAACAATTTGCTGTTATGAGGTTTTTATAAGACCACAGATGATAACGTTTCCTTTTTGTTGAGACAGGTAAAATGTTCTGATACAATGTATCATTTTAAAATGAAGGAAAATTTCCAAATTTGCAGATGTTTTTACATTTCTCTAACTATGCATTAAATGTGATTTATGGAAATGCCCAGTAACTTTTATTTAAGAAGAAAAAAAGTACTATAGTGGCAGAAAGCTGCAGACATTGTCTTTGTTTATATTTGGTATTTAATTACTATTACAGTGTACTGTGTGTCCCCATGTGTCTCTAAAGTGACAGTTTGATAAGATGTGTCTAAGCAGCTTGGCACACATTAGCATATCCAGCAACTCATCACCAACCTTTCACTCTCAACTGGATGCGATTCAAGCTGAAGCGTTACATCCTGTGAGACTCTGGGCCAACAGTGGAGGAGTGAGACAGCCTCTCCCCACATACTACTTCACAACATTTTTTTTTCCAGCTAGGTTGAAATAAACATTTATTATTCACAGGCAAAGTCAGTGTCATTTCACTTTCTCCGTATGAGAGCTGAAGTCTCAACTAATGTGCATTTCACAAAGCCATCACCTAAAAGTGTAATGATTACCCCACATTAGCATAAATTATCCCAGGCAAGGTCAATAGTTATTTATTTTCTTTGATGGAGTTAAGAATAGAGGACGCCGGCTGCTGTGAAAAGCCTTCTGAGGCATGTTTGTGATTTGTGATTTGGGGCTTTATAAATAAAACTGGCCTTACTTCCCTCTAGGAGTCAGCGGCTGTTGTGAGACCCTAGGGATTTTTTTCCCCCAACTGAGTCGTTTGATCGGATTTGGAGGATAGAAGGCGCAACGCTGCGGAAGCAATGTGAAGGTTGTTCGAAGATCATGTGCATTCAGTTTTGCTTCCATCTGTATCTCATCTGCTGGTGGGGGATCAGAAATGCTCAAGGCAAATCTGAAAGGAGCTGATCCACATATTACCAAGTCTGGCTGGCATTTCAACTGGGAAAGGACTTACTCAGTTCTTAGGATGAGGTAAAGATCACTGCATTTAAATGAAATTATGAATGTGATCCCTCAGTGCTTTTGACATCAGGATGGCTGTTTGTTTGTTTAATCTCAAACCTCTGCAAATAAATTATTCTGGGATTAAAAAATGTTCTAAAAAACACCTTTCGGTTCTAAAGTTTTATATATCAAACATAATTGTAGAAGTTCTTGCTTCTACTTTAAAATAAGGAAAATACAACCTCAACTTATTACACAATGTTATTAAGTATTTAACAAAAACTGAACCAACAACCTTATTGCTTCCTTATGAGACGAGGATACGTATCAGCTAAATCCATCAGCCATCATGCTACAGGACTTTGGTAAAAAGCAAAGGAGCAGATCTACAACAGAATGGCTGAGAAAGAAAAGAATCAAAGCGTTGGAATGGCCCAGTCAACAACCAGCCGTTAACCTGACTGAAGTGAAGCAACGTTACAAAGAAGAGTGGGCCACAATTCCTCCACATCAAATAGAGACACTGATAAAATCAGAAAACAATTACTTCAAGTTATTGCTGCTAAAGGTGATTCTACAAGCTGGGTCATGGGATGTGCTTACTTTTCCCCTCACGCTGCTGCGTTTAGGCTTAGTTTGCTAATGTTTCACTCATCTGAGGTTAAATTTTACTAATTTCAGAAGGGTGAGATGACCAGATGTTTTTATTTTTTATCTTATTCCTGATACATAAAACCTTTAAACTAAAAAGGTACTTTTTCCACATGACTGTACATTAGTTAAGTCACTTAACTATTAATCGAGCTAAAGTGACTCTTCTCTATAAAAAAAACCAAACAAAAAATCACATTGTTTTAGTTTTGTCTATTTGTTTGATGACTATTCATGATAGCAACCATGTCTGTACATCTCAAAATACATCTAGGTCAAAGGTTTCTCATCTATCTGTTGTTGCATTGATTTGCTGAAAATACACTGATATCTCTGTTACTTATTTAGCAGGATACAGATGCACTTTCTACACCCATTCATGTTTTTTAAAGTGCTTGCTTTTTGCAGCCTTCCTGTTTGTTCAGCAAAACAAGTATGAGATCCGAGAGTCAGAGTAGCTAAGTGCTGCAGAGAACAAAATCCAGGTAATTTTTAAACAAGTGGTGCTTGTGTCAAAATGACAGATGGCGTGATTTGAGCTTAGAATCAATCTCACCTGATGGCTAAGCAGCAAACAGCACTGATGTCTGCCAGAGAACTGGCTTCACTGAGAACAAAACCAGGTGATTCAGCTGAAGATGAAACTGAAACAAATTCTTGTTTCTGCAATCGGCGTACAAAGCCACATATTTTGCATTTTAATCCATCTTTGTGACATTTCAGTAAATATAAGTGTGTGCTTCTTAAGTCAATACAGAAAGCCAATTTTGCATTAGTACATAAATTTTAATAGTAGCATATGTCTTTACAAAAGGAGCATTGTGTATGTGGTTTACAACATTTCTAAATATTTCTACATCAACACTTTATTAAAAATAACAGGCTTGAAAAGTCCTCTTATAGTAATTGAGTGTCTAAATTTTACTTTACATAGTACAATACATACAGTAAGCCAGTTTTTTCTTTCTAGTGTATGAACATTTGAACAGTTATGGTGTTTACAAGACTGGATTATATACTGGTAATGTCTAAATCCCAGGAAAACATGACTTACTTGTCTGAGCAAAGAGCTATCAACCCTCTAAGGCCTTGATTATACTTTCAACGTGGGTCCACTTGGGTCCAAATGATGTCAAATTTTTCAGCAGACAGTGAGGTTGAGGATTCATGTGGCTATCCACATGCCTGCCATGTTTTGTGACCCACACAGACTAATTTGGAGACTTTACATTACAATACACCAACTACGCACGCGCCCCAGGCGGCAAACTTCAGATAAGTATAACAAGAATGACTATTCGGCTGTACTGTCTCCAGCTGTCTGTGTTCATATCCACAAAGGAGTATAATCAAGGCTTATGGAAAACAGTCAGTTTATCATACTAAAAAAATAGAACAGTTGACAGATAAAACAACTTGCCGACTTTAGTAGGCCCATATTTGTATAATTTTCCATTGCAGCTTGTAAGGGACATTTAACCAAAGCACAAACATCAATTAGCAGATCAAAGCCTACTAGCTACATTTTCAGTGTAAGTGCAGTGCATCGTATGGTATGTTTCATGTGAAAACCAATTTGTATCTTTGGGTCTTAAGGTAAAGTTACTGTAACCCCTTTAGGACAAGAACTACTTGCCACTGAAAAGCTGGCACTACCATCCACACTAACACAGAACAAATGACCTCCAGTAGTGAAAATTTTAAAGGACAACTATATATGAGATTTCATACATAGCTGAACATATTTATAACAAGGTTTACCACAGTTCTGCTTAGTGTTACATCATTTCGGGATACATACATTTACTGTTTTTACAGTACAACTGTAATATCAGAAACTTCCACCTTCTGCTGCTGGGTGATGAAATACATCGCTTACAGGTGAAAAAGCAACTATGGAAAAGGTTGAGCAGGGGAAAAAAGCTGTGTGTGTTTAATTTGATTTGTGCTTCTAATTACATTTTGTTCACATCTATCTAGTCCTATCGAAGCAGACTATGACAATATGATTAGATTTTGTAATAGCCACTTTTACTGAAGGAATTTGACATTAAGGGCATGACGACAACAAGTCATTACTCCTAACTCACTATTATGAGAATCTGGTCAGCGCACTAACCAGATGCCTTTCTCACACATAAAGGATAATATGAGATGGTCAAGTTCAGATGCATTCTCACAAATGGAAATACCCAGTTTATTTTGGGTAAGGAGAGTTATCAGGATAGAGCATGCAAAAAGCAGATAAATCATGCCCACTCACTCGCTGTGAATTCACAGGTCAGTTAGCTCCTCTATTCTCAGAGGTGCTATACATCAAGCTCTTGTGAGAGTGTACTGGGGAACTGGCTGGTTTTGATCTGACTCTGCTGGACATCTGCACATGCACTTCCATGGGGTGATGTCTATAAAAATTACTTTTGTGTAATTGACATGCCACTGCTGTAACAGTCAATTTAAGTGTCTTTAATGAATGCAGTTTCCTGTTCTTTCACCTTAGAAAGACACCAAATACACTAATGATCATTATAACCATATGGTCCGTTTCATCAGCATATAGGAGAATCTCAGTGCTGCTTATCTTGCAGATATTTTAACACTTTCTAAATATTTTAACAAGCACCATCTCTGTTCAGTGGCATAATTAAGCTGCTTTGTCCTAAATTGCTTAGCAACTATCTGGTGGTTGTTTCAGATGGCCCAGTTCAACCTGAATCTTAAGCCCCATTAATTTCCATCCTCCCTCCTACATAATAAGTGAGTGTCGTATGAGCAGAAACACGAAAACAAACTTAAGCTAAAAAAAAATCCTTTTGATTAATGGTTGAGAGCAAAGATTTCTTTCTGTTTTTAACTAAAGAGTTGCTGTGCACATAACCTTATTCTCAAGTTCTCAAGCTGTAGCATTCAAAAGTGCTTGTTGCTGATAAATGCTGCCAAATTTCAGTCTTTCCCCTCAACGAAGAAGTATAGCAGTGTATATGTCACTGTCAAGTATCGCTACTTTTACACCCTCAGGTCTGTCCCTCCCCTTCCCTGCCAAAAAGTGTGAGGGATAAAAAGAAAGACAGCGAGAGACACAGAGAGCGAGAGACTGTCTACAAAGCCTCCTTCGGGGGTCCGGAGACTGAGAAAAAGCAGGATGTGTGAGTGTGCGGGTTGTCTTTGTCAGCATGTGTTCATCAGAAAGTGCAGGCATAGACAACGCCCACCACCACAATGTTTCCAATAGTGGCGATGATGGCAATCCAGAGCCAGATGGCATCGCTGGACATGGACTGCGGCTCATCCTGCTGGCCTTGTACCGAGGCGGCTGAGGCAGCGGCATGGACGCTGGCCGAGGAGTTAAAGAGCGAGTGCTCGCCGCTGTAGTCATCATTGGGCGAGGAGTCCATGAAGGCTCCTGTCATTACAGGGATCTAGGAAGGGAGAAGGGAAAGTGAGGAGAGAGTACAAAATAAGTTTTGCACTCAAGGGAGATGCAGAGAAAATTATTTTCACATTACAAGATTGTAGGTATATTCTTACATTTCATGCAGAAAAGAAGTCTGAAATCTAAATCTAAACTCCCAAATTAAAATTGAATAAAAAAGGTCACAAATTCATAAACCATTTAAAAATAAGTTTTTCAGACGGATTTTGGTTGTTTATTTGACAACATAAACAATCATCTTTTTTGCTTTTAGAAATAAACTGTTGCTTTTAGTATATCAAGGTATGGACGAAACCTTTTGTGAAAATGTAAATATAAATTGTAATAAAACTAAAAATGTTGATGTAAAGGTGCAATTACTGGCTTTGAATAATAAAGTTATTTTGCCTGTGTTTCTACTGTAAAACACAATATTTTGGTATAAATTCACCAATAGGAATCAGTGTGAAAATTACTTGATTTCATAACAATCATTATTTTTATTGTTAACGTTCCTGAAAATCTGTCATTAAAAATTCACCAACACACTAACCTCACAACTTTCGACATGTCTTAGAAGGTCAAGAAAATTAGCCAATCAGAATTGACCATGAATTATCCCTGTCTCCCTTTAGCAGTTGCACAAAATCTGTCTGAAAAATGATGGTAGACAAATGTCCCATTAGGGCCTCCTCTTCCAAAGAGTTCGTATTAACTGCACTGACATTATCGCTTCAGACCTTTTTCAGAAAGTTAAAAATTTATTTAATTTATTACCGAGCTCCCAGCATTGCCTGTAGTCTCTCATCTAATTCAACTGAATATTAATGTTTTTAAGTGACTTTGTCTTTGATGAAAGAATATAATCTGACATAGACAAAACATAAATCCCCACTTTGAGTGCAGCACATCAAACCTCCAAGACAAATATGCCCTTTCCCTCCAAACCCAGCATGCCAGATTGTAAGGTAATTGGTTAAGTTTCCTAAACAGGCATGGAGTGTCCTTTTAGTTTCAGATACTGCTGGATAAGTTTTTAAAACACAGCATGTGTGTATGCTTGATAAATATGAAAATTAGATTTCAAACATGACAACTGAAAATGACTCATTGCTTAGGAGTCCGAGTCCTATAAATGTTGACGCTCTGGCTTTAGCAACGTGCATGATTGAGAAATGCATGACAGACCATTATATTGTCTGACTGGAGAACTAACTCTGCAGAGGATGTTGGGGAAAAAGAGCAAAAAAACAAAACAAAAAAAACCATTCTAAAAATACCTCGGAGGCATGTTGAGTGCTCGCTTACACAGACGTTCTCTCTTGCTCATTTGCTTACCTTCACTCTCTCTCCCGAACACGGGCTAATGCACAAAGACGTTAACACACACACACACACACACACGCGCACACACACACACACACCTCGTCTTTCCCTCGCACAAGGGAAAACACTGTTTAGAAAGCATTCTGCCACTCTCCATTCATTGGCCCCTGGTGGTGAATAATGACATGACACATCCTGTAAAGCGCCTGCTGTTCACATGAGCATGATGGGGGTAGACAGGCATGCATGAGGTCCAGCAACCTGTGTTTTCTGCCCTCCATTCTGTCACTGTAAGTGCTGACTCATCCCACTGTGGCATCTCAAATCAACCTTTTCCATTTTAACGTTTCTTTTTATATTAAAAGTTTGCACGAACAACATGTAATGCAAATCAGAATCAGTGGGAGCCTGTGAAGTAGTCAGGCACGAACGTCAAGGAAGGTGGTAGAGAAGCAGACTATGCAGACATTTCAGGTTTCCAGAGGTGAGCAATTTACAGTGAACTTAATGTATAACTTAACAAAACTTCCCACAATTCAATTAACAAACCTCAACACAACATGGCTCTGGTAACACCGCTCACCTCTCCTCTCTCCTGCATCTGGTAGAGACTGGCTTTAAATAGGGCCATCAATTTCCCTCCAATTGCCCAGTACTATACATCCACAATACTATACAAAACTTAAAATGCTCAGTTTTTCCCCACTCATGATCCAATCTATGTCATACAAATAAACTTAACACAGAACAATTATCAGTCATGTGTTTCTACAATTAATGGTAACTGAGTTATATCAGAAAATGCCTCCCCCGTAACATTTGGCCTTCTCCCAACAATATACTATAATCCCATAATCTAACCCCAGTCAACAAAACAAAACAGAAATTTTCTCTGGTAAAAACAAATTGTTTGTCCACATGTATTCATCCACACCTTCATCCAGTCACACATTCACTCACATGCAGTCACACCATATATTGCTAATAATGGAGCAAGTGATCAGATTCTCCACCCTCAGCAAAATGAGCTCAGTCATTTTTTATTTTCCATAGGAAAATATTTCTTTATGCTTTTGGACTGGATTGCCTCGCATAAAATCCTTTTTACAGGGACTTACGACCTGAATAGTCCCCACAGGTAGCTTTCTCCTCAGCCAATTGTAATCTGGAAAGCCCCCTTATATTTGCTCTTCCCGAGAATTTTCAGCGCCGTTATTCACTGTTGCAGGCCTGCTTAAAACAGAAATGAAAAAATAGAGCTGATTGTTAGCTCACAAAACACAAAACAAAATCACCTGACAGGTTTTCTTTAAGTGTACTGTTACAAAATAATGGGCCCAATTTTAGACATGTCGATGTTTCCTAAAACTCCCTCTATTAAAAACAAAAACAACAACCCAAACCTAACTGACAGAATCAACCCATCACCACAACAACCTCAACAACCTTAAACACACAAGTCTTGCCACCACATAATTTCACCTCCTCAATACACCGAAAGTCTCATTAAAACCACACAATTTGCACACAAAAATCACCCCCTTTAACATACTTAAATTCAGCATAAAACCCCCTTACGACAACATATAATCACTAAACTATAAACTATTTCCTACCCAAATCTGTACTTCTCTTGTCTGCCATGCTTCCTCTTCTGAAAGTCACTTCCTCAGTCACACACACACACAGGAAGTTCCTTCGTCACCACTCACTCCAACTAATTTGCATACTGAGTCATCTCTCAATGAGTTGCTGTAACAACAGAAACATATGTTTAAACATTACCAACTCATTAAATCATTTTATTTCTTTCTACAGTGATCACTACTTGATCACTCAGTATGAGAGAGCACTCCTAAGTCACTCTTTTTAAAACTACTTTAATCACCGTTTGTTTTCATAACTCACTCCCTTCGTCATATAACTTCTTTGAGTTCCTCAGCTTCAAACGCAAGTGTATTTCATTAACCATTCACACCATTCTACCACTCATACAAGTAGCAAGCTGATCTTCATTGCGTATCTTTGTGTTCTAAGCCAGGTTTAATCAGTATCTATACAAATAATCATCATGAGCTTGTCTTGTCTTTATAAGGTTAATGCATTTTCTGTTTGTGTATTTTTCTTTTGCAGTGTGTCAGACTCCTTCATAATTCTCCACTTAAGCCGTCAGTTTCTTTCCCAAATTTACTAACCCTCATTTTGATTTCCCCTTAAATAACAGCATTCCTTGTCCTCAGCCAGAAGTTAGGGCTCCACTTGCCACTCTCCCCCTCTGCCTCAGCCCAGCGGCTTTACCCTTAAGGTCCCGTCTTCTTCACTTCATCTCACCAGTGAGTCTGAGCTCACAGGGACTGAGTGAGGCCGAGTAATCGTGACTGTGCCTGCCTTAGGTTGTCCCAGGGTTTCAAGGTGGGATCTTACCCGTCATGGGCTATCCAGCCTTCCATACTCGCCTGATACGGGGCCCAAGTGGGCAGGGGAGGGAACACACTGGCTCTGGAAATTAAAGGAGTGTAAGCTGCTTCCTTCATTGCATCTTATATTAAACTATCTCACTTCTGATTCCTTCCTAGAATAATTTCACATATGGCACTTTGTGTATGTGTGTTTTCTATTCATTAATGTAATTGTCAGTTATTTTCTCTCTTCATTTTACCTTCTTTATCTGTTTGTAACGTTCTACTTTAGTTCTACTAAACCTTGATGTAAAAACAATACTCCCTTATTTCACGCACACACTCTGCATTTTGCCTACGCACACACTTCTCTCTCAGACTTCCTCTGTTCACCCACCGCCTTGCACTCACTCTACTATAAACTTTCATAGTGTTATTATTATTTAGTATTTTGTACACCTCACACCCAATCCCTCAAAGCCTACTACTCACAGCATTCACACACTTAGAATCACTCAAAATATGCTTTCCTAAAAGTATTTTAGACATGCTTGTCATGATCAGAAAGAGCAAGTAAAAAACAAAAAACAATTGAAACCCCTATTAATTCTCACAGCACACACAAGAAATTGAAAAAATAAAACACACCAGCAACTATTGCTTGAGAGAAGGTACTGAAAGTAACATGTTAATCTTAAATATACACAGTGCACTCTATATTTATCTATCTACATTCAAACTCAGTCAATTACTATACATCCACTACGGCAACTCAAAACTTTATTTATAACCCTCTAATGAACATAAATGGCATTTGAAACACACACTCAACAATGTTTGCAGCAGTATATGTAAAACCAACTGTGGTTTAAACAGTTCACTACTTACTCATTTGCATTTTCACACTCACACACACACATCTAAAAATAGCAGCAGGCAGTCAGTGCATTACTGACTCGACACACAGAGATCTCTCACACCAAATTTTCTTATTCTATATTACAACGACGTCTTATATTTACAACCACTGTCAGATCTGTCAGCTTTAGCGCCTACACAATTTCGACAAATTTAAAATAACCGCCCAGCGGATAAACTCCCTGAGTTTTTTTGCAACCAATTAACCAGTATCAGACTTTAACTGTTTCTGGCCTCATCTCTAAAATCCCTAACTCAATTTAAAAGCGTCAACCAACCCAAACTTTGCCTGAAGCTCTATTTTTGGCGTTTCCCAGCCAAGGCTTTCCCCGAAGTTTTAAGTTAAAGTTACACGCCCGAAGTCCAACTTCTTCTGACCAAAAAAGCGCAGACTACCGTTCCAAACGGTAAGGAGACTCTAACTCCTAGCTTCATTCCAGGATGCCCTGTACCCCACAGTTAAGCCAAACTGAACTAACCCTGTTCGCCGACAGGTCAATGTCGCGCGTCCACGACAAGGAGGGAGCATAACCTCCGGGCTCTGCGCTTCCTAGCAGACTTTAACTGCCATTCTAGAATAATTTATAATACTTTGAAACAACAATCAACACCCCAACACAAGTGTATGACTGAGGCAGATCTACCCTGATGGACAATGGGGACTCTAACCCACAAAATGACCAACCAAGGTCTGACCTAATGACCAACCGGGACTTTAACCCACAAAATGACCAAATTCCCTACCAAACTACTTGAGACTCTAACTCAATTTCTTTGGGACTTCAACCCAGTATTTAAACTTTTCCTGGCAGACTCTAACTGCTTTAGCAGACTTTAACTGCTTTCATTTCTTCTTTCTTCTTAGCAGAACTCTAACTGCTTCAACTCATGAGATTTTTCATCAAAATCAAAACAGACATCCACCAGTAACTTCAGTGAGTAGACTTAAATTTTATCATGTCCAATTTGGCACACTTTGGAAATAATTCAACAGGTAGTGCCTTACCTTTGGATAAGCCGGCTTATGCCCACTCACTTCGACCACTGGAATTCATGTCTGCCCGTCAGACCACCTAAGACCAAATTTCTCCATCTACACCTCCAATTCTCTCCCCCCTCAACCACCGGACGAGCCCCCAAATGTTAAGGTTCAAAATTGAGGAAGGAGAGTACAAACTGCATCTGAAATACAAAATTAACATCATCATAAACATCTTAAGGCCATCTTAAAGCTATCTGTTACATTGTCAAAGCAATGATCATACTGCAGATTATATTATTAATGCAATGGTAATAATGATGATTATTTAACAATAGCAGTAAAATAATTTCCCTGCTCCACACTCCCTCTCTCGACCTCTGGAACACCAGAGGTCGCAATACATTGTGTCCTCGCTCAGACCCTCTCTAGCCGTCCTCTGGCTCAACCAGCTCCCATTCGAGAACACTCCATGTGTAAGCTTAGGTTTTCTCGGTCCCCCTCTTGTGGCCTCGGACCTCCCTGTGGTCGTCGAGATCTTCTGCAAAGGAAACAAAACACCTTTTCCTGCACCTCCCTAACTTATCCTATTTGGGACTCTTCAATCAAAAGCATGATCCTAATTATGCTCTTAACTTATTGACTTGTATTTATATATATT
The DNA here is from genome assembly GCF_041146795.1 of Maylandia zebra. Classification (NCBI taxonomy): domain Eukaryota; kingdom Metazoa; phylum Chordata; class Actinopteri; order Cichliformes; family Cichlidae; genus Maylandia; species Maylandia zebra. The sequence goes on from NC_135185.1 coordinate 24,534,240, forward strand.
CTTCAACGTTCCTCATCACTTTAAAATTCTTTAAGCGCTGGTTTCACGTCCGGTTGCTCGCTCTATTTTTCCCTTATCTGATCATCTACATCCTGTGCACAAATTGTCGCTGCTGCAAGTTCCTCTACGCTAATCTTAAGTCACCTTTTTAACAAGAAAATCATCGTAAGCGCCTATTCTACTAAAAGATCCAAAAGAAAACAACCACTTTAATCAATTAAGTTTAAGCATATAAGCAATTACTCCTGTATACATTTCATCATAGCTAAATGCTGCCTAAAAACAACTCCTATGTGTTAACTTCATTTTAACCTCACATTTCCTATGTTATAACCCGTTTTTGGTATAGCCTTTTTATTTCATTTGCTCCTTTTAATTTAACAATACCTTCTAATTCTAGTTTATCAGACTTAACCAAAATATATGCTTTCCTTCCTCTTTGGTCCTTCTTTAAGTTCAGTTAAAAGCTAAATGAATTTGAGGCCTTTTGCCTGGAATCAATACTGTCATGTGTGTTTCTGTGTAATATCTGTCTGTGTAAGCCTACATTATAACCACTACTTCTAGAAATCAAAAGAAATCAAACCTGTTCTCCTCCTTCAACCCTCACTAATTTTCCCCAAAGGATATCTTTTTGTCAACGTGTCCCACAATTTCCCTCTAAGATTTGTACACAGCTTTAAAACACTGGCATTGTATCTTCTAAACAGGATTCAGTTCTTTAATCCTTTAACCTTAACACCAGCCAGTACCACTCACTCAACTGAGGGATCTAAAACTCTACACAGATTATCTAAAAACACAAAACCTCTACACACTTCTAACATGCACATTTACACAACTAAATGGCAGTATTAACGAAAGGAAAAACATTCAACAAATCACTTTAAACCTTAACACAAACAAAAGGAAGCATCTCTATGGAAAAAGAAACCCCTCCACTTGGTTTGACCTGCTGATGTCATATGTGACATCAGCAGGACTTTAAAATGAGGAAATGCCAGGCAGGCGTTTCCCCACACCTGACCCTTATGAAGACTGAAAAGACAAACAAAGTAAGTATGAACAAATGACTTAATCAGTAACATAATAAAATATAAAGAAACATAACTTAGTATTTGTCTTAATTTGCAGAATGTTTGATTTGCCGGCAACAAAACGCTTACACAAACAAACCCGGGATAGTGAGTGAAGCAATGTTACTTAACAAATAGCAAATCATAGCAAATACATAGAAACAGAATAATGTGTACAATGTGCAAAAAAAAAGGTAAACCCATATGGGACAAATGGAGAGCATTGCAACTGCTCCTCCACTTTGTCACAGAGCCACACTACACAAGGCCGCACCTAAAAATGTCATACTATATATCTAACCATGTCTCTAAAACAAACCTACAATTGCAACACAACTGACATTAATGACATTTGCATGCACAGTGATCTGTGTGGATTGTCTTTCAAATACTGTCCCACAGGTTTATTTGTTTACCTTGTACCTTTACAAGCCAACTCCAACCTTTCTCCTCAAAAAGTGACTGATTTGATTATTTCACTCTAATCTCTAGACACTACCTTAATTGTAACCTTATCCTGCATTCAGAGCTCCACCTCCATCTTGCCTAATTTAATGTTCAATCAGACAATAACTGATGTGTGCCACGCTGTCTGCATTCTTTACCTTTATGTTTTATTTATTGGTAACTCATTAGCAAGCTGTCTGGATCAGTGGGTATTCATACTAATAAAGTGAAGTGGATAATGGAAGCGTGTGAAATACTAGTTCAGTAATACGTCTTAATATAAATATTTGATCCCCTAGGTTTGGCCCTCTTGTTCAGATGATAAGTGGGACTGCTTCTATAACTACAAGTCCACAATTACTCTGTGGCTCATTCATATGAGAGTAGAGCATCAAGCAGTTAAAAACTAATGGATCACTGGAAATTAGAACCTTCAAGGTCACATGCATCCCATAGCGTTTGAACATTTAGGCAGGAAATGGAGGCCGTCCCCTAAGAATTACTGCTAGGATAAAGCTCTAGTACTGACTAAAGTTTCCTGATATTTGGAAACATTCATCTCCTCAACATAACAGTGAACAAGTGGCTAAATGGCTTCAATAACCACATTCAGCCACTTTCAGACCATCTTGGTACCAAATTGAAACCTTACAAATGACCTCAGCACTCAAGAGTATCCCACTGGGAAAGGTGAAAAGAGTCTAATTTCTCTGGTTGTTTTGTAACTTGTGGATATTTGTGTTTCAACCACAAAGTAAACAGTGTAAAAAAAAAAAGAAAAAAAAAAAAAGGATGATTTTCAAAAAAGTTATTACTTGTGTAATTACTGTAATATTTTCTCTATACTCTTGAAGGCCTTGTGGTACAAGACGTTGTCTTGATACAATTATGACTGTATAAAATCAGCCACCGGATGGGTATGTTCATAGCATTGTGGTTGATATATCCCATCGTAAATGGTCACGTGTTTAATAAATCAATTGTTTAATGCACAGTACTTTTTTTGTAGCTGACAAAAGCAGTGGACTAGGAAAGCTAACTTCTTCCACTAAACGCCTTACTCAGCATTGTTGGAGTAAAATGCAGTCATTAGGAGAGATTGTCTGTTTGTTATTTGCAAGTAATCAGATTTGTCTGTTAAGATTTTCCAACCTACTTGTTATGGTTGCTTTAAAAAAAAAAAAAAAAAAAAAAAAAAGACCTCCTTGTCCTCCTAGTCTAAGAAATGAAGTTGATTTGGAAATGCCTTAAACTTGGAATTTGTAATATTACTTTCTACCACAGCTGATATCACATTGCATTTTTTTTGTAATGCAATGCTATAAAACATTACTAAATTCAATAATCACTTTACAGATAGTGTGTTTTTTGTAATCTATCATTACTTGCATTTCAAAAGTGTGGCAGTTATCTGCATGATGGTTGGATACATGAAAAAAAAATCTAACTTGTATTTTTTTACCATGCACACTTATGAATATTATTTTCATTTTCATTCTACCTTAAAGTCTAATCAATGAAGCACTCTTTGCCCTGGTTTCCAACTATGGAACAGTAAAATAAAGATACTGTGTGTCCTCATTTGGATAGAGATTTATGTTGGTGTGCAAGACTACAGCCTAAGGTTTAGGTTTTAATTGGTAGTTATGTGACATTGCACCCCAGGCCAATGTTGTAGAGTAATGCAAAAGTAATATAACAAGTAGTGTAACAAATTACTTTCTCCTGGGAATAAACAAGTAACATAATGCGTTACTTTTTGCAAAATTGATGCAAAAAAAAGCCCGATTTTACAGAAGTCTATTAGAAATTGACTTCTCACTTGATTTATGACCTCAGTAAACAGATTCCTGTTAAGGTTATGGCTTATGGCATACTTTATGGCTATCCTACCAGAATCATACTCTCTGTTTCCCCCTCTGTGATAATGTCTGTTTTCAAAAATGCCAAATACGAGGTCTGAAAATGAGAGACCACAAAATATAATTTCATATGGCTACATTTTCATACATGCATGTATCAAATTCATGGAGTAGGGAACTTGACTTTCCGATGATTCACTTCCTTGAGTCAGCTAAACAAATACATTTGCCTGACATCTGTGCCTCCTGGATACATTTACACGCTTTCCCAATTTCCAGTAGCTATCGAAAAGTGCAAATAGCTTCTTTCCTTCAATTCAAAGGACCAGCTGTGCAGATAATACATATGATAGTGTAGTATTTTGTGTAATGTTGTGCAGATGTTTATCCTTTATTTGAACACGAAGGGCTAGGATTCAGAAGCTATGGAATAGAAGAAGAGAGAAAATGAAGTGGTTAAAATTAAAGCTATTGAGAGTGGGGTCTGGATTATTCAAAGCCAACACGACCTTGTTTTGGAAAAGACATGCAGTCACTAAATTTTTCAAGTGTAACTTTCCATCCTTGGAGTGGCATGGAATTAGTTTACGCCACTCAAATGGGTTTGTTGCAGGCACCTCAGGAAAAAAATACTCACACACATTTGCACGTATATACATATATCAGTACAGGAGTGTGGATAACAAACCAAATGAACAAGCATATAAAAATAAATAAATTTGAGAAAAAAAAACTGTAAAAATGCAACTTACTGTTCATCTTTAACCAATTGAATCTGTGGTTTGTTTGTTTTGTTTTTTTTATTAAATGAAATCAACACACACACAAACTAAAACAGTAAAAAGTTGGGACACAACTTCACTCCAATAACAGCGGAGAAATTGCCCAACTTGCATATTTCACACCTTCTTGGCTTTGAGTGATGGCTACACCTGTGCAACACACCATGCAGCAAAACTACAATCTACAGCAGATGATACAGTGAAAATGTACAATTCCACCTGCTCAGCTCTCACAGCTTTGATTTATTCGTCCCAGCTGTTCCTAGAGCTGTCCTCCTACATGGATGATCACAGTAATTGTGAAATAGAATGGACTGTAATTGCCTCCTGGGGGATAAACCACCAGTAAGTGTTGAACTGAAATGGTTTTTATTCCAGATAAGAAAAGCCCAAACAAATGTCTCTGAAGAGTGGAGAAACCAACACATATACCTAACCACAAAAGCACTCACGCATGACCATTAAAACAAAATCAGATAGAACTAGGTGGTTCTCAGCATTAATCCACTGGTCAAGTGGAAATAAATGTAGTCAAACTTTTCCTTTCACCCTACCATTTACTTCCACTTATCCAATACAGGAATACGGGGGGCTGAAGCCTTTCCCAGTTGTCACAAAGCAGGGGGCAGTATATACCCTGGACAGCTTGTCAATCTAATATTAGTGCAACCAATCATGCTAACGGACAATTCAGAAGCACTAATTAAAAAACATGTCTATGAACTGTGGGGGAGGCTGGGGTACCCAGGACCTTCTTGCAATGAAGCAACAGTGCCCCTCCTGTACTGATGTTTATTTATCCCAAATTTTGAGTCACTTGAATTGAACACGATGCTTTACATTGCAGTAAAAATGACTAAAACATTATTTAATACCTGAATTTTAGCCAAAATAGCTGAAATGTTGGTAAAAAGTTTTTTTTAAATTAATATAATTTTGTTGAAATTGGGCTCTTACGATTTGGAATTGCATCAACTATGAAATCCGAATACACTTTTTTTTCCTATTTTACCTTTTGACCTCTCCTGTGACCTTAAATTTGACCTTACAATTTGCAGCAAATCTGTGGCTACATCCACACGTACATGGGTATTTTTCCATTTCTGTTTTGAAAAAAAAAAAAAAAAATCCCATCCACACGTGCAGTTTTTCGTCCACATGTAAACGCAACAAACAAAGTCAAATGCTGTTAAGAGAATGCCAAAGCAACAGGTGGCAATATGATCCTAACCATCTAGAAATGTTGGCCAATCAGAAGTCTAGAAGCCTGGGAGGAAAAGCATAAACAAATTCATCTCACGTAAATAATAACATGGCGCACAGCGTGACGTCAAAAAAAGGCGCACACCTTTGACGTGTGACTGAATCTCTATTTTCCTCGTCCACATGTAAACGCAAAAACTGAGTTTTCGAAAATCTCCAGCCTGGCAGGAGTTTTTAAACATTTTGTTTTCAGTGAGGCCCAAAAGCATAGAAAAAGCCGCATTTCAAAAATCCCCCACGTAGGTGTGGACGCAGCATGTGCAAAGTAAAGGTAGACTGAAATATCCCACAAATAATATATTTGTTTATTTTCTTCACAATGTGATGCTGAAAAGGCATAAAGAACTTGCACAGGTGAAATATAATCCTTATATTTCTTGCATTGGTGTCCTACATTGTTAAATAATAAAAAAGTTTGGTTCTGGAGACATCCAAAAAGATGTAATAATACTGTGAGTAAATAATGAAGTCACACCTAGACAGAACATTTTGACTTGGCCCACCAGGCTGGGGCTCTAAATAAATTCAGTACAGGGCTATGAACAGAGTCCTGCCACACTTAATAATAATAGTAGTAATATGTTTTACATTCAGTCCTTCTTTATCATTTTTATTTGTTTTATTATATTTTTATTCTTATTTAATGAAACAAGATGAAAAATTACTATATATATATGGACAGACAGTTTATGATGAATAAAATGCATCTAAAAAAGTGGACATGGGTCCATAAAGTAAATACATTTAAAAATAAATAAATAAAAAATAAAAGTACATAAAAACTATACAGTCTTTTAAAAGATAGCCAGTTCTTTTTCATCACATAAAAGTCAATAAGAAGCAGCACATTTTATCTCAGAAGCCGAAATTTTTCTGAAAAACTGTTGACCGGTGTAGTGACGCTAGACTGAAATCACACTCAATACTTGCACTCTTGAAGAAAAAAAACAAAAAAACAAGGAGTACTTTAGAGAACAAACAGGCACAGAAGTGGATCCCTGCTGCGTTCAGAATTGACTTTGTGCTTGCAAAGTCAAGCACAATCAATGAAAACACAAAGTTGTTGATTTTCTCAGTCGTCACAGCCATCTTGGCTTTGGTTTCAACATTTTCACAATTAAGTTATTTTGTTGCTTGAAGACAAACGCTCTTCTGCTTTGAAATCATGATTTAGTTAAACATGTCCACGGAGAATATCACACACCATCAAAAGGCAGAAAGATCTTTTTTTTCTACTGAAGGGTGTTTTTATTTATTTATTTTTACAATGTCCAAAATTGATGTCCAAAGCCCAAACCTCCTATAATACATTTTTAATAAACTGTTTATTTGAAGGAGTATAACTAAATATTTATCAGAATGTCATGATTTCAAACAGTTATTTTAGTTACTAAAATATGACTTTTATTGAAAGTGACATTTATTTCTTCAGAATTATTTATTGCTGGTTCACCCATGTGCAAAGACATAAGGATGTCAATCAACCACACCCCAAAATAGTTGCTGAAAGCATGCCTAATCATTAAGTTACAGTGAAACCACCTTTGTGGTGAGATGACCTAAAACTGTACATATGCATAAGACATGTATTACTACACTTAAATCTAATCCTGTCTAATCAGTGCTCTTCTCAGAGAAGTGAAACAGGTGGAACAGTGAGATCATCCAGCAACAGATACTAAATGTAACTGCGCACAGATGTGACTTGCTCTAAAAGGCTGGCAGGTTTCTCACATCGCCACCCTGCTGCTTTCATTAGCAATGAATATGGGCAGCAGTAAAGAGTCTACTGAGAGAACAAATTTTACACTCAGAATCCCACAGTACCAGTGATGATGACAGGCTACAATATCTGCACAACATCAAAATGTATATATAGGTACATCATTTGTTGGATAGACACAGCAGACTGAGTGATTCTGGACACAGCCCTACTAAAAATCAGCTTGTTAGCAATGTAATTGTTAGCATATTGGCATGCTGATGTTAGCGTTTATCTGAAACACTGCTGTGCCTAAATACTCTCTCTCAGAGCTCATAACACAGCTGTGGACTCTCATTCTTGTTGATGTATTTCAGATTTATAGCTTAAATCTACTGAACCCCTAAAAATGAAGAAGTTCTTTTTATGTAGGTCCAAACTTTGTTGGAAACAGACCAAATTTTTGTCATTTTCTCTCTGTACACCACCTCTGTGGATTTGAAATCAAATAATAAATGTTAACTCTAGTAATTAAAGTTATTTTATGCATATTACCCCATTTTCAGAGGCCTAATGACTAATGAGTAATTTCATGGCCAGTTGAAGCATTTTTCCATGTTGTTTCACAACAAATGAAGCAGATATAACATCTGAAGAAAACCTTTGAAGTTACCAAATGAACAATCTTTTACTTTCTTTAGCAGAAGGAAAGCACTGATAGCTCAGCCACTTCCAAATCCCCGAAAGACCACAGTAGACATATAGAGGGTGGGATGACAGAATTATTTCTATGGTAAAAACAGCTTTGCAACATCTACACTGACCTGGTTACAACACTCTCAAGCAGGCAGATGTATTATTGTTAAAGTCAGCAATGAAGAGATTCGTGAGTTCGTGAAAGCACCAGATTGCAGACAAATAGCCTGCAAAGAGCCAGCACAGATCTCATAGAAAGAAACCTTTAGGCAGTATTAAAATGTATTACATTGAATACATTGAGTATTACATTACATTTCAATTTCAGAATATTTTTTGTTTCCTTATCTGACAACAAAAAGTTGCAGATTCTGGAGGCGTGCTTTGCAGAACTATATTGACTTTGGGCTTTGGTAACATTAGCTCTCTACAGATGCAACTGAATTACAGTACTAATCAGGGAAGTAAATAAATATACCACTCTGACCACTCTTCTCTATAGGGCTGTAGGCACCAAGAAAAAACTTTGAATTTAGCATATTCCTTAGTAAACTGTAGCAGATTGAGGTAGTCATACCATAAATCTTAAGGGTTTTTAAAAGGTTTCTTCACCAGCACGGTAGTGTTAAACCCCTTTGGTTCCTACTGGTCAGATTTACACCTCTGCTTTCATTGATTTTCCCTGTCTCAGCAGCCCAGCAGCATTTTTTAATAAATCTTATAACTCAATAGAACAAGTGTAGCCCAAGTGATCCTCACTTGACGCCTCGATCAATCTGTCAGGTCAGTGGAAATTCAGCAGGACTGAAGAAAGTTTAATATACTTCTTAGATATTATAAATGATCAGCGTTCCTGGTTTTGTCTCTGACCTCGACTTTATACCTTTCTTTTCCCCCATTATTGCTACTCACAATGCATTAAAAGTAGGACAGCTAAAGAAAAAGGCCACATTTATTTGAAACACAATATCTGTAATAATGCATGTTCACATCTGGGGGTAATTACTCAGTGTCTGCTACTCGCACATTTGTAATTAGCAGTAGTGTGAAAACTTATAATGTGAGATTAAACTAAATCCATCAGCTTACAAAACATTAAATTGCACCAAAACAAAGACTGATTTCTTATTCCAACTAGATCACACCAAGGAGCAGACAGATAAGGATTTATAGCAACAAGAAAGAGTGAAAGACAGACAATTATTCAGAGACGCTGAGATGAATTGGCTGATTATACATCAAATATCAAGGGGAGTCTTAAAGTCGAGGTATGTTTAGTGCCTATCTAGGTCTGTTATACCTTCATCCATTACTCACAAGGTTCACACAGGTACAAAACAAGGAGAAATCCTAAAGCTAAAAATGGCATCAGTCAGCAGCACCTAAAAAACACCAGAAATAAGGGAAAATGGAGCTGAAAAGTTAAAAGATGACTCAGGATTTCACTTCTATATCCTCCAAAACAAGTCTTAACGAACTGAAGAGATCAAATCAGAGGCTGGCAGTCTAGAAAATCTATTTTTTCTGCTCTATTATTTAGATGATTAATGTGCTGACTACCTCTTTAGGCTCTATTCGTGATACACATAATTGTTATTGATGCAAGCATTCAGACTTTTCAAATCATCACATTATTCCTCAAAGTCTAAAACTGCCTGAGATGCTGTGTTCCTGCCTTTACACAAAGAATTGTGAGCTGGATCATTAACTTCATTTTACAAACAAAGCAGGCAAGTCTTTCAAAAGTGTTTTGCTTTTTAGATTTATTTTCTTAAATAAATTAATCAATATCCATGTATCTGTGTAAAAAAATTAGCCACTGCTACCTTTGTTTTTGGAGGTACAAGTAAGCCAATTCTGCAGATGTGGTATACTAATTACTGACACACCCACTATGAATGCGGGCAGATACTTGCTAATTAGTAACATACAAATAAAATACTCACTCATTAAAATTCGTTAGCTTTGTTATGTTTGTATGAGCTGTGTAAGCTGAAAAATATCTGGAACATTATTATATTTCTTTGTATAATTCAGATGATGAATCATGTGGAGCTGTTGCATCTGCATTTGGCAGGAACTTGTCTTTGTTCCACCTCAAGCAAGGTTGTCACAATATATGGACACAATAAATGCTGATTAACTTGCTACCCTTTTCTACAAAACCATATGAGGCAAATGAAGGCAGTAAGATCATAAAAGTGAACTGATAACTCAAATCTCAAAGCAAATCTACTTTCATGACTTTTTACAGGGTTTTTATTTGTGCCTTAACTCATTTCAGTCATATTTTCAGTCTTCTAAAAAAAAAAAAAAAGATGCAAACCATAAGCCCATCTCAGAGACACTCTTTAGCAAATAACGAGTAGAGACCTGTACCCTCAAAAACAAACAAACATCTGGGCTCATTTACAGGATTAAATAATCTTTATCATGGTCAAATCTAGAAGAGTTAAACTGAATTTGCATTTGAGATTTTAAGGACAGAGTTTATTCTATTTCCCAATCTCAGTAAAATCTATAAAGTTCAGTACATAGAGTGATCTGGTTTTCATTCTCAAACTTTACTGGTAAGTATCAGGGCAAACAGGTTGAATGTGTATATAAGGAACACTTGTGAGAGATTAGAAAAGACCATGCACTTGCTGTATATGTTGCTGCTGTCAGCCACAGCTACATCTCCATCCATGTCTGCTCATTCACTACAGAGAAACCAAGCGCAGAGACGAAAGTGCTGAATTGAGTGTCCGCTCATGTAAGACTAAGGCTTGAGGTGATGTGCTGCAGGGCAGGCTCTTCTTTGCTCTTACTCTTAATATACAGGCCAAGCAGAAAGACTCACATCTTCTTCATTATCTGAAGTACAAAGCAGTTGGCAATAAGATGAAGAATCATCTTTTCAGCTATTGAAATGACGAGTAGCTCTCCTTTAAGCGATCTCAGGGTCAGTGATTCAAGGAACCACATTCTCCTCCACATGCCTACGTACCTTAAGACTACTGCATTTGTAAATTATATCAAGGTAGATATCATTGTAATTATCAATAATGATGTGCAAATTGCAGTATTCAAATATTCGCATTTCATATTATGCACACTTCTGTCTCCCGTCTGTGTTACATACACACACATGCATTGTACTGTAAAGGCAAGTCTTCCCAAAGAGAGGTTTGCTGTTTAAGGAGACTAATCTAATGTCTAATGTTACACAAACAATGAGGTGAACTTATCCAACAGTGGTTGCAATGAGAATATTGTCATCTGCTCTGTAGGCTAATTTGAGAATCTCACTTCCTCTGCTTGAGCTTGTAAAAGACTCTCATTACGACTAAATTTCATTTGCGACAGTAATAACGGTAATATTGTTGCGGCAACAATATTAACAGAATTACAGCAAGCGTTTGTGAGGATTCATGAATAATTCATCTTCAATTTCACCTCATGTCACTTTTCTCACTTTAAAATCCTAAAAAGCTGAGAATCTGTGCACACCTGCACACTCAACGCCTCCAGGTCATGGTTCAATGAGGTCTGGATGCCAGAGTTCTTCCTGACATCCTTTTCCCCCTCAGTCACTGACTGCTCTGACCTTGTCATTGCTGGTCTCATATCTTCTTCCTCCTGAATCCCAGAGGCTTCAGTGACATGGGAATGGGAGTCACTCGTCTTATATAGGCGGAAAAGTTATCTCCTCAAGGATTCTACTGACTCACACTCTACACTATCATCTCACTGTATTTACAAATCTTTATGTACATATACAGTGATTAATTTATTAGATCACCACCCAATGAAAGATTTGAGCCACAGCTGCACTAAATTAACAGTGCTGCTAATTACCAAAATCATTTTTTTAAATGTTTCTGTTGAGGCTAATCCACCAGTGTATGCAAGCTCCTCCATAATCATTGACTTTACTGCTTTTTTGTAAATCGGTAAACCTCATTATTATTTTCAATTAAGCTGGCAAATTACAGATATTAGAAAAAAATGTTTTGGTGGTTAAATATTATGCCAGCCTCAACTTGTGGTCTATTTTTTAAGAGATTTCTTAAATATATTTGTGTTTAGTTCTATAGCACATTTAAAACAACACTATAAGAGTAACTAAATATACAACACATTTACACAAAAAAATCATAAAATTAAACAAAGTAAATAAGATTGTGCATAATGAAAGCCAGGGTACCCTGCTCAGCTAGAATTGAAAGCAAGTGAGAATAAGTAGGTTTTTAATAGTGCTTTACAATGGATGAAAGACTGAGTATTGCTCCAGAGGAGCTGCTACTGAAAAGGCTTTCTCTTCATTGCTTTTGAGCCTAGCAATGTACAAAAGCAGTTGGCTTGCAGACGTCAGTGCTCCGTAAGAGTGTAAGGTTGCTAACGTTCAATTAAATAAGGTTGGGCCAAAACCACTGAGACTCTTAAAAACAAGTAATAAAATTTTAAACTGGACCCTGAAATGAGCTGGAATGTAGGTGTAATGTGATCACGCAGTTCCTTTCCTGTCAAAAGGTGAGCTGCTGCATTTTCTACAGCCTGCAGGTGACAAAGTAACGACTGATCAGAGGCAACATATGAAGAATTACTATAGTCTAAGGAAGAGGTAATAAAAGTGTGACTTACTCTCTGGAAGTCATGTGGCGGGAGGTACTCCTTCACCTTACTGAGGATACTTTGTTGAAATAAGCTTGTCTTCTTTCATAATCTGCTTTTCACATTTTAATGCACAGTCAAAAATCACACGGGGTGACGGTAAGAAGCTAAAAGACAAATGGCACTGTTGTACACATTTGGCTTCCCCAAACAAAATTATTTCTGTTTTGGTGAGTTCATCTCTAACCATGTTTGTACCTCTCTAGGACCGATCACCAGTGCCTGAATAGAAGCATGGCTATTGGTTTGTATGTTTGTCTATACTTTATTCGTCAGTAGTCACATTTGAATTCTGCAGCCTCATATGCTATTCGTGCAATTTGTGTGTTATGTGTATCACTGTATATCCCTGAAGAGAAATGGATGCATTTTGAAACATCTCTGGATAATTTGTATGCACTGTGCATCTCTCTACTTAATGACCTGTCTTATTAATTTCTGTAATTCACAGCTAAGATGATCTATTTTCATCCCACACCATGATATATTTATTTAAAAATTTAAATTATAAATATTTATAACAACAGCAACTTGATTTGTTTATTCTTACTGTAAGGTAAAGCTACTGGGATATGTGACTGAAAGGCAGTAGGATTTTTTTTTAAGGCAGATTAAGAGAATTTCTCTCTTTGTTTGTGAATATGCAGTATAATATAAATCAACATTCGCATGGCTGCTGGTATAAATACTGCTTGTGTATGTGTATGACATAATAATGTGATTTAAACGTGGGTTATCAGAGCAAACATCCCCTACCTACAGTAATCCACTTATGTGCACACGTGTTGCGTCAGAGCAGCCCTCAGGTCTGCAGAGCATTAAGAACCAACACTTCCTGTCAAATGTAAACTGCAAATGTAAAGTCATCTCTGTGCTATGTGTTTTTCACATTTTTTCATATATTCTTTTCATATATGTATGAATTTAAGATAAAATGACAAAACCGATGAGGTGGATAATGTAAGAGGTACGAATGGTTGTCAAAAAGCACTAGAAAAGTGATCCATCTGTTACACAGTAAATAGTACTTTGATTTCCTCAAGATTAACTGCAAACACAATACGCAAGTCAAGAGCAATAAACATTTGTTTTTTGATCAAATTGATTTGACTTTTGTTAGCACTGCTGCCACACAGGAAGCAGATCGTAGGTTCAAAGACAGGCTAGAGCCTTCCTATGTAGAGTTTGTGTGTTTTTCTTCTGCCTGTAAGAGTTCTCTCCGGGTACTCCAGCTTCTTTGCCTTTTGCCCTGTTACAGCTGGGATAGACTATAGCCTCCCTCATTGACCCTGTAGCGGGTGGAGGGAAATGATGCTGTAAAAGAAGAAGATGGATGGATGGTTTAGTTTCCTTTTTCCTGCTGGGAAGGCATTTTTGTATTGTATTGCTAGCATAATGGATGCTTTCCAGCAAAATATCCCTAACCTCTGAATCAGGGTTGGCAGCAGACCATGAAGTGGACGGGGAACCAACTTTAACAGGGGCCACTTGCCTCAAGTCACTTTGCTATTTTACAATTATTCATTTACTTGTCAATTCTTTTCCAGTAATTACAACCATACACATATTGCACACTGATAGAAAATTGTAGTTACAAAACTCCAAAAATACCTGTCTTCAAGGCAAAGCAGGAAAGAAGCACACTAGGATAGCTGACTGTGAGCGCTCAACACATTTCCATTTGTTTTGCAATTTTCAACAAGGGTCGTGCTTTAAAACTAGTGACATGGGTGTTTACGTTTTTCATTACCAATATTGTATGAATTAGTGTAACTTATAGTCAAAGTGTATCCATAGAATTCAGCCTCGGGGGATGCAATTACAGGATACAGAGGCCCATCCATAATGCAAGCACTGCTCTGAACACAACTAAACTGGTTATGCTGCTCGTATTAACAGGGATGTGCTTTTGTGGTGTTATTATAAATGCTTTGGTGATCAGGGGCTCTTTGGTGAGGTTAAGGCCTCAATGCTTCTTTAGGTGTAAAAAGGATTTAAACATGCCTCTTTTTAACATTAACCCTAAAGAAAAAAAGCAAAGCATCTTAATAATATCCAGTCCATTTAAATGTATCCATGGGTGGCTACTAAAGCCAAAAGACATTTTATGCTTTTCTCTGCAATGACAGTCTCAGTATTATGCTTTTTTTTTTCAAAAAACAAAACAAAAAAACATAAACCTGCCAGCTGATATTGATATTTTTATATATTTAATCAAAATAGATTGTGTGGGTGTAAAAAGAGTGGCCACAGGGGTTCTGTGAACAAACACAAGAATAAACACAGAAGGCTCCACAAAGTGCTGCAGGACTTGCTGTAAAGTCTCCAAAATTAGATTTCCCTGTTTATGTCAGTGTGGCCTCATGGCGCATAATGATCTGCAAAGTGAATGAGTTTTGGTTGACCTTTACTTAAGTGGATCTGAAGTACAAAGTGAAAATGTATTTTTTATTATCATTATTTTGTCCTTGGGGCTTGGTGTTGGTAGAGCAAAAAGTGGTCAGTCATATTTATTTGACGCTTGAGCCTTTTTAGTTTGCTGTATGTTGTAGTAAACAACAAAAAGCAAGCATTATTTCATTATCCATGCAAAATTGAAAAAACACAAAGCCTGTTTTAAGCTACGAGGACGATGTTTCTTCAGTGTGTATGTTGTCGGCAGTGAGAATACTTATGCCTACACTCGTATAGTACAGTGTATAACCTATAGACTGTTGTAGGTTGACATCAGCATTTATGAATGGTTATTTTCCCTGTGGGTGGATGTCATACATTTGTCATGTGTGTGCCATGTTGGCCTAGTTACATTACAGTGGTGCCTCTCTGTTTGTTCTTATTAAAATTCTCGCAGTATGAGTTTATTTAAATGTTTGCATGTACAATGCATCATGAAAACACATTAGTTTCTGAATAATTTGACAGAACAAATCTGGACAAGCCTACATTAATTATTGCACGGCAAAAGAAGGAAAAAAATGAGCATGAAAGATATACACGAAAGCCCACGTATGCACACGAAAGCCTTGCATTTATGTCTCTGGACCTTCTATCCATCAGTCATCATTATAAATAAATAATTTCTGACTTTCGCACTCTGAGATGTATACAAATGACAGGGAGCAATAGTGAGTGGGTGGTGAGACACAGAATGTGTACAGGCTGCAAGTGAGCGGGACTCAGGTGTGAAATCAGTAACTGCAGCAACAAACAATATCATCGCTTCTTAATGACAAGTATGAGCGACAGTAAAGTATAAGACTGCACAGCTTTGACCCTTCAGGGCCTATGCTATGCTTAAAGCATAGCCGTAAGCCTAACCTGATATGGCGTATGCACTACATGTTCCAGTATGAATATCCTCACTATCCATTTACTTATTTTGGCTAGAGTAAAACGCCCCGGGTAAAATATTGTGATACTTCTTAGTTTGGTGTAAGCTTAGGTCTGAAACTGTTGATTCCAAAACAGAGTTATGAAGTTCAAATGCATCAAAACACCTGCTAAGAGAAGGTTCAAGCACTTGCCAACAACTGATTCACAACTCCTTGAAGGCGTCATAAAAAATTCAATGTTAAAAGGGAAAAAAAAATGCAAACTTAGTGTACTTCTCCACAAATCAAGCATACCAGCAGAGATGCCAAATGACTTCCATATGTAATACAGCTTACATACTGTAAGTGCCTGATTCATTACCTGGGCATTAAAGTTGTATGTGCCCAGAAAGGGAAGGTCGCAGCCAGATTTACTTTATATAAAACATCACAAGGACAGTGGAGGCCCTGCTAGTACTAAAATACAACCAGGGTTGTAATGGGAGAGGTATCATATGTTTTCATATGAAATACAGTCAGCAGCCTGTTCTTGAGTTGTGGCTAGAGCTACAACAGAGACTGTCAGCTGTTGCCTTAGAAGCCAATCTAAAGGAAGACTTTTCTCCTAAGGCAGCAGTATTCGTGAGCAGTGAAGTAATATTGTGTGGTATACAACCTAAACTCCTTTGCAGATTGAAGAGGAGTTGAATGAGAGGGAAATGGAGGGAGGGGAAGGCCTCTTTGTACACTTTGTCACTCGCCTTAGGGCTGCTTTCTTTGAACAAACCCAAGGTCACACTCAAAGAGTAAGGCCCAGTGAAAGAGATCAAATCAAGAAGCAGGATTTTGTTGTTGGTATTATTATGGAGGCATTGTTTGAAGCCAGTAAGGTTTTAAAGTTTGGAAAGAGTAACAGCTGACATAAGTTGTGGAAAAGCTGCGAGCGGGTAATTAACTTAAACTGTGGAGATGTAAACAATTTAACTGGCTTCTCCTGGAAAACTACAGACGCCATGTTGGAGACTCACGACCCACTTATACTGCCTTTAGCATACTAATGATTCCAAAAATGCATAATGATACCGATATATTACAGCAGCCGTGGCGATGTTTAACTACAATCATAATTCATCACTGCTTCCTCACTAATAGTGTGTAATCAGCTTCTGCCATTCACCATTCACCAAAGCAGAACAACCACTCACTGTTTAACTCTCCACAATTGCCAATCGTGTTTCCTTTTCATTAAAAAAAAAAAAAAAAAAAAAAAAACTGCTCATGAGCTGAATGCAGATGTGCATTTTATGTGCGTTTTAACGTCTGGAGCATCAGCTTGAAGCTCATTTTCAAACAGCAGGCCGAGGCACTACTCTTCAAAGTTTTACCCTAAATTGTATCTTAATTTTATTTAAAACACATCAATACAGGCTGATGAAGCTACTTTGCAATTATCTAGGGGGAATAGATTATTCATGCCAAAATGTATAATTGATGCTTGCAGAATATCTAAAGCAGCACACTATAAGAAACATTTGGCATAGGTCTATCAGGGAAAGATGTTATTACTTCATACTTGGCTGTCACAGTCCATCAAGTCTCCCTTTCATTCACCCCAGGACTTTTTTCAATATGTAGCCACTCATTTTAGGTACGAAACAGCTGGGAGACATTTGCTATTACAGTGCAAATATGTTGTAAAATAAGATGGCAAGGTGAAATTGAGAAATTATGTGTTGTAATATGACAGTTATTGACAGTTCATTTAGCCCCGGCTCCCTTGGTTACTGTTGCTACATCCATCAATTATCTGGTCTCACTTGGCTAAATTTTGTTTGATAACATTGATAGACTTATAAATCAAAATCTGAGGAATTTTCAAGATAGTAAGCCTTCCGTAAGCTGTTGCCAAATACATGTTTGTCCCTCTGGTGACAAGAATTTGGAAGATCCCATTAAAAATCTCTAGTTTGACTTTCCATTTACTGAAATAGATCTTTTACGAGAGAATTTCAACCACTGGATGCATTTTACTGCTGACTCGTATGCTTTTGGCTATAGCTAAGTCAAATTTATAACTTAAAAACATATAGCATTACTTGAAATAGAAAGACCCACACCCCTGTTTTTGGGGTGTGGGTCTTCTGATTGATTTCAGGCTTCTAAAGTTAACTTCTGCAGGGTCAAACATGTTGATTTCATCTGAAAAGTCCACATGAACAAAGCCAACTTTCTGGGACTATGGGATACGATACGACCCTAATCCTCAGCAACTCAAGATCAATTTAAGATCAGTTTAACATGATCATTCCCCTCTTACACCCCCTTCTCACTCCCGACGCGTAATATACCGACGATTTGTCATGTCACGAGGTGTTCCATGGGAACGCAAAAGGTGACCGTCTGCGTTCCTATGCTACACACCGGATTGTGCATGAAATCGAATAGAATGACGCTCCTGCAGTAACACACGTTCCAGTCGTGTATTCCAGCCCAAACCCTAACGTTAACCACCACCTTAATCGCGTTAGATAGTGTTTTCCAAAGCGATTTAAATAAAATAAATGTACAGGTGTAGATTCATTCCAAACGGTTCTCGTGTTTCCTAATTTTTCCGAACTCGTAATATAGGGACGTGTTGGGTGGCCAAAGGCGTAACATACCTATGATTTGTCACCTAGTGTAAAATGTTACGCTTTGGGAGTGAGAACGTGTTGCCTCCTAATGTATTACAATATTAAATCCAC